>NC_080576.1:9208541-9848333 GCF_029962835.1 Magnolia sinica | reverse complement strand
AGGGTAGAGCCATCCTCGGCTCTGATACCACTTGCAAGGCCCGACCCAAGGACACAATATTGTCCACTTTGCCCATAGGGCTCATGGCTTTATTCTCGTGGTTGCCCCAAAAACGCGTTGTATCCTTAAGGAAGGAATCCCAACTTATAGCTACTACAACTTAGGACAACGCTTCCGATGTGAGATAAAGTTTCACCTTCACTATGTGCATGGTAGCCTGCCAGCACAGAAGCCTTCCAGCCACAAAGTAGCTTGCCAACCACCTTTTAGGGGTCCGCCCACATGCGCGCCTGCCCACGTGTGTCTGCCCACATGTGACCACAATGACGGGGCGTCACATTTTGAACTATTTTAGGCTGGCCGTCAGCCTGACACTATTCAAAATTCTGATTTTCAAGCCCGAGCCCAGTCCAATGACGCCCTTTCTTTTAAAGTGGAAACTAATTATGTTATGCCATTCTCTTCGGAATTGAGGGGCTCTGCGGGGTTCACCCAACTGTATGTATTTTATCCACGCTGTCCATCCATTTTGACATATTATTTTAGGGATGAGGATAATATTGATTTAGATTCAAGACTCAAATGGACCTCACCACAAGAAACAGTGGGTATTGAGTTCCCTTGAAAACTTGATTACCACATAAGTTTTGGATCAAGCTGGTATTCACGTTTTGTATTCATCCAGGTCTATATATATAAGCCTATGAACAGGTTGGATGGAAAATAAGCATCAAGATAGCCCTACGAAGGTTTCAACAGTAAATGTCGTTATACGGTAGCTTCCTGTGGTGTCATCCATTTGAGCCTTGGATATGCCAACTTTTTGGTTTCATGCTATAAAATAATCTTTCAAAATGGATAGATGGTGTGGATGAAACACATACATCACGATGGGCCCCACAGAGCACCTGCCTGGATCAAATCCGTCCATGCTGGGCAGGACACAATCAGCGCCCCCTTAAGGTGCACTCGCCTCACACGTTTAAGCAAGTAACACTCGTTTGGAACTGAAGCCGCTACATCTACATGCCATGTGTCACAAAAGTCACACTTAAAAGGCTGTAAGTTGAGTACATGCTAAGATGATGATAAATGAAGGGTCCAGAGAGAACGCTACAAAATTCTTCATTCAATGGATTAATCAGTTCTCACTTTCCAAACAAAGCAGCAGCTAGTCGTGTAAGCATGGATTTACATTTACACCAAGGAAACTGATTTTTACACCCACCTCTTTTATACATGTGCCCTCTTTCTTCCTTTCCTATTTTTCCCTTCATGATTCCTTGGCAAATGTAGAAAATGATAAAGGATGGGTGCATGTATGAAAACATGGGGGGTGCAAATCTCATCAGGTGGACCAAACTTATATTTTATTATTTATCAATGGTTAAATATTATTTTCCATGGCGTAGTCCACTTGATGACCAGATGGAGATGATTTTTAAAGAGTGTTATTCTCGTAATGGGGATAACCTATTGGAAGGGTTGGATGTCATGCTCACATGTAGGTCGTAATTTATTGGCTGTGTGGAGCATTAATTACAATCCAAACAGTTGGATTTTAGACCTCTTTATAAAAATGGAGTTAGGAATTGGTTGTTTAATTATAGACAGTGACAAGTTAATAAAACAATGTTTTTTTTTTTTTCTTAGAAGAAGAGAGCAGAAACTATATTTAAAAAAAAAAACAAAACTGATATTTACACCTCTATTTTTGAAACGGACACCCTTTCTTTCTGATTTTGTAAACAGTAGTACACTTTTATACAACTCACTACCAAAAGTAGAAAAGGGCGTATTAAAAAAAAAAAAAAAAAAAAAAGGGATATAATATCAACAATGGTTGTATTAAAACAGAAAATGGAAAATGTTTAAAAGTTGAGGTTTAGTAATCTATCCAGCACTACATGTGGCAGCATGGCAGATAATTGCAATATCCAAGCCGTTCATCAGGCATCTTATACAAAAACCTAACTGGCCGACTGAATAAGTGGGCCACTGACACTCTGTTTGAAATGCGTGGACGGGGTAGAAAACTCGTGTGAATCTTTTCCAACTATTTACATATGGAGAACCCTTCAATAAAATAGAAGAAATTACCTGAAAATCGTTGTTTATCACCATACCGACGATGCAAAATACAGTTGCTGAAACTGAAAACACCACCTGAAATTGCATCACCACCGTGTATGTGACTTCCTGGCCCGCTTTCACGTAACAAAACTCAATGCTAGGCAAGATGAGTCCCAACAGCGCCGCCCCGCCCAATGTGAAGAAAAAGCCCAGGAAGTAGTGGGCGTTGGTGACTCCCGGAGGTCGGTCGCTGCTCGTGTGGAGAGCGAGCACGATCGCACTGAGAGTCATCAGCGCTACAGAGTTTATAGAATAGTATGTGAATTTCTGCTTAACGATGAGGAATGCGAAGATGGCTGTGAACGCGAGCTGCGTTGAGAAGAGGAGAGATGATGTTGAGACGGGAATATAATCTAGACCGACCGAGTACATGTAGTTGTCGAAGCCTAGGAAGAGGCCTAAGAAGGCACCAGCCATGAAGAGCTTGGGCTTGATGATGAATGGCTTGGATTTCCCCAGCCTGAGGTTTTTCCAGTAGAGGACCAGTAGAGGGAGGAACATGATAGGGAAGCCGATCGTCTGCAGGCAGCTCGATAGCCATTTCCGGTTCCCACCATGCAGGAAATATAGCCGTTGCAGCACTGGGCCGCCGATCATGCCAATGCCCATGAACGTGATGCATATCAGCAGTAGGCCCCACTTGACGCCCCTTCTGCCCGTGGGAGAAGGCTGATCACCGCCGCTCGATCTCTCATTTACGGTGCCTTCGATGGTCTCAACGTTCATTGAAGACATGATTGGTAGCTCTTCCTTTTGGGTCCTTTTCCCAATGGATCAAACACTAAATGGATTTTATTATAGCATCTCATATGTCATCATGTTGGGCCCACTGGCATTTTCTTTACGTGTTTTTGTTTAAAAACGTGGGCTTCTTTCTTCCGTGATAAAAAAAATTGATACTCTGGCAAAGCGTGGTCGACAATACACAGGTGCTACAAAATTAATTAGATGCTGCATACGTACGTATGCATACGTTGAGGTGTGGAGCCGCATCTGGACGGCCGCTCGATTAGTCGAGTGCCTTACTTGATCAGTCGAGTGGCCCACTCGACTAGTCGTGGACTGGCTCGACTCAAAGTCTATCAAGCAAAACTATTTTTTGGTCCGAGGTGTTCGACCGGTCGAGGCCTCTGCTCCACTAGTCGAGGATCCGCTTGACCGGTCGAGTAGTCTGCTCGACTAGTCGAGGTTACACAAATTCGTTTCCGGATCTTACACGGATTGCGGATTTTTGAGTCGGTTTTCACAGATGTGCGAAAGAGGAGTTGCCTAAAATATAAATAGGGGTTCTTAGGGCTTTTCTAGGCATTATGAGAGTTATTCCAAGGTGTGGGCAAAGAGTTTTCTCTATACTTCCAAGGGCGATGTTAGTATATTGTCTTATAATCTTCGTTTTTCTTCGTAGTGGAAGTTTGCTTCCGTGGTTTTTTACCCTTACTGGGGTTTTTCCATGCATATCTTGTCTTATGGTTTATTTGGAATGCTTTGATTCTTTTTCTAGTTTATATTTCTTCCTGTTTATTATTTGTGAGTGAGACTGGAGATTGGATCTCTGCTCACTGTGTTGTTGACGTACTGCGCAACAACTGGTATTAAAGCTATTGGTTTAGTTCTATTGAAAGCGATGACAAAAGAAAGGAAGACTAGAATTAAGAAGTTTGATGGTTCAAACTTTTCCTTCTAGAAGATGCAGATGAAGGATTATCTGTATCAGAAGGACTTCTATATTCCTCTAGGAGGAAAAGAGAAGAAACTAAAAAATATGACAGATGATGAATGGTTTTTATTAGATCGGAAGGCTTTAGGAATGATCCGACTCTCTTTGTCTAAGAGCGTCGCCTTCAATATATCCAAGATGAAAACCACAAAAGAATTAATGGAAGCCCTAGCTACGATGTATGAAAAACCCTCAGCGTCCAATAAAGTTCATCTCATGAAACAGCTATTCAACATAAAGATGTCGGATGGTGGGAGCGTGATCAAACATTTAAATGAGTTCAATACAGTCACGAGCCAGTTGGAATTCGTTGGCATTGTTTTTAAGGATGAGATCAGGGCGTTATTGATCTTATCCAGTTTGCTAGACAGTTGAGATGGTTTAGTGATTGCTGTGAGCAATTCTTCAGGGTTGACAAAGCTGAAATTTGATGATGTAGCCAATCTAATTCTCAGCAAAGAATCTATAAGAAAGGCATCAGGAGTTTCAGGGAATGCTCTAAACGTTGAAGGAAGAGGAAGATCGCCGAATAAAGGAGGCAATAAACACGGACGTTCTAAGTCGAGGAAGAAGTTTAAGGGACTGAAAGACAAAAACGAGTGTAGGCATTGCGGGAAGAAGGAGCGCATGAAACGTGATTGTAGCGCGCTTAAGAAACAAGAAGGAAGCTCTCAAGGGGGGAAGGATTCAGTGAATCTATCTGAAGAGAGTGACACAGAGGTGTTGATCTTGTCTCTTGATGCTAGGAATGAGTCCTGGGTTATAGATTTGGGTGCTTCATTTCATACTATTTCATGTAAGGAAGTTCTGCGTGACTATGTGTCAGGTGACTTTGAACGAGTCTGCCTGGGTGATGATGAGCCATACAGTATTGTTGGAAAGGGAGGCGTTCATGTAAATCAGAAAGATGGAACGACTTTGAAATTGAAGGATGTCAGACATATACCGAGTTTAAGACGAAACTTGATCTCAGTGGGATAGCTGGCTGATACCGGTTATGTTACGACATTCACCAGTGATTCTTGGAAGATCACAAAGGTGCCTTGGTGATATCTCGAGGCAAAAAAGAAGGTACCTTATACGTGACTTTAGGATCGTATAGTTAACTCGCAGTCGCATCAACTAGAGTGAATGGACAGTTATGGCATCAGAGGTTGAGACATATGAGTGAGAAAGGGATGAAAGTGCTATTGTCAAAAGGGAAGTTACCAGGGCTGAAGTCTATTGACTTGGAATTCTACGAAGACTGCGTGTATGGCAAGCAGAAGAGGGTAAGTTTCAAGAAGATAGGACGTGCTCCAAAGACGTATCTGTTGGAACTTGTACACACTGATGTGTGGGGATCGACATAGGTATTATCTCTTGGTAACTCATGTTATTTTGTTTCTTTTATTGATGATACTAGTAGAAAACTGTGGGTTTATTTCTTAAAGCATAAATCTAATGTATTTGATGTATTTAAGAAATAGAAAGTAATGGTAAAAAATAAGACTGGTAAAACAGTAAAATGTCTCAGATCTGATAATAGGGTAGAGCACTGTAATAAGAGATTTGAGGAGTATTGTGCAGCAAATGGAATCAAACATCAGAAAATGATTCCAGGGACATCGCAGCAGAATGGTGTTGCTGAGCGCATTAACAGGACCATCCTTGAGCGCGCTAGGAGCATGAGATTACATGTAGGGTTGCCTAAGACCTTTTGGGTAAGTGCTGTGAATACTGCCGCATATCTCATCAATAAAAGTCCCTCAGCACCATTGGATGGTGGGCTACCAGAAGAAACGTGGACTGGGAAAGAAGTGAACCTTGCACATCTCAGAGTGTTCGGTTGCACTTCATATGTTCACATTGATGCAAAGCACAGAAACAAACTGTATGCAAAGTCCAGGAGGTGCACATTTATAGGCTACGAGCAGCATGATTTTGGCTACAGGTTTTGGTATACAGAAAATAGGAAAATCATCAGAAGCAAAGATGTAGTCTTCAATAAAAAAGTGATGCATAAAAATAGTGTGTAGGAAAATAAGGCCGAGGAGAAAGAATTCGTAGAGTTGGAAGAGTTACCGGACACGGGTGTTACAGTGCCACAGGATGATCATGCATAGGAGCATTATGAGGTAGAGCCACAGACACCGGTTATGAGGAGGTTTACTCGGGAGAGGAGACCCACGATCCGAAACTCACCCTCCTTACATTATTTACTATTGACAGATAATGGTGAACCAGAGTGTTTTGAATAGGTGTTACAGTCAGATACACAGGTTAAGTGGGAGCAGGCCATTAATGATGAGATGGATTCTCTTGAGTCTAATTGTACATGGGAGCTAGTCATTCTACCTAAGGGTAAGAAAGCTCTTCATAACAAGTGGGTTTACAGACTGGAGGAGCACGATGGTTCGAAACGGTATAAGGCTAGACTGGTTGTGAAAGGGTTTCAACAAAAGACATGTATCAATTTCACTGAAATATTTTCACTTACGATGAAAATGTCTACGATTCGCATGGTCTTGAGTATAGTGGCTACAGAGGACTTACATCTAGAGCAACTAGATGTTAAGACAGTCTTTTTTCATGGGGACCTTACAGAAGATATATATATGCATCAGCCGACAGGATACGTGGCACCAGGAAAGGAAAACAAGGTATGTAGACTGGAGAAGAGTCTATATGACCTAAAGCAAGCTTCGAGGCAGTGGTATAAGAAGTTCGACAATTTCATGTCGGGAAACGGTTTTAGGAGATGTCATGCATACTACTGTTGCTATTTGAAGAAGTTTGATACGTCGTACATCATCCTTATTTTGTACGTTGATAATATGCTTGTGGCCGATTCAAGTATGAAGGATATCTCGGATCTTAAAAAACAACTGTCTAGAGAATTTTTCATAAAGGATTTAGGAGCTGCAAAACAAATCCTAAGCATGAGGATAAAGCATGGCAGAGAAAATAAGAAACTGGTTTTGTCACAGGCAGAGTATATAGCCAAGGTACTTGATCGATTCAATATGGGAGATGTTAAGCTGGTTAGCACTCCATTAGCCAACCACTTCAAGCTTTTTAAGGAGTAAGGTGCAAAGACACGGGAAGAACGGGACTATATGGCTAAAGTCCCATACGCGTCAGCTATTGGGAGTCTCATGTATGTTATGGTGAGCACGAGGCCAGACATTGCTCAAGCAGTAGGAGTTGTTAGTAGGTTCATGAACAACACCAGGAAGGAACATTGGGAAGCTGTAGATCTTCAGATACCTAGTAGGTACTGTGGATATAGGGTTGTGCTATGGTGGATCGAAAATTAAACTACAAGGCTACGTAAATTCAGATTTGGCAGGAGATATCGATAGCAGAAGAAGCACTACAGGTTATGTCTTTATTCTGGGTAGTGCTGCAGTCGGTTGAGTCTCCCAGTTATAGAAGATAGTATCTATCAGTACGACGGAAGCAGAATATGTTGTGGCTACAGAAGCGTGTAAGGAGATGATGTGGATGCAAGGTTTCATATAAGAGTTAGGTAAGAAGCAAGCAGATTGCAAGCTATATAGTGATAGTCAGAGTACAATATACTTGACTAAGAAGTCAGCCTTTTATTTAAGGACCAGGCATATTACCATTAGATATCACTTCATATGTTCGTTACTAGAAGATGGATCGATTGCTCTGAAGAAGATTCATACAAGTGAGAATCCTGCGAATATGCTGACCAAGGCGGTCACACGGGAGAAGCTGAAGCTCTGTTCAGCTTTGATTGGTCTTTAGGCTTGAAGACGGAGAGGTGGTGCACTCCGAATGAAGAAGACAAAGGTTTATGGTGATGTGTCTCCAAGTGAGAGATTGTTGAGGTGTGGAGCCACATCTGGACGGCCGCTCGACCAGTCAAGTGCCCTATTTGACCAGTCGTGGACTGGCTCGACTCAAAGTCCAACGAGCAAAACTATTTTTTAGTCCGAGTTGTTCGACCGGTCGAGGCCCCTACTCGACCAGTCGAGGGTCCACTCAACCGGTCGAGCAGCCTGCTCGAGCAGTTGAGGTTACGCAGATTTGTTTCCGGATCTTGCATGGACTGCGAATTTTTGAGTCGATTTTCGCAGAGGTGTGAAAGGGAAGTTGCCTAAACTATAAATAGGAGTTCTTAGGGCCTTTCTAGGCATTAGTATGAGAGTTATTCCAGGGTGTGGGTAAAGGGTTTTCTCTATACTTCAAAAGGAGAAGTTAATATATTGCTTTGTAATCTTCATTTTTCTTCGTAGTGGAAGTTTGCATCTGTGGTTTTTTACCCTTGTAGGAGTTTTTCCACGTATATTTTGTCTTGTAGTTTGTTTAGAATACTTTGATTCTTTTTCTAGTTTATATTTCTTCATATTTATCGTTTGTGGGTGAGACCGGAGATTGAATCTCAGCTAATTGCATTGTTGGCATACTCCGCAACAGCGTACTATTCAATTCAAATTGTCTAAATTATGGGTTCCAATTTAGATGTATTATGAACTAAAAATTAAGATTATTTGATTATCTGACTGATGGATTGGTGGACATTTATTGAATGGTTAAAAATGAAAATTATTAAATAGTCTTATTTCAACAAATAGGTATCCATGAATTTCTAAGATTCATTTAACTAATACAATTATAGGATCGTTAACTCAACAACTACTAGTTACACAACTGGTCAGTTTAATTTGACTTAATGTATATTGGAGAGAATTTATGAGTGCATGCCTATCAAGCATCATACCACGGAGTATTAATTCACTCTTCGTTTTTTACATTTCTTTAATGAATATGGATCGTATGATTGCAACCAACAGAAGAAAAAAAATAAAAAAAAAAACATGCTTGGTGCATTGTGATTGGGCCACATCATCACATATTACATTTAATGCAGCAATGTTGACAACGTCCATTATGATGTGGACCAATCACAATATAGGAAAACAGGAAAAACCTGTTTATGGCAAGCAGAGGATCTAAATTCTTCTTTAACACCTCCCATTTTTAGAAGTGGATTGTATGGGACCCTCCCTGGTCTGCATCGTCTGCCATAGAAGCATATCCAAAGCTAAAATGGAGCACACCATAGAAAACAGTGGGATAATTATATCTACCATTGAAACTTTCCCAAGGCCCACAATGATGTTTATTTGCTATCTAACTTATTGATGAGGTCATGTAAAATTGGATGGAGGGAAAACAAAAGTATAAACTTGATCCAAAATCCATGTTTATGGAGAAGGTTTCAATGGTGCTGGGCATTATCCCCACTTTATTTTCGTATTGTGTTCCACCTAACCTATCATACGCTACAATTTTCAGTTCATGCCCATATATGAGCTGGTAAACTTTATGTATAAAACACATACATCACGGTGGGGTTCGCAGTGACAGTGTCTCTGTGTAATCTGGTTCCTCCCATTCCATAGTTCAAATCAAAGTCCCATATTGTGTGGTGATCCGAACATCACACAGTGGGATTTGATTTGGTCACGTGATAGTGACACTTGGCTCAATTAAATTCCTCCATAGCACAACACCATGGAGCTATGTGGCACTGGTGTCACCATACAATCTGCATCCCGAAAGATTAATGGCGATTTTATTTAAGTATTTGAACTGAGAATCTAGATCTTATGTTTGTAACAAATAAGCAATTCCTGTTTATTGCAATGTGACTGGACTACACCATAGACCGCAATAAATGAAGCAATGCTGACATTGTTGTTGATGAAGGACCAATCAAAATGCAGGAAAACAGAAAATCTCAGTTTGTGACAAGTAGAGGATCCCGATTCTTGAACTGAGCACATGCAATGTTCATACAACATTACATGTGAACTTCCACATACCCTTTCCTTTCCAGTGAATGAGTTACTTGTGCAGAACATCTAAGCTGTGCAATATGTGGGATGCACAATGAAAATCACATAGGTTAGAAAAACAGTCCATTCAGCAGTTAGAGAAGCTTCTTTAGCCAACCAACCCTGCTATGCCTGGTTGCCTACGCCAGATTTGCAAGATTCCATCAGATCGATGGTTAAAAGTTCTTTTTATTTTCATTTTTACTATAAATAATATATTTTATTTTGATCATAATTTTTGGTCCTTTGAGTTGTAGTACCCAACATGAAAAGGTCATCGAAAGGTTAGGAGAATAACATGATTAGTCTAAATTTGACAATTAACTATTTTTGGCCGAAAACCATGAAGTCTAGTAGGAATGGTGACAGTCTATGAATAGTAAGTTTGTAGTAGTACGTCACGTATTTTTAGGGTGCTTGAGTCTAGAACTCTGTCCTTAGGTTTGATCTAATTATTTAAATGGTTGTAATATCATTTTTATTATCAATCAATTTATTTTCTAATTTCTTAGAAATTATTTCTATTTTATCCTCTGTGGATTCGATGAAACTCCGTGAGGAGTTAAGAGAGCTCCGACCTTATGATGAATGCAGTACCTGATAACTGCAGTGTGCAAAGCTACTGGCCGCAATGCATATTGCTTAGAGTGTGGCCCACTTGTATGGTGCCCCAATTGACAGGTGCCCTCATTGAACAGACATGTGCCAGAATGTGGCTTGTGCCAGTCTTCACATGGATCGTTGCATGAGCAAACCTCTGTAACATTCTCTACTAAGCGATACCTAAGGATCATCCATTGATCAAATGGCCTCAGTTTCAGGGAGAAAGAAATTAAGTACTGGCGAAAAAATTAAAAAAATAAATAAATTCCCACACTTCTACCGCGTTATATTCTAAAACAAGTAAACAAACACCAATGTACAAGCCACCAATTTCATCAACCATTCCCTATTTCAATTTCAAGATTAAAAAAGAAAAAGAAAAAAGATGAATATAAGCTTTATGTAAACATACAAACATAAAAAGCGAGTGGCCCCACGCTGTAATGGCCTAGTGTTACATTTTCATTCTTCAAATCACATATGTTCTATTTTCGTAGCAGAAGAATGCTAAACTAATATATCTACAAATCCTCGTGGTTCTCATTTTCTTATTCTTTATACATAAAGTTAGACGTCGCCATGGTTGACGGCTGGTTCGGGTTCTGTTATTGGAAAGGGGGCCATCTTCTTGGATCTCTTATACTCTCCAACAAAGTAAGAGGTGAAACCCCAGAGGCATAGGGCTAAGGACATGCCTTTCTCTCCTGTAAACTTCTCCTTGAAGGCTATAACCGCTGCGACCTGAGTAAACGGTAGTAGGACGGCACCTACAATGCCAGCGAAGAGCGATGAGCTGCAGTAGACAACGCCTAGGGTTCCTAAGGACAAGAACTGCCATACTATAGCACTTGAGACCAGCACCACATAATACTTCACCTGCCCAAGTCCGTACTCCCTTCCTTCTCTTGAAATAGCCTGCATTTTCACCATATTTCCATGTTATCTACTTAAATAACAAGCTGTGATGAGAAAGCTAGAAGTCTGGGAAATTTCACGTTTGATTGTAGATTGAGATAATTAACCATTGATCCTGTCCCTTTATTTAAGGTAACTGTATAATTCGATCTTTGAAATGGTTAAAAGAAGTCATTCTCAAGGGATGTCACGATCAACGGATTAGATAAAACACTAACATCAACAGAGCCCTGCTCGGACGGATTACTGTCCAGGCGGGGGTAGGACGCAATCCGCGTCCCATCATGGTAACTTTTCGAGTTTTGTCACCAGGCAATCAGTGGAAAGGAAATGTGAAATCCATGTATTTCAAATCTCCTTATTTGTTTTCTCTGAGGGTTTTCACGACTGCAGTGGATTGCCGGCATGGGTTTCGGCCGGATTTTGAACTATTTCGGAAGGCTGGCCTTTGCACTAATCAAAATTCTGATTATCAGGCCCGAGCCCTGTCCAGTGACGCCCCTGCCTTTAAAGCGGAAACTGATTACGTCCTGCCATTTTCTCCACGGAATTGAGGGGCTCTGTGAGGTCACCCTGCTGTATGTATTTTATCCGCGCCGTCTATCCATTTTGGCAGATTATTTGAGGGCATAAGTCTAATACTGAGTCAGATTCAAGACTCAAATGGACCTCACCACAAGAAACGGTGGGGATTGAGTCCCCTTGAAAACTTGTTTACCACATAAGTTTTGGCTCAAGCTGATATTCACGTTTTGGATTCATCAAGATCTATGTAAGCTTATGAACAGGTTGGATGGAAAATAAACATCATGATGACCCTAGGAAGGTTTCATCAGTGAACGTCGTTAATACTACAAATTCCTGTGGTGTGGTCCATTTGAGCGTGGATATGCCTCCCTTTTTTATTGTATACTATAAAATAATCTGTCAAAATGGATGGACGGTGTGGATGAAACACCGATGACCTCCACAGAGCACCTGCATGGATAAATCCGTCCATGCTGGGGCAGGCCGCAATCCGCTCCCCCTTAAGGTGCACTCGCTTCACACGTTTAAGCAAGCAACACGTGATTGGAACTAGAGTCACTACGTCAACATGCCGTGTGTCACAAAAGTCACACTTAAAAGACCGTAAGTTGAGTACATGCCTAGATGATGATAAATGAACGGTCCAGAGAAAACGCTACAAAATTCTTCAGACAATGGATTAATCAGTTCTCATTTTCCAAACAAAGCAGTAGTTAGTAGTGTAAACATGGATTTACATTTACACCCAGGAAACTGATTTTTACACCCACCTCTTTTATACATGTGCCCCCTCTTTCTTCCTTTCCTATTTTTCCCTTCATGATTCCTTTGGCAAATGTTGGAAACGAGAAAGGATGGGTGCATGTATGAATAAATGGAGGTGTAAATCTCATCATGTGGACCAAACTTATATTTTATTACTTATCAATGGCTAAATATTAATTTAGATGGCGTAGTCCACATGATGACCGGATGGGGCTGATTTTTAAATAGTTATTCTCGCGATGTGGATAACCTATTGGAAAGGTTGGATGTCATGCTCACATGGTAGGTTGTAATTTATTGGCTGTGTGGAGCATTAATTACAATCCAAACAGTTGGATTTTAGATCTATTTATAAAAATGGAGTTAGGAATTGGTTGTTTAATTATAACCAATGACGAGTTGATAAAACAATGCTTTTTACAGAAGAAGAGTGCAGAAACTATAAGAAAACCGATATTTACACCTCTCTTTTTGAAACAGACACCCTTTCTTTCTGATTTCGTAAAGAGTAGTACACTTTTATACAACTCAGTACCAAAAGTAGAAAAGGGCGTATTTATCAAAAAAACGGGGATATAATATCAACAATGGTTGTATTAAAACTGAAAATGGAAAATGTTTAAAAGTTAAGGTTTAGTAATCTATGCACCACAACATGTGGCAGCATGGCAGATAAGTGCAATATCCAAGCCGTTCATCAGGCATCTTATACAAAAACCTGACTGTGCAGAAAACTCGTATGAAATGCGTGGACGGTGTAGAAAACTCGTATGAATCTTTTCCAGCTATTTACATATGCGTGGACGGTGTAGAAATGCGTGGACGGTGTAGAAACTCGTATGAATCTTTTCCAGATATTTACATATGCGTGGCGGTGTAGAAAACTCTGTTTGAAATGCGTGGACGGTGTAGAAAATTCGTATGAATCTTTTCCAGCTATTTACATATGGAGAACCCCTTAATAAAATAGAAGAAATTACCTGAAAATCGTTGTTTATCACCATACCGACGATGCAAAATACAGTTGCTGAAACTGAAAACACCACCTGAAATTGCATCACCACCGTGTATGTGACGGCCTGGCCTCCTTTCATGTACGAAAGCTCAATGCTAGGCAAGATGAATCCCAACAGCGCGGCCCCACCCAAGGTGAAGAAAAAGCCCAGGAAGTAGTGGGCGTTGGTGACTCCCGGAGGTCGGTCGCTGCTTGTGTGGAGAGCGAGCACGATCGCACCGAGAGTCATCAGCACTACAGAGTTTATAGAATAGTATGTGAATTTCTGCTTAACGATGAGGAATGCGAAGATGGCTGTGAACGCGAGCTGCGTTGAGAAGAGGAGAGATGATGTTGAGACGGGAATATAATCTAGACCGACCGAGTACATGTAGTTGTCGAAGCCTAGGAAGAGGCCTAAGAAGGCACTGGCCATGAAGAGTTTGGGCTTGATGATGAATGGCTTGGATTTCCCCAGCCTGAGGTTTTTCGAGTAGAGGACCAGTAGAGGGAGGAGAATGATAGGGAAGCCGATCGTCTGTAGGCAGCTCGATAGCCATTTCCGGTTCCCACCATGCAGGTAGTATAGCCGTTGCAGCAGTGGGCCGCCGATCATGCCAATGCTCACGAACGTGATGCATATCAGCAGTAGGCCCCACTTGACGCTTCTTCTGCCTGTGGGAGAGGGCTGATCACCGCCGTTCGATCTCTCATTTACGGTGCCTTCGATGGTCTCAACGTCCATTGAAGACATGGTTGGTAGCTCTTCCTTTTTGGGTCCTTTCACTATGGATCAAACACCAAATGGATGATATTATAGCTTCTCATTTGTCATCATGTGGGCCCACTGGTATTTTCTTTACATATTTTGTTTCACAAACGTGTGCTCTTTCTTCCTCGACAAAAACTTTGATACTCTGGCAGAGCGTAGTGGATGCTACACAGGCGCTACAAAATTAATTAGACGCTGCATACGTGGCATATTATTCAATTCAAACTGTCTAAATTATGCGTTCCAATTTAGATGTATTATGAACTAAAACTTAAAATTATTTAATTATCTACTCATGAATTGGTGGACATTTATTTGATGGTTAAAAATGAAATTATCAAATAGTCCTATTTCAACAAATAGGTATAAGATTCGCTTAACTAATACGGTTATAGGAGCGTGACTCAACAACAGCTGGTTACACAATTGGTCATTTAAATTTGACTTAATGTATATTGGAGAGTATTTATGAGTGCATGCATATCAAGCATCATGCCACGGAGTATTAAATGGCTCTCCATTTTTCACATTTCTTTAGCACCTCCCATTTTCAGAAGTGGATTGCGTGGGGACCCTCCGTGGTCTGCTATCTTCAACGATGGCAGGATTCTGTGTGTGCCACCATGATTTATGTGTTTTGTCCACACCGTTCATCTATTTTTTCAATTTATTTGAGGGCATGAATACAAAATTGAAGTATATCCAAAGCGTAAATGGCCGGACCACACCATAAGAAACGGCGGGGATAATAATATCTACCGTTGAAACCTTCCCAAGGCCCACAGTGATGTTTATTTATTTACTATCTAACTTATTGACGAGGTTATATAAATTTGGATGGGGGGCAACAAAATTATAAACTTACCCAAAATTCATGTTCCTCAAGAAGGTTTCAATGGTTCACGACATTATCCCCACTTTATTTTTGTATTGTGTTATCATAGGCTACAATTTTCAGTTCATGCCCTGACATGAGCCTGGCAAAATGTATGTATAAAACACATACATCATGGTGGGATTTGTGGTGACTGTGTCTCTATGCAATTTGGTTCCTCCTATTCCATAGTTCTAATAAGGGGCCCACATTGTGTGGTGATCTAAACATATCATGGAGTGGGATTTAATTTGGTCATTGATATCAGCCCTTGGCCCAATCAAATTAATCCCTAGCCCAACACCATGGAGCTGTGTGGCACTAGTGTCAACATGCAATCTAAATCTCAACGTATAAATAAATAATAATTTTATTTAAGTATTTGAACTGATAATCTAGATCTTATGCTAGTCATAAATACAAAATATATGTTTTTAACAATCTGATTAGACCACATGCTGCATTTAATGCTGCATTTAATGCTGCAGTGCTGACAACGTCATCAATGACGTAGACCAATCGCTCTGCTGCAGTGCTGACAACGTCAACAATGACGTAGACCAATCGCTCTGCATCCGATTTGTAAAGCCGAGCATCCAGATTCTTTAACTTCCACATGCCCTTTCATTTCCTGAAAGGAGACAATTGCGCAGAACATCCAAGCTGTGCAATAGGTGGGACGCACAATAAAAATCACATGAGGTGGAAAACGGTCCTTTCATCAGTTGTATTACTCTGTCCGAATCAATGGACAGCCAATGCCAAAACTCATTGTTGTTAGAAAGGCACACCATTGAGTATGTTGATGCAGAAATATGGACGTCCTCCTTAGACCACTTGAGACTAACACAATAAGACCAAGATGAAGACCCTTGCTGTAAGAGGGAATTTTCCGATGCCAAAGTCAGATATGCAGGTTAGGTTTAGTAGAACATAGGGTTTTTGGGTTATAGACTTGTGTGTACCTTTCACGATTAGGGATGCTCTCTATATATTTGAAAGAAGGTGGTGGCGTAGAGAGGGCGATCTCTCTATATTTAGCAAGTGCGTATTGTAGAGGGATTTAGATCCCTGGCGTATCGCACTGATTTTTTGAGATATTCAGCGGAGATCTCGGACAGACCCTGTCATATTGCAATCGTCTCCCTAGATCCTCAGCTAGGATTTTGGATGAGTTTGGTAAGATTTGGACAGTCGGTCTCAGGTCGGAACTAGTAGAAGCGCGTAGTTGGAGGCCAAGGTGGAATCATTCTGAGGAGGGGTTTGGCCGACCTGGGTTCTTTTATTAAGCTGTTGCCGAGTTCCTTTTGGCGTCAGGTAGATTAGCGATCAACCAAGCTACCTTTGGAGTGTCAAAAGACCGAAGTTGATCTCCTTTCTTGCTCGAATTGGAGTTGAGGTTGAACTCTTTACCGTATCAATTGTTGATTGATCTCGCAGTGTGTACAAATGTCCAACTTGACATTATCTTATTGGTTTATCCATTTTTACCCATAAAGCAGATTAATCCAATGTTCACCACATATATTTTTATCATGGGACCCACTTTTAGCATGGATTAGATGTTCTACACGACTGACATGTCAGCGAGAAAGAAGTCGTTGCACGTGAAAGTTCACACACTACATGGTATCTGAACATTTTCATTTCGAATTTTTACAATACATATGACTAGATTTCGCAGCTCATTAACATTGAGGTCTATTTTTAATATGTCTACGTTCAGATGTAATTGACAATTTTAAATCAAGATCCGTTGGGGAGGAAAAATACAAGTGGGATAATATGGACGAAAGTCGATATTTCAATGATACAAGACTTAATACTCTGGCAGAGCTTAATGGCTCATACTCGTGTTAGAAATTGATGTTTGGATACATCGAAAAATATGAAAAATAAATGTAAGAAAAATTATTTCACTAGGCTGAATCACGTATAAAATATACTGTCCTTAAAGCGTGATTCACCCACTTATCAATTGCTGATGGGTTATAAGTGAATTGCTTCCAGGATAAGACAAGCCAGTACTGAATCATCGTGCAGCAACCACGATGGATTTACTATGGAACGTTGTAATGCAATTGATCTATTCTAGCAGGATCATACAAAGGGAAATGTTCACAGTATTTACTAAGGAGATTTGGATGATTTTGATGGGAGAGATGGTGTGTTGAGATGATGAAATCGGACCGGAATAGTCCAATTTATATAGGCATCAGGTATAGCACCGTTGCTGTGTAAAATTCAATGGTCCAAAACGTTTGAAAAATGTTTCTGGCCATTAACAATTAATCCAGATTTTTCTGGTTATCAGATCAGAAGATCTGACCGTTGGATCATCCTGGCACGTCCGTTTTCGGATCATTGTGGCTTTCAAGGTGGCTATCTGTTTTTAAAAATGGCTAGACGTTTCGGATTTAAGATCTGACCGTTCTCAGTCACCTATAAAACGCAGACTCATTTCAGATTTTCAGATCCACCGCCCTAAGGCTCTGACCAGACCTATCGCATCGCGATCGCACCAATTCGCATAAGGTCGTAAGAGAGCGACCACTCTGCGACACGATGTGCACATGCGAAGTGAAAAGTGTGTCATCTAGCGCCATTACAGCCATACTGCCTCACTCCCACGCCCTCGACCACGCCCGTGCCCGTGCTCGAGCCCCAACCCACCCGCACGTGCGTGCGTGTGTTCCAGCACTACACACTGAAATGCGCATCCGAGTATCACCTCCTCCAAAAACTCCAAGTAAGAATACTCTTCACAGATTCTCATATAAACCACAAAACTTTTCTTTACATTTCCTATGTGGGACAAAGCACACACATCGCACTTTTACATTCAAAATTTCAAAAAGTGTTTTGGTGAAAATTCCTGAAATTTTAAAAATTCAAATTTCTTTTTTCAAAAAATTACTGATTTTCAACAATCCCCCACTGATTTTTTTTAAACAATGAAAACTCTGCCAGAATAATAACAGTTATTATGCATAAAGAAAGATATCTTGCAATTTGAATCTTTTCTTAGTGTAAGTATTTTAAAGTTATTTCGAAATTTTTGGTTGCCGTATCATTGAACCAGTTATTTCTATATGATATAACCGAAAATACCACACATATAATAACTCCTCCGTTACATGTTTCTTCATAATCTCGCTTAGTACTTTTAATGGCCATGTGCTTATCCTGTTTAACTCTCATGAGAAGCGGCACTACTTCTACGTTCACATAGGTGAAATCCTTCCAGTGTTTCCGTTAAAACACTTATCCTGTTTGACTGGACTTCATTAAGAGTTTAATACTCATCCCTCTTTTATAACGGCCAGCACTATTATCCTAGATGAGGTTATTTAATTTTATTCAGTACTGAAACTTTTCACTTATCAGTGAATCGTTGTTACTCATTAAACCCAATCTTTAGAGATTTTCTAATTTTGGGTTGAGTTTCATTCACTGGTGAAATTTTGAATAAAGAGTTTCAACCATATCCCTCTAAATATTGTCTTTACTACCTCTCTTGTCAGAGGTTTAGTAAAAGGATTAGTCAAGTTATTACTCGACTTTACATATGAGATCGCAATGATTCCATCTTGAATCAATTGCCTTATATAGTCATGTCTCAAACTCATGTGTTTGGACTTCCCATTATAGGTACCGCTATAAGCTATCGCTAGAGTGGCTTCACTATCACAATGAAGTGAAACAGCCGGTATAGGCTTCGCATAGAATGTGATTTTTAATAGAAAATCTCTTAACCACTCAGCCTCTTTGCCTGTAGTAGCCAAAGCTATAAACTCAGATTCCATAGTTGAGTGCGTTATGTAAGTTTGTTTCTTAGATCCCCAAGATACAACAACACCTCCTAAGGTGAATATCTACCCTGTAGTGGACTTGTTGTCCCCTGCACTCGATATCCAACTTGCATCGATATATCCTTCCAATACTACTGAAAATTCTGAGTAAAATAGCCCTGGTTCTTTGGTTTCTTTAAGATAATCTAGAACTCTACTTATTGCTTTCCAGTGTTCAACACTTGAATTACTCGTAAACCTACTTAGTTTACTCACAGGGTATGTTATATCCGGTCTTGCACATTGCATTGCATACATAAAACTACCTATAACACTAGCATACTCTAGTGGTGCAACTGCTCTTCCACTGTTTTCTTTTAACTTGAAACTTAGATCAAGCGGGGTTTTTGCCTCTTTGATTTTCAAGTGATTAAACTTGTTTAGTATTTTTTCGATAAAATGAGACTGACATAATGTAAAACCCCCATTATATTTTTTAACTTTGATTCCTAATATAGTAACCACTTGTCCAAGATCCTTCATTTTGAAAATTGAAGAGAGAAACTTCTTGGTTTCAGTTGCACCTTCCATTTTATTACTGATTATTAACATATCATTTACATATAAGTATATGATTATAACATAATCATTACACACTTTGAATATATGCATTTATCAACAATATTATGTTCAAAACTGTAAGACAAAACTTTAGAATCAAATTTATCATGTCACTATTTGGGTGCTTGCTTTAATCCATACAAAGACTTAACAAGTCTACACATTTTTCTTTTATTTCGTGGTAGAACAAACCCTTCTGGTTGCTCTATGTATACCTCTTCATCGAGATCACCATTAAGGAATGTTGTCTTCACGTCTATTTGATGGATATGAAGATGATGTATGGACTAGAGCGAATAAGATCCTAATCGATGTTATTCTAGCTACTGATGAATAAGTGTCAAAATAATCGATTCCTTCTTTCTGTCGAAAATCCTTAGCAACTAACCTTGCCTTGAAGGTTTGAATTGTACCATCTGTATGATATTTTTTTCTTAAATACTCACTTACAACCTATTGGTTTAGAACCTAGAGGTAGATCTACCAATTCTCATGTTTGGTTAGATATTATGGAATTCATTTCATCATTAATGACCTCTTTCTAAAAAGCAGAGTTTCTTGAAGTCATAACTTCACTAAAGGTTTTAAGTTCATCTTCTATAGTTAAAATCATAGGTATTTTTCTAATCACCTTCTCTCTATCACCCTCAACTAGATGAAAAGAGAGTCACTGAGAGTCTATTTAATCAGGATCCAGACTCTTTTCTACTCTTGCTCTTTGACTTCTGTGAGGTTCACTAGGAGTTTGTTCTTTTATTTGTGTTTCTTTTATAGTTTCATTAGGAGATTGAATCTCAGTATTCATTTTCTCCATGAATATAGAATTCTCAAAGAACGCTACATCTCTAGACTCTATGATTACATTGAAGTCTAAGTCTAAAAGTTTATAAGCCTTATTATGTTGTGCATATCCTACAACGATGCACTTGATAGCTCTTTGTCCTAACTTAGTTTTTTTAGGTTCTAGAGTTCTGCAGTATGCAAGACACCCCCACACTCTAAGATACCTTATGTTTGGTTTTCTTCCTTTCCATATTTTGTATAAAAAAAGTCTTGTTTTTCTTAAATGGAATTCGATTTAAAACATGACATGCAACTAATAGTGCTTCTCCCCATAGGTTTAATGGCAACTGTGTTTGTATTAGCATCGAATTGACCATTTCTGCTAATGTCTTATTTTTTCTCTCTGCTACACCATTTTGTTGTGGTGTATAAGGTGTTGTGCATTGATGTATTATGTCATATTCTTCATAATAGTCAAAAATTTTATTAGAGAAATATTCTCCTCCTCGGTCACTATGAAAGATTTTAATATTTTTAACTAATTGATTTTCTACTTCAGATTTATAGATCTTCAATGCATTAAATGCTTCATTTTTTTATTTTAACAGATACACATATACATATCTTGAACAATCATCTATAAACATTATAAAGTATCTTTTACCTCCACGAGTAAGAACGTCATTTAGTTCACATATGTTAGTATGCACTAGGTCTAATATTTGAGATGATCTCTCAACACTAGGGAATGGTTTCTTGATTATTTTAGACCATATATATACTTCACATTTATCTTTATCACTATCATTATATGATATTAGACCATTCTTAGCCATGAGTTTTATGGTACTATAGCCAATATGGGCTAGTCTACCATACTATAACGTTACAAACTCAATCATGTAAGTAGAAGAATTCTTTTTATTTAAGGAAAGCTTGATCATCCTATTACAAGCATAATCCTTACCCACAAAGTTTTCATTTTTAGGCAAGATTAGCTTGCTCGATTCAAACACAACCCTAATCTTAGGTTTGCTTAAGAAATCCCCTGAGATAAGATTCCTCCTTTTGTCTGGGATATATAGTACGTTGATCAGGATTACCTTTTTTCCAGAGGTAAAGAGTAATTTCACGGTTCCTTTGCCTGCAACTTTCGATCGTCCTTCATTTTCCATTTGAACATCTTTACCATTAGTCTCGTCTTCATAGGTTTTAAAGGCAGATCGATCGTTGCATACATGGACTGTGGCACCTGTATCATACCACCAACTAGGAATTTTCTCTTGAACTAGGTTCACTTCTGTGACCATGGCTACGATATCATCGTCTACCGCATTAGCATCTTTTTTAGGCTTTTTTCGGTCCCTACAAACTCGGGCGAAATGTCCGGTCTTGCCGCAGACATAACAAGCTCCCATAAGTTTGTCATTTTTTTTCTTATGGGTTTTCTTGAATTTTTCTTAATCTTTGTTAGGTTTAAGGGAATCAACTTTCTCATATGAATTATTTTGAGATGGTCATTCTACTGCATTCACTTTGGATAAGGATGCACCATTAGTGTCATCCTTTTTGTCTCAGTTAAGGGATTCTTTTTCAACACGAAGATGCTTTTGGATTTGTTCTAGGGTAAATTCTTCAGATTTATGCAGTAGTTTCTCCTGTGGTCTTTCCAGCTCGGAGGTAATTTTGCGATTATAGCTCCGACTTGAAAGGATTCAGGAAGATCAATTTTTATTACTTTTATTTTATTTACAATAAGCTGCAGTTCTTGGATTCACTACCAAAAAAACGGGCAAAGCCGACGGACTTTGGGGGGTTTTAGCTACGGCTAATATCCGTCGGTATCACCGACGGATTTTAGCCGTCGGTGAAAATCGATAATCCGTCGGGGAAACTTCAATTTTGGATGGTGGACGTCCAACCGTCTACCGTTTTCCCATTTTGTGGTCGCCGTGAGACTTTTTTAATTCTCATTTTTGGTGGCGTAGCCCAAAATGATGTTGTGAAATATATGGACGGCGTGGATGAAGTATATCCATCATGGTGGGGCCCATAGATCCCTCCCCTTTCCAAAGGTATGTTTACCGTTTTTTGCTTTCTGTAAAAACTGTGAGTTTTAAGCAGAATTTAAAATAGTGGTGATTCCTTTATAAAAATAATGGTAATTATATAGAGTTATCCAGACCATTCAAATAATCCGTTTGGTTGTAAGTGATTAATATTTATAATTTGTTATGTAATATAATTTTAGGCATGCAGAAAATGGTCCCTCTTGCATGTACGACTATTAATAGGCGTTTTGTTATAAACAGTGGTAGACGCACAGAATATCGGATTTGAACTATTTATCCGATTTAGAAGAGGAATTCCGAAATAACGAGCGCTCATCTGCTCTTTCGCCATTTTCATCGAGCGGGTCCCTCTCAGAGCTCTCTTTTTTCCCATTTCATCGAGCGGGTCCCTCTCAGAGCTCTCTTTTTGCCATTTTCATCGAGCTTTCATTGAGCGGGTCCCTCTCAGAGCTCTCTTTTTGCCATTTTCATCGAGCGGGTCCCTCTCAGAGGTCTCTTTTTGCCATTTTCATCAAGCGGGTCCCTCTTAGAGCTGCTTGCGTTTCTATCTTCTAAATGTGATCCGAATCTCAGCAATGGAAGCGTTAGATCAAAGATTGAAGATCTAAACTGGGATCCGTGCGGGAGTTGCTGGGAGATTCACGGACTGATGCGATTCCCCGGTAGGTTTTTGCTTTTCACCCATGGACTTCTTTGATAGGTTTCTAATTTCATCAGGAAGTGGGCTTCCTGACATGGAGGGCTTGTGTTTGAGCTTGTTGGCTGTATTTCTAGCTTAGTGTAGTCTTTTCTCTTTTCAGTTGCTTTTGTTTTTTTTTTTTTTGGTTGCCTTTTGGCTGTTGTCTAATAAAATTGTCACCTTTCAAAAAACAAAAAACTGTCATGTGGGCCAGAATGTTAGAAAGTAGCAGACAGCGTAGAAAAACTTGCTAAGTTTTTTTTTCCCTGTGACTTTCCATTTGTTTCATAAACTGTGGCCCACATGATCAATCTAGTAGCCTTGAATTTGGGTGAGGGCATCATATCTTGTGGGATCCACCTGATGGTCGACTTGAAATTGGGTGGTGCACATATACATCGAAAACAGGCTGTTGGTTGGCCCCTTTTAACCGTCCACTGTCTTGTACACATGCTGCTTGATGATCAGCAGGCAAAAATATGAGCTACTAAACATTCATCATGGGGCCAGCATGATGAATAGCGTGGAACTACATGTAGGTGCTGTTGTAGGCATGGGTGGGATAGTTATGCATATGCCAATCTGCGGCTAGGAATATTTATCCTCAATGACCTGACTTGAGAAACCTGACTGATGTGTTGGTGTTATTTTATTTTGGTTTGCAGGTGAATCTTGCCTTCTGCTAAACTGGTGAACCCTGAACTAGTGGCACGGTCAGAACCAGTTGCTGAGTTGCTTGATTTGGATCTGAAAGAGTAAGTGACTTCACTTGTGCTCCTGGATAGTGTTGCTAGACTTTTGGTGCCATGTACAAAGCAATTTAAATTGCTAAAACCTTCAGAATCTCTCTCAACTTGTTTACCCAGAGGCCAGAGCTTCTATGTGAATAACCAAAACTCTGTGACCTCACCTTTTTGCACCATTGTTTACTTTACTTTTGATTTGATGGAACATGGGCTTTTCCATCTTTGGGAAATTGGGTCTCTCTGTAGATGTGGTTGCAACTAGTGAAGTCAGTATTTTGTTGGCATTGGATCCCTCAAAGAATTTGCACAAAGAATCAATTCAGTAGCAGGCAAGCATAGGAGCTTAAGATCGTGACATTTCATTGAGCTGGTTACGTTCTGTCATCACTTATTGCTGTGTCCAGCATTTGGTATATTTGCATTCTGTGAATAGATTCCGGCGCCGATGCTGTAATTCACTAGTATGCAGCCAAGTTTGCTATCATTAGCTAAATATAGCTGTGAGGTTTGTTGAATGAGGAAAATATGCAGGCCTCACCATGGATGGCCCATGGGATAAAAATCCGTACAGATTGGGAGATCCTAGAACTATGTTATTTGGCCCTTTTTGTGGTTGAATGTGAAGGATAGTAGTAATTCTTTCTTCACTGACTATTTGTTGGCAACTACAACAAGGGTTGGGATTTCTCTAATCTGGGAGATTTGCTGAATGGGACATCCATAGTGCAGCCCCTGATTTCGACTATTGGGATCAATGAACTAGGGACCACATTTTAGCACTCTTACAATCTGAAAACTTGAAACAGTTTTGCAACACTCAGCCTGCCACTTCAGAAATGTTGTAATCTTAATGTTGTTTCAACCATGTGTCTTTTCCTTTGGGATTAGATTGCTACAGTATGAGGATGTATTAGATGTTAAACGCCGAATATGGAATTAGTTATTCAACCTTTAATCACCACACACATGGTAGGCATATAAAAGATTCTGAATCTTGACTGTTCATCTTTTTTAGAATATGTGTAAATTTATTTTTATTTTTATTTTTTTGAGTAGGCAACAACATAGCCATTAGCCAGAGCATGGCATTTGTGTAGGAAGGTGGACAACCATGGAAAAGAAAATGATTTCCCCTGATATGATAGTTTCCCTGTTTGGGAAACCAAAAAAAGGGGGTAATCAATTTTGTTTCCTAGATTTTCTATATAAAAAAAATGAGTAAAATCATCCACACACAAGCGAAAAAAGAAAAAAAGAAACCATTAAATGTAGATTTTCAAATGTCATATTGACTTAGGGAAACATCAAGGAAACATGGAAAAAATGGTGGAATTTTTCAATGATAGTTTAGGAGATGCTAACATACACATTTGCATATTTAAGAGTCGAATAATAGCAAAAAATAAGTAAATTTGTATATTTAGGGATCAAATGATAAATTTCCCTTTAATGGGGGGAGTAAAAGCATGCGTCTTTGATTCGAGGAAACATTGGGGAAACATGGGAAAATTGGCGGATCCATCCATACATCCAACAATGCATGCACATGCATAGATACAAACACACATTCATGATCAATCCATCCATCCATACAATCATTCATGCATGCATGCATGCATACAATGACACATACATATGTATACACATGCATGATCCATTCATCCATGCATACACACATACACACATCTATACACATGCATGATCCATTCTTTTCTATGGTTAGCATGAATTTTATTTAAAGAAAAAGAAGAAAAATATCATACAACATCCATCAAGTAAATGGAGAAGAATGCCTAGATGAACATAGTTGAGATGCACCTTATTTTGCTACCCTATTTGCCTGATCATTAGCCTCCCAGGGAATGAGGTTAAATTTGGTGCTTACCTAAGCTAACAATTCTCTAATCTGCTTTGGCTGTTCTTCTTTTTTCTTTCATGCCAAGGAAATTGCACTCCTTGAATCACCTTCTACAATCAGTTGATGGTTCTCAATCAAGTAAATGGAGAAGAATGCCTAGATGAACATAGTTGAGATGCACCTTATTTTGCTACCCTATTTGCCTGATCATTAGCCTCCCAGGGAATGAGGTTAAATTTGGTGCTTACCTAAGCTAACAATTCTCTAATCTGCTTTGGCTGTTCTTCTTTTTTCTTTCATGCCAAGGAAATTGCACTCCTTGAATCACCTTCTACAATCAGTTGATGGTTCTCAATCATTCTCCTGATGTGTTTAACGAATTATCCTTTCTCTTCAACATATTAGTAGAGTTTGACTCTTTTCTTGGCAAAAAAAAATTCTGCTAACAAAACTTCTAGAAATATAATTTTCCAGTGTTAAAGAGAGGGCAACTTGGACGACCAAGCCGCTTTTTTTCTTTGGGTTCAAATAAGAACCCATATTGAGTTACAAAAAGGAAAAAAGGTAAATCAAGAAAGGAAAATGCAAATATGGTACACAAAAACCTTTAGGGGTTATAATTATTCTTCGACATCATGGTTTTGTTTGATACTTGGAAATTGTAACAAGGTTTTCCTAATATCTGTTCACATGTTAACACAGACAGCTCTCCTTTTTCTGGTATATGGTACACATGTATTTGATTATTTCCATTTAACATTCGTCAATAATAAGACTTGGATGATTTGTTAAGTGGACAATTTGAGTTGATCTTTTAACATTTCCATACAAAACAACCAAACAATGGAATTAGTATTGGAAACTGTTAAATGTAAATTTTCACTTGTTATATAATTTGAGTTGACCTTTTGACACTTTCATAGAAAACAACCAAACAATGAAATTATTGATAGATTTTGCAATTTTCTATTTCTTGAAGATTTCATAGGGGTTTTCAACATCCATATTTTGAATTCTCTCTACCCAAACAGGTTTGGATAAACCAGTTTTCCCCAATTGGTATTTAAAATTTTACTTCCTTTTGGAAGGCTGACTTGGGTCCCTTGGGGTCTTTTCCACGGTAGAGGTTTTCAAATCATTGTACCAACAACATGTGATCTTATAAAAGGCTAGTTTGCCCTTTCTATTTTCCTTCATTAAAGTCCATGTGCATTGGTTGAAACTAAAAGGGAAATGCTTTGCTAGAGGGATTCATCCAAACTTTCTCACTGGGTAGGATGGTAAAAGGGAAAAATATCAATGGACCTCATTTAAATGCATGGTTCTTAAATCATAGAGGGACTTTTTGGCATCAAATCTTATTTCAATCATGACATGTACATTTATATTACCGAAAAACAAGTTCATTCAAGAAATTCATGCTAAGGGAGAGAACCCTTCCTCCAAGAGTATTACATCCTATTTTTGTTTGAGGCCTTTTGTTTTAAGGTGTCTAAGATGTAGTGGTTTTCTTATTTCTTATTTCTTTTTTATTTTTTATTTTTTACAGGGGTTGTCGGATGGATTGCTTAGGCAAGCTACATACACAATAGCACGACTTGGGTCATTTAGGTGAAGCTCTTACACATGAAGTACAAATATGTTAGATTGTGTATGGTGTTTTTGAGATAAATATGTTTTCTTGGTGCTAACTTCTTTAAAAAAAAGAAATCATCCCTAATTCTTTTCTTTTTAGTGTAGTGGTCAACTTATTTCAAAGATTAATGATGCATTTTGACAACGTAATGGATTCTGTGGTGCATTAAATGCTTCCATAGAATGCTAAATGCCATTTTAATCAAATCAACCATATATCTGTGATGTTTTGATATAGCTTGAATTGAAAGATGGTGCTTGTTTTGTTTCAGGAATATAATCTTATTTGTTAGACGTTCACTTCTCTTGCTGCAGATAAGAACTTGCTTCATCAGGTATAATTTGTATTAATTCAACTTATAACTCCTCAGAACCCGCTCTGCTGTAAGATATTACAGTGTATGACGGTTCCCAGTAGGTTAAGTTGTAAGTTGTTACATAAAGTTGGTTGGATATCTTTTATTTTTATAAATGTTGTCAATAGTTAGTTGGATGATGAATTAGGTGTATAAATGTGTGCTTACCTACTGTCTTGCTTAATTTATATTTATATTTCTTCATTTATATTCTTTTGTATTAATTCAACTTGTAACTCCTCAGAACCCGCTCTGCCGTAAGATATTACGGTGCATGACGGTTCCCAGTAGGTTAAGTTGCAAGTTGTTACATAAGGTTGGTTGAATATCTTTTATTTTTATAAATGTTGTCAATAGTTAGTTGGATGATGAATTAGGTGTATAAATGTGTGCCTACCTACAGGTGATATCCAATGGACTCTAGGGAGTGGATTACTCTACATTACCCGGACCCACAATTTATAGATGGTATGATGAGCTTTGTGAAGTTCGTAAAAGAACATCTTCCTGGTAGAGAAACAATTCATTGTCCATGTACCAGATGTAGATGTTTACGTTTACCTTGCACAATCGATGATGTGGTGATAGATCTGATTAAATATGGATTTAATCCAACATATAGGGTGTGGAACATGCACGGTGAGCCTGAATCACCCAAGTGTACCGAACGCACTTCTCACCAGTATCATAGTGTGGCAGACATAAATAACATTGTCAATGCGGTTGTTGAAGACCTCGGTTGTAATAACCTTGACCAAGTTATTCAAGATGAACCCAATGTAGCCCTCGAAGCTGAAGACATTGTCGGAGATGCTTCAACCAATGAGTTTGAAGCAAATGTACGAGATGCGATGACTGAGCTCTATCCTGGTTGTCACAATTTCACTGTGCTAACTTTCATTGTACAACTTTTTAAATTAAAGGTGAACCATGGATGGAGTGAACAAAGCTTTACGGCTCTTCTTCAACTACTCCAGAATGTCTTGCCATCCGATAATAAGACCCCAACTAATACCTACCAAGCGAAGAAGATCATTACAAAGTTGGGTCTTGATTACCAGAAGATTCATGCATGTCCAAATGACTGCATGTTATACTGGAGAGAGCATGAGACGAAGATTAGTTGTCCAAACTGTGGTACTTCTAGGTATAAGACCCATGTTAATTCCAAGTTGAAACGAGCTAAAGTACCTGCTAAGGTGCTAAGGTATTTTCCATTAACACCAAGGCTACAAAGAATGTACAGTGTGCCATGGGTGGCAAAGGAGATGACCTGGCACTCAACCGGAAAAATGCAGAGTGGAAAGATAGGGCATCCGGTGGACTCTTACATGGAAGTTTCTTGACAACAAGTATAAGGATTTTTCAGCAGAGTCTCGCAATGTTCGATTGGGTCTAGCTACAGATGGGTTTAACCCCTTTGGCACTCTCAGCACGTCGTACAGTTCCTGGCCTGTTATGTGTGTGACGTATAACCTTCCACCAAAGTTATGTATGAAACCGCAGTTTACTATGCTCACTTTGCTTATTGAGGGACCACGACAGCCCGGGAAGGATATCGATGTTTATTTGGAGCCATTGATTGATGAGTTACAAGACTTGTGGCGGAAAGGGATCATGACATTTGACGCATACCATGGAAACATGTTCAACATGCGTGCCATCTTGTTGTGGACAATTCATGACTTTCCTGCATATGGTAATGTTTCTGGTTGTAGGACTAAGGGTAAGTATGGTTGTCCTGCATGTGGTCCCCACACAAATTCCTTACGATTACACCATGGAAAGAAACACGTTTATATGGGTCACAGACGGTGGTTGCCTCTAAACGATAAAGCCAGAAAAGATACAAGTGCAGGAACCTTCAATAAGAAGGGGGAGTTGCGACCACAACCGATTCGTCTGACTGGGGTTGAGGTGGAAAGCATCGTTTCGAAACTAAATGTGCAGTGGGGCAAGATCGGAAAGAGGAAACAAAGTGGTACAGGAGGACGGGAACAAAATGATGATGCAGAATCAACATGCTTCTTAAAGCGATCCATATTATACGATCTGGAGTACTGGAAGGATATTCCCGTACGCCATAACCTTGATGTTATGCACATTGAGAAGAATGTATGTGAAATCCTTATTGCACTAATGTTGAACACAACGGGCAAAACCAAGGATGACGCTAACGCACGCAGAGACTTAAAGCGGCTAGGAATTAAGAAGCGTTTATGGTTAGAAAATACTGATGGCAAAGTGATTCAAAAACGAGGCCCTTTCTTCTTTCGAAAAGAAGGAAAAAAAACATTTCATCCAGACTTTACGTGAGCTTCGTGTTCCGGTTGGTTTTAGTGGGAGTTGGAAGAACATCGTAAAGGAAGATAGTGTTGATTTAAAGGGAATGAAGTCTCATGATTACCACGTATTGATGCAACATCTGCTTCCAATTTTGATCCAACATGCATTCAAGGATAATAAGCCTATGCGCACTATAATTAGAAGCTTCAGTACATTTTTCAATGCCCTATGCTCGCGAATCATAGATATTGAAATGTTAATGGCTCTCGAGAAGGGCATGGCTAGGACTTTATGTGAGCTCGAGATTACATGTCCTCCTTCAATTTTTGTTGTGATGATGCATCTGCCTATCCACTTGGCTTACGAGGCTCGCGTATGTGGTCCTGTTTACTATCGATGGATGTATCCATTCGAAAGGTATAATATGATTTTAATATGAATAAACCGATCCAACATCTGCAATTACATTTTCTAATGTGTTATTAACTCCTTTAGGTTCATGAAGATGTTTAAGGCGTACGTCCGCAATATGACACGACCTGAAGGTTGTATAGCAGAACGATACATTCAAGAGGAGACACTTATATACTGCAACCAGTATAGAGGGAAAAATAACACGAGCCTCTTGGAGAAATTGGAAAAGCGGTTAGACGGATCAATTTCATTCATGCCGAAGTTACAAGATATTGTTGACGACTTCGATGTTGACGTGGTTGGCCCAGTTGGCCCTGGTCAAAGTGTCGTTTTAGAAGGTATTGAGTACGAACAGGCTCGCACCTGGGTACTGAAGAGTCATCCTAACTATGAGACATGGCAAGGGTACGAATTGGACTTAGCTTGTATGTATGCCTTTTTTTTTCTTTTTCTTTTTTTTTTTAAATTTCAAATTTGATTCAACAACATTGTAACAACATTTATGAAAAAAATTGTCAATTTTGTAACAACCTTCTTAACTTGCAGGAGATATGCAAATTTCTTAAAGCAACGCAATATAGTTGTTGGGACTAGGACTAAGGTGGCGAGTGATGATGAGTTCATACCTTGGTTGAAGAAACAACTAGACTTGAGTGAATCAAGTAATGAAGTCTTCAGAGATATAGTTAGGGGACTAAAGGCTTTTGCGATGCAGTACAATAAATATTGTATCAATGGTTTCCTCTTCGTCACCAAGGAATACGAAGAGAATAAAATGAACCAGAATAGCGGTGTTAGCACAGAGAGTATGACCACCTTCCGATCTAGTGCTAAGGATAAGAATCCAGTGGATGAATCTGTACCTTATTACGGAGTCCTCCGCAAAATCATCCAACTAGAGTACCGAGAAGGGTACAAGCCAGTTCTACTAAAGTGCGATTGGGTGAAGGTGACGCACCAAGGTGTTTCTTTCGATGCGGTAGGGAATTTGAGACTGGTGAATTTGTCTAATCTTCTCAGTTCAGACCAAGTGGGTGATGAGCCATTTATTCTTGCGGAGCATGCCGTGCAAGTTTTTTATTCTAGAGATCCAAAACATCCTAATTGGCATGTGGTCTTGGAGGTTCCAAGAAAGATTTTCGTTGAAGATGAGACAAGCATTTTATCAGAAACACGGGTTGTAACTGAGGCTGAAGTAGGACCTGATCTCATCGAAGTAGACATGGGTGGCGAGTTGTTATTCAATGACAGTGAAGATATTTGTGTGGTTGTTGAAAAGAAAAAGAAAAGAAAGAGAGCTGGGAAAAAATCCTGATTTGTTGGTTATATTATGCATGTAACGAAACGATTTTGATTTCTGCCCTTTTTGATTTTTCCATTATCATATTAATGTGATAGAAAAAATTTATGAATTAATTTACTTGTCTCTTTATTATACTTGGTACTTTGCTATTTGGATAGAAAATTTTATAGTAATTACGTTACAAATTAGATCTTAAAGATGGATCTAGAGGCAGAGCCGCTCGGGGATGCATCCTATAAAGATGCCAGGGGTAATAACATAGCTCTTGTTATCCGTTTAGATTTAACATTTCTTTTAAAATGATCTTTCACTTAGAGGCACTGTCATTGGGCGCAGAGTCGCTAGGGGATGCAGCCCCTGAAGATGCTAGAGGTAATAAGATAGCCTTTCGTAATTGTTTAGATTTAAAATTTCTTCTATATTGGTGATGATGAAACATGTGTGTAGCTATTTTTCTTTTTATGCCAGGGGTAATAACATAGCTCTCGTTAGCTGTTTAGATTTAACAATTCTTTTAAAATGATCTTTCACTCGCAGAGTCATTCGGCGCAGAGCCTCTAGGGGATGCAGCCCTGCCGATGCAGACCCTGAAGATGCTAGAGGTAATAAGATAGCTTTCCTTAATTGTCTAGATTTAAAATATCTTTTATATTGGTGATGATGAAACATGTGTAGCTATTTTTCTTTTTATGCCAGGGGTAATAACATAGCTCTCGTTAGCTGTTTAGATTTAACATTTCTTTTAAAATGATCTTTCACTCAGAGGCAGAGTCATTCGGCGGAGAGCCGCTAGGGGATGCAGCCCCTGCAGTTGCAGACCCTGAAGATGCTAGAGGTAATATGATAACCTTCCTTAATTGTCTAGATTTAAAATATCTTTTATATTGGCGATGATGAAACATGTGTGTAGCTATTTTTCTTTTTATGCAGGCAGGTCGTCATCTTCATCGTCTAAGAAGAGAGGTCCTATGCGAGGTTCATAATTAAATGAAAAGACTTCATTGAAAAGGGTCATTAGGATTAATGAATTTCGGCAACCGAATGCAGGGGATGCAAGTCAGATCGCATTCAATTCAAGCATTGGTGTTCTCACCTGTACACACATTCCGATCACTTGCACAGACTTTCGGTAGGTGCCTCCAGAGTACATTAAGAGAGTCAGTGATATCCTAGCGTGTAGTTATGAATTTTAGGAAAACCAAGAAGCGTGGCCACAATACATTCGTGATCGCTGTATCGCCGCTTTGAAAAATTTCAAGAACAATTTGTATAAAAAGTATATTAAGGACAAGGATCCTACAGTTGTGAAATCGTATCCCGCCACTATTGGTTTCCCTATTGAGGATTAGATGATCTTCGTGGAATTGATAAATTCAAGGAATCAAGTGTAAGAAATGCATCCAATTGGGCCAAACAAGTTGGCCCTTTTACACTTGGTCGGCATAGCATGGCTACCACACGTCATAAGATGGTACATATCCTAAAATAACATAGCTCTACTTTATTTATGATGATTATTTCAATTTATTAGTCGTTTAATTCCATTATTTATGTGTTTTGGCATGGATGTTATGGGGAAAAGGTAATTGAGAGGAATCTTACTATTAATGCCAAGGTCGGTAGGGCTGAGGTGTACATCCGAGTACATACAACAAAGGATAATAAAGTGCAATTTTCAGAAACCTTTGTAAGTGCAACCCTCATACATCCTTTCATTATCTATGTGAATTTTAAATGCTTCTTTCTCGCACTATACTTTTTCTTATGGATGTTGTCATAGGAAAAAATAAAATTGATTCAAAGTAGTAATCCTGCATCTCGGATGACTAGTGTAGATGATGCCCTTACACAGGTATATATGCATGTCCTTCAAATACTTGAGTTTATTTAGACTTATGCATTCTCTGATAAATCTAATTGCAATTCTGTTTACAGTCAATTGGGAGTGATAGTAGAGGGCGCATGCGGGGGATAGGTGGAAATGTAGGCAAGATTACATTGAAGAAGACAATGCCTATTGTACATAAGCTCGGTGTGGTGTCGCGGGAACGAGATAATTTGGTAGATAAATTAGATGAAATGCAGAAAAGCCTAGGAGATCTCCACCAGAAGTTTCAATGCTTTGTAGATAAGCAAGGGGAACAAGGGGATGTGGCTCCACCGACAATTCCTCCATTTAAATCTAGTCATGCATCGTCGGTATGTATGCGTTTCTCTAATGCTAATTTAAGCTTATGATTATATGCACTTCCATTTAAAAATACTAACGACATGTTATATGTGTACATGTAGCCTGATTTGGTAAATCTTGGCAAGAGATGCGATCTCTGTGATTGGAAGAAACGGGTAATTGCTCGTGGTGAGGTGCATGCAGTGGATCCAAAAACCTGTGTCCATGGAGCAGAAATGGGCGATGGAAATTTTAGTGTTGTCCTGATGGAGATTATAGCTCCGCAATCAGAGCTATGGAAGGAAGATGGTTATCATGATACGCTTGGAGAGGTCGGTGTAGGAGGATTTGTCGTATGGCCCAAGCTATTTCTAACCATCTATCCATGATGTTTATGAATATTAGACATTACAATAACTAACACAATTAACTTTTATTTTTAAACTATACAGTAACATAGACAGATGCATGCATATTATGGAATCGAATGAATTTAACACTCACTTCAGATTACACCCACATATATTGAATGGAATGGATTTAACACCCACATTTATACATTGATATATTTGGTTGGCATTTCAATTTTCAGCCTCCATTTGAGGAATTGAAAGATTTGTAATAATTTTCACTTCTTTAAGTGTAATTTGCACTTGAGAGAGAGAGAGAGAGAGAGAGAGGTGTAGGGAATTTTCATCATCCATGGCAGCTGTTGCAGAGAATGCGCCACCAACAGGTGTACAGAAATTACACTTCAAACAGAGTATCATCTGCTGTAGTTACTTCAAGGGTAAATGGTTTTACTCTGGCTATCTTAAAATCATTTAAATAGCAAGATGCCGATGCTAGAGGTACTCTTATTTGCAGGATCTGGTTTTGAGTGTTGCAGGATCATCTGCTGAAGCTACACTAGTTGGTTCTCACCCCAAAGGTACTATTACATTTTTTTGATGCCTCGATTGCTAAGTACACATTAGGGACTGATCTAGTTTCCGTTGTTGCAGGTTGGTGTAGGTGTCACTTCAGGGGGAGTTAACCAGATAAGTTTATATTTTTCTTTTTGGTTGCATTTGAGTGTCTAATTACCTGCTTGCCTTTTTTCTTTTCTTCTTTCTTTCTTTCTTTTAATTGTAATTCTCTTTAAATGTTTTAGATCAGTAAGGGACGTCCCTGTATTCAAGGAACGGTTTCAACATGACAATGAAGGTAAACTTAACTCTAAATATCACCTTTATAATCAGAATTTGTGCTCTTTATTGTCTGTTTCCTCTGGCCAACCTCAGTTTTGAATTTGGCAGCCAGGTGAACCTGAGGGGAGCACATGATAAATGTTTTGAAGGTCACTTACAGAATACGTGGGCCCTGAAGTGAGTCTTGGAGGTCAAGCTTAACTTACAAGCTTTTTTGTGGATCCTGTTTCCATTTCCTACGCCAAAGGCAAACGGGAAAGAAGTCTCCTTTTTTGTTTTCATATTAAATATTATGACTTCGCTTAGTTTAGTTGTTGTAGTTGATTCCTTAATATTGCAGTCAAATCTGACCAGTTACTTTGCTGATACAGGAGATTGATGTACTAACCAAACAACGGGCTGAAGAACTGAAGGAACAAGTGAAGAGCATGCTCTCTGATGTCAATGATTGTTTGCAAGAATTGAATTTAATCAATGAAATTCAACGTCTTGGGGTTGCCTATCACTTTGAAGCAGAGATTAAAGATGCATTACATAAGATGTATGATGCCCATATTAACGGCAATGATGTTAGCGATGATCTTCATGCCACTGCTCTTTGGTTTCGGCTCCTAAGGCAACAAGGGTGTAACGTGTCATCTAGTAAGTTTTTTTTGCCAACACTTAATTTCATCATTCTTAGAAATATTGTATACATACATGAGTTTATGTAGATATGTATATATGTGTATGCATTTACTCATTTCGTTCTTCTCTGCGTGTACACATGTGTGCACAAATACCATTTTCATGTTTGTACAAATTTTGCTTGACTAGAAGTCCTGATTATGGAAGCTGATTGGCTGGTGTACCACACACCACCGACCTGGCTGGTGTGTTGACATTACCATGTTCTGTTGGTCGCATCACGAGCTCTGTATTATATCAAAACTGTCAGTCCATTTGGAGAGCTCATCATAACTCTTGAGTCTAAAAATAAGACAGATCCAAAAATCAAGTTGACCACACTGCAAAAAGAAGTGGATGATTGAACATCTGGCATTGAATCCCTTTTGGGTGTCACAGAAGTTTTGGATCAATATGATATTTATTTTTCCTCTTCTTCCTAGGTCTGTGTGACATTATGAATGTATTGAATGGAAAATAAATGCTAAGGTGGGTCCTATGAATGTTTTAATATATTATCCAATTATCAGGTGGACCACACCGAAAATAGCAGTGGGACAATGATTCTCACCGTAAAAACATTCATAAGGCCCACCATAGCATTTATTTTGGGATCATCATCTAAAATGATATCTCCAAATGATGAACAGTGTGGATATAATAAATACATCATTGTGGGGTCATGTAACTTTGATCTCATTTGAACCGTTTTTACACCTAGGGGCGTAAGAGGTCGTCTTTGAGCCACACGTACCCACACCTTTTAGCATAATGTTTTCCTTCAAACAAGACCAGTGTAATTTGCTTGAGAGTTTTCAACGGCGAGAGTTTAGTCCCCATTGTGTAGTCTGCTTGATCCTTGTATCTAGCTGATTTTTGTTTTTATATCCTAAAATGATGCTAAACAATGGATGGACAGTGTGGATAGGACGCATATATCAATAATAAGACTTGGATGATTTGTTCTAGTTGGAGATGCGCCCATCTGTTTTGTTAGCTCATTTTAGGACATGGGATAAAAAATGAGCAGAATCTAATATTCAAGTGGGCTGAAAAATGTGAGGATTGAACGTCTGCTGATGAAATATTCATGAGGCTGCAGAAGTTTTGAATTAGGGTAATATTTGTGTTCTCATTTCATCTCAATGGAATTGAGGTTATGAACTGTACGTATGGCATTTAAACATCACTGTCGACGAATCCTTACTCTTGCTCGAGGTAGTCTCTCGGGAGTTTGGTTTAAGATTACTTAATCACTTAAGCTTAAAAAGTAGAAACCAAGATAAGCAGTCATGTTTGAAACAAGAGTCATCACTCATGTAAATATGTATTTCTTTTAAGACAGTGATTTGATTTTACCGAAGACAATTGAGTTACATAGGTATTTAATGTATAAGTGGCTATAGGATGAAGGAATGGCAAAATCAGTGTCGGCTTTGAGCAGAATCCTTGCCTATTCAGATAAGACATTTATATTGCATTTTGTGAATTGTCATCCCTTTCATGAGAAAAGAAAATGTATGAAATCCCTCCTCAAAAGAAAAAAAAAAAAAAAAACTGTATTCAATACCTTTAAAAGCCATGACCAATGAAATGTGATTCTTGAATATTGATACTTTGAGTTAAAAAAATCAAGCTTTTCTAATTATTAGCTTCCTTTTTTGGTTGATCACATTTTGATGCAACTTGGTTATCAAGGCAATGGTTAATCACATTTTGATGCAGTTTGGTTATCTGGAGCATAAATGTGAGCACGCATGGAATCAATTTCAAAATTCTTAATATCTTTTGTTTTGTTTTGTTTTGTTTTTTTTTTCATATTGGCCATCTCTAGACTATTTTTTTATATGTATAGTAACTCAGTTACTGAAAAATGTAGATCTTTAGCATTGATTAGATAAGTGCTTATATTTTGGTTTAGTGCAGCAAAGATCATGGCTTGTCTACTCACATCTTAAAGGAGGAAAAGATGCAGGAAAATCTAAAGCCGTTGTAGGTTTTTTACAGGTGAAATCTAAACAACAGGAGCAAACCTCAACTTCCTTTAAAATGTCTTATCATGTTCTTTAAATATTCTAAGTTGTCTTTTCAAGGGACTGAGGAGCATTTTAGATAATTTTCTGATAGTGGTCATGGACCCCACGGATGCTGTAATGATGGTTGAAATGAAAAACTGTGTACAAACAGCTTCAACCAACCAGGGCTCAGGATTTGAACAAAATTGCATATACTGGGTCCCACCAACTGAACGGTTTGGATTTATTACTTGTAAATGCACAACGGCTGGGAGTGCATTCTGCCAGTGATTATATTAAATAACACCAGCTTTGGATCGTGTACGGAAGCTGATTGTGTGTAGGTTCTCTTGAACCAGGTCCCACAATCTTCTCCTGCGTGGGTTGGGAGGTCCGATTGAAGCAGGTCCCACCTCTCGTAGGGACGGGATTGCTGAGTGACCCAACCTGACTCTGTGGGACCCACTGATGTCTGTGTTTTATCCATGCCATTATTCGTTTTGCCAGCTCATTTTACGGCATGCATCGAAAAATGAGGCAGATCCAAAGCTCAAGCGGACCACACCCCAGAAACAGTGGGGATCGAATTCCTACCGTTGAAACATTCTTGTGGGCCACAAGTTTTGGATAAGCTTAATTGCCTGCTTTGTTTGTAATAGGGTGGTACATTGAAAGGATATACCCACCATCATTTGAAACTATTGAGAAGAACACACATGCGTTATATCTAAACTGTTCATTTATTTTGTAACCTCATTATATGGCATGGGCTTAAAAATGAGGCAGATCCAAAACTTATGTGGCCCCAAAGAAGTTTTCAATGGTAAGTATTCAATAGCCGTTGCTTTCTATAGTGGGGTCCACTTGAGCTTTAAATCTACCTGATTTTTTGGTCCATGCTCTAAAATGATCTCGAAAAATGGGTGGATGGTGTGGATAGCCCACACATCATGATGGGACCTACACAACTTGCTAACATTGAGTGAAATTGGCACGGGACCCAATACGATTCCATCTAACCTACTTCCTAGCTATTCCACTCTTCCCAAACATAGAGTGGAATTGGCACATGACCAGATGCAATTCCATCCCACCTAAGCCCGTGTAATCCAGCCAGACAAACAGGCCCCTAGGGTAGTAGAATGTTTCTTGTACATTCTCTTATGACCTTCCAAATACATTGGTGTTTTCAGCGAATGGCACCAGCAAAGCAGGCCAAAGTGATGCAAGAATTCCAGAAGCAGTTAGCACAAATGGACATTACGGTAATTTTTGTTGATACTAATTCCTACTCGAGCTTTCAATACTCATATTTATTAGCTTACCCTGCATTTCGATGCACGTGTAAATTGAATTGTGAATATTTCATTTAGTACTCCCAGCGAGGAAATTGCCCTCAAATTTAGAACATGGTACATCCCACATGGATACAACATACATGTCATTTGCACGATGAGTGCAATGATAAAATAGAAGGTATGCATATTGACACAGGTATAAAAAATCTCAATGGATGAAGTGTCCATAAGCTTTTGACGCTTTATAATATATACGCATTATTCTGAAGACATTTTGTGGAAATATAGAAATATGAGAAATATGAAAAGAAACAGATATGTGGGTTATCAGAATCAAAGTGTCCATGAGGTTGTCGAAGTTTAGTAGAAATATTTAAGAAATGAAAATGCATGTATTGTGACACATCACAGCCTAATTGTCCCTGAGGTTTTTGTGATGTCCATGTGGTCATCATATCAATGCTCCAGATCACTTAACCATCTGTCCCACTTGCATAGATCATTAGAGTTGAAGTGCCTGGAAGGTTCTTGCAGAATGCATGGTGGGTCCATCAGATCAACTGCACGTCCCTAAAATTATGGGCCCCCCACTTGTACTCTGTATCAGAATTAAAGCGTATGTGAGTTTTTTGTGGCATCCATGTTAGGGCCCATCAGTTGAATGTGGACTGCATTTCTAGATTTAAAGCCAAAGACTTCAAGAAAACCCCCACAGGTCTGGTAGCAAAAAAAACAAAGACTTAAATAATGTGGTTTTTTTTTTTTAAAGCATATATCCAATCCAAATATTTGGAATTTGGATGATATATTTGATTTTGATTTCTTCATTTTCTATTATTGTGTAGACTTGCCTTCTCCAATAGGTTGGTTCGTTCAGAGCTTTGGAGAAATGAGTATATTTAGTTTTGGATGTGTGTGTTGATTAATTCACATCCATAACTAGATATGCCAATTTCTCCAAAGCAATGAACTAACTCATTTGAGTAGGAAAAGTCTACACAAAAGAAGAAATCAAAATCATATATATCATCCAAAATTTTTATTTTTTTAAAATTTATGAGAATCAACGACGGATTATAGCCTCCGATAACGCCGACGGATTATAGCCGCCGACAACACCGACGGATGTTCGCCGTCGACAACGCTGACGGATTCTAGCCGCCGATAACGCCGACGGATTTTAGCCGCCGAAAACTCCGATGGTTTTTATCCGTCAGCGAGCATTGCCGACGCACCCTTTACCGATGGACCATGCGACGGCTAAAAGCCGTCGGGGAAGGTCATTGCCGACGGCTTTTAGCCGTCGGCGTTGCCCTGTTTTTTAGTAGTGATTTGGGCAAGCAGCGGTAGATTATCTACCATTGTGAAGTCAAAATAACTGGCAATTAGAAATTTCTATGTACCTTCCTTTTCAGCCTTGTACTTGTATTCCAGCACGCTCCAAATTTCTTTCGCAGATGTAGTCCCCATGTACAAATCGTACAATCGATCAGAGAGAGCATTGAGGATGTAGCCACGACACAACAGTTCATCTTCTTGTCGCTTGATCCTAACAGCAACCTGTTCTAGAGTGTCAATATTCTTTGCTTCAGGCAGAGGCTGGAGAGTCAGGTTCAAGATGTAGAAAATCTTCAGAGCTGTCAGCAGGAATTTCAGTTTGTCCTGCTATCTAGTGAAATTTGAACCATCGAATCAGTCTAATCGGATCAGATCCTGGTTCATCAGTTTGACTGATGCAACACTTTTGGTGTACATGGAATCACGCTTTAAGATTGTTAGAAATTGATGTTTGGATACACCGAAAAATATAAAAAAATAAATGTAAGAAAATTTGTTTCAATAGGTTGAATCACGTATAGAATACACTGTCCTTAAAGCGTGATTCACCCCCTTATCAATTGCTGATGGGTTACAGGCAAATTGCTTCCAGGATAAGACAAGCCTATGCTGAATCAACGTGCAGCAACCGTTGTAATCTGTTCTGGCAGGATCAGATATGGAGAAATGTTCACGGTATTCACTAAGGAGATGATTATGATGGGAGAGATGGTGTGTTGAGATGATGAAATTGGACTGGAATAGTCCAGTTTATATAGGCATCAGGTATAGCACCGTTACTGTGTGGAATTCAATGGTCCAGAACGTTTGAAAAACGTTTCTAGCCGTTGACAATTAATCTCAGACGTTTCTGGTCGTCAGATCAGAAGATCTAACCGTTGGATCATCCTGGCCCGTCCGTTTTCAAACCGTTGTGGCTTTCAAGGTGGCTATCCATTTTTAGAAACGGCTAAACATTTCAGATTTAAGATCCGACCGTTCTCGGTCACCTATAAAACCCAGGCTCATACGTGCGAAGTGCAAACTACGCCATCTAGCGCCACTACAACACACTGCCCACGCCTTCACCCGTGCTCGAGCCTGAGTGCGCACGTGACTGGAACACGCATTCGAGTATCACCTCCTCTAAAAACTCCAAGTAAAAATACTCTTCACAGGTTCCCATATAAACCACCAAACTTTTCTTTACGTTTCCAATGTGGGATAAAGCACACACCATACGTTTGCATTCAAAATTTCAAAAAGTATTTTGACAGAAAATTCTCAAAATTTTGAAAATTTGAATTTTTTTTTCAAAAAACCACTGATGTGCCCAGAAATTGTACACACGACTAATACGTGTCTACTTAATCGGGTTGCCCAGTTTAATTGGATCGTAAACCAAAATTTACAGAAAATTTCTACGTTTGTCAAGCATTAACGTCTGCTAATCAGTGATTAAACTGTCGTATCAATCTACTTCAGAGCTAAACTGGGTCCAGAACCACCTACCAGTAACAGCTGGACCGGAACCGTCCAGAGCACCTGTTTCTTGCAACGTGTAAAACCCGTGAGCTTTTTGGGCCACCATGTTGTGCATGTGAAATCACTTCTTCTGTTAGGTGAGATCCTTACGTTGAGTATGAAAATAATGCAAAAATTGTGCTTAAGACCACAAAGTACAAGTATTGTAGCCTGTTTGAGTCTTTGAATGGGCTGATTTTGGTATACTTCTATCATCCTTGTGAGCCACATCTGATTAACGGATTTGATGAAATAACAAACCACTGTAGCCCTACATAAAAACCCATGGTTGGCATCCTATCCCCATCATTCCATGTGGTGTGGCCCACCCACATAATATATCTAGCTGATTTTTGGCTTGAGGACGTATTATCGAGGAATGAATCTAATGTACCGAATAGATTTTACGAAGACAGCATGTCATGGTCACAGAGCTTGGGTGTTTTACAAGATGAAAGGATTCCAGTCCGAGTTCTGAGTGCAAGCATACGCACTATCAGAATCTGCGGGAGCATCGATAATTTATTTATTTTCAAGAGGTATAAAGCTCTCGAGTTTGCCTCTATGGAGTAGAGAGAGACAGGAATGGGCCCGGAATCGGGACGCGGATTAGCTACCGACACGTTGAGTAGCGAGTATTGCTACTGAAGTGACGTCACCAAGTTTTGTGGGCCCACTATGATGTATTTCTGTATCTACACCGTCCATCCATTTGGAGAGATCATTTTAGGGCATGATCCAAAGAATGAGTCAGATCCAAAGCTCTAGTGGACCCCACCGTGGAAAACAGTGGAAAGAGTGACAGCCACCATTAAAAACTTCTAAGGACCACGAAAGTTTTCGATCAAGCTGATATTTGTGTTTCCCTGTTTCCCTTCTTTCATGTCTGTGTTAACTTATGAACAGGTTAGATCTCAAATAAACATCACGGTGGACCTTAGGAAAGTTTCAAAGGTGGGCGTCACTCTCCCACGGTGGGATCCACCGGAGCCTTGGTTCTGGCTCATTCTTTGGCTCATGCCCTAAAATAATTTCTTCAAATGGATGGACAGTATAGATACAAAAAATGCATTACGGTAGGGCCCACGAAACTTAGTAACATCACTTGCAAGTCTGGCTACTCAACCGTCCCCGGAATTGTAGTTAATGAGTCTCAACAAAGATACAGTTTCATCAGTCGCAGTTTTCCTTGCAATTAATTGACGTAGACTGTTGAATTAATGGGCCGTGCCTTCAATTCAATTGAGAATGTCCCGAAAAGCGCTCTTGGGCTCGAAGACTTCAATCCATTGATCTTTTGGGAGCGGATCACGTGTTACTCGGTAACACGGTAACACCTTGTGGGTGTTACTCTAACGGTGGGGCCCATCTTGATGATGTGTTGTATATCCATACCATACATCCATTTTGCAGCCTATTTTAGGACGTGGTCCCAAAAATTAAGCACATCCAAATCTCAGGTGGACCATACCACAGGAAACAGTGTCGATTAAACTCCCACCATAAAAACCTTCCTGGGGCCAAGATTGTGCAGATCCGTAATGTTTATTTGCCATCCAAACCGTTGACAAGGGCAACCTGACCTATATGAAGGAAAATAAAGAGATAAGCTTGATCCAAAACTTTCGTGGCCTACTAAAATTTTTTAATGCTCATTCACTACTTTTCCCATGGTGTAGTCCAACGGATATTTGGATCTGCTTAAGTTTTAGCATGTAGTCCTAAAATTAGCTGAGAAAATGGACGGGCAGCGTTGATATACGGAATATTCATCAAGGTGGGCCCTACACTGTAAGGGATACACCCACTAAGGTGTTACCCGGGTAGCACCTAATCAGCTCCCTTGATCTGTGGCCGATTGTACGGTGGATGTAGGTCTTTGCTTCTTTTTCTTCAGTGTCTATTTGCAGGACATCGATTTAAAAGGTAGATGTCTTCTGATTGCTGAGTTACTTGATAATCTGGCAAGGTACGAGGCTTAATACTCGGGTACTTAAAAGTTGTACACGTGGCATATATTGAAATTAAACTAAAATTTGGAATCGGCCGTCGGTAACAGATTGATTACTATTCATGAAAACTTTACGTTGAAATAGGATCCTATTAGATTCTTTTCATTAGCCGTCCAATAAATGTCCACCAACCCCATAATCAAATAGACAAATTAGCGGGATTTTCGGCTCATGACAAGTGTAAGCTGGAATTTATAATTTGAATTAATTGCATGCCACATGTAATTTCCGAGTGACCGAGTATCATCCATCGCAATCGCATCTGTAAGAGTATCAAATCTTTTCTTCCTGTAATCTGAGAGACCCTTGGACCATCCATCATACTTCATTGGTGTATTGCATGGTGACCTCAACACCACATAGTTTTGATGTGAGATGAGCATTAATGGATGATGGTGCGATGTAAAAACTTCTAAATGTGCTTTACACGTGTCCATCTTTGACAGCAGCACATGTCGCAGCAAAATTTCACCGTAACGTGACACCACCCTACCATGTGGCGTGAGGGTCACCAAACAATTCATGTCTATTGAGTGGTGACAATCAAATCAACAATATAATCACTCACACTTCAACTAGAGCCTCTAATTCTACAAGTTATGGAAGTGGGAGAGCGCCGGAAGGAACGGGCCGGGGCTTATCCAATTGCCAATGGAGTAACATGGATTGTTAGAGAAGTCTTATGCTTGTAAGGCATATATAAAGAATTTGGATTATCTGCTTACCACATGTAGAAAAATTCTACTTATTGCAATCTAATTAAACCATATCATTATACACTGCATTTAATGTCAGTGATGATATGGACCAATCATAGTGCAAGAAAGAAGAATTTTTCTACTTATGGCAAGCAAACTAGGATCCATATACATGGCCTGATGAAAAAGTGCTAAGCACGCATGTTAAGTCATGGCCTGTTCGATTTTTTGGCATAGTTGTAATTATCATGTAAATGTGTAATAATTATTTACTTAGATAATTACAACATTTTTTTCAAAATAACTTACTTTTTTAACACTTAAATTGAGAAATTTGTGAAATCAATGTAGGCTCATCATGATGCATGCGACTTAACACCGATCATTTATTATGCCAGCTAAATTTAGGAGATAAGAAAAAAATGAGGCAAATCCAAAGGTCAAGTGAACCACACCACAAGCCACAAGAAACAGCGGGAATCAAATGCTACCATTAAAAACTTTTTGGGGCCGATCAAGTTGATATTTGTATTTTCCCCTTATCCATGTCTATGTGACCCTATAAATGGGTTAGATGATGAAAAAAACAATCTCAATGTAGCCCCAATGAATGAAACAACTTTCAACTGTGGACGAATTAAGGTTATTATTTCCTTTCATGTGGGTCATTTGACCATTGGATTTGCCTCATTTTTCGGTTCATGCCCCAAATGTTTTAATAAAATAAATGGACGGTGTAGATACATCATATACATAATGGTAGGATCCACATATTTAAGTCAATACTTTTATATCAATTTTGGATGATGTGGAATCACTCTCACATTTTCAAACCTGATGAAAAAATAATAATTACTGATTTACCTGGATTTACATATATCATGGAAAATCAAACAGACCCTAATATTCAAAAATAAAATTTTCCTCTCACATTCAAGAGGCACGTGATACTTTATCATTGGGCCATATGGCAGGGATTCACAGTATAAGCCCATGTTACAGGTAATTCACATTCGTATACAGCTAGATCAACGAGGGGCATTTGCTGCCTAATACAACAAATTTCTCAACCTAGGAATTTCTTTGTTGATTTTTAAAATTTTACATTTTCCAGCTATATATATTATTAAAAAAATCTTGTTGAAAGTAAAATCTAAGAAATATTTTTATACTAATAAATAATTTTAAAATTTTAATGTATAAGATAGTTGAATGGTTGGGTTATTTTAACTTTTTAAATAATTTTTACAATAAACGTAATGGCTTTCCAATAAAATTGCAGTGATTTTGAAAGCCTTGTAATATATTGTGATAAACTGTTTAATTAAATTTCTACGAAAACATCAGTGGATTTTGAAAATCTGGGTAATAATTGTCACAGATGGTGGGTAGGAAAGTGGATCCTGATGGTCTGTCTAGTGCTTTCTATCTGTTGATGGCCTGAGGGCCGTGGAAGAACTGTTTAATGGAACTTTGTCTGTGGTGGGTGGTGACCAAAGAAACCACTGGTTTCGCTTTGTGGGCCAGGAATGCCTGACTTATCAATTTGTCCGGCTCACGTGGCTATGCCAGATGTTAAAACTAAATAAAATATAAGATTTAACTATCAAAATTGGCCATCGATCATTTTGGTTTATATGGTCCATTAGAAGGCCACACTTTGTACGGTTGAGATAGTCTGTTTGATGAGTCTTCAACAGTTAGACATCCACAAATGGGACAAATTACTTAGATGGACGGTCTGGATCCACTGAGACGTGCTTTCCAGGTGAGACATATTGTACCACGGAAGCGGATTGCGTCTGAAACCTAGTCGGATCTTTAATCATACGATCAGATCTGTTCGGGACCATGATGTATCTGTTTATCCATGCTGTCCATCTCTTTTTTAAGATCATGAATGGGTATGGGCCCAAAATTGAGGCAGATCCAACGCTCTAGTGGACCACACCAAATCGTAAGCTTGGGTTGCATTAAATGCAAGAGTCATCTCTGGTGTGGTCTACTAGAGCGTTGAATCTGCCTCAATTTTGGGTCCATATGCTAGCATGATCTTGAAAATGAGATGGACAGCATGGATAAACAGATACATCAGGTGGGCCCGTCCGACCATAGGGCCCTTGTTTTTTGCTGGATACTATAGATGCGGGGACATGTTTTAGTTATTCAAACCTTCCATATGATGGCTCTCAAGAAACATTACTTCGAATATGGACCGTTTATCAACTTTCATTTTGTGGGCAACTGATCGAATGGTAAACATCTTCTAATGTTGATAATTCTAGAAGTAGCTCAAAATAGTTGTCCATTTAGTTCAATCAACGGTTGGATCAGTGAGCCAATGGACCAGATTTATGGAATCTTGCACGTCAGCAAACTGTACCAATCCGTTGACGAGCAGGATGCTATAGTTCCTCCTATAGGAAAAGCTTTCCGGTTTGACGAATTTCATCGGTCAGATGCAGTGATCGTCCCGGCAATCCATGTAGTTTCTGCAAAGATCACGTAGATTTTTTTATTTTTATTTTTTTGGTTAGAAGGTTGGTACGCCACACTGTCACTTCACACTTCACTGTTAGCCACAGACCTCAGCTGTGAAATGAATTATCTTTCACTCAGCCTGCCACCTGGATCAGGATCCAGGGTGTCCGTGGGGTATCTGTTTTAAATGTCTTTCATCACTTCTGTCAAATCATTTTAATGTATGATAAAAAAAAGGAGGCAGATCCCGGAAACGGATTGGCTACTCCCCCTGACACCAGCCCCGGAGCTGGTGGTCGGTGCGCTGTGGGCCCCACCATGATGTATGTGCTTCATCCATTCCGTTAATCCATTTTAAAATATCATTTTATGTCTCTATCCGAAAAATGAGAGGGATATAAATCTCAAATGGATCACACCACAGGAAAAAAAAATAGTGATTGGATATCCATCATTTAAATCCTCTTAAGGCCTGATGTACTGTTTATTTGAAATCTAATCCGTTTATTAGGTCATAAAGACCCAGATGAAGGGAGAAAAAAAACGATCAACTTGATCCAATAATTTTATGGCCCCCAAAAAGTTTTTAACGGTCGAAGTTCATTCAACACTGTTTCCTGTAATGTAGTCCATTTGAGATTGGGATATACCTCATTTTTTGTGAATTACCATAAATTGATCTACAAAAATAGATAGATGGAATGGATGAAACACATACATCATGATAGGCACACAGAGCACCGACCACCAGCTCCGGGGCTGGTGTCAGGGGGAGTAGCCAATCCGTTTCCGCAGATCCCACCCTTAAGTGGACTACACCCAAGTAACTTTTGCAATTTAATGCTAGCATTCAATGCAACGTACCCATGCTTACTATTTGGTGTGATTCAACTCGAAAGGCAGATCTTCTCCATTTATAATTTCATATGTTAAAATGATGCAGAGATCTGATGATGACATGGATAAACAAATTCATCATAGTGACCCCCGCACAGATTTATCTGTTCCTTGCTAGGTACAGGCATGGCTGGATGCAATCCACTTCGCCTGATTTGCATCATCATAAACATTCAACACACATATGGTACAAGATCTGGTGGTCCACATGGCATGCCTCGAATGGCCGCCCATACTAAAATACTTTGATTGGAGAATCTCCCACTAGTATAGAGATTTGAAGCCTGGGACATTTTCTTTTGACAAAACTTTTGTAGTCTTACATGTTGTGACTGATGATATATAGACGCAAGGGGCTGTTCGATTTTCTAATTGCAGTGGTAAATACCTAGAAATAAGTAATTATGATTCACTTCATCTATTTGAAACCAGCATGAATTACATCTAAAAAATTGGTCTTCAAAAACCATGTTATTAAAGATGTAAACTTGTGGGCCCCATCATGAAATTTGTGACTTATCTACACCATCCAACCTTTTTAACAGCACAGGTTAGGGTATGAGTCCAAAAATGAGACAAATTCGGATGAGCCACACCTTATCAACGATTGAAAACTCGGATATAATGATGGACTTAAAAAATGTAACATTTTTTTTTTTTGGGTGACATGAGTGCTGTAAATAAAGTCAGCTTTCAACATCACCTTGAAAATGCAGCTAGAAATTCAAAAGTAAATAATTATTACTCATTTACCTTGAATTACCACTACAGTTAGAAAATCTAACAACCCCCACATTGCCGCTTAAGTTGAATTAAACTGTTCAAGTTATGGCTACCAGTTTAGTTTAGATGTATATTAGGAACCAAAAAGTATACTTATTTGATTATTGAACTATAAGATTGATGGGCACTTCTTGGACGTCGAGATGAAAAATATCCAATTGTCATCTTTCCATTGAAAAAGTGTCCATGAATCACAATTGTGGATTGTTCAACCAAATTTGATCTTATCAACTTAAATAATTCACTACAGTCGGCTTTTCAATTTAAGTTGATTTAAACTTGAGTTATTGTATGCTTGATTTCGAATAAACCTTGGGAAATTTGTGACTGTGGACCCCACCTTTTATCCAATGGTTTTTGTTGAAAGAAAACAAACCTTGGTTGCGAACTTAGGCCTCCACATATGGACAGCCACATTGAGGACGAAAATACCCCTCCTTTTTCACTGCGCCCTTTCCACTACCACTACCGTTGCTTTCACCCCTTTGTACTGCTGCCTTCGTTTTTTTCACCCCCTTTCCTCACTCCGTTCCAAGTAAGAAAGACAAAACATCCTTGTGGGGCCCATTTCCTTAACAACATTGATTGCATCCTCCCGTCTTCTCTTGAAAATGATCGGTCCAGTGAAGAAAGCACGCACCACAGGTATATTTTAAGCTTACATATGGGCTTTTGGTGTATACATAAGTCGATGAAAATGGAGGGATATTAAATAATCCGATGAACATAATGTATTACAAATAAAATATCATTGTGGGGCGTAACAAGCGTAATCGGATTGAACGTATGTAGTATATCCACATCGTTCATCCGTTCTTCCATCTAATTTAAAGGGGTTAGCCCAAATTGAAGCATATCAAAATTTTCATGATATTGAGTTGGTCCAATTGAACATGAGGATACGTTTAGATTTTTGGGCTCAAGCTATGAAATTATCTGTTAAGTTTGCCCTGCTGATTTTCTAGTTTGCCCTCCTTAATTTCTAGTTTGCCCCGCTCAATTTCATGTTTGCCTCGCTCAATTTCTAATTTGCCCCGCTCAATTTCATGTTTGTCCCGCTCAATTTCTAGTTTGCCACACTCAATTTCATGTTTGCCCCGCTGAACTTCATGTTTCCCCCGCTGAAATTCATGTTTGCCCAACTGAACTTCATGTTTCCCCCGCTGAAATTCATGTTTGCCCCGTTGAACTACATGTTTCCCACGTGAAATTCATGTTTGCCCCGCTGAAGTTCATTTTTGCCCCGCTGAAATTCAAGTTTGCCCCGCTGATTTTCTAGTTTGCCTCGCTCAATTTCATGTTTGCCTCGCTGATTTTCTAGTTTACCCCGCTCAATTTCATGTTTGCCTCGTTGATTTTCTAGTTTGTCCCACTCAATTTCATGTTTGCCCCGCTGAACTTCATGTTTGCCCTGTAGAAATTCGTGTTTCCCCGCTGAACTTCATGTTTCCCCCGCTAAAATTCATGCTTGCCCCGCCGAAGTTCATTTTTGCCCAGCTGAATTTCATGTTTGCCCAGCTGAATTTTAAGTTTGCCTCGCTAATTTTCTAATTTGCCCCGCTTAATTTCATGTTCCCCTTGCTGAAATTCATGTTTACCCCGTCGAAGTTCATTTTTGCCCCACTAAATTTCATGTTTGCTCTGCTGAAATTTAAGTTTGCCCCGCTCAATTTCATGTTTGCCCCACCGAAACTCAAGTTTGCCCCGCTCAATTTTATGTTTGCCCCACTGAAATTCATGTTTGCCCCGCTCAATTTATAGGTTCTTTCGCTCAATGTGTAGATTGCCTTGCTATTTTTTTTCATGCTTCCCACTCTCCATTTCTAGTTTGCCTCACTCAAATTTCATGATTCCCTCGTTTAATTTCAAGCTTGCCTTGCTTAATTTTGATGCTTGCCTTGCTCTATTTTCATGCTTGCCTCACGCAATTCCATGATAGGTAGCCTCGTTTAATTTAGCGAGCACCACATGAAGTCATTTGTATCTTTAAAGTCCTGATCCATATAAGCTTAATCTAGTTATTTATTTTGAAAATTAACGTATTTCTAAGTCTTTATTTCCTTAAGTTCTTTATCATTGTCATCTATTATGAAACGTGAGTACTCGGTCCTCTAGTTTGCCATTCTAAATATCATGTTTTACCCGCTAAATTTCTAGTTTGCCCCGCTCAATTTTCAGCTTTCCCCTCTAATCTTCTACTTTACCCCGCTGAATTTCATGCTTGCCCCGCTAAATTTCATGTCTTCCCCACTCATTTTCATATTTGCCCCGCTCAATCTCATGTTTGCCCCTCTCAATTTTTAGTTTGCCCCCGCTAATTTTGTAGTTTCCCCCGCTCGATTTCCAATTTGCCCCGCTCAATTCCATGTTTGACCCGCTGAATTTCTAGTTTGCCCTGCTGATTTTCTACCTTCCCCCGCTGAATTTTCAGTTTGCCCCACTAAATTTTATGTTTGCCCCGTTCAATTACTAGTTTGCCTCTCTAAATTTCATGCTTGCCCCGCTGAATATGTAGGTTGCCCCACTCAATATCTGGTTTGCCCCGCTGAACTCAAATTCCAAAAGCATGAGGATGTGTTTTGAAGATATCCGATGACCTATGGTTTAACAGACGATAGGGTCCTTAATAGAGTGGAATGACAGAACAAGATTTGTGTAGCCAACCCCATTAGTTGGGATGTATCTGAGTAACATTGCTCTATATAGCTAAATATGGGTATTGCTCATTGATTTGGCCCTTTTTTGGCTAAATAGTAGAAATGTGGTAGGATGTGTAGCTGAAATGAGAATGTTGAGAGGTCTCTTTTCTGCCCCTAAATCAACATCCAGATAATTGATATCAGTAGTAGGGAAACATGACATAACAAAAGAGAGGTCATAAGACTTCGAATGGGCAATAGAATAATATTATTCTGGAAGCCAAACAAACATGTCACATGAAGTACAAGGATCAGTTGGCTAAGACTTACTTGTTGCCTCCTCTTTAATCGGTCCAATGATGGGATTAGATGGTCAAAAAATCATGGTATTTCCAAACATACAATCATTGTGCAATAATTGTGTTAATTCCACTTAATGCAATTCACATACCATTTAATCCCACGTTCTGAATAGTCCCTTACAAGATTCACAGAAGAGCTGAAGCTACCAGGTGTCCCGTAGTTAGGGTGAGGAGAAGATAGAATTAGGATGGCCTCAAGGTTAGAAAAAGGGATAATGGTGAGAGGCTATTGTGGACTCGGAAGTTTCGGTATAAGATTGGCCAGTCTTACTGGAGAATGCAATAGCACGCATGAAGCCGCATCCAGTAATTAAACATGCAAAATCAATTAGCATGTCAAGAGATCGATGTCGAAGGGATAGAAGCAGCGATGCTTACCCATCTGGGAACTGTTTACTTGTCAGCATGCCTGGAGTTCTTGGTCTATTTGACCTACTTCTCAGCAATATGCTCGAGTTGTCGCCGACATTCCCGGTTCATGATTGGTTGAATTCCCCGAGTAATGACCTTAGAATTTGATGTTTAGCTACTTCAATCGTATTTAAAGTTCATTGAAATTCATATTAAGCTAGTTCAATAGTGTTTCAATTATTTGTTAGGCTAGTTTAATTGCATTTCAATTATTTATTAGGCAAGTTCAATTGCATTTCAAGTTCATTGAAATTTATGTTACCTTCGCTGAATTTTCAGTTTGCCCCACTGAATTTCTAATTTGCCCCACTCAATGTTACGTTTGCCCTGCTCAATTTCATGTTTGCCCCGCTGAATTTTCAGTTTGTCCTGCTTAATTTCTAGTTTGCCCCACTGATTTTCTAGTTTGCCCCACTGAATTTCATGTTTGTCCCACTCAATTTTTAGTTTTTCCCGCTGAATTTCATATTTGCCCCGCTCAATTTTCAGTTTTTCCCGCTGAATTTCATGTTTCCCTCATTAAATTTCATGATTTACCCTGCTGAATTTCATGTTTTCCCCGTTGAAAATCAAGCTTTCCCCGATCAATTTCATGTTTTGTCTGCTGAATTTCATGTTTCCCCTACCCAATTTCATGTTTGCCCTGCTCAATGTTTAGGTTCCCTCCCTCAATTTCTTGCTTGCCTCGCTGAATTTTTATGCTTCCCTCGCACCATTTCTAGTTCGCCTTGCTCAATTTTCATGATTGCCTCATTCAATTTCTAGCTTGCCTCACTGAACTTTCATGCTTGTCTTGCTCAATTTTCATGCTTGCCTCACGCAATTCTATGATCATAAATAGCGTTGCTGAATTTAGCTTGTCTCACGCAATGTTCATGCTTGCCTCACGCAATGTTCATAAGATCATACAAACATGAATTAATAGAAAACACAATTATAAGCTTGATCCAAAACTTCTTTGGCCCCTAAGATTTGATCAACAGAAGAAGTTCAATTCAAAATTTTCATGTGGTGTGGTCCATTTGAACATTGGATACGTTTAGATTTTTAGTCTCTAGCCATGAATTATCCTTTAAGTTTGCCCCACTAATTTTTTAGTTTGCCCCGCTGATTTTCTAGTTTACCTCGCTCAATTTCATGTTTGCCCCGCTGATTTTCTAGTTTTCCCCGCTCAATTTCATGTTTGCCCCGCGGATTTTCTAGTTTGACCCACTCAATTCCATGTTTGCCCTGCTGAATTTCATGTTTGCCCCGCTGAATTTTATACTTGCCCCACTCAATTTCATGCTTGCCTCACTCAATTTCATGTTTGCCCTGCTGAATTTCATGTTTGCCCTACTGAATTTCATACTTGCCCCGCTCAACTTTCAGTTTGTCCCACTCAATTTCATGCTTGCCCCGCTGAATTTCATGTTTGCCCTGCTCAATTCCATGTTTGCCCCGCTGAATTTCATGTTTGTCACGCTCAATTTCATGTTTGCCTTGCTGAATTTGATGTTTGCCCCATTGAATTTCATACTTGCTCCGCTCAAACTTTCAGTTTGCCCCGCTCAATTTCATGCTTGCCCTGCTCAATTTCATGTTTGCCCCGCTCAAGACCATGACAACTTGAGTGAACCTGACCCCATCTCAAGTTGGGCCAGTTGATCCAAACCCAAGTTGTAGTGAGGGGTAGGTTGGGTTAGGTTGAGGGAAACCTGAGCCCAACATGACCTCTAGAGGACCCAACATATCAGTTGTGAAACGTGAAGAGAAAAATTATAATAATTACTAAATCAGTTGTTTTTGTCATTCCTTTGAATTTCAGATGATCCAATTGTGCAACTATACAGTTCTTTGTTTGATATTTATTTGTCAACACATCAACGAACAATATCTTCAATAAGATGTATCAGCGATACAAGTAGGCACTAATTTGAGTAGGGAGGTGGACCCAAATTTACAAATGTCATGTGAGACTCAACCATGGATAGACTTTTAACTAGTATCAAGTTCAGCTTTGGTGTTGTAGAAAGTCATATGATCCACTACTCCCCACCTCTTGTGATGAGTGAAATCATACAATTCATAATGAACTAATCTTTTATTGAGCTGTGTACTTCGTATCTTCTACAAATGTTTAATGTGGTTAACTGCTCAATGTGTGTTTAATGTGGTTAATTGCTCAATCTGTGCAACGTTCTTCAATCTTCTTTTCTGGTTGCTGGTCTCTCTTATAGGAATACTTGGTTCCTCAAGAATACGTACGGACAATGAGACAGTCCATGCTAAATTGATGCCTGGTTTCTTCTTACTATCAAGTTTGTGAAGTGTTTATGAAAGAGCTTGGAAGTATGCCACATGAATTATGTTCTTTTTCTTTCATTGTCTGTTAAATTCTTTGTTCATATCTTCTTGGATACATGAGATTTTCATCGTTAATATTTTTTCTCACCAAAATACACGGCCAAAACTTTTATGTTCTTGTCTTTGATTTTTTTTCCTTCTTTTTTGTTGTGAAGAGTAGTTTTATAGATTGATTAAATGTTCAATTGGTACAAAACTTGTCAACTGAATGAAGCAATCTTTTTATGAAACATATTTTTGTTGAGTTTGATCTTGTTCCACTAGCAAGTGCTTCCCTCACAAAAGGTTCATGTTGCTCACATGCACGATTGCAAAAAAGTTGTTGTAAAGGTAATTTTTTGGCATTCTTCCATTTGCATAGGTAACTAGAGCTTCAAACTCCAGATTGGAAATCTTTATGGCATAAATTTGGAACTTTTCATATTAAAGGTTACATTCTCTATGGTGTCCTAATACTTTGTTTGTTTCTTTTTTTTTTTTTTTTTTGTTTTTGTTTTTGTTTTGTTTTGTATTGTTTTGTTTTATTTTATTTATTTTTGCATCAGGCGTGAAAAAGTAAGTTGATAAAGTAATAGTACTTGTGGGTAAAGGAGATGAGAAAACGACCATAGACCTATGGCTACGGATTATAACTGTAGCCTAAATTATCGATAATATCCACCATAGTTCAATAATATCGAAAATGAATGCTAAATTATCTAGCAACAAAACTCGAAAAATTGATGAATTTTTGATATTATTGAGAATGGTTCGATACTATCGAGCATAAGTCATCAATAATATCGAGAGCAATGATAGATAGTAAGAGTATCGATAATTAAAATCAAGTAATGACTGAATATCTATAGATACGGATTATAACCGTAGCTATAAGTAGCCGATCTGGCAGCACACCACAACCGTGGGACAAGACATTAAATCGGGGTTGGTTGTGAGTTTAGTTACGGTACTTATAGCTACGGTTATAATCCGTAGCCATAAAGGGGCGCCAACTCTTCATGAACCTGCTTACTTAAAAAGCAGGGGTATTTTCGTCCTCAATTTCAATGTCCGTGCCAGCAGATATAAGTTCGCATGTTAAGATTGTTTCGCTTCATTAAACCACTGGATAAAAGGTGGGGTCCGCAGTCGTAAATTTCTTATGAACCTTTCTCCCAAACATTATAAAAACGTTCTTATTTCAACTTTGGTTGACGACAAAACCGTATGAAGTAATGCTCTGAAAAGAGTTTGCCTTTTTAGTAAAAGACATTTTGGCATTGAAAGGACGTGGCTGACCATACTGTATGCATGACAACTAGCTGCTTTACCCATTTCCTTCGCTGGCACATGTTAGGTAGGCCATACATGTATTCAGCGATTCTGCGTAAACGTGGGGCCTAGCTGATGATCATACGGCTCTGGTGTTCAATATACGGCATCTACGTTGTTATTCTTGCTTTCGTTTCTAGTAAATAGCACATAGATTGTGGGGAACGGTAGATTGTGGGGAACGGGGACTCCCTTATGCGGGGTTTTCATCTTCCACACGTGTGGCCATTTCTGGTGCTGGGGTGAACGCGACATCTTCCTCAAAAGGAATAATTACTTCGAATCCGCTGTTCTGACTCTTCATGGAGCCTTCTCGAATTCATGAGGAAAAATAAAAATTAAAAATAATTTTAAAAAGTTAAAATAAATTTATTGAATATTGATAGATCAAATAAATGAATTTACAACCTTTTAAGTAGGGATACGAGGACTAAGAAGAAATTTAAAAGAATTAAATTATAACTAAAACTTCCTTAAATTCATAACTTATTATGAATAATAAATTTTCTATTTATAGTAAATATTCTATATGGCTTAACCACGTTATTCTCTTAATTTTTCTAAAGAGTACTTTTCATGTTGGGTGCAACTCATAAAGCCCAATGGATAAAGAGTTATAATCCAACTCAAACCTACTATTTACAGTTAAAGTGGAATTAAACAAGGAATTTGTCCATCAAGGAATCTTGCAAATTCAGCGTGGACAACTCAGCCATGGCTAAAGTAGCTCTCCCTACTCCAAAATCATATATGGTATGTGAGTAACACATTTCAATTTGTGAGAAATGATTGTATTAAGGTTTTAACGGACTTGGACTTGATGAGTTCTGTCTTTAATCAGGCCTTCTCTAATCTATCGCAGACGGGAAAGTGTCCACAACCCTCTCTATGTCAATTTCCCAAGCGTGAGGCGATTGATCTTATCCAACTCAATTAGCCCTAGTCACTACAGGTTTAGAGAGATTTTTAATAGCCGTAGCCATCCACCAAAGGGCCCTGTATGGTTGGAAAAAAAAAACATCCAACAGATGAGAGTCCGATACCATTCTGACACGTGAGTGGTGAGCTGTCCACAAATCAATACCGGCACTCCTCGACAGGCTAGAGTCGGCGTCTATCATTTAATGCTGTGGTGGAGTTTTTTATACCTCACCCAGCAGAGCTTGATTCCTCGTATGCATGCATACTGTTACTAACACACGTGCTATGCATTTGCTCCAGCCCAATCTGTTCCAAATCATGGGACCCAGCCTTGTTTAAATCATTTAGAGATGACTTCAAATCCAAACAAAGGTCCTTAATGTTCGGACCTGTAATAATATGTCTGAATATTCCAACACCTCTTGAGACCAAGCACGGTAGCCCACGCTTTAGACATTTTTTCACAGGCATGGCCCATTTATCATGATAATGGGATTTGATTTGATGCGCATTAAAGGAAGGCCTGGATCTAATACAAATGTTTTTACATTGAGTTTAATATACATACGACGTGTGGAGTCCACCGTGATATGTTCATGATATCATATTTTCCTTTGACGTAAAAAATCAGGACAATCCAAAACTCACGTTGACCTCACCCTATAAAATTATGCCTAAAAACTTTGGAAATATGATTTCTGCCCACTTGAGTTTTGTAATTTCTGCCCACTTGAGTTTTGTATGGGGCTGATTTATTTTTTGGTTATTTATCCATCGTGGTTAAGCGCATCTTTTGAATGGATCAAGAGGCATAAACAAAATATGGAGGTCCCACACATTTTCTAAAAGGTTTTTAATGGCGCGCAGCATCTCCATGGCAATTGCTCTCATGCTGTGGCCCACCTGGGTTTTGGATCCACCATATTTTTGGGCATCAAGGAGAAGATTTGGGTTGCAAGTGATAAGTAGATTGGATGTCATTGTTGAAATTTGATTTTTGAAAAATCAAATTTTTAGAATTTTTGTTTTGACGTCAAAATAATTTTGAAATTTTCGAAATAAGAAAGTGTGGTTTTTTATTTGGTCCCATATCAGAAATGAGAATAGAAATTTAATGGTTTATATGTGGAGGTGTGTGTAGTATTCTTACTTGGAGTTTTGGATATTAAAATGCCCGGGTTACGTGAACGCGCACGCACTTGGGTTCGGGCATGGGCAAAGGCATGGGTAGTGTGGCTATGTGGCGCTAGTTGGCGCACTTTGCATTTCGCACGTGTCGCAGATTGGTCGCTCCGCCGCGAGACGGCATGAGTAGTTTGATATAAGTTTGGGTGCGAGTGATTTGATATGAGCCTGGGTTTTATAGGCTATAGAAAACGATCAGATTATTAATCCAAAACGGACAGTCATTTTTGAGAACTGCTAGCAGCCTTAAAAGTAGGGGTGGGCATCGAGTCGAGGTGGGCCAAGCTCGGATCGGCTTGGCTTGTCCATGATGTACTGGAGCTCGAGCTCGAGCTCAACAATGAAGCTTGACTTGTTTGCCAAAGCTGTCGAGTCGAGCTAGTGGTTCGAGTCGAGTTTACCTCGATCCAAGCTCGAGCTTTTTCATATGTTAACCATTTGGGCTTTTGATCTTTTCATCAAAGAAGCTAATAGACTATCCAGTAGCCACTTCTTGAAGAGGACAATTACATTAGTTGTTTGTGCTAGTGATCTTTTCATAGAATCAGTCAGTAGAATATCAATGATATCATTATTGATCTTTCTATAGAACTAAGTTTGTAAAATATCAATGATATCATTACCTCATTTAGATCTGAGAAAAACATTGTTGATGGTACCTCAATTTATATTTAAGAAAAACATTGTATAAGTTTCATAATCCTAGTTATGAAATCATGACCGTGGATTTGATTAAGTAAAAAAAAATCAACAATGGACATTCAGATTGGGCATTTCTTTGTGATCTTACAATAAGTGGGGCCAGTAAGATGTCCTGGGTTAGATTGGGCATTTATTTGTGCTTGAGATCTTTCCATCAATTGGGCCCAAAAGTACATCCACTGGCTATATCTTGAATATGGATAGTCGAATTGAGGATTGATGCTTGTGCTACGTGCTAACCAAGTCAGGATTGACGAAAATCAATGGATAAAAAAAGGGGGTGAGTGCTAACCGAGTCGGGATTAGCTAAAATCAATGGTCTTCTTCACCCAGTGAGATCAATCGGGCAGGCAGCGGGCAGGCCGCAGCAGGCAGGCAGCGTGCTAGTCGTGTGCCGGTGGTGGTGGTGGTCTGGTGAATCGTTGTTGATCGGGCGCCTGGCGGGCGTGCGGCGGGTAAAGAAAGAGAAGAAAGGGAAAGGGGATGCGTGCAGGTAGCATGCTCGTCTTGCTGGAGAGTGGAGAAGACTGGTGGTGGGTGGTGGTGGTCCGGGCAAGCATGTGGCTGACATCGGGTAGAGAAAGAGAAGAAAGGAAAAGGGAAAGGGGGGGCGTTGCGTGCGGTTAGGTAAAGTAGCTAGGGTTTCTTCACTTTTAAAAAAAAGAAAAAAGTTAAAAATTCTTTTCAGTCTAATATATATATATATATATATATATATATATATATATATATATATATATATATATATATATATATATATATATATATATATATATATAATCGAGTCGAGTCGAGTTCGAGCTTCGAGTCGAGTCGAGTTGAAATGCCCCTTGGTCGAACTCGGCTTGAACTCAACTCAAGCTACAAAATATAAGCTTTACTCGGACCGAGTCAGCCATTCAAGCCGAGTCAATCCGAGCTGATTCGAGCCGAGTCGAGTGAGTTATTCAAGCTAGCTCGACTCATGAATAGCCCTACTTAAAAGCCACAACAATCTGAAAATGGACGGGCTCTGTTGATTCAACAGTCAGATCTTTCGATCCAACGATCTAGAACGACCTAGATTAATAATCAATGGTCGTAAACTTTTTTTCAAACGTTCTGAACTATTGATGACTACCTAACAACGATCGATTCCCCTAGTACTTATATAAACTAAACCATTCCAATCCAAAATTCATCATCTCCAATAGATCTATTTCAAAACCATCAAATCTTATATAGAGTAATCTCCTTCTAAGAATATTACAAATAGGTCCACTAATAGAGTTTGTCAGAAGATCAGTTGCATTGAAAAGTTCATAAGTGGACCCTTTGTGATTGCTGCAACCAGGATCTAGATAGGCTTGTCTTATTCTGCAAGTAATTTGTCTGTAACTCATCAGCAATTCATGAAAGGGCAAATCACACTTTAAGAACAACATAATTTTTACATGATTCAGCTTGGTGAAACAAAAGAAATAATTTTATTTTATCATTTTTTATTTTTTTGGTATTTCTAACATATTTCACAACAGTTGTGAAAACATCACAATGCGCTCCTATAACGCCCCGGATTTTCAGGGTCGAGTAAAGCTCTACTCCCGAGATCCAACGCATCACTTATGTAATATAGATAATGATGTTTAAATGTTATCCATATTAGTGCATTAAACATGAGAGGGATTATACAAAATCAGCATATCATATTCCAGAGATAATTAAATTAAGCGAGTGGAAGACTGAGATAGGTATATAAAGTATGTAAGTGTTTCTCAATCCCCAGATTATGAGTATGATACTAGGCTAAATATATACATGTATTGTTCCAAATTTTACAAAATCTCAAAGTGTAAATGTCTAACTAATCCATAACCCTATAATCCCGGCGACGCAACTCTAGGTCTACATAGACTCGCCTGAGAGCTGACGTAGGAGAACTCCTCATCATCGTCTAAGAAATTCGGCTTCATCTTGTAAGCCACATCATCATCTGTAACTAAAATAGGGTCTGACTGATGTTTTAAAACACCGTCCCAGAGTGGGAGTGAGTAGCTAATTCAGTGGAACTATAAAGTAAAGGTTAACATGTTATCAATTCAGTCATGTAGTAATGATAAGGCAGTACAACAATCATGTCCTAAGTACTCTTGTTAATGCATGGATGGTATGTCGTAATGATGCATACCCTCGCCTGCACTCCCTCAACGACTTCATCTAACAATCACGCATGGCAAACTCCCTAAACGTTCAGTCAAGTAGTAATGATAAGGCAGTACAACAATCATGTCCTAAGTACTCTTGTTGATGCAGGGATGGTATGTCGTAATAATGCATGCCCTCGCCTGTACTCCCTCAGCGACTTCATCTAATGATCACGCATGACAAGCTCCCTAAACGTGCGCTTCCTCGCCAAAGCATATGCAATGAGTTAAATGGTCGTGTTAGCCAAGTAATTGATTTCGCTTATTCATATAGTAGATTCGGGAAGCTAAGGTACCTCCTTTTATATCATTAACCCAAATGGAGATCCATCTAGGGTCGTTAATCCTAGTTGTTCACATACGATATGCAAGTTGTAAGGCATCACCCTCAATGAAAAGCAGTAAATAGGCAAGTTTAATTGATTATACTCGAGGTCACTACGGGAGGCTTATCACCTGAACGTATGCCGACAGCTCGAATACAGTATCTCATACCATCGTATTTGGCTCACGAGTTTGGGTTGCTCACTAGACACTACGGGGAGGCTCGTCACCCCAGCGTAGGCCGATAGCTTGACCACAGTGTCTCATACTACCATGCCTGGCTCATGAGTCTTAGCAGATCGTGGTACCATGGTTGAAACGGGCTTTACATTGGTAAGTGGTACCTTAGATTCAAGCAGTAGTGTCCATACATAGTAAACACACAATAGGTCAATCGGGTTATTTGATAAGTTCGATTGGTACGAGCACACGCTGAATTAATCGACATGAAGAGCATAAGCATTCCACGTGGCCTAACCACTGTCGACAATCATCGTATAGCTAGCATTCATCGAGCGTATCCAATGTGGCAAGAATAATTTGGCCACTCAATCAGGAACCGTTACCGATTGCCTGGACTACTGTTGAGGGTTAAATATTGCATATCAGATCCCAGTTATTACCTAATTTTACGTACATGATAATGTTTAATGTCATACTTTAATCGTGTTTTTGTTGTAAGGTGTAATTAGGAGCTTGGACTGAAAAAGAGCACTACAAGCATGGAATTAATGCTCTGAAGTCACCAAAGCAAGGGACAGACTCCAGAGGACCAAAATTGATGAATTTACATGCCAGGGATCCGAGGAAATCAAGTCGTTCACGTTCAAGAGGCCTTAAATTGGTCCAAAATGCAAGATCACATGGTTTCCGCCATCGGATTGGCTCGAAACTTTATACATGGCCTGGGGGCCATAAATTAACCGTACAATTAAAATTTTAGCCATTGGATCCCTCTGGAAGTGGCCCAACGGATAGATCAGCCCACAAATCGTTAATCTGGGGCCCATCTGATCCTTGGATATGCTTCAATTTTTGTCTCAACTGTTTTAAAGATATGAGAAAACAGATGGACGAAACAGATTTCTCAAGAACATCGAAGTGGACCCTACCCAAACAGTGTGTGCATAATACACAAATGCACCAACCGTGCGCTGCACTTCCACCATGGTCAAATCGACCATTAACTGAGTAAATTCAAAGAAGGAAACTTCCTTCTCCAACGTTACGCAGGGCCGTCCACGGATGGTGTACATGGCCCACCATCTCGGTCTAGATGATGAATCTGGACCGTCCATTAGATTCCCACGGCCCAGCTTACCAATTCCTAGCTGACAGAATTTGAAGAAATACAGAGGATGGGATTCCAGCCGTCCAAACATCAGATGGACGGTGGAATGAAGCCATCCATGGGCCACCAATAATTTGATCCAAAAACGGTCATTCCTGACCTATTTTTGGTGACTAAACTAATGGATAGAGTGGATTTCCTATTCGGCTCTAATCATGGGTCCTACCAATCAAACAGCGTAGAACCGTGAGAGCTCAGTTTTGCAACAGAGCCTATGTACGGTTCTAGTGGGCCCTCATCATGGACCAAACGATCAATCTGATCCGTCCCCCATACAGAGGGGCACGATCTGGTTGAACCCATGTTGATATTGTGTCCTCATTCGCGCACAAGTGCTGGTTTCAATGGTAAAAAACGGAAGACCCTACAACAATTTTAGTGTATTACTACTTTTGGCAGCATCAATAACATTCCAAAACCATCCAGGTCCAGTCGAAATTTCGAGGAGACTTCAATGGACGGCGTAGATCTTGCACCTGATACCAAGAAGGGGGCCCTACCAACCTTAGCACAAGAATATTACGCAAGGAGTGTGTAACAATTCCGCACCAGCTGCGTAAATCTCCAAGCCAGCGTCCTACCTTGTCTATAAAAGGGAACGTGAAGAGAGAGAATGGGGATCGAAGTCTTTGGACGTGGGCAGCTGTGGAGGCAAGGTGGATACGTGAAGCAGAGAGAGAGAGGGATTGTGGCTGGTCATCTCCTTATTCTTTTCTTTTCGGATTTTTCTTTCCTAAGAATTTTTAGTTAATCAAAACTATGGTTGGCTAAACCTCTTAGCTAGGGCTAAGAGGTGAAGCTTGTAGCGAGATGGGAGACCCTATTTTATGCTTTTAATTTAATTTAAATTTATGAACTGAATTTGATTTTAGTTTGATTATTAAGGGAATGTTTTTAGTCTTTAATGGTCTGTTATGACTAAAATTACAATGGGTCTGCAATGGCTTTGAGCATGTTCCTTTTCCCTTTTTATGTTTATGACGTAAGGAAGCCCTATTGTTCACCATCGTCTCCTAGGCATGGTTGAATGACGGTACCCTTCTTAACCTTCATATCATGTTGATTGGTTGTTAATTAGTTTAATTTCGTTGTTTGCATTATCTTATGAGCATGGTTTTGTGATGGAATCCATTCTAATTCATATACCTTTCATCTCTTGAAAACTATATCAAAGGAAGTTTAGTTTGATGGTTACACCCTTCAATTGGATGAAGATAAGACTTTAAGTCCAGTTGAATACTTGAACAGGCATAAGATCTCCCTGATTCCTACAAGTGGATCCTCTGAATCCCTAGTATCTTTTCTCTGAATTCCTTAAGTTTTAGATAATTATTTCATCATTATTCCTCAATTTACACTCGATTTAAATTTCATCTTAGTATTAATTCTAGTTCTACTTAGTTTCAGATTACGTACAGGTTTCAGTCCCTTGGGATTCGACCTTAGTCTCACCGAGTTTATTACTAGATCACAACCCTATACTTGGGGAGTGAACAAGTTTTTGGTGCCGTTGCCGAGGATTGACGGTTACGTTTTTCTAAGATTAACTAATTTTAGAATTAGTTTAAGAATAAGATTTTACTAACTTTAGTTTTAAATTTTTATTTCTATTAGATTTCTAGAACTAACTTGTTTTCCTGTTAGGTAGGATCCTGACATAAACTTCTAAATTGATAATCCCTTTCTAATTCCTCTACTTTTTCTATTTTTAGAATTAGGGCTTGAGTTTTAGAAATTTTCTAATTCTAGTATTTTTCTATTTTTAGGAAATAGTTTATTTTTAGAAACTTTCCTCTTTTGTTTTTAGAAACTTGGTTAGTTATTTCCCTTTTAGAAATTCTTTCTAATTTTAGAAACTAACTCATCTTTCCTTTATTTTATTTTTAGAAACTTTTCTTTTTAAGAATTAGTTTATTTTTAGAAATGTTTTAATTTTAGGTTTTTTTTTTCTATTTTAGAAACTTTCTAATTCTAGGCCTTCTTTTTAGAAACTAACTTAGCTTCTAGGTTTAGGGAACTTTCCTTTTTAGAAACTAATCTCTTTTGTTTTCTTTTGCAGGATCTTAACATATGAACTTCCAATTTGGTAACTTCTTTCCAAACCTCTCTTTCTTTCTAGATTTTCTTTTCTTTTCTTACGATTAGGTTTCGAATTTGATTAAGGGCTGTAAGTGTTTCATGCCCAAGTGGGCCCGTGACAACACTCGACGTCTCTTGACTGAAGGAAGATTGGTTGAGGGGTTAACTATCCATCGCAGGACTAAACACCACTCGAAATCCCCTGAGTTAATTGAAGTAATGGCTGAGAACCAACCTCTTCTACCTCAACCCAGGGTGGAGGACATTCAAGATGAGAATGAGGTGCATCAAGCACTCCCGCCTCATACTTTACGAGATTATTTACAACCAGCGGGGCTGAGTACGCCCTCATGCATGATTTTTTTCAAAAATACAGGACATATGAACATCAAGCCAGAGATTGTCCAACTCCTTCCTAAGTTCCATGAGCTTGAATCTGAAGAACCATATCTACATTTGAAAGAGTTTGATTAGCCACTTTATATTTTCAAAATGTGTCTGAGGACACAGTCAGGCTGAAACTCTTTCCTTTTTCCTTGAAGGAGAAGGCTAAGACGTGGTTACATTCACTGCGTCCTAGATCCATTGGCACATGGAATGATATGCAGAGGGAATTTATAAAGAAATTTTTTCCACATCATAAAACGATTACCCTTAGAAAAGCAATCATAAACTTCACCCAAAAGGAGGATGAAACATTTTCCCAACGTTGGGAAAGATTCAATGATTTGGTCAGTTCATGCCCACAACACGGCTTTGAAACGTGACACATTGCAAATTTTTTCTATGATGGACTGCATCTTCCATGCGCCAAATGGTCGAGACAATGTGTAATGGAGAATTCATTAATAAAAATGTCGATGAGGTATGGGATTACCTCGATAGTCTTGCTGAAAAAACACAATCATGAGACTATTACCCAAAATTGAACACCACATCTAGGCCGACTCAATCTAAGGAGAAAGGTGAATTGTATCTCTTGAAAGAAAAGGATGATCTCAAGTATAAAGTGACTACGCTTATAAGAAAAGTTGAGGCCATAGAAGGAAAGAAGAATAAGGTTAATGAAAGTGTTTGCGGCATCTGTGATTGCAACATTCATACAACTGAAAATTGTCCTACGATACCCGCCTTTCGAGAAGTGTTGAATGAACAATCCAATGCCGTAAATACTTATCAAAGACCTTTAAATGGACCGACCTCTAATACGTACAATCCTGGTTGGAAAAATCATCCAAACTTTAGTTGGAGAAATAGACAAACTGCTACCCCTCAAAGTTTCTTCAGTCAAAATCCAAATCAAGGGAAACCTCAAGAAGAACCGGTTCAAAATTTCATGCAAGAGCTAACCCAGGCAATGCGAGATTTTATGCAAAAGATGGATTCATGTATGATGGTTATAGAAAAGGGGATGCTTCCTGCACAACCGCTCCCCAATCCTAAACCACAATACGAGATGAGTAATCTCAGCTCTTCAAATCAAATGGAGCACGTTAAATCCATCACCACTCTTAGGAGTGGGAAGATCATTGATAAAACCCTTCCGGTTAGGCCCGAAAAGCCTCAAGAATCAGAAGAGGACAACAATGATGGATCTAGTGAGGCCCTACAAAAATTAGAACCGGAACTTCTAAAAAAGCTAGTTGCTCCATTTCCCCAATGGTTGGTCGCACCAAAACCTCTCTCTAACTCTCAGGATATCCTAAAGGTGTTGAAACAAGTGAAAGTCAACATTCGTCTACTTAATGTCGTAAAACAGATACCTTCATATGCCAAATTCCAGAAAGACTTATGCACGACCAAACCACGGCTGAGTATTCAAAAGAAGATCTTCTTGACCGAGAAAGTGAGTGCCATCCTAAAGCAAGACGTGCTACAGAAATTCAAAGATTCCGGTAACCCAACCATATCATATGTAATCGGGGACCACCGAATTGATCATGCACTTCTTGACTTAGGAGTGAGCGTCAATCCGATTCCCTACTCGATATACAGACAGTTAGGTTTGGGGGAATTAAAACCCACCCTAACCATACTACAACTTGTCGATCGCTCTGTTCATGTACCAAGAGGGATAATTGAGGATGTGTTGGTCCAAGTTGATAGATTTTACTACCCTGTAGATTTTATCATCCTGGACACCAAACCTATCAATAACATGAACACTCAGATTCCTGTCATTCTTGGTCGCCCATTCCTTGCCACTTCAAATGCAATTATCAATTACAGGAATGGTGTCATGACTATGTCTTTTGGGAATATGACATCGGAGTCAAACATCTTTTTCAATAACGGCAGAAACTTAGAGGATGATGACGATTTCCATGACATTAACATGATTGACTCTTTCGTGGAAGATATGACACCTCTGACCTTATCCTCTGACCCTCTAGAGACGTGTCTGGCCCACTCCTATGATTTTGATGATGACATGATTAGGGAGACGTGTGCCTTGCTTGATACTGCACTGGTACTTGAAGTTAACTGATGGAGGCCACAATTTGAAGAGTTGCCCCAAACGGATGTAGTGCCTCTACCGTCTAACCTTAAGCCGCCGAAGCTTGACTTAAAACCTTTGCCCTCTGATTTGAAATATGTTTATTTAGGTCAAGATGAGACATACCCGGTGGTGATCTCTGCCCACCTGGAGAAAGAACAGGAGAGTATGCTTATATCTACTCTCATTGAGCACAAGGGAGCCCTTAGATGGACGATAACGGACCTCAAGGGAATCGACCCCTTGTTTTGTACTCACCGCCTATATCTTGAGGATAATGCGAAGACCGCTCGGCAATCACAACGTAGACTAAATTCAAACATGAGGGAAGTGGTTAAGGTCGAGGTTCTTAAACTATTGGATGTGGGTATCATATATCCCATATCCGATAGTCAATGGGTGAGTCCAACTCAGGTGGTTCCTAAGAAGTCCGGGATCACCATCGTAGCCAATGCTAATAATGAACTCGTGCCAACAAGAGTTACTACTGGTTGGAGAATGTGCATTGACTACAGGAAGCTGAATACCGTCATGAGGAAGGACCACTTCCCTTTACCCTTCATTGATCAAATCTTAGAAACGCTAGCTGGTTATTCCTATTACTGTTTCGTTGACGGGTATTTGGGCTACAATCAGATTGAAATCGCCCCTGAGGACTAAGAAAAGATCACATTTACATGTCCCTACGGCACCTTTGCCTATAAAAGGATGTCATTCGGATTATTTAATGCCCTTGCGACCTTTCAGCGATGTATGATGAGTATCTTTTCTGACATGGTGGGAAAATATCTAGAGGTCTTCATGGATGATTTTTCTGTTTTTGGTTCATCTTTCAGCGAGTGCATAGAGAATCTTAAATGTATTTTAAAAAGATGTGAAGAAAAAAACTTGGTACTTAATTAGGGGAAGTGTCATTTCATGGTTCATAAGGGAATTGTCCTTGTACATATTATCTCGTCCAAAGGAATCGAGGTGGATAAGGTAAAAATTGATCTTATCTCTAACCTACCTCCACCCAAGAACATACGGGACTGCGATCCTTCTTAAGACACATTGGGTTTTACAGAAGATTCATAAAGGATTTTAGTCTCATCTTTCGTTCTTTATGTAATCTACTTCAAAAGGATGCACCATACGAGTGGACTGAGCCATGTCACGAAGCTTTCACTAAGCTTAAGGGCATGTTAACTAGTGCACCCATCATATAACCACTCGACTGGGGCATTCCTTTTGAACTTATGTGCGACGCGTCTGATATGCTCTTGGGGCGGTTCTAGGCCAGCGAAAAGATAAGAAACCCTACGTTATTCATTATGCAAGTAAGACTCTAAATCCTGCCCAAGTGAACTACTCGACTACGGAAAAGGAACTCTTGGCCGTAGTGTTTGCTTTGGACAAATTTTGGTCCTACTTGATTGGATCCAAGATCATTATTTACACTGATCACGCGGCGCTCAAGTATCTTCTGTCTAAGAATGATGCTAAGCTCCGCTTGATACGATGGATCCTCCTATTATAGGAACTTGACCTAGAAATAAAAGATAAAAAGGGAGTAGAGAACGTAGTGGTTGACTATCTTTCTCTCCTTAATCCCTCTGATTCCCTTGAAATGACACATATCAATGACATGTTCCCTGATGAACAACTGTTCAGAGTCTCCCATTCACCTTGGTTTGCTGATATCGTTAATTATCTTGCCACAGGTTCCATACCGACACATTGGACTGCACAAGATAAGAAGAAATTCTTTACCAAGGTACGCAACTTTTTCTGAGACGATCTATATTTATTTAAATATTGCCCAGACCAAATCCTGAGGAGATGTGTGCCAGACGATGAGCATCAGAGTGTCATCTCTTTTTGTCACTCACATGCCTGTGGTGGTCACTTTTCTGCTAAAAAGACCACTGCCAAGATTCTGCAGTGTGGTTTTTACTGGCCCACTATGTTCAAGGACACTCATGAGTTTTACAAAGCTTATGAACGTTGTTAGAAATTGAGAGCGTTGTCCCGTCGAAATATGATGCCCTTGAATCCCATTCTTATCATCGAGGCATTTGATTGCTGGGGTATTGATTTCATGGGACCATTCCCCCAATCTTTTGAAAATCTATATATTTTGCTCGCTGTAGACTATGTCACTAAATGGGTTGAAGCGATTCCGTGTCGGAATAATGACCATCACACAGTCATTAAATTCCTAAAAGAGAACATCCTTTCCCGATTCGGAACGCCTCGAGCTATCATTAGTTATGGGGGCTCACACTTTTGTAATAGGCCATTCGAGAGTTTAATGAAGAAATACGGTATCTCTCATAAGGTGAGCACCCCATATCACCCACAGACAAGTGGGCAAGTTGAGATTTCTAATAGGGAGATCAAACACATTTTGGAGAAAACGGTTAACCCTAACCGTAAGGATTGTTCAATCCGATTGACCGATGTCTTATGGGCTTACCGTACTGCGTTTAAAATCCCTATTGGAACGTCTCCCTTTAGACTTGTCTATGGGAAGGTTTGTCACTTGCCTGTGGAATTGGAACATAAAGCGTACTGAGCGATCAAAAATCTGAATTTCAATCTGGACAACGCTGGCTCGCTACACAAACTTCAGTTGAATGAACTCGAAGAAATCCGGAACGATGCATACGAGAACTCGAGAATTTACAAGGACAGAATGAAGGTGTTTCATGACCAACGTATTCTACGAAAATCATTCACACCTGGTCAGAAAGTCCTTTTGTATAATTCTCGATTACATCTCTTTCCAGGTAAGCTTTGATCTTGTTGGACTGACCCTTACATTGTGGTCACTGCATATCCTCATGAGGTCGTTGAGATAAGAGATTCTGACAATGGCAAGGAGTTTAAAGTAAATGGACATCGCTTAAAGCCATTTGTCGAGAAATTTGATTCAGACGACATGTCCATACCTCTGACTGATCTTGTTTACCAGGATTGATCTCCTAGTCTGATGGAGGTATAGGTAGGTTTCCTGTTTTCATAGGACTAGGGTAGTTTGCTTTATGCTGTTCTAGGTTAAATTGTTTTCTACATTGTTTTAGGATACTTTTCTTTTGTTGGTTTCTCTCTTGTGCTGACTTGCTTTCATGCTGAGATCTTTGTGTAAAAACTTCTTGAATCCCTCGTCTAGGTAGAATCTTCCCATCACTTCTCATTTACTTTCATTGTCTCATGTACATTGCGAGCATATCTTTTACATTGAGGACAATGTAGACTTTAGGTTGGGGGTGGGAGATTAGGTCTCCTAATCGGTGTTTTCTTGGTCTTAAGTGCGAAAATTGTGAAAATTTTTAAATTTTTCTGAAATTTCGTATGAATTCGAAGTGATTTTGACGGTCATCTTGGATTTAGAATTACAAGATAAGTGATGTTGAAAATTTATGACTCTTGGATTCAGCTATTTGTTAGATTTCACAGTTAAGTTCGAACTATTAATCCATGGTTAAAGGTTTTAAATATTGATTGAGGCATGATTTCACAAAACACATCTCGCTTGCACATTAAGGGTTCAATTCGATATTAAAGGATTAACTTGGTGATCACTAAGCTTGAAAGGAACCAACCTGAGAAATTGAAAGGATTGAGCGAATGGTCTACACCATAGGTTTGCTCCTATAAGTGTAGATTTAATTCCCCATGGATGATATGTGAAAAAAGTTAGGTGTACAGTCTTCACCATAGGTTTGCTCCCTATAGGTGAGGATTTGATTCCCCTTCTTGGGTTACTTTTACTAGAAAAATCAAAAGCTAAAAAAATGAAAAGTTGATCTGTGAGGTAAGTTTTGTTTAAAGTTTTGGTTTTCATGAATTATCTTGTTGGTTACCAATGATATCCTGAAATAAAGAAGTGAATTTTAATGATGATAAGCCGAGATTACACTATACACTCATGGAACTCAATGTTTAGAATTTTTCTAATTGATGGAATAATACTTTGAACTTGATTATGAAGTTTACCATGCGCTTGAGTCTGGGAGAAAGTAATACCTAACATTCATGAATTTTAGAATTCTCGTATCTGGATTATTCTTCAAAAATTACTCGAGTTTATAGAAATTGTTCTGTAATTCTCAACTTACTTTTCGCATACTTTGCTCGGGACTAGCAAGATGCTGGTTGGGGGTTGTGTTGAGGGTTAAATATTGCATATCAGATCCCAGTTACTACCTGATTTTATGTACATGATAATGTTTAATATCATACTTTAATTGTGTTTTTGTTGCAAGGTGTAATTAGGAGCTTGGACTGAAAAAGAGCACTACAAGCATGGAATTAATGCTCTGAAGTCACCAAAGCAAGAGACAGACTCTAGAGGACCAAAATTGATGAATTTACATGCCAGGGATCCGAGGAAATCAAACCATTCACGTTCAAGAGGCCTGAAATTGGTCCAAAATACAAGATTACATGGTTTCTGCCATCGGATTGGCTCGAAACTTTATACATGGCCTGGGGGCCATAAATTAACCGTACAATTAAAATTTCAGCCATTAGATCCCTTTGGAAGTGGCCCAACGGATAGATCAGCCCACAAATCGTTAATCTGGGGCCCATCTGATCCTTGGATATGCTTCAATTTTTGTCTCAACTGTTTAAAAGATATGAGAAAACAGATGGACGGAACAGATTTCTCAAGAACATCGAAGTGGACCCTACCCAAACAGTGTGTGCATAATACACAAATGCACTAGCCGTGCGCTGCACTTCCACCATGGTCAAATCAACCCTTGACCGAGTAAATTCAAAGAAGGAAACTTCCTTCTCCAGCGTTACGCAGGGCCGTCCGCGGATGGTGTACATGGCCCACCATCTCAGTCTAGATGATGAATCTGGACCGTCCATTAGATTCCCACGGCCTAGCTTACTAATTCCTAGCTGACAGAATTTGAAGAAATACAAAGGATGGGATTCCAGCCGTCCAAACATTAGATGGACGGTGGAATGAAGCCATCCATGGGCCACTAATAATTTGATCCAAAAACGGTCATTCCTGACCTATTTTTGGTGACTAAACTAATGGACAGAGTGGATTTCCTATTCGGTTCTGATCATGGGTCCTAGCAATCAAACAGCGTAGAACCGTGAGAGCTCTGTTTCGCAACAGAGCCTACGTACGGTTCTAGTGGGCCCTCATCATGGACCAAACGATCAATCTGATCCGTCCCCCATACAGAGGGGCACGATCTGGTTGAACCCATGTTGATATTGTGTCCTCATTTGCGCAAAAGTGCTGGTTTCAACGGTCAAAAACGGACAACCCTGCAACGATTTTAGTGTATTACTACTTTTGGCAGCATCAATAACATTCCAAAACCATCCAGGTCCGGTCAAAATTTCGAGGAGACTTTAATGGACGGCGTAGATCTTGCACTTGATACCAAGAAGGGGGCACTACCAACCTTAATACAAGAATATTACGCAAGGAGTGCGTAACAATTCCGCACCAGCTGCGTAAATCTCCAAGCCAGCGTCCTACCTTGTCTATAAAAGGGAATGAGAAGAGAGAGAATGGGGATTGAAGTCTTTGGACATGGGCAGCTGTGGAGGCAAGGTGGATACGTGAAGCAGAGAGAGAGAGGGGGATCGTGGCTGGTCATCTCCTTATTCTTTTCTTTTCGGGTTTTGTTTCCTAAGAATTTTTAGTTAATCAAAACTATAGTTGGCTAAACCTCTTAGCTAGGGCTAAGAGGTGAAGCATGTAGCGAGATGGGAGACCCTATTTTATGCTTTTAATTTAATTTAAATTTATGAACTAAATTTGATTTTAGTTTGATTATTAAGGGTATGTTTTTAGTCTTTAATGGTCTGTTGTGACTGAAATTACAATGGGTCTACAATGGCTTTGAGCGTGTTCCTTTCCCTTTTTATGTTTATGATGTCAGGAAGCCCTATTGTTCATCATCGTCTCCTGGGCATGGTTGGATGACGGTACCCTTCTTAATCTTCATATCATGTTGATTGGTTGTTAATTAGTTTAATTCTGTTGTTTGCTTTGTCTCATGGGCATGGTTTTGTGATGGAATCCATTCTAATTCATATACCTTTTATTTCTTGAAAACTATATTAAAGGAAGTTCAGTTTGATGGTTACACCCTTCAATTGGATGAAGATAAGACTTTAAGTCCAGTTGAATACTTGAATAGGCATAAGATCTCCCTGATTCCTACAAGTGGATCCTCTGAATCCCTAGTTTTCTTTCTCTGAATTCCTTAAGTTTTAGATAATTATTTCATCATTATTCCTCAATTTACACTCGATTTAGATTTCATCTCAATATTAATTCTAGTTCTACTTAGTTTCAGATTACGTACAGATTTCAGTCCCTTGGGATTCAACCTCGGTCTCACCGAGTTTATTACTACATCACAACCCTATACTTGGGGAGTGAACAACTACATTGTAGTTTCAATCATACTCAAATGCAGCATGTGGATACATATGATATTCATAACAGCATTTAACAAATAATTTTAAATATAAATCCCATTTGAGTATTTTATCAAACACATTGAACATATTGTTATACATATGCATTTCATCCGTAAATCACGTAGTAGCAATTTAGATTACATGAAGGAGACTATAAATATGGATAAGATAGTTGAGAATCCTATCTCAACACCCTTATTAAATACAATTCATCAAACAATTTCTCATTCAAGCATTTTGTCAAACATTTAGATTACGCATTACTACATACATGAACTAACTTAGTTACAACATATGTTATGGCAAATCCTTTCATAAAGGAGTTGTCATACATACAACAAACATGTATTCTCGATTAATAGTTATGGCAAGCACAAATCATGATTTCAATTTCAGTCAAACATTTCAACAAACATATGGAATGCATTATATATTCACATAGTTCACACACATGTATAATTTATCGAATACATCGTAATTAAGATCCTATGGCAGCAATCAAGTCAGACATAAATCATTACTGACATTAAAAGCCATGAAAACCATAACCTAAATGTTTATAGTTCGCACATTTTGTCAGAATACTTGATTCGGACGCGGTTCGAATCCTATGTTACCTTAAACGGAACAACGGGTACATAAATCATGAAATAGATTAGCTACTTCACTGATTACTCTATTGGAATTTCTAAAGCAAGATTAGGGTTTAGGATTCTTTACCCAAATCGCAGTTAGAAAGGTTCGTGTAGTGATGGTGGGAAGGTGAAACGTCGTGTGGAGTCGTAAGAAAAGATTCCAGTAATGATCTCCAGGAATCTCCCTTCTCTCCTTATTCTTTTCTCTTCTTTTCTCTCTTCTCTCTCCTAGGATTAGAGAAATTCGTATGGAATGAGAGAGGGGTGGTTTAAGGCCCTTATATAGGTCTAGAAGTGATGTCAATGGCCCAGGGCCATGATATACTTTAGTTATAGCCAAAGGGTGCCTGTTTCTGATGAACAGGGCCCATCTGGAGGTCCATTATCTAGATATGTCATGGAGCAAGTTCCCTGACCATGGATCTAGGCCAGGATGCGATTTTAGTGCGTTTAGATAGGACGATCAACCAGGACGGACCCATATCAGATCAGTGGTCGTCGTCACTCAATCAGGGCCACAAGTATACCGATATGTGCAGGAAAATTTTCCTGATCTATGGGTGTAGTTAGGTCAGAATCTGACGGTTTGAAGTCTTCAATTTCACCTGTAAGCAAATGATTCAATTTACTTAAGTTTGAGTTCATTTTCTAAAGATATTCGTGTTTCTCACATACTTCGCTCAGGCCTCAAGTTATGTGTTTTTGGATACTGTTTGGGCTCGATTCCCACGATGGTTGTCAAGCCCAATAAGGTGGTCATAACCTTATAGTTTCGCGGTCATCGGACTTTCGACGCGCGGTCCAGGTTCGATACGGAGTTTCAATGTGCTCCCGAGAGCAACTGGGTTTTAGGATTTCCTCAAGGTTTTTAGGTAATGTTGAGGTAGTGATTTTAATGGTTTTGGATCTTGCAGTTTATATAGATAGTGGTTCAAGCTAATCCACCGATTAATTTAGTTTAGTACTTAATTAATTTCCATCTAATTTTCACAGAATTTGGTTTTTAGTAATTTCTGCCTAAGGTGGTACTCGGATCCTTGTATGATTTTTTTCGAGACGTTACAGCTCCATACATCGATCCGTACAGTAATCTAGTGTGGAAATGATTGTTGTGGATGCAGCCTTTCTTCATTTGCATGGATTGATGTGAAGTGTTTATTTATTTACTAATTGTATATAATGCGAATGAGTAATGGACAGTTTTATCCATGTCATTTGTATTTAGAGATTGATGAACTTCAAATTTTAACAGGACATTGAAATGGATTCAGAGTACACGTAGGGACAATTAGGTAAAACATGCATGTCTTTGTTTGAGTATGCAATCGGTTTCAAATTTTACCATCTCCTAGGAAGTTTTAATTTTGGTAGCCTGTGTATTCTTTCCCTTTTCTCTATAGCCCATGTTAGTTTGCACCCTCTCTCTCCTGCATGTGGTCTGAGACCTTGACCACAGGGGCCTACCTCGATGGAATGTGGCTGAGACCCTGACCACAGAGCTTACCTGGATGTATGCATTGTATATAGAGCTGTACACTAGTCGAGCCAAGCCAAGTATTGCCCAGCTCGTGCTCGGCTCGGCCTGGCCTTCAAGCTCGAAACAACAGCTCGTGCTCGACTCGTCCGAGTTTGAGCAGAGTTTTCGAGTCGAGGTAAAGTGATTTTCAGAACAACTAGGAATCAAAGGTACTTACCGGGCGGGTTAGGGACAAGCGGCAGGGACGACCGACACTGGACAGGGCAATGTGAGCGTGCGCACGCGCGAGAGAGAGTGATAGAGAGAGAGAGAGAGAGAGGGAGAGGGAAGAAGAGGGAGCGCCGGGCAATTGTTGTGGCCACCAGAAAAGCCGTCGAACAAGTGAGGGAAGAAGAGGGACAGCCGGACAGGGCGATCGAGCAGCTGGGACGGCTGATGGGAGAGAGGGGAATGAGCGCTGGGATGGCCGGAGATAGGGGAACGTCGAACGAGCGCTGGAATGGGCCGGATGGCCGATGGGATGACTGTGAGAGGGTGAGGATTTTTTTTTTCAAGGGTTGGGTTTTTTTTTTTTTTTTCTGAACAGGCGCTGGGAGGGATGGGAGATGGGGTTAGGGCTTATGGTTTTTTGTTTTGGAAATTAGAAGGGTATATATACCCTGGTCCCTATACCGAGTCGAGTCAATTTCAAGCACTATTTGAGTCGAGCTGAGTCGAGCAGGGTCAAGGTTATGCTCGGCTCGAACTCATTTCAAGCACCAAAAATCAGCTCGTGCTCTGCTTGAACTCATTTCGAGCCGAGTCAAGTCGAGCTTTTTCGAGTCGAGTCGAGCGAGTTACCGAGCTAACTCTGCTCGTGTATAGCTCTAATTGTATATCTAAGTTGTCTATCTGTTTTACCTGTTTATTTTAATTCATGGTCAGAAAACTGAAGTAAATAAAAACTTTTAAGTGTACAACACCACAGGAAATAGTGATTGTTGTGGGCCATGGAAGTTATGGACTTAGCTGTTGTGTGTTTTTTTTTTTCCTTTCATCTTGTTTGTGTGACGTCATCAACAGGTTGGATGATCAATGAACATTATGATAGACATTAAAAAGTTTTTAATGGTTGTCATTCAATGACCAATGGTGTGGCACACCTAAAATTTGTTTCTACTTCATTTTTAGAAAAATATGGTAAAGTTGCATAAGCACATATGATTGACGCTCGAACGTGCATCATCATGACCCAACCGTATTCAATCATGCAACAATGGAAAATAGGATATCTATGTTGGGCCGGTGGGTACCAAAGGCTTCCCAATTTAGAAATGACCCATCTTTTATTTTATTTTATTATTTTTTTTTTAAATGACCATCCCACTTTCAGTTTTTGGTCAATAATGGAATCAATATACCATAACCTGGTAAGATATGGTGGGCCCCGCCTCAAACATCTGGAGGTGCGTTGCCACGTTTGGAGATAATTAGAAAAATAAAAGAAGAAAACTTTAATACTCTAACAGTGTAATGGAAGATATGCAGGCAGTATGAAATTGCACTCACATTAAAATTAAATGAATCGGTCAACTCGTGGGGTCCAATCTAGATCGCTTATAAATAGGGTTGTACAACGAGTTGAACCGAGTCGAGCTGGCCTTGGCTCGGCCACTAGCTGACCTCAGTTCGAACTCGGCTTGGCTCGGTCCTCGAGCCTGACTGGCCAGGTCGGCTTGGTTCAGTCAGCAGCTCAGGCCAACTTGGGCTGAGTTTAAGCCAAGATCAAGCCGAGTTCACCATTGAGGCATTTCTACAAACACCTGAACTGCACCTTCAAAATCCCTCTACATGTGAAACAGAAACAATGATTTTACAGTTATTTTATCAAACACCTTCTAAGCAACATAAAAATCAAGAAAAATCAAGAAAAAAAAAAAAGGGTATTTGTTTCATGTGCATACCTTCCTTGCTACCAGCCACACTTCGTTGAGTCATTTTATCAAACACTTGGTGAGCAACATCAATGGCAAAGTAATCGAGTCACCGAACTAGTTCGATTCGAGCTAGATTCGATCCAAGTTGAGTCTTGCTGGGGCTGTTGGAACTCGGCTTGAACTCATTTTCAAGCTCAAAAAATCAGCTCAACTTGGCTCAAACTCAGCTTCAAACTAAGTCAAATCGAGCTTTTTTGACTCGAGTCAAGGGAGCTACGAGCTAGCTCGGTTCGTGTACACCCCTACTTATAATAAAAAACTTTCACCGATTTGAGTTTCTAACTCGGTGATTAGTGGATGCCTGATGGATGGTTGAAATTGGAAATAGTCAAGGGTTATGAATAAATGGCCATTAATAAGAGGTCAGGATAGTTCAATCGACCTTTCTTTTGGATGATAACCTATCCACGGTGGGTCCCACAATTTGGATGAGTTATCATGCGTTAATGTACACCACGTGTACAACTCAAAGCTCCACTCAATTCATGTCTGAAACATTAATTCTACCCATAGGTGGTGAAATCCCACTAGGCGTGAGTGGTGTGGTGGTGTGTGTGCGTGTTAAATTTATTTATTTATTATTATTTTTTTTTAAAGCACATACAGGTGGGCCCATTGATTGGTGATCCAAACCATAGATCTGGCGGCCAAATGTGGGCGATGGGACCCCAAAATATTCCTTATACAGTAATCCTAAGTTCGTTTCGTTTCACCAATGGCATGCAAATAGACGGTTGAAGGGAAGCGGATTGCGCCCGGCCCCTACCCGGACGTACTTGTACAGGTAGGGGCTCTGTATATGAGTTTTATCCACACCTTTCTCACATTTTTCCAAACCATTTTAATATATGAGTTAAAAAATGAGGCAGATTAAAGGGTCGTGGACCATGCATTGGGGATTGAATGCCTACCGTTGAAAACTTGCTGGGGGCACGGAAGTATTGGACCAAGCTGATATTTGTGCTTTCTCGGCTTGGTCTATGTAACCTTATAAACAGACTGGATAGTAAATATTCATCACTGTAAGCCCTATGAAGGTTTCAACGATTCCAACGGTGCCGCGTGAATATCGGATCCCAGTCTTTTTGGATTCATGCCCTAAAATAATATAGTAAAATGGATGGACGGGGGTTGATAAAATACATACATCACAGTGGACCCCACAGAGTCTCTTCCTGAATTGAATCCGTCCAGCCCCGCGGCAGGACGCAATCCGTTTCCAAAAGGAAAACAATAACAACACTCCTTTTATCCGCATTCAGTGGTGCGACGTGTTCCATTTATACGTGCCTGCGTATCAAGCTTCATCTCCGGCAGAGTATTAAATAACTCCCTATCATGATATACTCCGTCTCCCGATAATCTCCATCACCAATCCGTCCTGAGTCTGAAGTTGAATGTAAAGACCATACACGCCTGGCCATCAAGAGGCCCACCTAGCAATTATTTATTTTGTCCGTACACACCTGGCCATCAAGAGGCCCATCTAGCAATTACTTATTTTGCCCGTACAAGCCTGGCCATCAAGAGGCCCACCTAGCAATTACTTATTTTGTCCTATTATCATAGTCATGGTGAATGACTGAAGGACGCCGTGAGACAAGACAAGTGCATTATGAGTGTACAAGTATATGTCGTGGATTGGGTCCCTACTTATGCCTCAATGGAAAACTGACGAGAGTTTCAACAGGAAGGTCATGAGTTTGAATATCCATTGCGGTGAAAAACAACTCTAAAGTAGAGGTGTATGCTGACCTACCTCGAACTCAGCTCGGCTCGATTTTTGAGGCTGATGGGCAGCTCGGCTCTGTTCAGTCACCAGCTTGAGCCATTTCAAGCCGAGTTCAAGATAAGATTAAGCCTATGCGGCATTTTCACAAAACACATGGAGTGCACTTTCAATTTCTTACAGTACCTAAGTTTACAGGTATTTCATTGAACACATCAATCCGAAAAAACTTGGGTTGGGTTCAGGTTGAAGTCTCGGGTTGCCCAATCCAACCCTAACCCGAATAATATATAAGTTATAAATTATAATTGAGTGTGGATCGTCTGTGTTAAAGGTACGAGAATTTCGATGTCGTCGGGTTTCATTGGTCCATGTTATTTCGGATGACTCAAAGCTAACGAGATACGTCGGATTTTTCTCTCCCAAATAGATTGCATGCTACACAACATGAATTTTAAAGTAGTTGTCCAATATTTTAGCTTATTTGTTTAGAAAAATTGAAGTTCTTTACAATAAATAACTGCATATATAATTAATAAAATCATAGGTATAAAAAATAAGACATGTATTGAAAATGTAATAGACTAATGTGATAACAATAACTCGACCCAACCCACCCGAGTTTCAGCTCTACTTTTAGTATGTAACACAATAGCAGCTATTTCATTAAACACCTTGTAGGCAACATCAAAATCAAGAAAAAATGGTATTTATTTCATATACATACCTTTCTTGCCACCAGTTGACACTTCGTTGAGTCATTTCATCAAACACTTGGTGAGCAACATCAACATCAAAGTAACCAAGTCACCGAACTCGTTCGATCTGAGTTCAATTCAAGTTGGGGTTTGATCCGAGATGAGTCAAGCTCGGCTTGAACTCAATTTTGAACCGAGTCGAATCAAGCTTTTTCGAGTTGAGTCGAGCAAGCTAAACGAGCTAACTTAATTCGTTTACAGCCCTACTCTAACGTGGGTGCGTGTGCAAAAAATAAAAAAAAGGTGGACGGTATGGATTGGATCCATGCAACGGGTAAAAGATGGGCCACAAGCCATAGAGCAAGCGCGGCATCATAAGATCACCTGGGGATAAACCTAGGATCGCCCATTCATACTAGGGTGTGGCCCACTAAAGAAGTCTTCAGGTCTAATTTTCAACCCACCGATCTTTTATGATGCAACCCACCTTTTGCACACTTGGATATTCTGCAAAAGTGATACGTTGGCCGGAAAGGAACGATTTGTATGCGAAGTTCACATGCCCCTTCGTAAGTGAACGTGTGTTTTTTTAGTTGCCACCATAGATCACTGAAAAATGCCCAAGATTCTCTAAATTCCAGGGGCAAAGTCCACCTAATAATTGGATTGACCTGATTTTAGGTGTCATCACATGGTGGAGTGCATCTTTTGGATGGCTTGGATGCCATACTGACATTTACGTGGACCCACCACTTGAATTTGGTAGTTTTTTGGTTGGCTATACATTATTTTCTATGTTTTGCCCCACTTGATGAGGTGTGATATTTTAGCTAGCTGTACATTAAGTGTAGGAGGAATGGAGAACTTTTCACAGAAATTTCCTATTGTGCACCAAATTTGTACGTGTGGTGCTCATGATTGGTTTATCCAAGCCATTGAGCTGATGGCCACAGTCATGGATGGACCATAGATCTCCTCAATTTGTTAACTCTAACCTTTCCATTATTGATATGTAAATACAAGGTTAAGAAGAAATGGACCAACAATCTACGTCTATGGAGAAAAGGCCAAAGATTCCACGGTTAGGATCTCCCGACTTGAACCATTGAAACCATCCTGTTGGAAACTCTTGTGAGTCTACTACCGAGGCATGGGTAAGAACCCAGTTGGAGTTATATCCTTCTATTGTTATTCATAAGCTTCTAATTATAAGGTTAGGTTGGGTCAACATTAGCGATTACTAATTAACTGGCCCTATTTCAGGCCCAATACCAACCATTTTACTAACGTTGTAGTCAACTTGAAAGTTTGTTTTGTTAGGGAGTCGGCCAGCGGCCCCTTTGTACTGAAATAGAGGGAGTCGGCCAGCGGCCCCTTTGTACTGAAGCTATTTTGACTTGCTTTAATTGCTCATTTTTCTTCAAGGTTAGGCACACATCATAAATTACTATCTGCACATTGATGTGCCATTGGTTAGTGGGAGCGTTGAATGCAGCACCTTTGCATTAGGTGATTTTTATGAAAATTTTAACCTCTCAAAATTATGAATTAAAAAAATAAAAAAATAAAAAAAAATAAAAAAAATACTTGAATATTTAAAATGTCAAAAGAAAGGTGCACCAACCCGTGAGGATCAAATGCGCAAGAAATTAGGCTGATCCATTTATCAAGTGGGCCGCACGTGGAATTAGAGTCTTTTGAGAGGTATATATTGGCCCATCTAATGATTGGATCAGCCTAATTTTTTTATTTATTTTATGATAACTATAGTGGGCTCCACTTATTCAATGGATTAGATTAGGAGTTGTTTGGCACCATGGACTTGGTGAGATTTGAGGGGATTTCAAATCCCTTCCATGCAGCACTTTTAAATCTAAGGGATTTTTTTTTTTTTTTTCTTTTACACACGCACACACACCCCACACACTTACACCGTAGTAGGATTTCACCACCTATGGATACTCGAACCCTTGACCGGGTGTTGAAACTCCTAAGAGTCTACCACCGGAGCAAGAGCAAGGATTCCCTGGATTTCAAATCTCCTTACATAGAGGATTTGAAATACATCTGTGGTAGACTTTGAAGAGTTTCAACACATGGTCTTGGGTCTGATACCCATAGGTGTTGAAATCCCACTATAGCGTGTGTGGGTGTGTGTTGGGTGCATGTGTAAAAATATAAAAAAATTAAATAAATAATAAAAAATAAAAAATAGAAGCAAGGATTAAAATTTTAAAATCTTCTTATAAGTCGCATGTGTAACATGTGTGTCACTAGGCTACTAATATATTGGGCACGTGGCCCACCAATGATATCCCAAAATCACCAATATGTAAACCAGCAACGTCTGCAAGTAGATCCCAAAAGGTTGCTAAGCTAAATGAAATTATAATCACTAATCAGGATTAAGGGCTTTAATCACTTTTTCCCAGACTGCACACGACAGCCTATCATCCATGGGCGTGGATTAGGTGTGGTGTTGGCCCAACGCCACCTCCAGGGCTGGCGTGTCGATGTGTTGTGCAGCCCAACGTGATGTATTTATTTTATATCCATGCCTTTCATCCATTTTTTTTTTTTGTGACACCTAAGATCTGTAGTAGTTTATATGATTAAGGTGAAAAGGCATACACGTTTTCAAGACCAGTAACATTGAATGATTTTCTTAAATTAAAATAAATGTTGTAAATGATCTGGAAATGCAAGTGTTTTAACAGCATCTTTAATGCAGCATCACACATTTCTTATCCAGTCACATCGCACGGTCGACCGTCCCATGTGGTGGGATATGAGCTTCCAGTCATTCATCCCTCTCTGTCTAGTGCGCACCCAAGGAAAAACAAAATAAAATAATTGCTTCGATTAGTGTGGGCCCACTTTTGAATTTGTTCCACCCCAAGATCCTCATAATCAGGATTTGTTTGGAAGTTTTATAGATGGATTGTCTTTGATCAGAACCTATTGAAAAGCAGACGTTCACACGTGTCAACTAGGAACGTGTGTGGAAGGTCACATGCGTACAGTGGATCCTATTGATCAATATGACGTGGTTGTGAGTCAGTGTGGCCGGCTCACATCAAGTGAGTTACACCTCTATGTTGAATTTGGATGATTAATTAGTTATAAAGTCACTTTAGACCGTCTGATGATATTATGCTGTTGTGGTCTACCTGATTAGTGGAATGGCCCTGATTGTTTTAATGAGGTTGCAAAAAATTGGACCTATCTTCTTTATGGCACAGATTCCAACACGTATTCCGAGTTGCCGTTTGGACCGGTTGAGAACTTGGCACCGGGAAAAGAAGAAAAGGACGGTGACAGTAACAGCTGTCCCAGTCATGTGTCCAATCCATCAACCAACGAATTGACTTTAGAATATTGTTTGTATCGCAAGTGGTATGAATTACTGCAATACATTCCGTATTCCTCATATAACATTATAAACTTTCCATTTTCATAAACTTAAATTCCATCAAAATTTCAATGGGACCATATCTCTCCATTCTCTCTTGACCTGGGCATGATTTTGCATTCTAGTATGTATGGGCTTGTTTAGCACTGGGATATCAAGAAAATACCATAGTATTTTGGCCATCCGAACCCATGTCTGAGATCAAATTGTTCCTTTGACAAAAGAAGTACTATTTTATAACAAATCAACATTTGGCTGATGAAATTGTAATTAACGGACAAGATTTTACGAAGATGCTGAACACCTCTATTTATATTCAAATTGTGTGTCATGCATAAAGGGCACATATCAATGGATAGTATGGATAAAATACATGTATCAAAAGTGAGACCCACGGATGCAATGTATTTCAAATTCTACTGGAAATTATATTAAATCTCTAATTGTAACTAGAATGTCAAATATTTGCATTAATCCAATACTTCCCATCAATTTCAAATGCAAGGTGAAATTTACATGGGACCAATTGCAATTACATACTACTCAGTCCCACGCTCAAACAGGAATGCCTATTTAGTCCATGGGAGTAAATAGTGTGGAATTATATTAGATGTATTTAACCTCATCATTGTACAATGATTACATGTCTGAAAATACTATAGTAATTTGGCCATCTAACTCCATGTTTGGGTTAAAATTCTTGCTACGGATGAAAACATTGGATTAAGCAAAATTTCATTTGGACCATAGAATTGTAATCAATAAACCAAATTTACAACGGACATTAGTCACTTGGACACTTATATAACCATAAGTCACATGGGAAGGGCATATATGGATGGACAACATGGCTAACACACATCCAATGTAGGGCCCCCATATATAGTAGATTTCAAAATCCACATAAACCCTGCATAGGACCAATTGCAATTCCATCCAACAGTATCTCAACCTTTCTCATCCTTCCCAAATATTGGATGGAATTTTGCACATGACTAAATGCAATTACATCCCACACAATCCTATCTAATACATGTAATTATCCTATCTAATACTAGAAATTTCTGTAGAGGAAGATGATAAGGGAGGCCATACAAACTTTGGCCTGCTTTGATCTGTGGTATGCATTGTTAGGCCCTGTGAAGCCTGATTTTATATATATATATATATATATACACACACACACACACACACACATTTTTGACATAGCTAAAACTTTCTGGACCGTAATTTCACATGGCTTTTTGTGTAAATTTTAGTTGTTAAGGATAATATATATTCTATTGTGAGAGGGAGAGAGCTGTCTTATAATTTCTGTCGTTTTGTTTTTTGTTTTTAGTTTTTTTATTTTTTTAAAAAAAAAAACCTTAATTCACTTACATTAATATATATTTTGTTGTGAGAAAGAGAGAAAGCAGCCATTGTATTAAAAATTGCTTACTCATTTTTGTCTTTGAATGTATTGAATGGGAGTGAATTTATGGACATACCAAAAGGGAACAAAATAAATTTGTGTTATAGTTTGCATCTTTTTGCTATTTTCTTTAATTTCAATATTCTATTTGTGTGGTCAAAAAGAGATCTCTTCTTCCAACATGCGTGTGGCCAACAATATGTGATTACAATCTGCTTATTTGGAGCATCATTGCTTCATCCAAAAAAAAAAAAGCAGCCAGGCAGCCTGCTTATACAAACCAGTGCATTTTCCAACATTGAAAGCGAACGATAGGCGAGTTTTGTTTTAGCCGTTTGGCTGTTGGTTCCCTATTCGATGGCTATGATTGTCCCACCTGTTTCAAAACTTTAATTTCAGCATGGCCCACCCATGGTGGAGCCTTGTAGATAATCTTCTCCAATAACTGAAGTGGGTCCCATGCACGATGGAGATTAGACCTGGCCCAATCACAATCTGGGTTGCCCCTAGAGTTGTCAATGAGCTATATTGAATCAATTGGGAGTAAGCCAGGCGCAACCCACTAAACGGGCCAACTGGTTAAACCCAAGACCAATGTACTGGACAGGTTTAGAATTTAAGCCCGTCTACCAATTACAAGCAAATCACTAGTTCTAAACTCCACTCGAACAGACCAAATAAGTTGGTGGGCCTTACTTTCAAATAAATTGCAGCTATTTCAGAGTTTTTTCGATTGAAGTACCCTTCTATTACTATCAATTAGCTTCTCTAAAAGGGTGGGCCTTTCACTTAAAAAGATTCATAATCAGGCCCATATGTGACCCACAGCTCAACAAAACCAGCCCAAAGCCATCTAAGAAGAAAGATGGGCCATGAGGCCCGTGGGCTGAAACTGATCATTTGCCAACCCTGGGTACCTCTGCCCTGTAATGCACCTGTAGAGTAAAACATTTGTTTGTGAAGCTCAAAAGTATGATACGTGGAAGTCCTTCCACTGACGTAGACCTCTCATCTAGTGTGCTGTGCTTTTGATGGACCGTGATGAAAAAATTTTAATAATCCAACGGTCATGATTGTTTGGACAATGAAATGCAAATTGTAGCCCTTGTCCAATGCTGCCTAACCTTTTACCCATTTCATTGTAATTGGGTCATGCTCGATCAACCCAATTGGACCCATATGATGAGTCAATCAGCCTGGCTTTTGAGATAAGTGATCTGCCTGGTTGGATCGAGCATCTAAGAGGTCAGATATCTATGATGGTTGAATAATAATATGATCCTTGCCGAAGAGGAAGTATACAGTACCTTTCATCTTCAATGAGTTGGTGCAAGTGGGGCCGATGGATTTTCAGAACTTGTGGTTGGGTGGTCACGACCCTCTGATTTGTGTTAGACTCGGATATTTGGATTGGGCATGGACCAAGTCCTTAGCTACGTTGGACTCAGATATGCTTTGGGCCAGCCCGTCCTGGCCCATTTATGCCTGTCCTAATTGTTGGTGACTCATTATCAGATGCATGTGGCCTACATTACCATAATATTTTTGGGCGGTCCAAGTTTCCCTTAGGGTCTCTCCAGTGTTGTTATCAGTTCTATGGAGAGGTGTATGTGGCGAGCAGCGGCTTAGTGAAGAGCTACATACCCAGTCCCAGTCCCAGCCGGGCCCACCAGATAGGCATTTAGGTCCAAGCTTGCTAGCCAAGTACCCCTTCTAGACTCTAGTAGTCTTGAATAAGTTAGGCAAGCTGGGCTACTGTCTTGGGCCAGTATACATATCCATCCAGGCCCGCCTGATTTAATTCCCGGGTCTTGAAGCCCTGGGCCATTTTCCTCATCTGAAACCAGCCCACAATAAGGAATATCAGGCTATAATGAAACCGTAGTTTTAAGACTTGGATAAGCCCCGTGCACGACTCTTCTGAACTGACTAGGACTCGGTTTGACCTGACCCAGTCTAACTCCATGAGTCACCCCTGATTTGGCTGAGTTGGGTTCAGGCTAGAAAATTTAAATGGGTGGCAGATCAATCTCGAGCCAGAAATTTTGGCTGATTTAAGCAAATGGCCGGCTTTTCTTGAACATTACCCAACCCAATACCTATGAATGGGCTGGGCAAGACAATGCAACCCAGCCAGCTAAAAACCCAAAACAAAACTGATAGAATGTAAGTGTAGATGCATAGTATATGTATGTGATGTATGTATTCACTACTTAAGCGTGGGATGGGCTTGCCTTCGATCTACTACCTGCTTAGAGATGGTGATGGGGTTTTCCTCCTCAAGTTAGAGGAGATGTGGTGCGGTTCGGATGCCACAAACATTGGAATCACCGCGCTGCTCGACCAGTCGAGAGCACTACTCGATCGGGGGTCACTCGACTCAAAGTCTAGCGAGCTCAATGAACAGTGCTCGACCAGTCAAGAGTTCAGCTCGACCAGTCGAGTGAACAGTCTTGACCAGTTGAAGTTACGCAGTTTGAGTTCAGATCTTGTGCGGGCTGAGGAAATCTGAGACGGTTTCAAAGAAGTAAGAAAGGGAGTTGCCTAAACTATAAATAGGGATCCCTAGGGCTTTTTTAGGGTATGCAAGAGGTAATGCAAAAGGGTTTCCTAAAGTTTTGCAAGGGTTTGCTAAAGGGTTTAGGGCTATCAAAGGTGTGTGAGAGAGAGAGCGGAAGCTTGTGGAAGGGAGGTTATGCTCGTAGAGGTGATCTACTGTGCACTCAACATCTCAACGCTTCTACGTCCTCGTGATCGGTGAGATCTCACCGTTTTTCTTTTATTCTCTTATTATTTATTTACTCCTGCATGAGTGAAGAAGGTTGTAACTTTCTATTTCATAGTGGATTATTGATCTGAACGAGGTCCCGTGGTTTTTACCTCTTTAAGGGTTTTCCACGTAAAAATCTCTTGTGTCGTGTGGTTTATGCTTTGATTGTTTTCATTGCTTTATTATCCCATAATTTTGGTGAATTTGGGAGGCTAGATCCTAAGGTTTTGTGTAATGCCCCCAACAAAGTGGTATCAGAGATAAGTTCATTGAACGGAGTGGGATCGGTTCTGAATTATGGAAGGTAGCTCATCAAGGATGATCAGTCTTAATGATTCTAACTGGATCATATGGAAGGCTAAGATGGAAGACTTGCTTTATTACAAGGACTTATATTCTCTAATTCAAGGCATATTAGGAAAGTCAAAGGATATGACAGATGATGATTGGAAGAAATTAGACCGGAAGGCAGTGGGGTTTATTAAACAATGGTTGGACGATTCTGTATTCCATCATATGTCTACAGAGACCTCAGCTGCTAGCCTATGGCTAAAACTGCAAGGACTGTATGAGAGGAAGACAGCCGACAATAAAATTTTCTTGATAAGACGACTTGTGAATCTCGAGTTCAAAGATGGTGGTTCTGTGGGAATGAGGTCAGCAATATTTTAAACCAACTCTCCGCTATGAAGATGGTCTTGGATGATGAATTATAGGTTTTACTATTGCTTAGCTCATTGCCTGATAGTTGGGAGACATTGGTAGTGTCTTTAAGTAACTCCGCGCTAGACGGAAAGATATCAATGAAATAAGTAACTAGCTGTCTATTCAATGAGGAGACAAGGAGGAAGTCTCAGGGGTCTACTCAGCAAGAGACCCTTGTGACATAAAAACGGGGGAGAGAAAAGAACAGAAAGGGAGGGAAGGCCCGAGATAAATCAAGAGGCAAGTCGAGCACCAGGAAGGATGTTGAATGCTGAAATTATAGCAAGAATGGTCACTATAAGCATAAATGTCGTAAGAATAAGAACGACAAGAAATGAAAAAGAAAGGAGAATGAAGACGAATCAGATTACACTGCGGTCGCTTCAGATGGTGACGTTGTAGTTATTCTTTCTGCAGATCATGATGTTTATCTCACGGCTACGAGTCAGGACACTAACTGGGTGATAGACTCGGGAGCCTCGTTTCATGCCACTCCACGTAGGGATTTCTTCATAAGCTACAAGTCTGGTGACTTTGAGACCGTGAAAATGGAAAATTCTAGCATATCGAAAATCGTAAGGGTCAATGATATTTGTGTGAAAACCGATGTGAGCTACACATTGGTTCTCAGGGATGTGAGGCATATCTCAGACCTTTGCCTCAACTTGATGTCGACGGGAAGGTTGGATGATGATGGCTATGAAAACCGATTTGTTGGTGGGCACTGGAAGCTCATCAAGGGTTCATTGATCGCAGGCAGAGGAAAGAAGTGTTGCACCCTTTACAAGGCAAGTGTCAGTGTGTACAAAGGTGTGTTGAACGCAGCGAAAGATTCAACTATTGACATATGGCACATGTGTCTAGGCCACATGAGTGAAAAAGGGCTTCAGGTACTAGCAAAGAATCGCCTCCTTCCAGATGTGACAGGTATACATCTCAAAACATGTATTGATTGTTTATCAGGAAAACAGTATAGAGTTTCATTTGTTAAATCTGCTTCTCATGTTAATAAAGTGCATGCATTAGATTTGGTTTATTCTGATGTTTGTCGTTATATGAGGACAAAAACTTTAGGTAGGGCATTATATTTTGTCATTTTTATACATGATGCATATAGGAGAGTTTGAGTTTATGCTTTGAAATCCAAGGACGAGGTCTTTGGTATGTTTAAATTGTTTAATGTTATGGTCGAGAGAGAGACAGGTAGATCATGGAAGCGTATCCTCACTAACAATGGTGGTGAATACATTAGTGACTTACACGAGTATTGTAAGTCCCTGGGTATACAACATGAACAGACGGTTCCCAAGACCCCTCCAGCATAATAGTGTAGCTGATCGAATGAATCGCACAATTGTAGAGAGAATTAGATGCATGTTATCCCATGCGAAGTTACCTAAGACGTTCTGGGGAGAAGCAATGCACATGGCAGTGTATTTGATAAACATGTCTCCATCAGCCCCGTTGAATGGAGAAGTACCTGAGAAGGTGCGGACTGAACAGGATCCATCGTACAGTCATCTCAGGATGTTTAGATGCAGGGCATCCGTTCACATACCAAAGGATGAGAAGTCCAAGCTCGATACGAAGATCAGGCAGTGTGTGTTCTTGGGGTACAGTGATGAAAAGTTCGGTTACAAATTGTGGGATCCGAACGAGAAGAAGCTCGTCAGGAGCAGAGATGTGGTTTTCTTTGAAGAACAATGTATAGAAGACATTGGTAAGCCAAAGAAGAACCAGCCTAGTTCAGGTGAGCTAGAGGACATGGATCCAGTTATTCCTCCCGTGGTGCCTAATGATGAGGGAGTATAGCAAGGTGCAGAGGACGAGGGAGTTCCTACAGAACACGAATCGGAAGAACAACCCCTACTTGATCCACCTGCTGAGCCACAGGTGAGGAAGTCATCTTGGGATAGACAGCCTCTCTAAGAGGTACTTGCCGCACGAGTACATTATGCTCACTAATGGGAAAGAACCAGAAGATTATTCTGAGGCCCTAGCCGACAAGCATAAAGGGGAGTAGTTGAAAGCTATGCAAGAGGAGATAGAATCCTTACATAAGAACCACACCTATGATGTGGTGAAATTGCCTAAGGGCAAGAAAGCTTTAAGCAATAAGTGGGTGTTCAGAAAGAAGGTTGAGCAGAAGAATTTACGGACGAGGTTCAAGGACAGACTTGTGGTGGAAGGGTTTGATCAGGGAAAAGGCATAGACTTCAAGGAAATATTCTCACCGGTGGTGAAGATGACATCCATACGGGTGTTGCTTGGGTTGGCGGCTAGCATGGTTCTGAAGATAAATTAGCTAGATGTCAAAACTGCATTTCTCCATGGTGACCTGGAAGACGAGATCTACATACACCAACCAGAAGGGTTCGAAGTCAAAGGGAAAGAGCATATGGTGTGTAGGCTAAGGAAAAGCTTGTATAGGTTGAAACAAGCTCCACAGCAATGGTACAAGAAGTTTGACTCGTTTATGTTGAAGCATGAGTATGACAGAATGGAGTCGGACCACTGTGTGTTCACTCGCAAGTTCTCAGATGGTAATTTCTTAGTTCCGCTATTATACGTTGATGACATGCTCATCATGAGTAAAGATATCAAGAAGATTGACAGGTTGAAACCGGAGTTGGGCAAGTCGTTTGCTATGAAAGACTTAGGCCCGGCTAAATAGATCTTAGGAATGGAGATAACCCGTGACAAAAGCAGCAGGAAGCTTTGATTGTCACAAGAGTGGTATATTAAGAAAGTCCTAAAGTGGTTCAATATGAATGCAGCAAAGTCGGTTAGTACTCCACTGGATGGTCACTTCAGATTGAGCGACAGACAGTGTCTAAAGACGAAGGTAAAGGTGAAAGAGATTTAGAAGATACCCTACGCGTCAGCTGTAGGAAGTTTGATGTATGCTATAGTGTGTATACGCTCAGACATAGCATATGCGGTTGGTGTTATCAGCTAGTAGCTTGCCAATTCTAGCAAAGAGCATTGGGCAGCAGTGAAATGGATACTATGGTATCTAATAGATTCATCCAGGTTGAGCATATGCTATGTTGACAGAAAACCTGTGTTAGAGGGCTATACAGATGCAGATATGGTAGGCGACATATACTCCAGGAAGTTTACATTAGGGTTTATGTTTACGTTTGCAGGGGGAGTAGTTTCTTGGCAGAGCAAGCTACTGAAGGTCGTAGTATTGTCGACAACAAAGGCCGAGTACATTGCAGTCACAGAGGCATGTAAAGAGATACTTTGGATGAAAAGGTTCATACAGGAACTTAGCCTGAAGTAAGAGTAGCACATGGTTTATTGCGATAGTGAAAGTGCTATACACTTGAGCAAGAATCCAATTCAGCACTCCAAGTCGAAGCATATAAAGATTCAATATCACTGGATTAGGGATACTTTAGAATAGAAGGTGTTACAGCTTGAGAAGGTCCATACGAACGATAATGGGTCAGACATGATGACTAAGGCTTTGCTCAAGGGCAAGTTTAAGGTTTCTAGAAACTAGGCTGGCTTAAATAAGGTGAATTCCTCCTGAGTTGAAAAGGGGGAGATTTGATGAGATTTTCCTCCTCAAGTCAGAGGAGATGTGGTGCGGTTCGGATGCCACAAATAGTAGAATCACCGCGTTGCTTGACCAGTTAAGAACACTACTCGACCGGTCGAATGAACAGTGCTGGACTAATCGAGGGTCACTCGACTCAAAGTCCAGCGAGCTCAGTGAATAGTGCTCAACCAGTCGAGGGCCCGGCTCGACCAGTTGAGTGAACAGTCTCGACCAGTCGAGGACTCTGCTCAACCAGTCGAGGTTACGCAAATTTGAATCCGGATCTTGTGCAGACTGTGAAAATCTGAGGCAGTTTCGCAAGAGGTGTAAAAAGGAGTTACCTAAACTATAAATAGGGGTCCCTAGGGCTTTTCTAGGGTATACATGAGGTAATGTAGGAGGGTTTCCTAAAGCTTTGTAAGGGTTTGCTAAAGGGTTTAGAGCTATCAAAGGTGTGAGAAAAAGAGAGAAAAAAAGAGAGAGGAAGCTTGTGGAAGAGAGGTTATACTCGTAGAGGTGATATACTGTGCACTCGACATCTCAGCGCTTCTACGTCCTCGTGATTGGTGAGATCTCTCCATTTTTTTATTCTCTTATTATTTATCCACTCCTGCATGAGTGAAGAAGGTTGTAACGTTTTACTTCATAGTGGATTGTTAATCTGGACGAGGTCCCGTGGTTTTTATCTCTTTAATGATTTTCCACGTAAAAATCTCTTATGTCGTATGGTTTATGCTTTGATTGTTTGCATTGCTTTTTTTTATCTCATAATTCTGGTGTATTTGAGAGGCTAAATCCTGAGGTTTTGTGACAATTAAATGGTTGTGTCAGGTTGGGCATAGTCTTGATGAATTTGAAGTGGGTTGGTTTGGGGCACAGTGTAATGGGTTAATGGTCCAGTTCGGGCTAAGAATTCTAGCCTGTTTAGTAAATGGGTTGGGCTTGGGCTGATTCAAACCTGATGTGAACCTGATACATTGCCACCCAAATTGGGTCAGGGTGCACCAATCACCCATGAGACTACTCCCAGAATTAGGTTTGGGGTAAGGAGTGTTTTTTTTTTCTTTCACTCGGCATGAGTATCGACCACCACACTACGCATGGCAAAAAGATTGGACTGCACCAGTGTACTTTGGGCTAGTTCCTTGCTAGGTTTCTAACCAAGATCCACGTGGGTAGAACTTTCATAAGATCCACCCCATCTACCATGTAGACTGCACCGTGTTCACAGTCAAAGCCAAACATCATGATGATCCGACACTCAGGTAGGCCACATCATAGGAAAACGCTCAGATGGGACACCCACCATTAGTTTAGGCCCAAACCGTTCTGATGGGACACCTACCATTTGTTTAGGGCCCATCTTGGTGTTTATATACCATACAATCCATTCATCTGGTGCACTTCATCAGGGTGAAGGAACCGCCCAAAAAATTACAGTATTCCTAAAATTAAGTTGCCATAAAATGTAAATTTAGAGGTTTTGGAATAATTTCATGGGATTGTCCAAATAAGTGTTGAATCAGTCAGACTTTTAGCATAAGGCTAAACAAATCTGGATTTTCCTATGTTAGAGAAAGTGTCACTATCCCCACTGTTTCTCATGGAATGTCCCATTTGAGTTTTGGATTTGCTTCATTTTTAAATTCACACCCTAAAATAAGCTGGAAAAACAGAAAAATAGCGCGAATATAAAACACATCCATCATGTTAGGTCCCACACCACTTAACAAATCAACCCAACCCATCTTTCTTTCTTTTTTTACCTTTTTGTTTTGTAAGCACACTCCATCACACCCACATACACCACAATGGGTATTTGAACTCATGACCTTAGCGTTGAAACTCTCATAAGTTTTTTCTTTTCATTTCTTTTCCATGAGTCATTTGCACAAAATTGCCATTATACTCTTATCTATAATGTCGGTGTTATTTAATACTTCGGTGAAGCACAATGCTTGATAAGTAGGTAGTCAACTGTCCAGTAAATGTTCTCCAATCCTATAAACAATCAAATAAGCATAATTTTATGTTCTTAAAACATTTAAAACGGGACCCATAATTTGGATAGTTTAATTAAAAAGATTGTGATAAGATACAGTGGCCCCAATCAAGGGTTCGTGTATCCATCGGTGGTGAAATTGTGTGTGGGAGTGTGTGTGCATGTATAGCAAAAAAAAAAAGAAAGAAAGAAAGAAAGAAAGAAGAAGCTAAACATAGCTACTATGTGATGAATCTAGCAGTTGGAATTCTGAATTCCATGCTACAGGGGTGGTGGATAATTGTGGATGAAGATGAATTTGAAATATTATTGAAAAATAAACTTTTGATGGCTCATATTTAAATCAAACAAAATATCATTAATATTGAAGCAAGATTAGCAATAAATGAGATTTCTTAAATAGATAAGTGGTGTAAGAAAACATTTGAAACATGATAAACTTTTAATGGCCGTATTTAAATTGAAGAATCAAACGTTACATCAATGAAGTATCATCAGGACATCATAGCTTCTAAGTGGCAACGCTAAAAGGAAAATGCATGGCTAATATCATCACCCAAGATCCAATCCAAAGTTGAAAATCTACCGGACAGATAGTGTGGGATGGTGCAATATATGGGAAGCGGATTGTGGGACTTCCAGCGGTCATGATGCTTGTGAGAAATTCATCCCGTCCATTCATCTTCCCAGCTCATGTTAGAAATCCAGTCCCAAAATGAGGCGGATGCAAAACTCAAGTGGGCAATACTATGGAAAATTTTGGGAAGGAAACGACTACTGTTGAAATATTTGTAGGTAACATGAATTTAAATCAGGTTAATATTTTTTGGGTTTTTAATTTATCAACATTAGCACTGACCTTATGAACTGTTTGGATAGTAAATAAACATCACGGTGAACCCAGGAAAGGTTTCAACGGTGGGCATTTCCCTCCCCACGATTTTCGTGTGGATGGTCCACTTGAGTTTTGGATCCGCCTAATTTCTGGACTCATGTCTCAGCATCAAGCATCAGTCCACAAAATGGATGGATGGGGTGGATTTCTCACAGACATCACGTTGGCCCACCTAACTTCCAACCCAGGGTTATGGGAATCCGCGTACATCATATCCTATCAAACCTCATATATAGACATAGTTTATTATTATAATTATTAATTATTACTTTTTTATGGACAAACCGATGCGGTCGTTAGTAATTTCAAAGTGCCTACGTCTCATCAATCACATTTTGGCAGACTGTTTCTTTATTATTTTCTTCTCTGGCATGAGTTGGTCTTGCCTACAGTGCCACCCCCAGTAGGATCACATGCCGAGATGGTTTGATCATCTAAACCATCCATATTCCCTTTACTACGGTAAATAAGCTATTGTCTTGTAATATTTGATTATGCTTCACTGACGATCCTAAACTTCGAATTTTAGGCTATTTCTTCCCAGGGTAGACTATATAGTATGGGTTTCATAACATGGATGGATCCGATAGCCTGACCAATCACCATGTGGGCCCCATTGGGTTCGATGCATGCACGATTGTAAGTCGCGAGAGGGACGAAACGAACTAACCAGCATCTTTGTGCGTAAATCCCGAGAGCAGATTAGGTGACACCCCGGCCTCACCCAAGACGGTGCGGTCCTTACCCTGGGGCCCATCTTGTTATGTGTATTCTATATCCATTCCGTCCATCCGTTTGTCCATATCATTTTAGGTACGAATCAAAAGATGAAGGAGGTCCAATTATCAAGTGGACCATACTATAGGAAACAATGGTAACTGACTATTAATGGGCCATAAGAGTTTTAGATCATGATTATATTTATTTTATCCCTTCATCAAGGCTTATGTGATATTATAAACATATTGGATAGAAAATAAAGACTACAAAAACATTAATCTGTGTCCTAAGATGTTTTTAACGGTAGGGTGTTCCATCACCACTCTTTCCTAGATTATGGTCCACCTGATAATTTTATATTTTTCATTTTTAGTAACACGCACTAAAATGATCTGTAAAAATCGATGGACGGAGTTGATACAGAATAAACACATCGATGTGAGCCCCACGGTGAGGGCCGCACCATTGGGTGAGTGCGGGGGTCTCACCCAATCCACCCCGTGAATAACGTGCATTTTTTCGCTTTTACTACACTCAAGCTTAATTCATTTGTTTAATCGTTGGGACATGGAAGGTTTGCCTCGGAGAATGGAAGCGGATTAGCTGGTGTACCTCACACCAGTTAAGTTATATAATATGGCTGATGTGTTGACGTCACCAAGGTCTGTGGGTCCACCATGAGGTATGTTTTATATCCCAACCGTCCTTTCATTTGAAGAGCTCATCGTAAGTCTTGAACCTAAAAATAAGATAGATCCAAAGATCAAGTGGACCACACTGTAAAAAGCTGTGGGGGAATGAACGTCTACCATTGAAAACCTTTTGGGGTCACGGAAGTTTTGGATCGATATGATATTTGTTTTTCCTCTTCATTCACGTCTGTGTGACCTTATGAACGGATTGGATGGAAAATAAATTCAATGGTGGGCCCTCCGAATGTCCCAATGGTGAGAATCATTGTCCCAACTGCTTTTTCTGGTGCGGTCCACTATAGATTTCGATACCAATCATTTTTGGTATCATACTCTAAAATGATCTCACAAAATGGATGAACGGTGTGGATTTAATAAATACATCATTTTGGGGTGATTTAAATTTGATCTACTTTAAACCATTCGTACAACTCAAAGCTCAAGGAGGATATTACTCTTGCTCCGGTGGTAGACTCGGGCCTGTTGATTTTTCAAATACAATGTAAATACACGGAAATTGAGTAATGAGTTGAGTTCGAGCCGAGTTGAACTGGTTTTTTGAGCTCGAAAATGAGTTCCAGCAGGCGCAGCTCGACTCGACTCGGATCGAATCCGGCTTGAATCAAACTTGGATCGAACCAGCTCGGTTACTTTGCCATTGATGTTGCTCACTAACTATTTGATAAAATGACTTAACCAAATGTGACTGGTGGCAAGGAAGGTATGTACATGAAACAAATATGGTATTGCCATTAAATTGAGAGTAGGAGTGTACTGTACACCCTTAATTGAGAGTCCAAGGGACCTCAGCAAATCGACAAAGAAATACCAAACCACACTCATCATACTGAAATTAATGAAGAGATGATCAACTTACTCTTCATTTCTACACATGATACACCGATTGTTTAAATCATCCAAAGAGGCACCAGGCTATTCAAAAGTCTATAACAAGGAGGGGAATTACCATCTCACGACATCAGCGAGGGCTTGGAAGAAAAATTGTCACGACATCAACGAAATACCCTTTTTCTCTTTTTTGGTTTCTTGGTTTTTATGTTGCTTAGAAGGTGTTTGATAAAACACCTGTAAAACCATTACCTTTGTTGATAAAACAGTGGAATTTTGAAGTTGCAGTTCAGGTGTTTGTGGAAATGCCTCAATGCCAAACTCGGCTCGATCTTGGCTCGAACTCAACCTGAGCTGGCCCTAGTTGCTGACTGAACCGAGCTGAGCTGGCCAGTCAGGCTCGAGGATCGAGTCGAGCCGAGTTCAAGCTGAGGTCAGCCAGTGGCCGAGCTGAGCCAGCTCAACTCGATTTGACTCGATGTACACCCCTAGATGGGGCCACGCACGCAAAAGTAGACAGTAATTGGGTGAGTACATGAGATGGAGAGGATTAGGTGCAGCTCGGGCCTCACCCATGACGGTGCGGCCCTTGCTGTTGAGTCCACCTTTACAAATGCATTTTATATCCACACTGTCCACCTGTTTTTCTAAATTATTTTAGTGCATAAGCCAAAAGAACGAAGCAAATCCAATTCTCAAGTGGACCATGCTATATGAAGCTATGGTGATTGAACACCCCACCATATTATTTCATCCGTGTTTATTTGTCATCCAATCTATTGATAATGTCATACAAACATGATAATGAAAACAAAAAATAAAAATAAAAATAAAAACAAAAACAAAAACACATTTCATTCAAAACTTTTGTAACTCAGTTGAAGTTTTGAATGATTAATCACCATTGTTTCTTTTGGTGTGGTCTACTTCAGATTTGGGTCTACTTTATTCTCAGTCTGATGCCCTAAAATGAGATGGATGGCATAAATATAGCATAATAACATCAGGGTTAGCCCTATGGTAAGGGCCACACTGTCTTAGGTGAGGCAGCCACGCCTAATTCGATCCCCAATCAGATAAGTGAGCTGACTGGGTGCTACTTGGGTAACATGTTAGTCAGTGTTCTTTTGACCGCGAGTTCCCCTTGATGTATGTATTTATGTTCACATGTTCAGTCATTTTTCTAGCTTATTTTAAGGCATAGTAAAAAAGAAAGAAATATATCTAAATATTAAGTAGACCACACCACATAAAATAATGTGGATCGAACACCCAATATTGCTTGAAAACTTCTTTGAAAAATTACAGAGATTGGAAGATCTGACGAATGGCACTCGCTCTTTCTCAAGTTACTGCACTCACATTGTAAAAATGCCTCCACAGAAAGCATTACTACCATTTATCGTTCCAAATTTAATCAACTACAGTACCAGGGACCCACATCAAAATCACATGTCATCGTGTCAGTTCCTGCATGCAAGACATCGTGACAAAGAACGCATGACTGAAACCCACCTGATAAAACACATTTCATCTGTAGCTTTCATGATAAAATTTGGCATCTTGTTGAAGGTATGTTACTTTTGTCGATTACCTGCAATCAACCTATTGATGTAGAGAAACTGTCATATATGATTTTATCACCACCTAGCCAAATACAGGATAGCCAGCATCAGGAGACTGGTAAAGGAATGCGTAATTATTGTACTTTTTCATTATGTTACTGTCAAAATTTTGTATCCAAATAACAACAAGTCTATTTTGATGATAATTTGAAATTAAAGTAACTTAAAAATGTAATCATTATGATTTTTTTGTCCATAACCCAAAAACAAATTCATGAATCAAATGCATGTATTGGTAGGAGATGTGTAAAGTAATTTATAATTATTGTACATTTGTTTTACGTGACCGTAGACACTCACCTAAATTCAGCATTATATTCTCTGTTGGGTCTAAAACTCAGCTTCTTGCTGATGTGTGGCTGCAGCCACTAAAAAAAAAAAAAAATTTGAAACTTTTAAAGGGGAAGAGAGAATTGCTGAACTGCTGTATTTTTATTGAATGAATAGGAATGAATACAAGGTGCCTTTTATAGGCTTTTCTTATTATATGAAATGACTAATTTATCCCTATCTAGATACATTCTAGGGGCAACTAAGCATAGAAAAAAAATCTAGAAAAATATCCCACTGCTAGCTCACATGGCATTCACACAGTTTTGATACAGCTAGCTCACACGTCATTCACACGGTTTTGGATTTGCACAATCCACCACCGTGTCCAACACTCCCCTTCAAACCAAAACCGGCTTCATTCCAAGCGTCGTTCTTGATCGTTTGAATGCATCTGTCAGCAATGCCTTTGTGAAAATATCCATCACCTGTTCCGTAGTATGACAATACTCTAATTTCATTGTTTTCTGCTTCACATGATCTCTTAGAAAATGATATTGGATATCAATGTGTTTGCTTCTTCCATGCTGCATCGAATTTTTGGCTAGCTTGATTGCTGAGTTGTTATCCACATATATGACTATGGATTCTTCATGCGGATGCTTTAGCTCCTTTAGCAGGTATTTCAACCAGATTCTCTCATAGACGGTGGACGATGCTGCCACGTACTCTGCTTCACATGTAGACAGGGCGACCACACTCTGCTTCTTCTAATTTCATGTGAAAGCAGTCGTTCCGAGATAAAATACATAGCCAATGGTGCTCTTTCTTTCATCTTGGTCACCTCCCCAATCACTGTCTAAGTATCCATAGAACATTGCTTCATCATCGTATGGATAGAAAAGACCGAATTCTATTGTTCCTTTAACGTACATGAGGATTCTTTTTGCAGCTAGCCAGTATGATTCTTTTGGTGCTTCCATGTGCCTACTTAGAAGCCCAACACTGTAGACGATATTGACCTTGTGATTGTGAGGTACCTTAGGCTTCCAATCAGACTCTTGAACATAGTCGAGTCAACGCTTCTCCCTTCTCAGTCCTTTGTCAGTTTTAAGCGTGTTTATGGCATTGCAATAGACTATCTTAAACTTTTCAAATAATTCTTTGGCATACTTCTTTTAAGATATATAGATACCACCATGTTATTGCTTTACTTCAATGCCCAGAAAAAATGACATCAGACCTCTGTCGGTCATCTCGAACTCCTTAAACATGGCCTTCTTAAATTCATCAAACATCGGTCAGCTATTTCCTATAAACAGCAAATCATCAACATACAGGCACGTTATAAGCATATCGCCATGAACATTCTTCTTAATGTAAACTGCATGCTCATATGAACATCAGGCGAAACCATTTTCTTTAAGATAGTTGTCGATGCGTGCATTCCAAGCACGTGGAGCTTGCTTCAACCCATAGAGAGTTTTCTTCAGTCGATACACCTTGTGTTCCTCTCCTTGCATAATAAAGCCTTCATCAGGCTGGTCAACATAGACCTTTTCTTCTATAATTCCATTTAGGAATGCGGATTTCACATCCAGTTGGTACATTATCCAACTGTAATGGGCTACAAGGGAGAAAATCATCCTCACAGTGTCAAGGCGAGCAACAGGAGCGAAGACTTCTTCATAGTCCATCCCGTACTTCTATTTGTAGCCATTTTCTATAAGCCTTGCCTTGTAACGATCGATCTTACCATCAGCATTTCGCTTAATCTTGTACACCCATTTGACGCCAATAGTTTTCTGACCATTATGAAGCGTAGTCATCTCCCATGTGTTATTTTTCTCAATGGCATGAATTTCTTCTTTCATAGTGCTTCTCCAATATTCTTCTTTTATAGCCTCCTGAAATGTCAGAGGCTCGTGATCTGCATACAGGAAGAAAAGATTGACCTCTTCAGTTTGTTTGTAAATGTCACTTAAGTTTCTCATTTTTATAGGTGTCATGGGTGAGGATGAGCTGACCGAATTTTGACTTGATGGAGTACTTCCAGGAGTGATGGAATGTACTCCTAGACTTCTGTATACTGATGATGCGGCCGAAAAATGAGTTGTGGGCGTTTGCTCTTGACGGTCATGCCGTTCTTCATGTTCTTCTATTTCGACTTAAATATCATTGGTCGATTCTTCATCGTTCCATTCCAAAGCTTCTTCTTCACTAAAGACCACATCTCTACTTACCACTACTTTATTAGTTAGTGGGTTGTAGAGCTTGTACGCCTTCGATTCTTTACTGTAGCCGATGAAGATTCACTTCTCGCTACGATCATCAAGCTTTTTCCTTCTTACTTCTAGAACTTGAGCGTAGGCAACACACCCAAAGATCTTAAGGTGTGTCACGCTCGACTTGTATCCACTCCATGCTTCCTGTGGTGTCATGAGCCTGACACTCTTGGTTGAACACCTAGTGAGTAGATAGGCGGTACATGCAACTGCCTCTATCTAGAAATTCCTTGGCAGACTTTTCTCCTTCAGCATGGTCCTCGTCATGTCGAGGGTGGTGCGATTTTTTCATTCCACAATTCCGTTTTGTTGTGATGTATAAGCTGGAGTGTGTTGTTGCTTAATGTCATGTTCCATGCAATATTCTCGAAAAACATTTGAGGTGTACTCCTCACCTCTATCAAATCTAAGGGTTTTGATTTTAAGACCACTTTTTTTTAACAAGGGCCTTAAAAAATTTTTAAATAGTAAAAGAAGCAGACTTCTTTTTTATTACATACACCCACAATTTTCTACTAAAATCATCAATGAAGGTAATATTGTATTTATTACCTCCAAGAGAGATTGGCTTCAATGGTCCACAGATGTCAGTGTGAACCAGTTGCAATGGTTCTCTTGCTCTTCAGGATACTTCACTTGGAAATGAGCTCCTTTACTGTTTTCCAAGTGTGCATGCCTCACACACATATCCTGGAGCTTCAATAGCAGGTAAGCCATGCACCATACTTGATGAGGACAAAAGTTTCAGGCCACTGAAATTTAGATGGCCAAAGCGAAGATGCCACATTCAAGAATCATTCTTTGCTTTTCCATAAAAACATTTCTCGAGCATTGTGTTTATATAGAGAGGAAACATACGATTCTTCACTATCTGGACTTTCGCAATCAAACGTCTATGCATATTTCTTATGGAAAGAGAAGAGTTCTCCATGTGTGCGACATACCCCTTCTTAAAGAGTTGGTTAATATTGAGGATGTTATTTTTCATGTTTGGTACGTAATATACATTAGAGATGTAATTTGGCTCACCATTCTTCTGATAGAGTTTAACTTTTCCTTTACCTATCACGGGTACCTTTGATGAGTCGTCAAAACTCACGTTGCCATGAACTCCTTCTGTGACGAACAGTTCTTTGTTGCTACTCATGTGGTTGCTTGCACCAGTGTCGAGATACCACACATCTGATCATTCACATGCATTTTTTTATGCGAGGAGGAGTGTGGAGTCTTCTTGTTCATGGTGTGATGCTTCGGCATAATTAGATCGCTCATCTTAATTCATCGGCTTGTTCTAACAATCAAATGCATAGTGGTCAAGCTTGTTGCAATTATAGCACTGACTGTTCTTTGTACTTCCCCGTCCACGCATCAATCTGCCTCTACCATTTCCTCTTCCATGAAAATTGATATTTTTCTGCTGGTTTTGTTGATGACTTGGATTATATCCACGCCCTCTGCCTCTTGCACGATTGCTAGTGCACCCTCGTTGTGTATGGTCATTCTTTTGTTCATTTAGAGTCAACTTAGACTCTAAGGCATGTTCAAGCATTGAACCAGCATTCTTTTGCATTTGTTGCTCATGCACTTGCAACGATTCCATTAACTCTTCATTGGACAATTTTTCCAAGTCCTTTAATTCTTCGATCGCTACAACCACATGTTCAAACTTAATATGTCTTCAACTTTTTCACCATTTCTTTTTAAATTGTTAATAATAATAATTAGACGTGAGAAGTAGTCAGAGATACTTTCACCTTCCTTCATGTGCGCCTTCGAACTCGGCTCTTAGTGTTTGAAGGCGAACCCGCTTCACTCGATCAACACCCTTAAAGATGGTGTCAAGAGTATCCTAACCTTGCTTGCTTGATGTTGCTTCGGCAATCTTTTCAAAGGTTGATTCATTTAACCTTTGCTAGAGGAGGAACAAAGCCTTATTGTCTCTCTTCTTTTGATTTTTTTGAGCAGTCTTTTCTTCGTTAGTGAAAGCGGCTTCTTCTTCCATAGTGGATTCTTCATACCCATAGTGACGATCTCTCATAGTTCTTGCGACCCGAACAACGCCTTCATTTGGATGCACCATTTTTCATAGTTGTCCTTTGACAACTTAGGAACTTGCGGCTAGATAGTGTTGGCCATCTTTTTTTTCTTTTTTTTTTTTCAAAGTAAAAAGAATGGCTGATTTTTTTATTTTTTGAAAATGAAGGGAGAGGGATGAAATAGAAATCGAATTATTTTTTAAAACAGATTTTTTTAGTTAGAAAAACAAACTGCTGAAATCTGCTGAAACGGTGGAATCTTACACAGATTCTTGGCTTTTGCAATCTAAATTTTGTTTTTTAAACAAAAAAATTTTTCTGCAATCTGATTTTTTCTTGGACAGATATTTCTGAAAAAATAACAATAATTTTGTTTTGGTTGAAAAGTTGTTGGAAACTTCTTCTAGAAAAAAAAAAAAAAAAAAACTTGGGACCTGTGGGTTTTGAGCCCACCACACCTATATAATGGCTCTAATACCAGTTTGTTGGGTCTAAAACCCAGCTTCTTGCTGACGTGTGGCTGTAGCCACCATAAAAAAAATTGAAACTTTTAAAGTGGAAGAGAGAACTTTTGAACTTCTGTATTTTTATTGAATGAATATGAACAAATACAAAGTGCCTTTTATAAGCTTTTCTTATTATGTGAAATGACTAATTTATCCCTGTCTAGATACATCCCAAGGGCAGCTAAGCATAGAAAAAAAATTCAGAAAAATATTTCACAGCTAGCTCACATGGCATTCACACGGTTTTGACACAGCTAGCTTACACGTCATTCACACAGTTTTGGATTTGCACGATCCACCACCATGTCCAACATTCTCATCTATTTTTGTTTCTCATTTATATTCTAGCGTTTATTCACTTGGACCTTGGAACATGTAGCTGCCTCTAAAATTCTTTAAACTTCCTAAAAAAATTCAAAATTCCATGATACAGACACCACGGTGTGGGTGGAAAAGGGTGCCTAACCCATTTCCTTTCCGTCCCTGAGACCTTTGTGTTTTTCAGTCAAAGACCAAGTCACGGGTCATTTTGATCAAAAGATTTTCTTATCTCTTGTTTCATAGGCAATTTTACATGAGTATATTTTGGTGACTATTTGAAATTAAAGTAATATAAAAATGCAATTATTATGATTTTATAGCTCATAAACTAAAAATGAATTCATGAATCAAATGTATATATTGTTAGGAGATGGGTACAATAATTTGTAATTATTATACATTTCTTTTATGTTTCTATACATATCCTGCCTAAATCACAAATAATACTTTGCACGGTCACATTAAGTTCTCAAAATTAAGAAAAAGTGTACTAAAAGGATACCTAAGCTAATTTGAAACTAATTGACAGTTCAAATTGGGCAAATGTGTCTGATTCCCACTGGTCAAATGGCATGCAGTGATGTGGACTAACAGATGGGGCCTTGTGGTAGTTGAGGTGGCAATTTTTCCTCAAAAAATGTGAAACAATACCATTAGCTCATGATGACCCGCATCACCCCGAAATCTCGAAAATTGTGCGAACAACCCACGCAAGCACCCATAGAAATTGGATTACCACTGGTCACTTTTATTATCGAGCCACCCTCCCTCATTTGAGAACAATGACTATAAGGAGAGCTCTTGCCTTATCTTAAAACAATGTCAGAGAGAGTTGAGGGTTTGAGAGGATTCTAAGGCTTGGAGAGTTCTTCTTTTCCATGAAACTTCTCTATGCCAACAGGCCATTGAGTTTTCAAAGAATTAGTTGATCCATAGAGTTAGAATCAGTGATGCTCAGTTAGCTCTTAACATATATAATTACTTGGTTTCTCTCTTTCTATTCTTACATCTCCACTTGTTCATATCAACACTTCACGCATAACACATTAGCATTACATTCTCATATATTTTTGTTTTTCGTTTTTATTTTAGTGTTTGTTCACTTGAACCTTGAATGTAGTTAACTCTAGAATTCCTTTAAATGTTTGGAAAATTCAATATTCCATAAAGTAGAGACTATAGTGCGGGTGGAAAAAAAATGCATGACTTCTTCCTTTTCCAGCATTAAAGCCCTTACAATCTTCAACCACATGCCAATTATAAGAGTCATTCAGATCTGTTGAGGGACCGCGAAAGTACACAAAGATGAATCAAGCAAAGTATTCCAATTGCAACAATTAAGTCCAATCACAAAGAATCCAAAATTAACGTAAAAAATCATTTTGGAAAAAAAATCACAACACAGTGACATATATCACCATGAAAGCGGAAATTACAAGAGATAGAGATAATACCCGATTCAAACAAGCTTCAAATCTCCTCTTACAGGCCCTTAAAAACCGTATGAATGAATTAAAAAGCACTTAGATACACCATAATCCCGGTTACACCCTATAAGAGAATCATATTCGAAATAGGGAAGAAATCCCATAAAAATTTTGCATTTACGTGATTTTGCGTAACTCTGTGTATCGTTTGATAGAACTTTCAATAGCATCAAATGACCTTCAATGTCATCGAACAGTTTTCAATTGTATCGAACTAAACACCAAACACTCCAGCGATAAATCATAAATTTTTCGGATGTTCCTGATGACACTTCGATGGGACTCCAATGTCTTCGAATGACCTTCAATGACATCTAACCCCATTCGATAGTATCAAATAGGACACCTAAAGTGTCCGACAACCAACATTAGAAATTTCGAATTTTATCATAGCATCAAGCCGGATTTTGATGGCATCAAATTCTGTTTGGTGGCATCAAACTGTCATCGACAAACATACTGATTTGCATATTCAAGACATCAATCACCAAGTCAATTTTTTTTCTTATTTTCTATTTTGTAAGTGATTCTACATGTTGACTTTAAAAAATAAATAAAATGCTTACCATCTTAGAGTTAACACCACCCAATCAGCAACAAAACGAACACAGCAAGCTAAATGACAGATGGCCTCGCAGTCACAATTTGGAGCTGGCCTACTCGCGCACATGGCCAGGGTTCCACAGTTACTATGGTAATTGTTTCTAGAAACGGACGGGCTATAAGAAGGGATAAAGGCTTATATTAAACTCCGTCCAGCGTCCCGATGGACGAAAACCACGTCTATCCAATGTCGTATGCCAGAAATGATAAAAATTGAGTGGTGGTACTTGCCTTATCTTTTTTCTTTTTCAAACCATTCCATAACCGTCGAGTACCATCCCGTGGACTGCATCTTGCTCTTCACGGACTCGGTCCAAGCTGGCGATCTGTGAGGCCCACCATGATGTATAGGTTTTATCCACACTGTCCATCTAATTTTCCAGGTCACCTTAGGGTATGAGCCAAAAAATGATTCAGATACAAGGCTCAACGGATCACACAGTGGGGATTGAACGGTCACCATTAAAAACTTCTTAGGATCCGCATAAGTTTTTTATCAAGCTGATATTTGTGTTTTACCTTCGTCAAGAGGTCTACCTAACATTACGAACAGTAAGAATGACAAATAAACATCACGGTGGGCTCTAGGAAGGTTTCAACGGTAGTCGTCATTATCACCCATGGTTCTTTCAGTGTGGTCCACTTGAGCCTTTGATCTATCTCAATTTTGGGATTCATACCCTGGAATGACCTAGAAAATGAATGGACGGCATGGATAAAATCCATACATTATGGCAGGTCCCACAGAGCCTTGCCTGGACAGAGTCTGTCCAGTGCGGCGCGACGCAATCGGAAGGGGATTGGCTGGTGTACCACACACACCAGTTATATATAGCGGCTGTAAGTACATGTGGCGCGAAGACGAGCACCGACGCTCCTCGAGCTCCGAGTTGTACGAACGGTTCAAAGGAGGTCAAATTTACGTCGCCATATCTACACTGCTAATCTATTTTTTTTTTTTAAAAGATTAGAGCATTATTTAAAAAATGAATCATATCCAATGATCATATGGACCACACCACAAATAGCAGTTAAACAATTCATAAGGCCTACGTCACGTTTGCTTTCCATCTAATCTATTAATAAGGTCACAAATACCTAAATAAAAAGGAATAACAAATTTCACATTGATCGAAAACTTCTGTTGCAATGATAGAAGTTCAATCCCCCTTTGCTTTATGCAGTGTGGTCCATTGATAGTTATATTTGTCTTATTTTTCGTCTCAATCCTTAAGATGGGCTCTCAATCCTTAAGGGCCTGTTTGATTTCAAGGGAATTGGGAAATACCCTTGCAAAAGTTTATTATTACATTTTCCTTTGTTCGGATTTTCAAATGCAATTCTGCCTCGAAAATTAGTCCGAAAAAGTTCACTTGCATTTGTGGACCCCATTGTGATGTGTATGAATCTATTTTATCAGAATATTTTAGGGCCTAAGTCTAAAATTGATAAGGGATAAACACAAATATCAGCTTCAGCCAACACATCTAAGCGCCACAAAATTTTTATACGGCAAACATTAAATTTCCACTCTTTCCTGTGGTGTGGTCCACTGGAGCTTTGGATCTACCTCATTTTTGAGTTCATGGCCTAAATGAAGCTGACATACAAGATGAACGGTGTTGATACATCATGTACATCACAGTGGGCCCTATATTCCTTTCACAGCCATCCTCGATTTTAACGCCATAAGGCTACGCCGTCGACATCAGCACACAGGAAACGAGAGGCAATTCCCTGGTAAGTAATTATTACTCATTTCCCAAGTAATTTCCATTTACTTCACAAATCAAACAGGCCCTAAGATGGGCTTGTCAAATGGGTGGACAGTTTGGATATGACAAATACCTCTTGATCATACCTACATAATTTGTTGACGTCAATATAGCAGGTATATGTGAGGTACACCAGCCAAACCGCTTCCGACGCAATCGGCCTCCTTTATTTTGGAAAATTTGGGGAATGTAGACCCCACCTTTTATTAAGCTGTTTTTATGAAACAATACAAACTTAGTTTGGGAACTTAGACCTGCACCTGCGGAGACTGAATTTCAGGATGAAAATACCCCTCCTTTTTCTATACTCTTTTCACTGCATTGCTTCCAGCATTGCTTTCACTCCCCTTAACGAAAAAATAGGTGCTTACAGCCTTACACTCTCTTGGAATGAAGAACTAAAGTACGAAGGGTTTTCTTCTCATTTTTCTGCCTGAAATCTCTGTGAATCATCTAGATATCATCATTCTACATTTGCAATTTTTCATCTTGGCTAGGGTTACGTGAAATCCCACGAACTGGTTGCATCTCCTTAAAGAGGTTCAAAATATTCCCTCACTCTAAAGCACCTCTCTTCAACCTGCATTTGACCGGTACTGCAACAGTTAGAGGTACAGATCTTGAAAAAAAACGCTACACTTGTACAATGGCATTGCATGCGAAGTTCAGTCAATTCCATGTGTTAGGCTTAGTCAATTTCATGCGTTAGGCTTAGTTAATTTTATGCGTTGATCTATCAAATCCATGTCAAACTCGCTCAATTCAATTTGAAGCTCACTCAATTCCATATTAGGGCTCACTTGATCTCATGCTAGGCTCGCTGAATTCCATGTTTACCCTGCTCAATTTCATGCTAGGATCGCTCAATTTAATGTTTGTCCAGCTTAATTTCATGGTAGATAAGGTTAATTTAATGTTTGCTTCGATAAATTTCATGCTAGGATCACTCAATTTAATGTTTGTCCAACTTAATTTCATGGTAGATAAGGTCAATTTAATGTTTGCCTCGATAAATTTCGTGCTAGGATCGCACAATTTAATGTTTGCCCAGCTTAATTTCATGCTAATTTCTAGTTTGCCACGCTGAGTTTGATGTTTCCCCACTGAATTTCATGTTTGCCCCGCTCAATTTTCAATTTGACCCGCTAATTTTCTTGTTTACCCCGCTGAATTTCATGTTTGCCCCGCTCAATCTTCAGTTTTCCCCACTGAATTTCATGTCTACCCCGCTGAATTTCATATTACCCCCGCGAAATTTCGTGTTTGCCCCGCTCAATTTCTTGTTTACCTTGCTCAAATTGATGATTTGCCCCGCTGATTTTCATGTTTACCTCACTGGAGTTCCAGTTTTCCCCGCTGAATTTCTTGTTTGCTCCACTGAATTTCTATTTTGCCCCGCTCAATATTCAGGTTGCCCTGCTAAATTTCATGTGTGCCCCGCTCAAACTAATAATGCTTCCCTCACTCAATGGCATGATAGATAACGTCACAAAATTAAACAAGCACCACTTGAAACCATTCGTTAATGACGAAGGCTTAATCCGTATAAGATCTGGTTATTTTTTTAAAATATAAACGCATAACATACTGTTCATTTCCTTAAGCTCTTTATCATCCTCATCTATAATAGAAACTGAGTTGTCGGTCCTTCATTATTTAATCGAGTTTTGTCTTATGGTAAGGTTTCATTGATTTACGATTCACTGATAATGTGTCATTGTATTGGTTTTCAGATAATGACTGCAAGAATAATGTGCTCTTTTGGCGGAGACTTAGAATTTGAAAACAAGTGATACTCGTACACGGGTGGAACTTTAAAACAAATGACGCTACTTCTCGAGACTACGTACGAGGAGCTTTGATCTAGAATTTACAATATTATTAAGAGCAGACCAGAAGATTGTGATATTAGGATGAAAGTATTGAATCCTTGCACTAACAAATCAATGCCTCCAATTGAAATCGAAGACGACAATGATGTCAGAGAGTTCTTGTGTTACCAGTTTGAGCATTTAGATAAATTCATCCCATTAGTCATCGAAACAATGCAACACATCAATACTATAACATATGTGGATAGTGTGGCTGAGGAGTATGGCGTGAAATTCAAATACAATCCTTCTCCATTACAAGTGATAGTAAGCAATGATCAATTGCCCAAGTCGCCGCAAACATCAAACGTCGTGACTAGCCAAGTCAGTGGTGCACTTAACATTAGCAGTAATTATGAATACATGACACCGCTCAATTTCATGTTTGCCCCGATGAATTTTCAGTTTGCCCCACTCAATTTCTAGTTTACCCCACTCAATTTCATGTTTGCCCCACTCAATTTTCAGTTTGCCCCTCTTAATTTCCAGTTTGCCCCACTGATTTTCTAGTTTGCCCCGCTCAATTTCATGTTTTCCCCGCTGATTTTCTATTTTGCCCCGCTCAATTTCACGTTTACTCCGCTGAATTTCATGTTTCCCCCACTGAATTTCATGTGTTCCCCCGCTGAATTTCTAGCTTGCCCCGCTGAATTTCTAGTTTGCCCCGCTGATTTTCTAGTTTACCCCGCTCAATTTCATATTTGCCCCGCTGAATTTCATGCTTCCCCAGCTAAATTTTATGCTTCCCCCGCTTAATTTCATGTTTCCCCCGCTTAATTTTTAGTTTGCCCCGCTCAATTTCATGTTTGCCCCACTCAATTTCTAGTTTGCCTCGCTCAATTTCATGCTCCGCTGATTTTCTAGTTTGCCCCCCTAATTTCATGTTTATTCCGCTGATTTTCTACTTTGCCCCACTCAATTTCACGTTTGCCCTGCTGAAATTCATGTTTGCCCCATTGAAATTCAAGCTTCCCCTGCGAAATTTCATGTTTCCCCCACTCAAATTTAAGCTTCCCCCGCGGGATTTAAGCATGCCTTCTTTTCTTTGTAATTGAGGTTGCATAGAGTCTTGCCTTGTCTGCGTCAAATGCATGGATAGGTATGCTTGGATTACTGGAACTCTTTAGCCCTTAGCTATTTGAGGCACATCATAACCTTGACAACCGTGGTGCTGCTGCTGCAAGTATGATGGGGCTTCAGGTATTTTAGATATGATGCTTCTTACTGCTATTGTGCTTATAGTTTTATAGTTTTCAATACATGGCATGGGTTATTATTAGTGTGATTTCAATCCATGTTTCTTACTGCTATTGTGCCTAGAGTTTAGATACCATCATATAAGCTAATCAGCCAAGGACTGAAATTCAATTATAATTTCAATCATTCCAGATTGTAAATGTGATTATAACTCTCTATTTCCATGCTTTTAAGAAGAGAATTCCATGCTGGTAGATTGAAGAGCACACGGATCCTGCCTTAAGTTCCAACCATCTGTGTTGAAGATTTGGACTATTTAGTTGTCTGGACTGGATATCTGGGCCATATCAAGGATGCGGATTGATTTGAGGAAAGGTCGGGACCTTCTCAATGCCTGAATCAAAGGTCGGGACCTCCATGAGATTGCTATATCCCGGGACAGGTTCACCGAGTCTGTTTGGCATGCCCGTCATATTCCGGGATTTTACCTTCCAATCCCTTCAAATCCGTCCTACCAGTAAAATAGAGGCATAAGAATTACACGTAGGCACTAATTTTGACTATCAAGTTACTTAGCTTATATCGATCACTTCAGTTTGTATACTATGATTATCTTGTGAATTTCATTTTTGCCCTGCTTAATGTCTAGGTTCTCTCCCTCAATTTTTAGCTTGCCTCGCTGAATTTTCATGCTTCCCTCGCATCATTTCTAGTTCACCTTGCTCAATTTTCATGATTGCCTCGTTCAATTTCTAGCTTGCCTCGCTGAACTTTCATGCTTGTCTTGCTCAATTTTCATGCTTGCCTCAAGCAAATCCATGATAGACAGTATCACTGAATTTATCTTGTCTCACGTAATGTTCATGCTTGCCTCACGTAATGTTCATAAGATCATACAAACATGAATTATTAGAAAACACAATTATAAGCTTGATCCAAAACTTCTGTGGCCCCTAAGATTTGATCAACAGTATAAGTTCAATTCAAAATTTTCATGTGGTGTGGCCCATTTGAACATTGGATGGGCTCAAGCCATGAAATTATCCATTAAGTTTGCCCCGCTAATTTTCTAGTTTACCCTGCTTAATTCCATGTTTGCCCTACTGAATTTCATGTTTGCCCCGCTCAATTTCATGCTTGCCCCGCTCAATTTCATGTTTGCCGCACTGAATTTCGTACTTGCCCCGCTCAACTTTCAGTTTGCCCTGCTCAATTTCATGTTTGCCCCGCTCAATTCCATGTTTGCCCCGTTCAATTTCATGTTTGCCTTGTTGAATTCCATGTTTGCCCCATTGAATTTCATACTTGCCCCGCTCAACTTTCAATTTGCCCCGCTTAATTTCATGCTTGCCTCGCTCAATTTCATGTTTGCCCTGCTCAAGATCGCGACAAACTGAGTGAACCTGACCCCATCTCAAGTTGGGCTAGTTGATCCAAACCCAAGTTGTAGTGAGGGGTAGGATGGGTTGGGTTGAGGGCAACTTGAGCCCAACATGACCTCTAGAGGACCCAACATATCAGTTGTGAAACTTGAAGAGAAAAATTACAATGATTAGTAAATCAGTCGTTTTTGTCATTCCTTTGAATTTTAGATGTTCCAATTGTGCAACTATACAGTTCCTTGTTTGATTTTTTTTTTCCTTCTTTTTTGTTGTGAAGAGTAGTTTTATAGATTGATTAAATGCTCAATTGGTGTAAAACTTGCCAACTGAATGAAGCAATTTTTTTATGAAACAAATTTTTGTTGAGTTTGATCTTGTTTCACTAGCAAGTGCTTCCCTCGCAAAGGTTCATGTTACTCACATGCATGATGGCAAAAAAGTTGTGGTAAAGGTAATTTTTTAGCATTCTTCCATTTGCATAGGCAACTAGAGCTTCAAACTCCATATTGGAAATCTCTATGGCATAAATTTGGAACTTTTCATATTAAAGGTTACATTCTCTATAGTATTTTAATGCTTTGTTTCTTTGTTTCTTCTTTTTTTGGCTATGTATCACCTGCACTACCATTGCAGGAATCCTTCACTTTACCATCAAATCCACTGAGAACTGGACTTGGTGTTGATGTCAGGCCTTTAGTATCCACAAAGTTCATCTGCTTTATGGGTTCCTTTTCTCCTCCACTTGACACTTTGGTTATTGAGAACTCTTCCTGATATGGTTTGTTGGAGCCAAATGGAGAACACTTTGGTTATTGGGATTTACATGTATGATTTACAAGGGCATGCCTGAGTTGAGTATAGGGTTTGTGCATGTGTTGGAGAGAGAAATTTCCAACTGTACGACCCATATATGGCCCACCAACCCTTTAAGCCCACTTCTTTTTAAGCTTCCAAAAATAAGTCTCTGCTGTATGGACGCCTCTGCACATGACGAAAATGCCCCTGCTCTAAAAATAAGTCTCTGCTATATACCAACTGAGGTTTGCTTACTGGTCATTTCCAAGCATTTCATGGTCAATTCCCTTCACTTCACGGTCATTTCCACGCATTTCACGGTCAATTCGCTTCACTTCACAGTCATTTCCATGCATTTCACGGTCATTCCCGGCCATTCTGTGTTGATTCACGGTCATTTCCAAGCATTTCACGGTCAATTCCCTTCACTTCATGGTCATTTCCATGCATTTCATGGTTAATTCGCTTCACTTCACGGTCATTTCTATGCATTTCACGGTCATTTCCATGCATTTTTCGGCGATTCCCGAGACCTCAACCCGAGCCCAACCCAAGTTTTATCAGGTTAGTTTTGTATGGCCCAACCCCAAGACCAAACCCGATACATCCTGCTCAAGCCCAACCCAATGTCGGGTTGATCACAGGTTGGTCAGGTTGAACCCGCCCAACTTTCAGCCCTAAAATCATATATGATACGTCAAGTAACTAATTTTGGTTTAGAAGATATTCTTGTTAGGTTGGTCGGGTTGAACCCGCCTAACTTTCAGCCCTAAAATCATATATGATGCGTCAAGTAACTAAATTTAGTTTAGAAGATATTCTTGTTATATGAATAAAGAAAGAAATGAAAAAAAAAAGAGATAAATTTTTTTATATGCTTATATATACATATTTATATAAATATGTGTTAGAGAAAAATGTAGGTAGAATTAAAATTCTCCATGTAAAAAAAGAAAAAAAATGCACAGGGATACGGCTATAGCTATGTTTTTAATCCATAGCCATAGATAACTGTAATTCGGTGATCAATCACGGCTCCCGCGATTTCACCGCAAGTCGCTGTCTCGATCGGCGATCAATCGTGGATTCTGTGATTCCACCCCTGATCTATGGCTACGGATTATAACCGTAGCTATAACCGTTTCCCTATGCACTTTTTTTTTTTTTACATGGAGAATTTTATTCTACCTATATTTTTCTCTAACACATATTTATATAAATATGTATATATAAGCATATAAAGAATTTTATTCTACCTACATTTTTCTCTAACACATATTTACATGAAATGTAAGGAAATGACCGTGAAATGAAATGAAATCGTCGGAATTGACCGTGAAATGCATGGTAATGACCGTGAAGTAAAGCAAATTGACCGTGAAATGCATGGAATTGACCATGAAGTGAAGGGAATTGATAGTGAAATGCATGGAAATGATTGTGAAGTGAAGGGGAATCGCCATAATTGGCCGTGAAATGCATGGAATTGACCGTAAAGTGAACGGAATTGAACATGAAGTGAAGGGGAATCACTGGAATTAACCATAAAATGCATGAAATTGACCGTGAAGTGAAGGGAATTGATCATGAAATGCATGAAATTGATCGTGAAGTGAAGGGAATTGATCATGAAATGCATGGAATTCATCGTGAAGTGAAGGGAATTAACCGTGAAATGAATTGAGTTAACCGCGAACTGATTGAAATTGACCGTGAAGTGAATGAAATGGATTTTCGACCATCGACTTAATGGAAAATAGTGGAAAATAACCAGGTTGGTTGGCTAAAGTAGCCAAGCATTTCATGCATTTCCACGCATTCCGTGTTGGAAAACGGTTATTTCCACGCATTTCACGGTCAATTCCCTTCATTTCACGGTCATTTCCACGCATTTCACGGTCAATTCGCTTCAGTTCACGGTCATTTCCATGCATTTCACGGTCATTCCTAGCGATTCCGTGTTGATTCACGGTCATTTCCATGCATTTCACGGTCAATTCCTTTCATTTCATGGTCATTTCCACGCATTTTACGGTCAATTTGCTTCACTTCACAGTCATTTCCATGCATTTTGCGGTCATTCCCGGCGATTCCGTGTTGATCCACGGTCATTTTCACGCATTTCACGGTTAATTCCCTTCACTTCATGGTCATTTCCACGCATTTCACGGTCAATTCCCTTCACTTCACGGTCATTTCCATGCATTTCATGGTCATTCTCGGCGATGCTGTGTTGATTCACGGTCATTTCCATGCCTTTCACGGTTAATTTTGGAGTCCAACGGCCAAAGGGACGTTGTTAATCAAAATAGGGTTTTCAAGGCCTATTTTTGAGCTTGATCACTGGCCCGCAACGTACCTTGGCTTATCTATTACTAGAATCCTTAGCCCTAGGCGCGGATTACCTTGTGAGCCTCCCCTCGTAACCTTACTGACCAAAAATGACCCATATAGGGTTAGTATGGGAGTAACGAGTGCCACTAGGGTTCTCAAGGCCTATACACACTAGCTGCTGTTGATTTATTTAGGATTTTGGGGGAGCGGGTGCAAATTGTTCGTGAGAATAGCACTGATGTCATGTTGTATCGAATTGCTCTGACCTTGCAATGGAACTGAGCAACAGTACTGTGGAGGCGCTTCCGCAGAACTATGCCGAGCAGATCATGCTTTCATTAGAGATGATGTATCAATGTATATCAAGGGACTGTAACACTCCCCCAGGTGTGGAACTGTGCAAGGGATCATATATACTGGGGAATATATTGGGGAGGCATGTTAAATAACCATTTTCTTTAAAAGCTCGAGCCGTTAGAGGATGGTGTATCGATGCATATCAATGGACTTTAAAACTAGTGCTGATTTACTTGACATAGCCCAACCTGGCCTGCTGACAGCCCTAGATTTCACAATATATGCTTCTTTAGCACACCAATGTGGTTTCTATTTTTCTAATTAAAATGTTGAGTGCAAAAGTCACATTGAAACATTCAAAGAGGTTATGGAATAACTTTTTCACTTTCAAGGTTGCAGGCCCCATTGTTGTATCTTTTGTTGGTTTCTTGGTGACAGGAAGCTGTACACATAACTGTTAATGTTATTTTTGAAGACCCTGGAGTCCAGAAGTTACTGTCCAAACTTTACCAAAAAGGTATTTTTTAGCACCTCATGTCATCCATTCATATATAACACAATTCAGAAAAACTTGTCTTTATTAGGATTTTTTTTTACCCTTCGGAAAAAAACAAAAAATGGTCCCCATTTTTCCATCTGTAGATTTTTCATCTGTATGTATAGTATAAGTTATCTAAATAGAAAGAAAGAAAAAGTTACAGTATCACTCACTGCTGTTGCTGCTGCTAATATTAGAATCTTACATTGGACCACATGCATTAGATGGAAAGACTGAGCTTCTATGTGTTGTACTTGGATCTTCTTGTGAGAGAATTGCTACAGAACATTAACATTTCTATCCATCTGTATAGTGTTAACATGCTATTTCATATGTATTTTATTAATGATTTTGTAACTTCAGTTAGAATTATTTGAAGCTTATGATTTTCTCACCAATTTGCTTCTGATTCCTGGCTTTTCTCACATTTCAGACTGGTCTGAATGTATGGTTACTGAGTACCTAGTTGCAACCTTTGGGGGGGGAGGGGGGAACAAGGATGGTCCACTTATCAGCCTTGCTACACCGTCAAAATAACTGGACAGTTGATGGTTTGACTCTTGACTCATTGCATGGTTCTAGTTTACCTAATGAGTGCATTAGTTCAATTTTCAACTTGGGTGATCTCTGGTGTGGCCCACCATTCACACACCTCGGATGTTCTTCACAAGTGACATGTTGATAGAAAAAAAGTCTCGTCTATAAAAATTTACATAGAACGTTGTATCTGAATATGTTTCACCTTGAAGGCAAAAACAACAACGTCAAATAAAAGTCATTATGTTGCGCTACCTTTAGGGAAAGAAAAAATGCTAGTTAAGCTATTGGAATGTTGTCTATCTAATGAAGGACTTGGTCCCATGGCTGGCTAGTGGTAGACTCAGGACATGATTTAAGGTCCAATTTGAGGCCCACATATCCAATCAAATTCCATTGATTGGACTTGGTCCCACATATCCAATTAACAGCCTTATCGTTGGGTTTATGCAAACAACCATAAAGTATGAGAGGGTTTCATACAGCTGTACACATATCCAAGCCCATGCGGTTGTACATAGAGGAAGTAGCTGAGTGGGTTTTTGGAGTCATTAAGTTGGTTTCTCTTATTAAATTTTCTTTCCTTCATGATGGATGGATTAGTTTGAGGGCTGATAGGATTTACTTTTTATAGATATGTGTTAGAGAAAAATGTAAGTAGAATAAAATTCTCCATGTAAAAAATAATAATAATAAAATTAAAAAAACAAAAAAGTGCATAAGGATACGGTTATAGCTATGGTTATAATCTGTAGCCATAGATTGACGAACGTGACAGCGAGTTGGGGTGGAATCGTGAGATCCGCGATTGATCGCCCATTCGGACAGAGACCTGCAGTGGAATTGCGGGATCCGCGATTGATCGCCGAGCTGCTGTTATCTATGGTTACGGATTATAACCATAGCTATAGCCGTATCCCTTTTTTTTTTACATGGAGAATTCTATTCTACCTACACATATTTATATAAATATGTATATATAAGCATATAAATAAAAATTTTATCTCTTGTTTCTTCATTTCTTTCTTTAATCATATAACAAGAATATCTTCTAAACCAACATTAGTTACTTGACGTATCATATATGATTTTAAGGCTGAAAGTTGGGCGGGTTCAACCCGACCAACCTGTGATCCACTCGACATTGGGTTGGGCTCGGGTTGAGGTCTCGGGTTGCCTGACGCAGCACATCCACCCATGCACATATAAGAACAGAAATATCATCCAAAGTTCAAGATATCAGAATGCATCATATAATATAGAGTTTTGCTAATCACACACCTATAAAAAAAAAAAAAAAAATTGAGGAGTCACTTCCCTGTAAGTGATTTACAATTGAAAATCACTTGCAAGTTGCAACTTAGAAATTTACATGCATCCAAATGACCACTAAGTAAATAGGAATTCAGCGGGGAAACATGAATTGAGCGGGGCAAAATAGAAATTCAGCGGGGGAACATGAAATTGAGCAGGGCAAACTAGGAAATCAGCGGGGGAAACATGAAATTGAGCGGGGCAAACTAGGAATTTAGCGGTGGAAACATGAAATTGAGCGGGACAAAGTAGAAATTCAGTGGGCAAACATGAAATTTAGCGGGGGAAACTTGAATTTAAGCTGGGCAAACTAGAAATTCAGTAGGGAAAAATAGAAATTGAGCGGGGGAAACATAAAATTGAGCGGGGCAAACTAGAAATTGAGTGGGGGAAATATGAAATTGAGCGGGGGAAACATGAAATTGAGCGGAGGAAACTAGAAATTCAGTGGGGAAAACATGAAATTAAGCGGGGCAAACTAGAAATTCAGCGGGGGAAACTTGAATTTGAGCGGCGTAAATTAGAAATTCAGTGGGGCAAGCATGATATTCACCGAGGCAAACTGAATCTATGAGGGAGGGAAAATTTTGAGCCTTTTCAGGGATTGCAGATGCAACCCGTATGTGACATTTCACGCCACCCTACCGAAGATAGAAAAATAGCAAATGTACAATGTATATTCAACAATGTATACAATAGGAAATGGTACATGAGTAGGACAACAATGTACAATGTATATTCAACAATGTATAAAATACAATGTATATAGACGGGATGAGAAGTGGATGCATCCAATACATTACCCTTGACGATACCAAATGAATGCACATCGTTATGCTTATTGGTGTCAACTAATCTATCAAACACATCCATTAGGTCCTTCTTTAATACTGGATATTGCTTGAAGTATTTGTCTCTTAATGTACTCATAGTGCGATAATTTTTTGGTATAGTAAGATCTCTAGTCTTAAGGCCCGTAATGAGGGCGAAGTCCATCTCGATAAACTACACTCGTCTCCCCCTGATCTCAAATAGTAGATCACCTTTATATCATTGAAAAAGAAGGTGAAATAGAACCCCTAAAAATCTAAAGGATGTAACATGTAATAGAAATGCAAAAGGGGATTGGCTAAACAAATGAATGGAAATGCATGGAAATGACCGTGAAATGCAAGGAAATGATCGTGAAGTGAAGCGAATTGACTGTGAAATGCGTGGAAATGACCGTGAAGTGAAGGGAATATGCTTGGAAATGACCGTAAATCAACACGGAATGGTCGGGAATGACCGTGAAGTGAAGCGAATTGACCGTGAAATGCATGGAAATGTCCGTGAAGTGAAGGGAATTGACCGTGAAATGCTTGGAAATGGCCAGTAAGCAAACCTCAGTTGGTACAGCAGAGACTTATTTTTAAAGTAGGGGCATTTTTGTCATGTGTAGAGGCGTCCGTACAGCAGAGACTTGCTTTTGGAAGCTTAAAAAGAAGTGAGCTTTAAAAGGTTGGTGTGCCATATATAGGTCGTACAGTTGGAAATTTCTCTCTCCAAATCCCTGATGTAAGTCGCAGTGACAACATGGATATCTCCAAAGTGTAGTCCAAGAGCCTTGTATACTAATATATTTCCCGAGATTTGCCCATTGTCTCTGTATTTTAGTGAGAAATAAAGCATGAAAATGTTAACTAGGTAACAAATGTAAACATATCACATTATTCTAAAACAATAAGAGGAATCACATAAACAGAGTAATATATCAACAAAATTACATATGGAAAAACACAAACTTCATTAGCTTTTAGCATTTTAGTTGGATCTGCAGTTCCCAGTAAATAGTAGTACTCACTGGCATTAAGCCTTCCTCCCTTGAGACTTTTCAATTCTTCTCTCATTAGCACTGACAATCAAATACGATTCATCAAAAGAAAATCATCCATATCTCTGTGATTCAATGCAGCTACAACTGTAAGGACTAGTAATTAGTGGAATTTATCATAAACGGTGTGAAAAATATTTTTTTAAAGAACAAATTGCCCAAAGAACACTCTTTAGGTTATTCAGTTGGAAGAAGTGGATGACAACATGTTGAAGCAATATGGAAAAACTACAGTTGTTGGGTCACATTTTCTTCATGAAATGGGTTGGATTCGTATTATTTTGGATAGGACAAAATAATTTTATTAGATGTAATGTACTTATTCGATCTAATAAGTACCTTGTGTCAGAATTGAGAAAGTCTATCCCTCAATTTCGGTCGCCTATTGTCATTAAGAATCTGAAACAAATCTCAGAAACGGAAGAAAGGGGGGAAAGTGCGGAAGAAATAGACGTAGAAATAGAAACAACTTTTGAAACGATGGGGACTAAACAGGAACAAGAGGCATCCACAAAAGAAGACCCTTTCCTTTGTTCGGAAGAAAATAAAGATCCTGACAAACTTTATGAGAATTAAAGGTTTCAAGATGATTAGAAGTTAGAAATACTTAAAGAGGTTAGAGACCTCTTTTGGATTGAAAAACCTCTTGTGACTCTTCTTTTCAATTAGAAATTGAGCGGGGCAAACTAGAAATTGAATGGGGCAAACATAAAATTGAGCGGGGCAAACTAGAAATTGAGCGGGACAAACATGAAAATTAAGCAGGGCAAACATGAAATTGAGAGGGCAAACATGAAATTGAGCAGGGCAAACATGAAATTGAGCGGGGCAAACTAGAAATTCAGTGAAGCAAACTAGAATTTCAGCGGAGCAAACATGAAATTGAGAGGGGCAAACTAGAAATTGAGCGGGGCAAACCGAAAATTGAGCGGGTTAAACATGTACATTAAACAAATACCTTTTTTTCTCTCTCTTTTTTTTTTAGTTTTTATATTACTTAGAAGGTGTTTGATAAAACACCTGTAAAACCATTGTAATTCAGGTGTTTATTAAAATGCCTCATGGTAAGGGCTGCATCACTCTTGATGAGGCTGGGGTGCACCTAATATACTTTTAAAAATTGGGTGGCTTTTTACTTATAGGACAAGATGTAACAAATCGTTTGCATTCTCTTTACTTGTGCAATCGTTTGCATTCAGCGGGGTAAACTGCCATTATTAATAAAGAATGGATGTTCAATTGACCTATAAGTGAGGGAATAGAAACTTTATAGACATCAATTTTCAGTTTGCCCCGCTCAATTTCGAGTTTGCCCTGCTCAATTTTCAGTTTGCCCTCGCTGAATTTCTAGTTTGCCCCGCTCAATTTCATGTTTGGCCCACTCAATTTCTAGTTTGCTCAGCTCAATTTCATGTTTGCCCTGCTTAATTTTCGGTTTGCCCTGCTCAATTTTCAGTTTGCCCAGCTCAATTTTCAGTTTGCCCAGCTTAATTTCATGTTTGCCCCGCTCAATTTCGAGTTTGCCCTGCTCAATTTTTAGTTTGCCCCGCTCAATTTCATGTTTGCCCCGCTTAATTTTCGATTTGCCCAGCTCAATTTCTAGTTTGCCTCGCTGAAATTTTATATGCTTATATATACATATTTATATAAATATGTATTAGAGAAAATTGGAGGTAGAATAAAGTTCTCCATGTAATATATATATATATATATATATATATATATATATATATATATATATATATATATATATATATATAATGGCTATGGTTATAATCCGTAGCTATAGCTTCGATACATATCGAAGACACTTCGATATGTATCGAAAATTGCAGGATTTTTTAGGCAAACTCGCTGGACAGTTTTGGACCTTTTTTGATCATATCTAAAGACCTTCGATACATATCGAAGTACATATCGAAAGACCTTCGATACATAGTAAAGGACATATCGAAAAAGCATGGGTTGCGGTTATGGCTACGGTTATAATCCATAGCCATATGTTCCTGACTTTTTTTTTTTTTGTGTGTGTGTGTGTTTTGTAATCCTCATCGCTTTTTAAGAGTCCTTTTATGAGGTATGTGTTATATCCAAACCGTCCATATATTTGGCGAACTCATTTTAAGGCTTGAGACGAAAAATAAGATATGTCTAACTATCAAGTGGACCACATTGTAAAAGGTAGTGGGGAATTGAACATCTACCATTGAAACCCTTTTAGGGGTTACAGAAGTTTTGGATCATTATGAAATTTGTTTTTCCTCTTCATCCAGGTCTTTGTGACCCTATGAATGAACTTAGACGGGGAGGATTTCTTACAAACATCATAGTGGGCCCCCAAAAAGTTTTTAATGGTCGACGCTCATTTAACATTGTTTCCTGTAATGTAGTACACTTGAGATTTGGATATACCTCATTTTTGGTCTCATACCATAAAATGATCTGAAAAAATATATGAACGGCGTGGATGAAAAGCATACATCATGGTGGGGCCCACAGACCACCGACCATCCACCATTGGCCGGTGGCAGGGGGAGTACCCAATCCGTTTCCGGGAAGGAGGGGTATTTTCGTCCTCAAAAACGCCGTCCGTACGAGCAGGTCCAACTTCCCAAACAAAGTTTGTGTTGTTTCGTAAAAACAGCTGGATAAAAGGTAGAGTCCACAGTGCCGAATTTCCCTTTATTTAGGCAATAAAGGCACCAGTTGGGGCTATTCCAAAAGCACCAGTTGGGGCTATTCCAAGGCTCTGCTACTTTTTTACTCGTTCCGTCCAGGTAGATAGCTGCAGCTGTAACTCTCCCTATCTCTCCCCCTCGCTCTCGTACTCTCGGGGGTGTGGACAGTAGACGAAGAGATGGAGGGCGGAGATGGAAGTGTCCCCTTACTCGAAGCCAAAGAGGGTGGGTTGGGTAAGAGGAGCTGGATGGAATCGAAGAAGCTATGGCACGTGGCGGGTCCAGCCGTTTTCAGCCGGATCTGCATGTATGGAACGGGCGTTGTTACTCAAGCATTCGCAGGTCACTTGGGCAATATCCAGCTCGCTGCTTTCTCCATTGCCTATACAGTTGTCGTTGGATTTGCTTTTGGACTCTTGGTACGTATCCCTCTCTCTCTCTCTCTCTCCCTCTCTTAACTAATGGGCCACCTGCAACGGAAACGGATTGGCTACTCCCCCTGCCACCAGCCCCATGACTGGTCGGTCGGTGCACTGTGGGCCCTACCATGATGTATGTGTTTCATCCATTCCGTTCATCCATTTTTAAAGATCATTTTAGGGCTTGATCTAAAAAATTAGAGGTATATAAATCTCACGTGGTCCACACCACATGAAAACAATAGCGATTGGATATCCACCATTAAAATCCTCCTAAGGCCCACTGTACTTTTTATTTGATATCCAATCTGTTGATTAGGTCATACAGGCCCAGATGAAGGGAAAAACAAAAATCAGCTTGATCCAAAGCTTTTATGGCCCCCAAAATGTTTTTAATGGTCGACACTCATTCAACACTGTTTCCTGTAATGTGGTCCACTTGAGATTGGGATATATCTCATTTTTGATCTCATACTGTAAAATGATCTATTTTTATAGATGGACAGCATGGATGCAACACATACATCATGGTGGGGTCCACATAGCACCGACCACCAGCCATTGGCTGGTGTCAGGAGGAGTAGCCAATCCGTTTCCACCTACAACAATGACCATGCCACTTACACAGCGCACATGCTCACGTGTAGTAGCAAAGCGTGATCTGATCCGTTCATCATGTGACCACACTTTGGAAGGACAATGACTCTCAGAAAAATCACACCGATTAACTCCTCCAGTGGGACCCACCGTGACTTGGATTGAAGCCCAGATGAGGCGAGTCGACTCGGACAACTCGGACATGAGCTTTTTCAGTGTTATTTAATAGTAAAAAAACTACAAATAATTCATGAAAAATGTTAGCTTGTCCCGAGTGGAGTTTGAGTAGATTATTGAGTTTTGTCGGGATTTTTTCCCCCGGTTTTTGTGAAGTTGTGCTGAGATTTTCGAGTCTGAGTTGAGTTTTTCTTGAGCTTGATTTGATCAGGTTGTAACCAGATCGAGTTTTTTTCTAAGTCTTGATGAAATCTACTCGAGTCGAGTCGACTGGGACGAGTCGGAAGGAGTTGCATAACTTGAATAGATTCAGTTATACCAGATCGAGTCATACGTTTTTTAGTTTTCAAACTATGGTGAATCTTACATTTCTTGGTTTCCCGAAAATTTTAGTGGTAGTCATGTGATTTCTAGTTTAAGATTTAATTCTATTACATTTCTTGCATAACTTGCTTTTTATTAGTGATTTCTAGTTTAAGATTTAATTCTATTAATTAATGGACGATAGAACACACAATTAAAGTGGTGAGTAGTCACATCAATTAAGGTGGGTCACCCATGAAATTAAAGTCGTGCGGTTTGGCCTACTGAGTAACGAGTAGTCACATCAGATGAGATGAATAGATTAGATGGCACGTAATGTGGGCCTACACAAAACTAATGATGGGCATCCCATTCCAACTTTTTCCCTAGCTGAGGCTTGACTGAGCTCTAGATAGTGTTGATTTCTGGGTTATATGGTGAACAGGAGGCATCGTAACTGATGGACAGTGTGGATGTCATGAAAGTTCTACTTATTTGACAGGTGCGTTAGGTTTATAGCGCTTAGTGTCAAAGTCGACAAGGAATGATCGTAGGCTCGGTGAGGAAGCGGAATGGCTGATGTACCACACACCGGCTATATAGCCCGCGCGGATTAGCCACTGACAGGTTGAGTAGCGAGACTTACTACTGAATTGACGTCACTGAGTTCCATGGCCCCACCGTATCTACAACTTTCGTCCGTTTGGAGAGATTATTTTTGGAAATATCCAAAGGAGTTAAATCCAAAGCTCAAGAGGACCCCGGCGCAGAAAACAGTGGAGACAGTGACGCCCACCATTAAAAACTTCTAAAGGCTACAAAAGTTGTAGATCAAACTGATATTTGTGTTTTCTCTTATTTAATGTCTTTTTTAACTCGACAGGTTGGATTTCAAATAAACATTACATTGAGCCTTAAGGTAGTTTTAAGGGTGGGAATCACTCTCCCCACTGCTTTCTGTGGTAGGGTCTACTACAGATTTTTATCTGCCTCATTCTTTAACTCATGCCTTTAAATGATATTTCAAAATGGATGGACAGTGTGGATACAACACATACATTAGAGTGGGCCCACAGAACTTGGTGACGTAGCTTCGGTAGCGGACTCACTAATCAACACCAATCCGCGTCCCTGTATAGCTGATGTATTGACGTCAGCAAGATCAGTGGGTCCCATCTGTGTGTAATATCCCAAACGTCCATGACGTCGTCCCTGTATAGCTGATGTATTGACTTCAGCAAGATCAGTGGGTCCCATGTATGTGTTATATCCAAAACGTCCATGAGCTCTTCGTAAGTCTTGAGATGAAAAATAAGACAGATCTAACGATCAATTGGACCACACTGAAAAACCAACGGAGGATTGAACGTCTGCCATTGAAACCCATTTGAGGTTCACAAAAGTTTTGGATCAATATGAAATTTGTTTTTCCTCTTCATCGAGGTCTTTGTAACCTTATGAACAGATTGGATGGAAAATAAACAGTATGGTGGGCCCTAAGAATTTTTTAACGGTGAAAATCATTATCTCCGTTGCTATTTATGTTGTGGTCCAGTTGATCTTTGGATTTGATTCGATTTTTTCATAGTACTCTAAAATGATCACGAAAAATGGATGAACAGTGTGGATATAATAAATACATCATTGTGGGGCCATGTAATTTGATCTCCTTTGAACCGTTTGTACAACTCGAGCGCTACCGCTCGTCTTCGCAAGACACGTAACTACGCTAGCTGTATAGATGGTGTGTGGCACAAAAGAGTTTCAATGGTAGACATTCAATCGATAAAGAAGAGGAAAAACAAATTTCATATTGATCCGAAACTTCTGTGACCCCAAAAGGGTTTCAATGGTAGACGTTCAATCCCCTACTGTTTTTGGTAGTGTGGTCTAATTGATCTCTATATATGTTTTATTTTTCGGCTCAAGCCTTAAGATGAGCTTGCCAAATTAGTGGACGGTTTGGATTTAACACATGCCTCATGATTTGACCCACAGAGCTGGCTGACATCAATACATCAGCTATATAGCTGGCGTAGGGTATACCACCCAATCCGCTTCAATCGGAACGACTCTTCTCGTTGTCCCTTCAGTAGATATTTTAGCGAAACCTTTTTCTTTGAACCGCGCGAGCCTGGCTCCGTGTAGTGAGGAAGGGGCTTGCGACGAACAGTGCCTCACGTGTGGGTTATGACGTGCATAAGATCCACTCCGTCCATCAGGTGAGTTGTCTCATGTTCACCTTGGATCCTGAAGATCAGGAGGGTTTAAAGCTCAAGTGAGCCACACCTTGATAAATTTTGAAATGGAATGCCAACCAGTAGTTCAGTCTGTGGCTTACCGTTGATTAATTAGTTTACTTATCCATCCGTTCTGAATTGGCTTATCAAAATCACGTTGTTTCGAAATTTATGTGAGCCTATATGAATCTAAAGGTATTAGTCATGATTTTTCACTTTTTACTACGGTGAGTTCCAATTGGGTTTCCAAGTTTCGGATTGGTGAGATGTTTGATTCGAATGCAAAACACTAGAAAGCGTACCTGATGGACGGTGTGGATATCATCCGCATGAAGTCGTTCGTCCTACTGAAGAAGTATCACGTACCTGCCGGGCCTTTTGTCTGACAGCGGTTTAGCCTCATGGGCGCGGATTAGTTGTTACTCAGGTAACACCGTAGTGGCTTTTTTTTTATTAGCTTGTTAGTACACCCACTGTCAGTTCATACGGTTAGCCATCCCCAATAGGGAATCGATACCAATACCTCTGTGTTGAAACGAGGTATCTTTCACTCAGCCTGCCACTTGAGCTATGGATTACGGTGTTAACCTTACGTAGGGCCCACCTTGATGATATGTTTTATATCTATTCTGTCCATTCATTTTTCCGGATCATTTTAACTCGTGTTCATGGTAATTAAGCACATCCAAATCTCAGGTGGACCACACCACAAGAAATAGTGATGATTGAAATCTCACCATTAAAAATTTACCAAGTACCATTGTAAGAAGAAGTGTAATGTTTATTTTCCACCCAACCCCTTGATAAGGTCAACCAAAACTGAGAGAAGGGAAAATGCAAAAATTAGCTTTATCCAAAACTTTTGTGGCCCACAAAACCTTTTAATGGTAATTCACAACTTTTTTCATTGGTGTGATCCACCAGGATCTGATTAATTTTTGGGATAACAATCTTAAATGAGCTGAAAAACAGATGAACGGCGTGGATATGAAGCACAGTCATCGAGATGGGCCCACATGATAAGGGTAACACGGAAACGGATTGGCTACTCCCCTGACACCAGCCCCGTGGCTGGTGGCCGGTGCTCTGTGGGCCCCACCATGATGTATGTATATCATCCACTACGTTCATCCATTTTTAAATATCATTTTAGGTATTTATTCCAAAAATTAGAGGTATATAAATCTCAGGTGGACCACACCACATGAAAACAATAGTGATTGGATATCCATCATTAAAATCCTCCTAAGGCCCACTGTACTGTTTATTTGAAATCCAATCTGTTTATTAGGTCATACAAGCCCAGATGAAGGGTAAAAACAAAAATCACCTCGATCCAAAACTTTTATAGCCCCCGAAATGTTTTTAATGGTTGACACTCATTCAACACTGTTTCCTGTAACGTGGTCCATTTCAGATAGGGACATATCTAAATTTTGGTCTCATGTTTTAAAATGATCTTTAAAAATAGATGGACGGCATGGATAAAACACATACATCTTGGTGGGGCCCACATAGCACCGACCATCAGCCATTGGCTGGTGTCAGGGGGAGTAGCCAATCCGTTCCCGCATAACACCCACTAAGCTGTTAGGTTGTTACCTGGATAACAACTACCCGACACTGCATATCCCCACCAACCAAATCTTGCCATGTAACCACACCATCTCTAAAGGTGGTGCTACTCACTACCTAATTTACATCTCTTTTGTAAATGCGTCTATTGGTAGATTTGATTTTGCCACGTGCTTCCATTAGAAATGAGGTAAAGATGAAGTATGTAAAGTCTATTTGAAAGTTGTTCGGTTTGTATGTTTTACCAATCAATCCTACATGGATGACTATAGGCCCAAACAAAGTAATTGGAAACTTACACCATCCCAATTGCTTTAACTTTTGATGGTTAGATGCAGATCATTGATCTCCATTCAATTTTGGGCTATGGCCTATCCATGTGGTGGCCCATTAAAACACCATCCCGCAATCAACGCTCAGTTTTCTCTCTTGTTTTACCGCAGTTAGGGATGGCAAGCGCCCTGGAGACACTGTGTGGACAAGCTTATGGTGCAAAGAAATATCAGATGTTGGGCATCTACATGCAACGCTCTTGGATCATCATCCTCATCGCATCGATCATCATGACCCCACTCTACATTTTTGCAGCCCCAGTTCTTGAGATGATCGGGCAGCCACGAGAAATCGCCGAGCAAGCCGGGGCCTTGTCACTGTGGTTACTCCCTCTACATTTCTCCTTGGGCTTCCAGTTCACACTCCAGAGGTTTTTACTGTCCCAACGTAAAGCAGTAATCATTGCCTATGTGTCCGCTGCTGTATTTGCTGTCCATGTATTCTTGAGCTGGGTCGTCATTCATCTGCTCGATCTCGGCATTGTTGGGGCCACTTGGGTTCTAAATCTCTCGTGGTGGCTATCCCCACTGGGCCTGATCGCATATACAGTGTGGGGTGGATGTCCACTTACATGGACTGGTTTCTCCATGGAAGCTTTCTCTGGGCTATGGGAGCTTCTGAAACTGTCCGTAGCTTCTGGTATCATGCTGTGGTATGCTTTGGGCCCTATCTCGGGCATGGCCCATTTGTTTATGATCGTCATTTGCTCAAGATAGGTGTAGTTTGCTAACCTGCAGGATTATGTAGACATCACTCCCATTTTCGGGGATCAAACCATTGGTCTGATGGGACCCACCGTGGATGGGGTATCAATAGGAGGCTCCTGTTTTCTTCCGTGTAATGTGTTCAACCATTGCTTTAATTTTTCTCCTGACCGTCTATTTGTTGGCCCATTGAACAAAGAGTTAAGATTTCAATCTGGGATATCTCCAGGTTATATCCTCGTCCATTGTGGGAACCATGAATGGTTCGGATCTTGTCTGTTTTGCTACTGGACCTGATAATCAGGTTTGGATCCAGTTTGTGGGTATGAAGTGTGGCCCAAGCCCAGTCCATAGTGGGTCAGATCCATAAATCTGACGATCTGACGACCCACTTGGGGAATTGCTAATTTTTTCATCCCTTTTAGGAAGCGGATTGGCTGGAGAGTTTTTTTTTTTTCGTAAATTTTATTTTATTTTAAATTCCTTTGATTTAGGGGTGTCAATGGGCCGGGATCGGGCCTCCAAATTCAAGATTTTCAACAGGACCGAGGGTCCGGCCCGAATCAGTTCAAAATCGGCCCAAGACCAAGCCTACGGCCGGCCCATTGACAGCCCAAATTTGAGTATCTACTAGTTGCGAGATGATCCAGTGCTCTATAAGTTATAGTTCTCTCACTTGCATCATGACACTTGAGGAATTCGAATGATGGATCTGGACTGTCTATTAGCTTCGTCTTACATTTCGTGGGTCACTACGTGAAAATCACAGTGATAAGATAATTAGATCCATCCATTAGTAGGTTTCTTTCTATAGCCATCTGTTTTCTGGGCCATGGATGGGATGGTTAGGATTATCTGATAAAATGACTAACCTCCATTTTATAGATGGCTCAAATTATTGACTTAGCCTACTTTTCCATAAATGATCTTGACCGTCCATTTTATTGGCAAACGATCCAACTGTTAGAATCCTTGGATCAGTGTGATTTTTATGTGGTAGCCCACAATATGATTGATGGGTCTGTTTGACAACCAGATGGCCAGTTGGAACGACCAAGCGATCTGATGAAGGTGGCACGATTAACTTATATCGCAATGCATCGGCGTTACAAATGGAGCCCATGCATCGGCGATCCACACCGTTAATGTTTGGGCTGCACTGTCACTATTGATGGGTGCTTCCCCAAAAGACCAAATATACGGTAATCAGAAACATATAGCAAAGGTCCATAAAATGACCAAATCATCTCATGAACGGCTAGGATCTTCCTATCTGAAAGATTTTTGGGTCATTCCCTAGCTTAACGCTCTGGATAAACGAATCATGGGCCAGAACTAGTAGGAAATGGGTTCGTCAAGACACTGCACGTTCTGATCCATGAAGACTGAATGACATGATTTCCTCTGATTGATTCCGTTTTTGGTACAAACTGAAGCTTGGAGAACTGGTACTACAGAATACTCATCTTATTGACTGGGAATCTGAGCAACCCTGAAATTGCTGTGGATGCATTGTCCATCTGGTTAGTATCTTTTCTTTCTTTTCTTGCTTTTAGAGCTCTGATCCAACGATCCAGGACTTTGGATCCACTGGCAAGCTTTGGAGATGTGTGTGGCCAACCAGGATGTGTAGATGATACTCATGGGGGATCTGGCCTCATGATCCAGTGAATGCTGTTACCTTAACCGTGGATCCAAATTAACTGGGGCCCACTTGAACCTACATCAAGTTAAAGAGTCCATTAATGTGGGGTCCCTCTCCCATGATTGTCCAATCTTGTGATCAGATGATAAGATCATCCCCTGACGAATTTCTTACCACATGCCTTTACACTTGCTTGAATGTTTACTGACCTTGCTTTTTAATTTGTTTTTTCTTGTTTCACTCTTCCTGACAGTATGAACATCAATGGCTGGGAGATGATGATTCCGTTTGCATTTTTCGCAGCCACTGGGTATGTTATCTGATCCTAACCGTTAATTTGTCGATATTAAAATGGATAACAAAAACGAGAAGAACCATCCATATTGATGGTTTTGATCATCCTAAGGATTATGCTACATCCACAGTGCAACCTACAATCTAGTTTGACAGGCCCGTAACAGCCGTTGGGTAACGGTAACGGTCATAACTGTTAAGCGTTATGGTCGAAACGGCCGTTATAGAAAAAATAGGCTGTAACATCCTTGTAACGGAACATAGCGGTCCTATACCGGTCCTGTAACAGTTTTTTCAACAAACAAAAAAGGACTGTAACTGCCAATACGGGACTGTAACGGCCATTACAGCCAGTATCATAATGGTAATGATGGTGGCAGTTATGGCCACGGTTACTGTTTTGGAACACCTTGTATACCATAGCATTAAAACTCAATAACTCGATTGGGTTACAGGTTGAGTCAACCCAACTCGGCTGCATTCTCCACCGGGTTGTCCTGCTAGGAATAGGAAGCTCTCAACCACCGTGGACCCTTTAGTTATTATCCCTCTATCTACTGCGTTCTCCGGCTTACAGTGTTGCTTGGCAAGTTAAAGAGCCCGAAGTATGCAGGCCCCATGGGCTAACTAACCACTGCTGTATTTCTTTTCTTAGCTGTCTATCTTAAAGCTACCAATCAAAGGTTGGGAATGTCCCATCTTGAAGAGCCAGGGAAACGGCCTGTCCACATTGGGGCCCATCAGATCAATGGTCTAGATCATGGCCCCCTCTTGCAATAACTGAAAACCAAAGGAAACGATCGTATGGTCCATCACAATAATATGAACTGAACAATCACATTCTCAATCACAGTTGATCTGATAATTAATCTATGCCGATCGTTCGTGTTAAAACAGTGTCCGGGTCTCCAATGAGCTAGGAGCGGGCAACGGGAAAGCAGCTAAGTTTGCTACCATTGTATCAGTGGCGACATCGGTCATAATAGGCCTCATCTTTTGCTTTCTGATCTTGATCTTCCACGACAAGTTCGCTCTCATCTTCACCACCAGCCCTGTGATCATCCATGCCGTTGACAAACTATCAATCCTTCTGGCCATAACCATCCTCCTCAATAGCATCCAACCGGTTCTCTCTGGTGAGTTAGTAAAGAAAACACAGGTGGGCCCATCAGCATTCATGATCTGGTTATTCTTACCATTAAACAGGCCTGGCCCATGTCCTTTTCTATAAGGCCTGTTACGAGATGAAATTTAGCCCATTTAATAAATACTCAGGTGGGTCCCATAATTCAAGCCCTTGCCCATGATCATATGTGAATAGGGCGACGAGATGACCATTGGGATAATCTGCCGATGCAGCTATGTGGTCCTGATCATGGATGGGCCATGTAATGGGCCCCAAGTGTAGTTAGAGATCTAACAAGAGGTTACCTCTTTCAGGTGTAGCTATTGGGTCGGGGTGGCAAGCATTGGTGGCATACATAAACGTTGGATCTTACTACTTGATTGGGGTCCCACTTGGAGTCTTGTTGGGGTGGGCCTTCCATCTTGGAGTTGAGGTATTTTTCATGTTCCGTTCTTTATTCATCTCCATACATTCCTTGGATCTGATAAAAAGTGGAACACACCAATCGATACAATGGAACCCTTACCGAACTGATCTAGACCCTTCGTGAGATGACAGGGGATTTGGGCTGGAATGATCGGTGGTACTCTTGCTCAGACATTGATCTTGATGTTCATCACTCTTCGGTGTGATTGGGACAAGGAGGTGGGACCCACTTTCAGCTTTTGCCCCTATTTTGGTTCACGATTCTTTGGTTTCCAACCTAACAAGACTGTTATTTGCCATATCATTTGCAGGCACTGAGCGCCTCTACTCGTGTGAAGAAATAGGCCATTTTACTGTCTAAGAAAGATCGTTCAGTTCATTAGTGTGAAAATTATGACGCTTGATTGCACGACAGTGGGAGGAATTTCAACCATTCCATGTGCTTGACTAATCTCTCATGAGGTAGTGCATATGGAAGATGGAACAAGTGTTGTCTCAAGTTCTTCAATTTGATATGTGACATTCGGTTAAGAGAGAATAGTTATGCTAAGGGATTTGAAGAAGTGACTTGTGCCAAAATAGTACATAGGGTCCTCCGCCTGTCAGGAATTGAAAAAACCTGTTTGATGTTATTGGGCCGCATCATCACAAACTGCGTTTAATGCATCAGTGCTGAAGGCATTAGTGATGTTGTGAACCAATCACAATGTAGGAAAATAAGAAAACATATTTGCGGCAAGCAAAGTATTCAAATTCATGTGTGTGGACCATTCATCCGAGCAATCTCATCTCCTATGATTTCATGGTACAAATAAAATATTTAACTGTCTGAATATAAATACATCCCTAAAAATGTATTACATATAGAAATTAAAAATTAAATATAGGTTAGCTAGTAATTAGAGAAGGTGTGCGTTTTTTTTTTGAGGGGGGTATCGGAAACATAGGTTCAAATCTTCACAAGTATGATGAGAAGCACATGCGTACAACATTAGTTGTTTTGGTACTTTATTAGACCACTTTGCATGTATATATCCTTGTAATGAGCATAAAGAGCTTAATCTTTTTGAGGTGGAGGCCACAGAGGAAGAGGTGGTCACTTTCGTGGCCGAGGGGCGAGGCCGAAGAGGTGGGTATACTAAGTAATCAATTTTTAATTTACAATGCCAGAGTAGCTAGCTATCTGAAACTCTATTTAAGAAGAGCACAACTTTTCTTTTTTGACTGCCAAAACCTATATATCATGTTCAAGTTTTTTTTTTTTTTTTTTAAATTTTAATTATTATTATTATTATTTTTTAAGCTTAATCTTTTTGAAATTGTTTTGGACCCTTTTAAGCCATGATGCAATTAACAAGTGAATTAGGAGTTCAAGCAAAGGTTTGACTCACCGATGTTCAGGTTCTAGCCAGAGTGTTGGTTGGTTTGGTTGGTAGTTATATGGATCCTTGCTCTTGCTCGGGTGGTAGACTTTCGGGAGTTTCAACACCCGGTCAAGGGTTCCAGTATCCATAGGTGGTGAAAGCCCACTTCGGCGTGAGTGTGTGGGCGTGTGTGTGCGTGTGTTAAAAAAAAAAATGTTTTGCATATGGCAATAGTTCTTTTTATTATTGTGTAATTTTCTCTAGTAAGAAAAGACGGAAATAACTATCAAAAGAAAAAAGTCATACCCATTCATGATAAAAGACTGGTTTGAACAGCATGAGCAAAGAATAAATCAGCAAGCTTCCTTTGAGCATGTGTGCTTGTCAAGCTGTTTGGTTACTGAAGTAAAAGAGTTTAATTTTCGGCAAACGAGTGCTGCGTGGATATTTTGTGACGACTACACGTATTGTTATCCAAAAATCCAATTTTACATGAGCGGGAAGCCATGATCTGCTCGGAATGTGTGCATTGGATAGAGTTATAAACAGACTTTTCAAAGTTCTTCATGCATGCACATGAATGTGAAAGCGTGTGATTTCTTGTGTCCTTATATGTTCAATGTCCTGCATTCCTATTAGTGGAATTGAGTTCTATTAGTATTATAAGGCTAATGTTGCCAATTGAGAGTTGCTTGGATAATCTATGTGTTCGACATATTAATTAGCTTTGCAAGAGGGAAAAAAAAACTTCCTCATCTTCATCTTTTATTATTATCAATTTATCAATCCTTTTGCTGCAATCTACTCTTTCACGATGTGAGTATTCGATTCGTACAATATCCTTATGTTGATATACGTACGCATTGGGCCTCACACAGTTTCATGTCTCAGGAGGCAAGATATTTTCTATGTTTGAACATCCACACAGCTCATTAGGTGGGTTTGACAATCACGGTGGTCCAAAGCCAACTTTTCTCCAGCCCTATATTTCTTTCATGGGGTGTGGCCCACCTGATTAGTGGACCAACCTAATTTTTGTGACAGTGGATTTAGGTAGTGTGCCCCGTTGTGTCGTATTGGCTAATATCAGGGCACATACGTGAGCTGGGTTGGACACACGTGCAAAGTGGACAAAAATGTACAGTAGGTTTGCTCTGCTAGGACCCAACGTAAACTTGATTTCTGATTAGAGCGAGATGGAGTTATTTTCGTAGCTTAGTTTTTAAGTCATCCAACTTGGATCATTAATTGTGTTTTACAATTAAATTACGTCATGGGTAACCATAGAGTGGTTAGTTTTTTTTTGTTTTTTTTGAAAGCCAAGACCCTGAATTTTGTTAGAGTGGTTAGTTAATGCCTGTGTATATACACGAGTTGTGTGTGTAAGTGGAAGACAAACAATAGAACGAATGAAATAAAGTATTTTTATTTTTTACTTATACTTTTTTGTATTGTGTGTGCTCACATGTAAGAAATAAGGTGATTGAAGAAGGTTGGGTTTAGTTTCCATACCTCAATTTGACTATATATATATATATATATATATATATATATATATATATATATATATTATGACAAAGGAAAGTTTATGTTCGCTTTCACCAAAGGGTACAGCGGGGATTCTAACTTTGTTGTGGAAATGAAAGCGGTGGTCCATGGTCTCTCCATCTGCTTAGAGATGGGTTTCTCCACAGTCGAGGTGGAGAGTGATTCTCTTGCTGCGGTTGACATCTTCTCCAAAGCTGCCCCCCTCGAGTGTGTTCTACTGGAAATATCAATTCGACTCCTTTCGTAGTGCTGACAACATTTCCATCAAGCACTCCCTGCGTGAGGCCAACCGGTTAGCTGACAGTCTAGCCTGCTGGGGCAGCGCTAACTAGCTAAACAGAGTTTTCCTTGCGGTTTCGACCTCCTCTTTCTAACAGGGGGGCGGGGGGGACTAGTTCTGGATAGGACAGGGATAGGAGTGGTGCGCACCTCCTAGTCTCTTTTTTTGTTTGTTTTTCCTTCGATATAATAGGAGGGCCCCTTCCCTTTGGCCTTCCCGAATGAGAATGAGTTGTTCTTTCTGGGCCTCAGGGTCTATTTTTTGTGCCCGAGTACCCGTAAAGTTATCTTCTCAATCAATGAAATGATCTTTTTGAAAAAAAAAAGGTGATTAATTTTTAAACATGTTCATTGCTGCAAGTAGTTTTTATATGTGAAAGTCGTGCCAAATGGTTGAAATTTCACATGCAATAAGCTTTTAAACATTTAAATTTTACTTGTAAACAATAATCATTCTTCATGCAGGTAGTCTCTTGTCCTCTATTGCACACCTTAACCTTACTAATGAGACTCATTTCATGGCTTCATGCTAATGCGTAAGCTAAAAACTGAAGTATATTTTTAACACAGTAGCCACAACACTGGAAACAGTGAAAGTGAATCCCACATTGTTGAAAACATTCTCCTTTCTCTCTGTGCAGTGTACAACCCCTCCTCTCTCTCTCTCTCTCTCTCTCTCTCTCTCTCTCTCTCTCTCTCTCTCCATGATGCGACCCAAAAGAAAGATTCACACGAACAAGTTTTGAAATTATTAGAAGTGCAGATCTGTAGGGGTACCTACTGTTTGGACAAAGGTTCTCCCTCTCATTTCTAATTAGTAATGCTACATTTGCAATGGGCACCATTTTTTAAAAAATACTCCTTGCGATCTAGGTTGTTCATAAGTTAGGAACTATCGCACACATGCAATTGCTTAAAATTAGGTTGGTTATGTATAGGTCGGCCGCACATGTACCCCAGATTTGCCAACCCCCAATCTCAATGACACAACCAGCGGTGTGCACCTGATGAACAATGTGTTCTTGCACCCGTTCATTGCATGGTTTTCTACTGTAAATCACAATGGATAGGTGGTCCATGTGATGAAAGGATCACAATGAATGGATGTTCCTCTTTATATCTGTACCGTTTGTTTTGGGAAGACCACCAATCAAGTGGCTAGATCGTGTATTCACATAGATCTTGAGAAGCAGTCTAATCTTAGTCCCACTGGAAGCTTGGTCCATTAGATGTACTTTTCTATCAAACACATGCCCACAAACATTGCTTAGTCAGTAAAAACGGTTATGTAAGGATAACAGTATTTAAAAACTTTGTGGCGTTGAACGTTTTGGATCAGGCTAGTATTTCTGTTCCCAGTTCATCCCAGTGGGAATAACTTTATGAATGGTTTGGATGACATATAAACATCACGGTGGGCCTAGGGCTGTTTCCTGTCTTATGGCTTACTTTGAGTTTTGTATCCGCTTCATTTTTTGTTTTGGTTATCAAGGAGGTGCCGCTACTGGGGCTCTCTGGGACAGTCTGGGACAGTCGCATCCTGATTTGCAAGTATCGGCCACCAGAGGCTTTCCCAGCGAACTTTGGTTTCTAGTCCCAACTAGTGGGCACTAAGTAATCCAAACCATTGGAATCTTATTACGTAAGATGATCTTAACGTATTTTTGAATAAAAAAATAGGTAATTTAATTAAAAATGCACGATGTATTTAATATTCAAGCTAGGATCTTTGAATCCGAGAAAATATTTTATTATGGCCCACCCATGATGGGATGCAACAGACCAATGGTCTTGATTATCGAACCATACGGCCCCTTTTTAAGACTTCAAAACATCAAGCGCACGTGAAAAGAGGATCCTATGATTCCTCCCTTTCACTTATCTGTCCACCTATCCATCTGTTTATATATCCAAGAACCCAATGGACTAGGAATATATTCACTCTCCATTCTTCACAAAATATCTTCTAAGAGAATATGGTTAGTTGAAAAGAAATGATTCATTTGCTACTCGAGCCTGAAACTAAAGGAGTTGGAATATATTCACCCACCATTCCACAAAAAGAAATCTTGTAAGGGAATATGATTAGGAGAAAAGAAGAAATGGTTCATTAACTACTCGAGACTGAAATCGAATCACACGAAGAAATGGAAGAAGGTAACTTATTTGACAGGGTGAAGGACGAATCCAAGAAGCTATGGCGGATTGCGGGCCCTGCTATTTTCAGTAGGCTCACCATATACTCTGCCAACCTAGTAACGGTTGCATTTTGCGGTCATATTGGCAACGTAGAGCTTGCTGCCATGTCCATAGCCAATAACATCCTCCTAGGATTCAACTTCGGTCTTTTGGTACCATCACTTTCCTTTCCATGCTCTAATTTCTCGGTTTTTATTTTTATTTTTATTTTTATTTTTTTAATTTTTTAATTTAAGTATAAGCCATGTGGATAACTCAAGTAATCCATGCATGTAAGCTGTGTATATCTGATGCAGTGTTCCTGTTTATCTGCGTGTATTCTTAATTGATAAAACAACACATCAGCTAGGCATGGCAAGCGCACTGGAGACTCTCTGCGGCCAGGCATTCGGGGCCCGCCAATACTCCATGTTGGGCATCTACTTGCAGCGATCATGGATTGTTCTCTTCCTCTGTGGACTTCTCTTGCTGCCAACCTATATCTTTGCAACACCGATACTCAAACTGGTAGGTATGAAGGACGAGATTGCGACGATGACGGGGGCCGTTGCTATCTGGGTCATTCCACTGCACTTCACCTATGCCTTTCAGCTACCTGTATATAAATTCCTCCAATGCCAGTTGAAGAATGTGGTCACAGCATGGGTCGGTGGATTTGTGCTGGCTATCCATGTGTTCGTAAGCTGGCTGTTTGTATATAAACTCAATCTTGGACTGTTTGCAGCAACGATGATGTTGAACTTCTCATGGTGCCTGAATGCGGTGCTGATATTTACGTATGCGGCATGTGGAGGCTGTCCTCTCTCGTGGGGTGGATTCTCATGGGGGGCCTTCTCTGGCCTGTGGGAGTTTACCAAGCTATCAGCCGCTTCTGGCGTCATGTTATGGTTGTTGCTCTCTCTCTCTCTCTCTCTCTCTCTCTATAGAATAATCATGTATTCCACGCTGTTCATTACGTTGAAATTCAGTTTTTTAAAATTAATTTATTTGAAAATTTTTGAAAATTTTATTTTATTATTAAAACGATTTTAAAAATTTTCAAATGAAAAATAGAGTTTGTACTTTTGTCCCACATCGAGAATGAGAAAAATAAAAACTTGTGGTTTATATGTGGATGTTAGTATTCTTACTTCGAGTTTTGGAGATTGAGATGCTCTGGTTATGCACTGGAACGTGCACGCACTCAGACGAGGGCGGTGTGGCTATAGTGGCACTAGTTGGTGCACTTCACACGTGCACATCGTTTCGCAAAGTGGTTGCTTCCTCACAACCTTACATGAACCATCGCGAGAAGGTACAAGTGATCTGATATGAGCCAGGGTTTTATAGAGCTTTTAGAATGGATAGCAGCCTTAAAAGCCATAACGGTCTGAGAACGGGTTTTGATGATCCAACTATCTGATCTTTCGATTCAATAACCACAAACGTCTCAAATTAATGATCAATGGTTAGACATGGTTTCCAAACGTTCTAAACCATTGATGGCTCCTATTACCCCCGATGCCTATATAAATTGGACAATTCCAGTCCAAAAACCAATCAATTCTAACAGATCTCTCCTCATCCATTAGATCTTTCAGAAAACATCTTCACCAAAGAATATTGCAAATACATATGTTCGTTGAATTGTCTTATTCTAGTGAAAATAATAATAATTTATTTTATTTTATTTTTATTTTTTGGTATTTTCAACATATTTCCGAACAAATTATGCTAGCCATAGTAAGGATGTGGTAGAGCAACCAAAATAAAAAAAATCACACCTTGTGCAGTGATGGACGTAATTACAAGATATGGGATTGCACCGATTGAGTTTGGTCTGGTGGGTTGTCAATGGGTCGGGCTCGAGTACTGGCTTCGAGGCCTGACCGGGCTAAAATTTAATTCTGTTTATTAATTGAGAACTGTACTTGAGATGTGTCTAAGAGTCCATCATCCTGGCCAGCCATGGCCGGTTTAGGATTTCAAGTGCAATTTTTTTTTTATTTTTTTTTATTTTTTATAAATTTCATATGTGAAGCATGATATCATATCTACTAAACAACCCAGAACAAAAGTAAATAGGCGGGCTCAGGTCAGGCCCGAGACGGGCAGAGGCCATGCATAATCATCAGGAGCTGGCCACTGGCATGTCTGTTTTGACCTGTCACGGGCCCATCTCGACCTTCAACATGCCACAGCCCAGCCCAGGCCTTGGCCATTAACTGCTTACCCGTGTCCAAGATTTTTTTAGGCAGCACATTGAACATTGATTGAAACAGGAATATGGTAAATCCATCCCTCATTACACGTGGCAGGTCCATGTGTCAACCAGGACTGTCAGTATAGTGGGCGCTTCTATGTACAGCAAATCGTTCGAGTTACACAAGGATCAGATGATCTTGACATCTGAACACTAGGATTCCAAGCAACGGTTGTAAAGAAAAATGGTTAATGGTTACCATTGACTGAATGAAAGTATGTAAAAGTGGCGGCTAGGACCTTCTTGTAATGTTTTTTTAAAAGGATAAATAGGCCATCCATGATGGGATCCACTAGATGGACCGTCCTGATTGACAAATTGGCCAACCACGTTAATCATATTCCTCTCTACCATATCATCTCCCATCTAACTGGTGGGCCTTCTATCATTGAATTGAAGCTGGACCACCAGTCATGCCCTTTTCCAACATTCCTTTCGTGGGCCATGGTCCCAATCAGCACTCTCTTCTTGCATTGCTAGCCGGCTCTTCTTATCAAAAGAAAGAGAGATACATCTTTTTATTCTTTATTTTTTGAATGATAGCTTGGAGAACTGGTATTATAGAGTGTCGATCCTGCTGGCCAGTTATATGAAGAACGCTGAGATTGCAGTGGACGCCCTTTCAATATGGTCAGATGCTCTCTCTCTCATGAAAAATTTATAGATGGAACGGTTAAAAACGACTAGATGAAGATAGTTTGATGATTGGCCCACCCATGAATAGGCCTCATAATGGGGTGGGTCTTGATCGAAAGTACACCAAGTTATTGGTTGTACCATTTACCATTTACACACTGGAATGAAACTTTTCTACATCAAGGAGACCGTCTGATACTTGTTACATTGGGCAGCATGAACATCAATGGGTGGCAATTGATGATTCCTTTGGCATTCTTCACATCTACTGCGTAAGTATCTCCTGCTATCATCTACTCTACATTTTCCTTCATAGGCCCACATGGATGCATAGATGGATGATCCAGACGGTCCATCATGTAGGTTCTGTTGAGGGTGCAAAACCATAGAAATATCACACTGCAGGTCAAACATTTCTCGGTCTGATTGACAGATAGTCATATTTGGCCCATCTGATGGATGGTCTAGATAATCTGAGTATGCAGCCATGCGGGCCAAATCATGGATAGGCCACATGTAACCTCAATCTACTAAAGATGTCTGATTCCATGTGATGAAATAGAGTGAGGGTAGCTAATGAACTTGGAGCGGGCAATGGGAAAGCAGCCAAGTTTGCGACGATCGTTGCTGTGGTAACTTCGATGGTGATAGGAGCAATCTTCTCTGCTCTAATACTAGGCTTCCATGATAAGTTTGCTCTCATCTTCACCTCAAGCGACGTCGTTCTCAAAGCCGTCGACAAATTGTCCATCTTGCTCACCTTCAGCATTCTCCTTAACAGCGTGCAACCTATTCTCTCTGGTGAGTCCCTCATTTCCATTCTATGCTGATCAGAAGCAACAGCGGGTTAATCCGGGATTGGGTCAGAGCCCATTTCACATCACCCTTTAAATCTCCATCCCACATATTGATTAATCTAAAATTCCGGACTCAGGCCCATTGATGCGCCCTCAAAATGGTCAAAGGTGCAGTGTCGGGCCTGGTGTTGATAAAAATAAAATCAGTTTAAACCCGTGGACCAAAACTACCACCATGGTGCCAGTCGAAATGGGCCACCACGACCCATTTCTAGTGATCCAATGATCAACTTTAACTCATATTCAATACCCCATCTTATCAGGTGTTGCGGTCGGTTCGGGGTGGCAAGCATACGTTGCATACATAAATATTGGATGCTACTACTTCATTGGACTTCCGGCGGGTATTCTATTGGCAATCTTATTCAATTTCGGAGTTGAGGTAAGGTTGAAATCTTTTTTTTTTTTTAAACTCTCTACCAAGCTTGAATTCTAAGACTTTCCGATACTATACACAAAGAATAGGTGTATGTATGAGTTTTCTGACATGGAATATTTCAGGGTATATGGAGTGGTATGATCGGTGGGACTCTCATCCAAACGTTGATATTAGTCATCATCACAATCCGGTGTAATTGGGATATGGAGGTAATCTCATTTATCTTTCAAAATTTTTTAGTGTTTTTTGAGAAGGAAAAACCTGTTGAATTTAGACCATCGCGGGATTGGATAACCTGGCATGCTATATTCAAACTGGATACGTGGCATGATGGTCCCTGATCCAAACCATTCATCAAGTTGGGTCTATATTAGGGAAGCGCCATCCTCCAAAAAAAAAAAAAAAAAACATGGATTATGTCATAATCCCATTGTGGACCTTTACATTTTTTATGCTGGATCATCTCTTCCTTGCCGCCCATTTGTAGGTCACTGGTAGGGTGGTTTGATCAGTACGATTTTTCTACTAAGACTGATCTACATATGGTGTGGGACCTCCCTTGAGAATTGGTCGGACAAACAATCATTATCCAGGAGTCTGATGGTTGAGATTTTTACTTCTCTAATTGCTCTGTTATAGCAATTTAAATGGCTGAGATTTTGTTTTCCAGGCTGAAAAGGCTAGGATTCGCCTTGATAAATATGGGGGCCGCAATGTGTTAGAAGCATCGGACGGCAGTAAAGACTCTACGGTGTCTTAAATGTAATCTAAATAGTAGAATAAACGGATTATTTATACACTCATAATAGAGATTTTAGGCTACCGTGATGTTGCATCTTAATCCTCCGCACCTTACTCATTTATGAAAATCTCTCAATGAGACTAGCTAGATTACAATTCAAGCATCTCGCTCCAAATCTATATGTAATGATTACAACTATAGTGAAATTCACTGGATCATTAATCTGAAGAATCCAACAGTTAGACAAAATCAATGATCATGTGTGGCCCACCTAATAAGTCTTACACTAAAACCTCTTGGTATAGAGATTTGAATTGAACCTTCGTTTAAAATACTGATGGCATTTTCTAAAATACATGACAGCAACTTCACGTGCTTGTTAAGCAGTTTGGTAATGGAAGTTACTTGAAGAGTTAGATTTTCCGCAAATGGGTGCTACGTAGATATTTTGTGACAACAATGCATTGTCTAAAAATCCAATTTTATATGGGTGAAGTAAGAAAATACTGTATGATGCCATTTTTTTTTATGTGATTTGGTGAAGAAAGAAGTTATGAATCATGTATTTCGTATGAGCTCCAAACAAATTGCACAAGTGTTCACCAAATCCTGAAAGTTAGAGGTGTTGGTAGAGCTGCGAGCAACTTGGAACGTGTGCATGGGATAGGCCGGGATGTTAGAGTTACAAATGGACTTTAAAGTCCTCAATCCACATGAATGGAAAGCGTGTGATATGTTAAAGCCCTTACATGTTCAACTTCTCGCATTCCTTTCAGCTAAGTAGAGTTCTATTAGTATTATAAGGCCATTATTGCCGCATGTTGTGACTTGCACAGTCAACAGTAGGAGACTGGTACCTCATTCGCTAGTTTTTTAAGCCCATCTGGATATCATCTAATAAGTAACTTTTGAAACTTTTGTAAGTTAATTAGTTATTTTTTAAAACATAAGTTAGTTTGGTAAGCACCATACTAAAGTCACTCATGTGATGAAAGTTACTTATTGTGATGGTATGCTTCCATGTTTTTTTTCTTTTCAAGGTCCACATCAAAGGTGGGGCCCACATGATGGAAGGTCTACATCAAAGGTGGGCCCACATTACAGATGACCCACATCAAGGTGAGCCCACATATTAATGGATTATCAAAATCAAACGTTGGCCCCTAATGATGCACGACGAATATACAAAGCAGGCATGTATGATGGACAACCTAGATTGAAGGTGGGCCCACACAATCGATGGTTCATATCAAAGGTGGGCTTCACATGAGGTGCGGTGGATATTGAAGGTGGCCCCACATGATGGACAATAACATTGAAGGTGGGCTCCACATGATGGATGACTCACATTATCTTGGACCCACGTAATGGACGATTCACATCAAATGTCGGCCCCTAATGATGAATGGCCAACATCCAAGGCAAACCCTAGATGATGAACAACCTACATCTAAGGTTGGGCCCACACGAGGATGGTCCACATCAAAAGTGGGCTCCACATGATGGCATGGACAATGAAGGCGGGCCCCACATGATGGATGACTCACATAAGGGTGAGCCCACAGAATGGACTGTCCACATCAAATATCAGCCCCTAATTATGAATGACCCACATCCAAGGTAGACCTTAAATGATGGATTACCTACATCTAAGGTTGAGCCCACATGTGGTCCACATCAAATGTCGGCCCCTAATGATGAATGGCCCACATCCAAGGTAGACCCTGGATGATGGACAGCCTACATCTAAGGTTGGGCCCAGACGAGGACGGTCCACATCAAAGATGGGCTCTACATGATGGGCGGGGGACATTGAAGGTGGGCCCCACTTGATGGACAATTTATTTTGATGGTGGGCCTCACATGATGGACGGTCCAGTCAAGGTGGGCTCCATTTGATGGGCCCCATATCATGGACAATAACATTGATGGTAGACCCGACATGATAGATGACCCATATCAAGGTGGGCCCCATACGAAGACAATTAACATCAAAGGTCGGCCTCTAATGATAAATGATCCACATCTCAGGTGGGCCTTGCATGATGGACAGCCCACTTCAAAGTTGGGTCCGACATGATAGACAATCCACACTAAAGTTGGGCCCACATGATGGATGGACCACATCCAAAGAGGGCCCCGCATGATGGATAGGCCACATTGAAGGTGGGCCTCACAAGGTGGATGGTCCTCATTGGAGGTAGGCTTCACATGATGAGTGCTCACGTTGAAGATAGGGCCAAGGTGGGCTTAACATGATGAATGGTCCAAATTGTAGGTTGGGCTAACATGATGGATGGTGGATATTAAGGATGGACTAAATAAACTTGAAGGATAAGTCCTTATGTGAAGTTTGAAACCAAACTTACTTTTTACTTATGGGTTCATAAATATATTAGTTACCAAACATACTTACTGCTTGAGTAGAAACCAAGATAAGCTCAAGCTTATATAAAATAACTTATGATCCAAACGGCCCTTAATGTACTCAATGAATTGAACTTTGCCAAAAGATAAGACAGCGTCAAAGAAATGCTTCCTCTTGATCTTTAATTATTATTATTATTACGTTATCGATCTTGCCGCTGCATTGTACTCCTTCACGAGGTGGGTATTGGATTCATACATCCTTGTGTTGGAATTTGTACCAAATGGGTTTGCGTATCGGCCCTCTCACGCAGCATCATGCCTCGGGAGGCAAAACATTTTCTGCGTTTGAGTATCTACACGGATTATTAGGTGGGTTTGACAACCAAGGTGGTCCACTGTGTTTGGACAGGTGGGAGTTTGGAAAACGTCAGCCATGTTTTTCTCCAGTCCTATATTTATTTCATAGGGATGTGGCCCACCTGATTAGTGATCCTATTTCTTGTAACAGCAGATCTAGGTAGTACCCCTGTTATGTGTCGTATTGGCAATTGTATGCATGAACATGGGCTGTATGCAAGTCCAAAGCGTACACCACCTGTGGAATTAATAGGTCACAAGTGGAGTGTGTAAGTGAAAGACAATCAATAAAACAAGATGAAATAAAGTATTTTTATTTTTTGTCATTTTCTTTTTCTTATATATATATATATATATATATAGAGAGAGAGAGAGAGAGAGAGAGAGAGAGAGAGAGAGTCATGCTCTCCTGCACCTACACTTTTGCAAATGTGTCATGGGCGTATAATTCGAACAATCCATATGATGTGGAATCCCATGAAACTCCAGGGGACAAATTTTCTCCATGATCTAAAATTCTGGTGGTAAACATTGGGCTCGAGGGGTTTCATGATCAGTCAGATGCATCATTCCATGGTGGGCCATGGGCTTAGAAATCAAGTCAATCCATGACTTGGGTGAGCCACACCATATACAATAGTTGAGAAGGATTACCCTCTCGTTAAAACATTCATAATTATTTATTGGGCCCACCTAGATGTGGTTCACGAATCCAGCCCATCCATTGTGTCTCACTTTGATGAGAGGTTAAACTAAATTTCAGCTACATCCAAAACTCAGGTCGGCCCCACCAAGTGGTTTTACATGTTTTAGATATGTCTTCACATGGTTTTAGATAGCATGGCCCACCTGGGTTATATATATGGCTGATTTTTGGGATATACCATAACCTAAAGGGAACCCATTAAATGCTCAGTGTTGATCATGTTTGACAGACATCACGGTGTGGGGCCCACACCGCTCGACCTCCTTGGAAGTTCCCATGAGGTCGACCTCATAGTACTATATATATATATATATATATATATATATATATATATATATATATATATATATATATATATATATCATAGGTGAGAAATATGGTCATTGAAGAAGGTTGGTTTCAATACCATAGGTGGTCATCTATATCTATACTTTAACTTTCAGGCATTTTGCATCTTATATTATTTTAGGGGGTGTTTGGATTGTATGTTACTTGAGTTATTTATGCTTCAAATAGCTTATTTTAATTCTTACTTATTAAGTAGATAGGTACAATTGGTAAACAACACACATTTTTACTTATCTACATTGGCAACTTACAAAAGTTTTTTGTTTTTTTTTTTAAAAGAGCTTTAAAAAGAATTAATCAAAATAATTAAGTAATTTTAAGTTTAAAATTTACTTATAATTAGTCATAAATTAAATTTATTTATTTGAAATAAATTACTTATCTACTACTGTAAGTCAAAAAAAAAAAAAGTAACTTATTTGGTGGTATCCAAACAAGCCATGGGAGAACTTTGAATATTAAAAAAGCATGAACAGACATTGTACATAAAGTAGGAGGCAATTTGAAAACTGAAAATGTTGTTGACGTCTCGCCGTGGTTCAGATTTTACATGCAACGCGGATTAGCTACTGGCACGTTGAGTAGCCGGACTTGCTACGGAAATGACATCACCATGTTCCGTGGGCCCCACCATTGTGTTTGTATTGTATGCACACCGTTAATCCATTTTTAGAGATCATTTTAGGTGCATGATACAAAGAATGAAGCAGATCAAAATCTGGAGTGGACCCCACTACAAAAAACAACGGGGAGAGTGATGTCCACCGTTGAAACCTTCCTACGGTCCACCATGATGTTTATATAAGATCCAACCTGTTCATGTGTGAAAGAAGACATGCAAAGAAGGGAAAACACAAATATCAGCTTGATCGAAAACTTTTGTGCCCGTAGAAGTTTTAACGGTTGACATCGCTCTCCCCACTTTTTTCTGTGGTCGGGTCCACTCGTGCATTGGATCTTACTCATTCTTTGGTTCATGCCCTATGATCTCCCAAATGGTTGGACAGTGTGGATATAAAACATATATGATGGTGGAGCCCACATAACTTGGTGACGTCACTTCAGTAGCGAGTCTCAACCTGACTGTAGCTAAATCGCGTTCTTTAAACAGCTCAGATTTTAATTGCAAACAAACAGTCATTCTTCATGCAAGTAGTCGATTGTTCTCAAATACGCTTTGGATACATACCACGGCACACAAATTCGAATGTATGGTTAACTAACGTGTTTGGAAGCCACTGGACAAGTTTTAATGCGCTTTCCCCGCCCTGGACGGAAATTGGTTCCAACGTGATATATGGGTTTCATCCATGCGGCTCATCTATTTTTTTCAGATGATTTTAAGACTATATTTGGAAAATTAGATAGATTCAAGTATCAGGTGGACCACACCAGAAGAAGCAGCGTTGACAATAATGCCCACCGTTGAAACTTTACTAGGGCCTACCATGATGTTATTTTCCATCAAAACTGTTCATAAGGTCACATATGCTTGGATGTATGGAAAACACATATTTCAAATTGATTCAAAAACTTATGTGGCCTCATGAAGTTTTTAACGGTGACTAATCAATCCCCACTGTATGGTTGAGCATTGAATATGACTCAGTTTTTAACCCATTACCTAAAATTATATGGGAAAATAGATGAATGGCATGGATGAAACCCATACATCACGGTGGACCCCAAAGTGCCCCCGTCTGGACCGATTTTGTCCAGCAGGGGCAGGACGCAATCCGCTTCGTTGGTGGCATTGGATAATACTCATTTATTGAGATCACGTGGGAAAAAAAGAAGATGGCCGTTCATCTTGTGGGCGACACCAACGAATTTGATAGACAGACAGGGGCGTGTGGCCCACCTGATGTGTAGATCGATCAAATCTTCTGCACCTTGATCAATACGGTATGGTCCACCACTTTCACGGTTCAGACGGTCCTCTGAAGTGACACTTAACTGGAAAATAAAAACCTTGCATGGTAAAATAGCATGCAAAGTAGCACATGATCAATTCTCCTTTTCAATACAACGCGAAAGAGCCGTTCTGTAAAATAACAATGCCTCGTATATTAATTATATTGTATGCGCACTGAAACTGTCCAGCTTTAGTCGGATGGCGGACAGCTTCGAAACCGTCCGGCTTTAATGATGGCATAAAGCATGGAAAGATCGATCCGACAGAATGTTGGATAGCACATCTACATCAGAGTTCTGAGTAGGGCTGTACACGAACCGAGCTAGCTCGGTTAGCTTCCTCGACTCGACTCGAAAAAGCGTGATTCCACTCGGTTCGAAGTTGAGTTGAGCCGTTTTTTTTGCTCGAAAATGAGTTCGAGCTGAGTTTGAGCAGGCCCCAGCTCGACTTGACTCGGATTAAATCAAACTCGAATCAAACTCGAATCAAACCAGTTCAGTGACTCGGTTACTTTGCCATTGATGTTGCTCACCAAGTGTTTGATAAAATGACTCTAACAAAGTGTGGCTGGTGGCAAGGTATGTACATGAAACAAATACCTTTTTTTTTTTCGTGGTTTTTTTTTGTTTTTATGTTACTTAGAAGTTGTTTGATAAAATACATGTAAAACCATTGCTTCTGTTTTACATACAGAGAGATTTTGAAGGTATAATCTAGGTGTTTGTGGAAATGCCTCAATGGCGAACTCGGCTCGATCTTGGCTCGAACTTGGCCCGAGCTATTGACTGAACTGAGCTAACTTGGCCAGTCAGGCTCAAGGACCGACTCAAGTCGAGTTTGAGCTGAGGTCAGCTAGTGGCTGAACCGAGTTGAGCTAAGGCCAGCTCGACTCAGTTCGACTTGATGTACACCCTTAGTTCTGAGTGATCCTTTGCGCGTAGCAGTTATGGAAAACGTTTTGATTAAAAATATTTTAAATAAAACTTATATATATAAAAATAAAGAGAAATGCCACTTGCGCACCATTTTCACAAGAACTCCTGAAAACTTTTTCTGAACTCATCACATGTGATGTGGGTCTAAAATCTGAACCTTCTATATGAGGCAACATGCCGTGAAACCCTAAAGGCCTGACTTTTACCCTTTATCCAAAACTTTGGTGGGCCATGGCAAAAGAGAGATAAATCAAGGGAGGAAATTATTTCCTTTTTCTATGGCCCACCAAAGTTTTGGATCGGAGTGAAAATTAGGCCTTGGGAGTTTCATGGGGTGTTGTATCACATGGACGATTCAGATTTTGGACCCACATCACGTGTGATGAATTCTTAAAAAGCTCTCATGAGTTCTCATGAGAACTAGTGTGCAAGTGAGTATTCTCTCTCTCTCTCTCTCTCTCTCTCTCTCTCTCTCTCTCTCTCTCTCTCTCTATATATATATATATATATATAGGGTTTGCAAAAAAACTTTGATTTTTATGTTTTGGGAATAGTCTCGTATTGGAAAGGAGAGATGCAAAATATTTCTTAATAAGTACGGTGTTGAGTACCTTAGTATTTACTTGGTGCATTAAAGGACTACCGAGACTTATGTGTTCCAGTTCGCATTAGAACACCCATGCATGTGCATGGGCACAGTAATGGTCACTGTTCACTCCCCAAGTATAGGGTTGTGATGTAATAATAAACTCGGTGAGACCGAGGTCGAATCCCAAGGGACTGAAACCTGTACGTTATCTGAAACTAGGTAGAAATAGAAATAGCCTAAGATGAAATCGAAATCAAATATAAATTGATGAATAATGGTGAAATACTTATCTAAAACTTAAGGAATTCAGAGGAAGGAAACTAGGGATTCAGAGGATCCACTTGTAGAGATCAGGGAGATCTTATGCCTGCATCAAGAATCATGGAAATCAAACTGAACTTACTTGATTTAGTCTTCACGAGATGAAAGGTATATGAATTAGAATGGATTCCATCATCAAACCATGCCCAGGAGACAAAGCAAACAACAAAATTAAACTAATTACCAACCAATCAACAATGCATGAAAGTTAGGAAGGATACCGCCATCCGACCATGCCCATGAGACGATGGTGAACAACAGGGCTTCCTGACGTCATAAACATCAAAAGGAGGAAGAAATACTCAAAACCATCGCAGATCTATTGTAATTTCAGTCACAACAAACCATTAAAAATAACTGAAAGTATTCCTTTTAATTTGAACAAAAATCAACATCAGTCAGTCTAAACAATAAACACAAGTAAAGTCTCTCCCATCAGACTACAAGCTTCACCTCTTAGCCCTAACTAAGAGGTTTAGCCACACATGAATGGGCTAGACCTTTTAAACAAAGCAAATAAAAAGAAAAAGAAAAAGAAAAGAAAAAGAAAAAAAAACCAGATATCACTTCTCTCTTCCTGCTCACGTCCAGCCACCGAATCTCCTCTCAATTTTTAATCCCCCTTTCCGTTCTCTCTCTTTCTTTCTTATAGGCAGCCGAGCGTCCGTCCGTATGGGTGTGCGAAAGGGAGACTCCTTGCTGCCGTAGGCGGTCAGGAACCTCCGCAGATAAGTCGGTGCGGAAGTCACTTTACGCAGCAAAAACGGATCCTCCCAATGCCCATGCTCCTATGATCCTGTTCAAAAGAATAGCATCCCTTGGGACGTTTTCGAGTGGCCTACACGATGGACGGTCCAAATCGGCCGTCCGATCATCACCATGGGCATATAATAGTCCCAAAACCGGTCAGCAACGAATGTGGAAACAGGGCCTGCGTACACCAGTGACGCTGTGACGATGGTGGGGTCCATGATCAGCTTCAATAGATAGATCCATTCAGTCCATTCGATTCACGAGAAAAATCGTTCAGATATGGATGATTTTGGATCGAGTTAGGTGTGGCCCATTGAATTGTAACCCAACCATCCATCCTGCGTTTAAATGGTTGAGATCTGACATCTGCTGTAATTTGAAATTACGCCAACTAGGCCTGAGTGAGAGGGGACGCGTGAGTCTCATAGACAGTCCGGATCTGACCATTGATGCACGGTGGTGGCCCACTAAGATCTGTCCGCAAGTCCCTGTGCGGCGGAAAATCTGAATTTCTCAATCCGGATCATTTTGAACGGGTCAGCGCCTGCTGACCGCTCGACCTTGTTTTGGTGTCTTGCTGGTGCACGAGCGTGGGGTACACGCACTGCAAGTGGGGTTCACCTTGATGTTTTCTAGGGAATCCATACCGTCCATTCAGTTTCCTATCCAATTTAAGGAGCTGAAACCAAAATTGAAGTATATCCAAATCTCAGGTGGGCCCCAAATCCGAGATTCATAGGCTAATCTGTCCGTTGGGACACTTCCACGGGGATCCAATGACTGAAATTCGGCATGTATGGTTAATTTATTGTCCTCAGGCCAAATATAAAGTTTCGAGCTAAACGGATGGTAGGAACCCTGTGATCTTGCATTCTTCACCAATTTCGGGCCTCTTTAACGTGAATGACTTGATTTCCTCGGATCACTGGCATGTAAATTCTTCAGTCTTGGTTCTCTGGAGTGCGTCCCTTGCTTTGGTGACTTCGGAGTGTCAAATTCATGCTTTTGATATTATTTTTCAGTCCACGCTCCTGATTACATCCTGCAATAAAAATACAATTAAGATATGACATTAAGCATTATCATGTACGTAAAATTAGGCAATAACTGGGGTCTGATATGTAATATTTGACCCTCAACAATCACAGTCACAATCTCAGGCTCGGTGTAAGGGTGTAGGCATGTGAGACAATATGATTGTAGAGGCACTAGTGGCGCATTTCGCATGTGCAAATCGTGTCGCAGATGGGTTGCTCCCTCGCGACCTTATACAAGATGGGTGTAAGTCGTGGTGCAACAGTGGCTAAGAGATATGGGTTAGGTGATTGGATTTGAAGTGTTGTGGGTAAGAGGTCTGAGAGAGACCTATTTGCCTTATATAGGGGCTAAAACTAACCGTTTAAGAGGCCTGTTGTAACTGCTCATGCAGTAATAAACAAGACCATGCAAAAATTGTTGCATATGGTCTATAACATTAGCCCAAAAATAAGTCAAAACTAAAATTTGAGTTAGCCATGGCACTAGTAAAAGTGGAGGTGAATCGCCCATTGTTAAAAACATTCCTCTTTCACATATGTAGTCTGTAGCTTCTTCCATTCCCTCCATATCTCTCTAGGTTTTCTTCCAAACCTATTCTCCTATGTATGCATGCATGTGTTGTATGTTGGGGGACCGCGGAAGTACACAGAGATGAATCTAGAAGAGTAATCCAATCACACAACCTAAGCAACACAAGAACACAATGATTTAACATGGAAAAACCCTTTTGGGAAAAATAATTGCAGAAAGCGATAGATGATCACTATGAAAGCATAAATTACAAAGAGAAAGAGCTTACTCGATTCGAACACTTTTGAATCTCACCCTTGCTACACCCTTTGAAACCCTTGGACGATTTAGAAACCATATAATTTTTTCTCTCAATCCTGTTTACACTCACATATATAGCCTCTGGAAGAATCCCAATTAAAATCGGAAACAAATTTAGTAGATCTGGCGGACTTGCAATAAAACAATTTGATGTCATCGAAACTCATCCTTTGATGACATCGAAACCACCTTGATGGCATCGAACAATGCCAAAATAGTTCAGAGACAACATGAATTTTTTAGAAATCTTCGATTGCTCAACCTAGCTTCGATGACATCAAACATGGACTTCAATGTCATCAAACACTCCTTGATGTCATGGAAAAATGATACCAATATGTTAAACAACCAAAAGAGAAAATTTGAAAATACTCGATGGCATCGAAGCCTGCTCAATGTCATCGAACTTGTCATCAAAAGACTAATGATATTACAGATTAAGACATCCAATATAACAATATCCACCATGTTTTCAATCTTCAAATGTATATCTTCTTATCCTTTTCTCTTAACTCTGCCTTGCATTATAGATTCATCAATGCTTCTCGTGCTCACTCCGTCTTTCTTCTATACCATCACCAAGCCCAGAGAAGTTGCACATAACTTGAACTTCTCTATAAGAACCACCTTAGTAACCACCTTGGTGAGCATGTCCGTCAGATTTACACTGGTGTAAATCTTCACCAGAGTCATGCCTCATTCTTTAAGCACCTTCATGCCTCACTCGCTCATGTGGCCCAAACATGTATGCCACATACGTGCAGACGTGTATTCTGCAACTACCGTTGCAGATTCACCTGTTAAAGTGCTCTCGATCAACCTGTAAAGATTATTGTGCCTCTGATCTCTCATAACCACGAGTGCCCCCTTTGATACTTTAAGGATACCATTATAACCAATGAACTTGCACCCTATTACCTCGAGTGCACCAAGAAAAATTAGACTTTTCTTCATATTAGAAACGTGCCTGACATCAGTCAAGGTACGCTCCATCCCATCAAACATCTTGATGCACACTGTACCAACAACCGCAACATTACAGTCATTATCATTCCCATAAACACCTGTCCACCATCATACTTCTTGTAGTTGATGAATTAACTTCGATGAGGAGTCATGTGATATGATGCTCCTGTGTCAAGGATCCACTTGTTTGTACAATCATCATACAAGTGTCTGATAATGGACATAGACAAAACATCACATCCGTGCTTGTACCTTTATCAGAAGTGACAGTGTTGACCTCTCTGGAAGAAGCCTTAAAATTCTCTTTCTTGGCTTTATGATTTGTACAATCCTTCTTCATTTCATATGCCTAGCATCTTACAGTTCCATCACTTTAACTTGTCTTTTCCGGAACTTACCCTTGGATTTGGATATAGATCGAGAGGATACTGTATCTCACTCAGTATTTCGGCCCCTTGTAAGCGGTGCATTAGTAGATTCCCCCATGCTACTGTTTTTTTGTCTCATGGCCTTGACTTGAAAGGCTGAGATAACAGTATCCACACTTAGGGATCGATATATTACCGGTGCACAAGCAACCCCTAAAAGACTCATACGATGCCGGAAGTGAATTCAACAAAATACACGCCTGATCTTCATCTTTCACCGCTCACTCCATGTCTAGCAAATTACAAATCAACTTGTTCAAATTGCTGATGTAGGCCTCCATATCTCCACCTTTTAATTTCGCACACAACTCCGCTGTGGTTTTCTTTCTCATGACATTGTAAAAAACCTCATCCGTTAAGCACAATCAGATTAATGATTTAACTTTCTTAGCTAGAGTTTTCCAATCGTCATCACTCATCAATGCACATCACTCCTCAAGAGTCTCATCCAGCCATTAATGAGTTAATAGACTAATCATCTTAATATTCCATAACTCAAAATTGTTTTTACTCGAATACTTTTTAATGTCATACTTATGATTACCAATCATTGATACTTCTCCTTATAGATTCAAGCTTGTGCCCCAAGGATAACTTTGATACCATTTGTTAGGGATCACAAAAGCAGACAGAGATGAATTTAGGAGAGTAATCTAAATGCATAATTCAAGCAACACAAGAATATAACGATTTAACATGGAAAACCTCTTTCGAGAAAAAATCATGGCACAAAGCAACATATGATCACTTTGAAAACAGAAATTACAAAGAGAAAGAGCTTACCCGATTTGAATACTTTCAAATCTCACCCTTACTTTGAAATCCTTGGACGATTTAAAAACTTAAGATTTTTTTTCTCCTAATCCCGTTTACACCTACATATATAGCCTATGGAAGAATCCCAAATGAAATCGGAAATAAATTTCACAGATCCGGCGGATTCACAAAATTTTGCGCGAAATAGTTTGATGTCGTTGAAAATATTTTATTTTTGATTTATTTTTATATTTTCGGTATATCCAAACGAAAATTCCCAATAGGTATCATATGTAAATTGCATAATATATAATTAGGCAGGTTTTTGAAATATTCCCTCGAACAATCTTCACCCTGAGATACGGATTTAATCATATATAAAAAATTCTGCACCTCCCTCATGTGGCATGTAGAAAATTAATGTTCTACAGGATATCTTAGACAACCCAAAAAAAAAAAAAAAAAAGCAAAAAGAAAAAAAAAACTAAAAAGGAAAATGATTGCATAAGGTGACTATACGTGAAGTCGTGAAAGTTCAGGTACATTTATTTCTTTTCTGCCAATAGGTCACATGTGTACACCATCCAAACCATGCAGATGCGGCGACACGTTACAATAATCATGCCAATGAAAATTTATATACCAGATCCACTCATTGGATGGGCCACACGAGTTACTGAGCCAGAGCATCAACTGTCCATAGATATGGCGTTGTCTCTCTTATCAGCAAATCGGCCTGGTTTTTCAGACTAGGTGAACATCACGGCATGGCCTACCTTCTTTGGCGGACCCAAAACAAAATATGCATCTGATACAGTGGTGTGAAATAAATGGCCGTATGCAGAAGTTCAGATACAGCCGCTCTATGCCATCATTTAAGGACAATAATAGAGTAGTCAATTCTCTTGCTCCAAATCCAGGGCCAGCTTATCTCCAGTAGTAGTCAACGCTTTAAACAGAACTAATAAACAAGCACTAATCTGTATGCAATATCTCACGTATGTATATGCAATATCTCACGTATGTATATGATCAAAACCGTTCATCAATATAGCCCCTTTTGAATTTAGGAGCCTGGACTGAAAAAGGGTACAAAAAGTATAGATTTAACTCTCAGAAATCACCAAGATAAGGGACGGACTCCAGGTACCTAGATTGAAGAATTTATATAGACGAGATTCGAGAAAATCAAGTATTTCATGCTAAAGAGGCCTAAAAGTCATTTGAAATGCATGATCGCAGGGTTCTTACCATCCATTCGAGTAAAAAATTTATATCTGGCCTAGGGACCATAAATTAACTGTACACGTCGAATTTCAACCCTCAAATCCCTGTAGAAATGGCCTAATAGACATATCATCCCATAAACCATTTTTTGGGCACACTTGATCTCTTGATATGTTTCAAACTTGGGATGGACCCATTAAATTAGCTGGAAGAACGAATGAATGGATTGGATTTCTCATAACCATTACCGTAGACCCCACCTGAGTTGTGTGTGCACCGTGAACATGTGCACCAGATGTGCACGGCTAGTCCAAGACGGTCAAACCGCCTTGGACCCGTAATTCATTCAAAAAAGGCAACTGTCATTTTCTCTTGCATGAGACAGGGGCGTCGTTTAATCATTAGTGGGCCTCCATCGTGGACCATGAAAGCGATCCGATCCGTCCATCATGTAGAGGGGCTCGATTTGGTCAAAATAAATCTGATCGTTGTCAGCCATGCACATGCACGTGCCGGCCACAGCAATCAGCAGAAGACTATTTTACAACGTCCAAACCTGTTGCAGCGTGATTTCTTCCATGGGTCAGACCGAATCTGAGTCAAAACGGTCCCTTCCCAACTGAAATTTCAAGGAGAATGAAATGGACGATGTGGATTTCTCAACTGATTCTGATCATGTGCCCCACCATCATCACAGTGCATACGCAGCCCTTGTTTACGTGCGTCCGAGAGCCGGACGATCCGGGCCGTTTTGCATTCGTGGCCAGGATTGGTCCGATGATCCTGGCCATTTAAAATCTTCCCAAGGTGGGGCCGAACAAGCCTAGGGCGTCTGACTGGAGTGGATCCCATATTAGATTTCAATTCTTACTAAAACGATTTTCACTACGCAAAGACTGCCTTCTGTTGCTGCAAGGCCCTGTTTTCGCACACCGACTTGCTGAACCGCCTCTTGTGCGAAAGATTTCCATCGCCCAAACCGACTCCCTTGGTTCTATATAAAGGAGAGGAGAAGAGAAAGAACGACATCCATGCTCGGACGTTTAAAAAGAGAGAGAGAGAGAGAGAGAGAGAGAGAGAGAGAGAGAGAGAGAGAGATTTAGAGAATTTGTTCTTCCTTTTTACTATTTTTCTAATGAGATTTAGAGAATTTGTTCTTCCTTTTTACTGTTTTTCTGATGAGAACGGCATCATGTCAAGCTAAACCTCTTAGCTAGGGCTAAGAGGTGAAGCTTGTGGCGTGTTGGGTAGTACTTTACAGCCTTGATTCATGTTAGATGAACTGATATTGATTATAATTTTGATTTAAGGAATGCATTCAGTTTTTAATGGTTTGTTGTGACTTAAATTAAAATAGATCCGCGATAGCTTTGAGTGTTCCTTTCCCTTATGTTGATTGTGAAGATAGGAAGCCCTGTTGTTCACCATTGCCCCTTGGACATGGTTAGATGATGAAATCCTTCCTAACATTCATACATCTTTCAGATTGGTTGTGGATTGGTTTAATTCTATTGTTTACTTTGTCTCATGGGCATGGTTTTGTGATAGAATTAACTCTAATTCTCATACCTTTCATCTCTTGAAAACTAGATCAAAAGAAGTTCAGATTGATTTTAATGAAATATATTCCAACTGGATAAAGATGGGACTTTGATTCCAGTTGTGTTCGTGAATCAAGCGTAGATCTCACTGATCTCTACAAGTGGATCCTCTAAATCCCTAGTTTCTCACCTTTGAATTCTAAAGTTTAGTTTACTATTTCACCATTATTCCATCAATTATTCGTGATTTAGATTTCATCTTCTTCTAGTTCTAGTTCTGGTTGCTTTCAGATTATGTATAAGGTTCAGTCCCTATGGATTCAACCTCGGTCCTACCGAGTTTATTACTACATCACAGCCTTATACTTGGGGTGTGAACACTTCGCCAATTTCCGTCCAATAAGTCTATGCAACTGGCCTCTACAAAATCTTCGCCAAGATCATTGTCAACCGGCTTGGCCCCTTGTTCCCGAAGTTGATATCTCTTGAGTAAGGAGCCTTCGTTAGGGGCCGTTCAATAGCTGAAAATATTGCCCTTGCCCAAGAAATATACAGAGACATCGATAGGAAGGTTCATGAGGAAAACATTGTTCTGAAACTTGACATTGAGAAGGCTTACAATAGAGTGAATTGGTGTTTCCTGAAGCAGGTTTTGATTAAGTTTGGATTTTGCTCCAAATGGGTGGAGATGGTGGAGTCTTGTTGGAACAACAATTAGTTTCAGTCCTTGTCAATGGAGTGAGCTGTGGTTTCTTTAGATCTACCAGGGGCTTGAGACAAGGAGACCTCCTCTCCCCCAGTCTCTTCATCCTTGCTGTTGAAGTTTTCAGTAGGGGGATTTCCAAGCTGGTGGCTAGTGGTTTGTGTCAGCCTTTTAAGCTCAAATGGGATGCATTCAGATATTTCATCTGCTTTATGTTGATGATACGGTTTTATTTATTAATGGCTCCCATAAGTCTTTGGAAAAGATGCAAGGTTTCATTTCTAAATACCAAAGTTAACTACAGGAAGAGCTCATTCTTCCATTTTGCTAAGATGCCAACTAGCTGGATTAGATCCATTGAAAGGATTCTAGGCTTTTCGAATGCAATTGGTAATTTCATGTACCTGGGGATCCCGATTGTGAAAGGTAGAATCAAGATTTGTGTCTTCAGCCCGTTGCTCGACAAGTTAAAGGCCAAGATTCAAGGTTAGAATGCAAGAATCCTCTCTCAGGCTGGTAGGCTTACCCTGATTTCTTCTGTTCTTGGCAACATCCCCATCTACACTATGTTGGTGACTATCATTCCTAAGAAAGTTCTGAAAGATTATGGAATATGTGCTTGCTAACTTCTTTTTTGGGGTGGTATATGAAGGGAAGAAAAAACTGCATTAGAAAAACTGGAGGTCCATATGCTTACTGAAGGATAAGGGTGGGCTGGGTATCAGAAAAATGAATGAAGTTATGAGAGCTCTTCAATCTAAAATGGCCTGGGCAGCTAGATACAGAAAGAATAAAAGCTTGCGGGCCAATTTCATGAGAGCCAAATACCCAATCTCTAGTGACTTTGTCATTAACTACAGTCACAACTCCTCTGTCTCTCCTTTTTAGAAAATCATGGTGGGCCTCTTCCCTTTCCTGGACAGGAACGTCCAATGGGAAGTGGGCCATGGGTGTTGCAATATGTGGTTCTCCAATTGGGCCGGTTTGGGTCCATTGGAATCCATTCCCTCCCTCAACATCCCTCCCAATCTCAGAAGCCTCACTATTGCTGATTTCCTTGATGAGGATGGGTAGAAATCTTCTGCCATTTTGATCCTTCCTAATTGGATCCAAGCCCACATCTAGCACGATGGTTTTTGTATCTTTGAGGCTGAGGACCAACACTTCTAGCCCCATGCCCCTTTAGGTATATTTTCTACAAAATCGGCTTAGGGCGTCAGCAAAGACAGTGGGCTGAAGAAGGCCTGGGCTAGGTGGATGTGGCACCCCAAAATCCCTCCAAAGATCTCCATCTTCCTATGGAGGTTGATGCAGGGGACCTTGCTAGTCGACGAGAACATTCAACACAAAGGTGTTTTCCTAGCTTGCAATTACTGCGACGGCACCCAGGGCCATGGGTTGCAAATGGAATCTCAATCGCATCTTTTTCTGGGCAACAATCTTGTTGGTTCTATCTGGGCTCATATAGCAGGTATGTTTGGGTGCCCCTTTTCCTCCAGTTTTCAGTCCAGGACAGGCTCAGTTGGTGGTGGCAAAGACCATTTCCCCACTCTAAGTTCTCCTCCCCCTCCTGGTTAGCCCCTGTTTTTTTTCTTTGGGAGATTTGGAGGGCTAGAAATGAGGTAAGATTTGAGGGGCGTCCCATATGATCATCTCAAGCTATTCCTAAAAGAGCCAAATGGTAGCTAATTTCTTTGATCTCTAACCTCTAAAACTGCTCAAATTTGTTGTCAGCTAACCACCCTGATGTCACGCCCCAAACTCGAAAACCGGGCTGATAAAATTTTTGATCACCGAATCCGGTGCTGACAGCCTCCGCAGTACCCCATTCTAGGCTCCTTGTGTTCATACGCCAGATTCCGATCCTGGGATGCTACAAGGAGGATTTTTTTTTGTACATTTAACTCGTAATAAGCATAACTACAAGCATACCCAAATCATAAAGGCAACATCATCATCACATATCCACTAATATAAACATTTGAATACAATGCTGAAAGGGGAGTTACTGAGCCAGAGCATCAACTGTCCATAGATATGGCGTTGTCTCTCTTATCAGCAAATCGACCTGGTTTTTCAGACTAGGTGAACATCACGGCGTGGCCTACCTTCTTCGGCGGACCCAAAACAAAATATGCATCGGATACAGTGGCATGAAATAAATGGCTGTATGCAGAAGTTCAGATACAACCGCTGTATGCCATCATTTAAGGACAATAATAGAGTAGTCAATTCTCTTGCTCCAAATCCAGGGCCAGCTTTTCTCCAGCAGTAGTCAACGCTTTAAACAGAACTAATAAACAAGCACTAATCTCTATGCAATATCTCACATATGTATATGATCAAAACCGTTCATCAACATAGCCCATTGGATTGTATACATCAAATCATACATGCTATAATTTTACCCGCTGATTGTTGAACTTTTGTCTATTGAATTTAGGAGCCTGGACTGAAAAAGGGTACTAAAAGTATAGATTTAACTCTCAGAAATCACCAAGACAAGGGACGGACTCCAGGTACCAGATTGAAGAATTTACATGGACGAGATTCGAGAAAATCAAGTATTTCATGCTTAAGAGGCCTAAAAGTCATCTGGAATGCATGATCACAGGGTTCTTACCATCCATTCGAGTAAAAAATTTATATTTGGCCTAGGGACCATAAATTAACCGTACACGTCGAATTTCAACCCTCAGATCCCTGTAGAAATGGCCTAACGGACATATCATCTCATAAACCATTTTTTGGGCACACTTGATCTCTTGATATGTTTCAAACTTGGGATGGACCTATTAAATTAGCTGGAAGAACGGATGAATGGATTGGATTTCTCATAACCATCACCGTAGACCCCACCTGAGTTGTGTGTGCACCATGAACATTTGCACTAGATGTGCACGGCTAGTCCAAGACGGTCAAACCGCCTTGGACCCGTAATTCATTCAAAAACGGCAACTACCGTTTTCTCTTGCATGAAACAGGGGTGCCGTTTGATCATTAGTGGGCCTCCATCATGGACCATGAAAGCGATCCGATCTGTCCATCATGTAGAGGGGCTCAATTTGGTCAAAATAAATCTGACCGTTGTCAGCCATGCACATGCATGTGCCGGCCACAACAATCAGAAAAAGACTATTTTACAATGTCCAAACCTGTTGCAGCGTGATTTCTTCCGTGGGTCAGACCGAATCTGAGTCAAAATGGTCCCTTCCCAACTGAAATTTCGAGGAGAATGAAATGGACGGTGTGGATTTCTCAACTGATTCTGATCATGTGCCCCACCATCAGTACAATGCATGCGCAGCCCTTGTTTACGTGCGTCCGAGAGCCGGACGATCTGGGCCGTTTTGCATTCGTGGCCAGGATCGGTCCGATGATCCTGGCCGTTCAAAATCTTCCCAAGGTGGGGCCGAGCAAGCCTAGGGCATCTGACTGGAGTGGATCCCATATTAGATTTCAATTCTTGCTAAAACAATTTTCACTACGCAAACACTGCCTTCTGTTGCTGCGAAGGCCCTGTTTTCGCACATCGACTTGCTGAACCGCCTCTTGTGCGAAAGATTTCCATCACCCAAACCGACTCCCTTGGTTCTATATAAAGGAGAGGAGAAGAGAAAGAACGGCATCCATGCTCGGACATTTAAAAAGAGAGAGAGAGAGAGAGAGAGAGAGAGAGAGAGAGATTTAGAGAATTTGTTCTTCCTTTTTACTATTTTTCTGATGAGATTTAGAGAATTTGTTCTTCCTTTTTACTATTTTTCTGATGAGAACGACATCATGTCAAGCTAAACCTCTTAGCTAGGGCTAAGAGGTGAAGCTTGTGGCGTGATGGGTAGTACTTTACAGCCTTGATTCATGTAAGATGAACTGATATTGATTATAATTTTGATTTAAGGAATGCATTCAGTTTTTAATGGTTTGTTGTGACTTAAATTAAAATAGATCCGCGATAGCTTTGAGTGTTCCTTTCCCTTATGTTGATTGTGAAGATAGGAAGCCCTATTGTTCACCATTGCCCCTTGGACATGGTTAGATGATGGAATCCTTCCTAACATTCATACATCTTTCAGATTAGTTGTGGATTAGTTTAATTCTATTGTTTAATTGTCTCATGGTAATGGTTTTGTGATAGAATCAACTCTAATTCTCATACCTTTCATCTCTTGAAAACTAGATCAAAAGAAGTTCAGATTGATTTTAATGAAATATATTCCAACTGGATAAAGATGGGACTCTGATTCCAGTTGTGTTCGTGAATCAAGCGTAGATCTCCCTAATCTCTACAAGTGGATCCTCTAAATCCCTAGTTTCCCACCTTTGAATTCTAAAGTTTAGTTTACTATTTCACCATTATTCCATCAATTATTCGTGATTTAGATTTCATCTTCTTCTAGTTTTAGTTCTGGTTTCTTTCAGATTATGTATAAGGTTCAGTCCCTATGGATTCGACCTCGGTCTTACCGAGTTTATTACTAGACCACAGCCCTATACTTGGGGTATGAACACTTCGCCAATTTCCGTCCAATAAGTCTATGCAACTGGCCTCTACAAGATCATCGCCAAGATCATTTTCAACCGGCTTGGCCCCTTGCTCCCGAAGTTGATATCTCTTGAGTAAGGAGCCTTCGTTAGGGGCCGTTCAATAGCTGAAAATATTGCCCTTGCCCAAGAAATATATAGAGACATCGATAGGAAGGTTCATGAGGAAAACATTGTTCTGAAACTTGACATTGAGAAGGCTTACAATAGAGTGAATTGGTGTTTCCTGAAGCAAGTTTGAATTAAGTTTGGATTTTGCTCCAAATGGGTGGAGATGGTGGAGTCTTGTTGGAACAACAATTAGTTTCAGTCCTTGTCAATGGAGTGAGCTGTGGTTTCTTTAGATCCACCAGGGGCTTGAGACAAGGAGATCTCCTCTCCCCCAGTCTCTTCATCCTTGCTGTTGAAGTTTTCAGTAGGGGGATTTCCAAGCTGGTGGCTAGTGGTTTGTGTCAGCCTTTTAAGCTAAAATGGGATGCATTCAGATATTTCATCTGCTTTATGCTGATGACACGGTTTTATTTATTAATGGCTCCCATAAGTCTTTGGAAAAGATGCAAGGTTTCATTTCTAAATACCAAAGTTAACTACAGGAAGAGCTCATGTAAGCCCCGTTTCCTAGACCGTACCGTTCCATAGGCTTCCGCAGTCTTCCCGGTCGAATTCCGGCAACCTTCGACCCTTAACCGGTATTTGCGCGCGACCCTGATTCTCGTGCCGTCAACCCGAGTCTACTCAACCCAGGGCTTGTACCTTAGCGACCGCGTCGTCCCCTCGGTTCCGATGCCGCGATTCGCGCGCTGATGCGATGCTCTGGTCGGGAGTTGTGGGCCAGCATTCGGTGCGAGGAAACACCGCGCGTGCGAATTCTGAGGGAATCTCTACAAGGTGTCACATCAATCAATCAATCCCATCAATCCCATCATGTCAAGTACACATCACTTTTCACCCTTTCTCAAGCAAACCCCAAAGTCAAAAAGCTCTTACACAACCCATGCTTTTCTTACACCTTTTACCAAAAAAGTCAAAAAGTGCTTACACTCCCATCCATCACTCCATCACCCATCACTCCCTCTCTCTCTCTCCCTTACAAGTCTCTCTCATTTTCAACTCTCCCATAAGCAAGAAATCCATACGTATGAGTTCTCCCATGGTGAGAAAATTTTCTTTGTGAGGCCCACCTTTCCTACCCCTTCATCTCTCATCTCAACCATCCATTTCTCATCTTCCTCCATCAAAGAGAAGCACAAGGAGCTAAGGAAGCCAAGGGAGCAAGAAGATCAAGCGGTGGGTGCTTGGATATGGTAGTTTTAATCTTTTTTTTGATGGACCAAGTGAGGCCAACCGATCAATGGTTTGGATCTCACTTTGGACCCTAAGATGTGGCCGATGGCCCACTTGGATCATCATGATGTTTATTTCTTTACATGTTTAAGGTCATCTAGACCGTTTAATTTAGTGGAGAAGGGATCTCCACCATTGGATTTTAATTTTATGGGCCCACATGTAATGACCCACTTGATTTATGTTGTAGATCATAGAAGGGAGGGCCCATAGTGCCGGGGTCCCTCCATCAAGCGTGTCCCACTCTCTATCTCTCTCTCCCCCTCTTTATTTCTTTTTTTTTTTTATGTGTGATGATAATAAGGTTGTGTGGCCCACTTGAATGGACCCCACCATGAGACATGTATTTTATCCAAACCATGTTCAAGTGGAGCCCACCTTTTTATGTATTGTACCCACACCACTCAAGCATGTGGAGGCCCACCTGAGCAGGGCCCACCTTAAATATTTTAATGCTTAGACCGTCCAGCGTCCCTGACGCTGGACGTTGTAAGAAAACAAATATCACTTTGATTTAACACTTGAAGTGGACCGCTCACACAGACCCCACCACTAACCCATTGATCCAATCCATGCCGTCCATCTCATTCCATGGATCATTTTAGGCGTTAAGCCGAAAAATGAAGTTGATCTGAGCATCTGGTGGGCCATAGCATAGGAAACCGTGGTGGTTACCGTTGAAAAATCGCCTATTGCTTCTATTCACCAAAATATATTTAATATTGGGCTCGTTTAGTTTGTATTAAGCCATGAGACCTGACGGTTGGGTCAGATTCATCTGATATGGGCCCCACTGAGGAAAAACCTCATAAATTTTTAAAAAAATAAATAAACAAAACAGCGCGCCAGCGGCGGACGGTCTGGCCGACGTACAGCCAAGCACGGCTGTAGCTGTGGGCCCCACCTTGATGTTTATTTATCATCTAATCCATTCATACGGTGGAACCTAAGGTCAGTGGACCACCCTCCAAAAATCAGCCTGATCCAAGACTCAGGTGGCCCACACCGTAGGAAACAATGGAATTGAACCTCTACCTTTGAAACCCTTTTTGGGCCCACAGAAGTTTTGGATCAGGGTGAAATTTGTTTTCACCCTTCATCTAGGCCCACGTGGCCTTATCAACGGGTTGGATGGCATAGCAACATTATGGTGGGCCCCACATGGAGCCCATAAGGATGTATGTGTTTCATTACCACCGTCCGCCTAGACGGTGGAACCCACTGTGATGTTTGTTTGTTACCCCACCGTCCTGGACGGTGGGTGTGTGCGTGCGTGTGTGGGTGCGTGCGTGCGTGTGTGTATATATATATATATAATATTATATATAATTTTGTATGTATTATATATTATATTATATCTAATACACTGATATGTAAGGCCCACCTCAGTTTGCTTGTGGCCCGTGATTGAGGCCCACTTTGATATATATGTAAGGCCCATGGGTCGAGGCCCATTTAATGTGTTAGGGGCCCATGGGTTAAGGCCCGTTAAGATGTATTAGGACCTACGAGTCGAGACCCATTTGATGTACATGTGGGGCCCCATTTGGCGAGGCCCATTTGATACACATAAGGCCCATGTGAGTAGGCCCATTTGACGCACTCTAAGGCCCACGGGTTATAATGCGATGTACATAAGGCCCATTGGTGCGGCCCATTGATGTGGCCCACTTAATGAATATAAGGCACATGTGATTTGGCCCATTTGATGTATTTAAGGCCCAATGGGATGTACCTAAGGTCCATTGCAATGTGTGATCCCAACATGATTTATGTAATGATGTTTACGTCGGGCTATACCTTGGGAGCAATGGCGGTTTGACGTCCCCATTGCAAGTATAGTGTTGGTTAAATGTCCACATTATGACTTCCCCTAGGGCCCATTGTTAGGCCCATATATGTTATGTGTAGGCCGTCTAGGCCCATCTTCGTTTTGCACATCATCCATCCTATATAACATGTTTAGTTCCATGATTCATGATCATATGCATCATACGTATGCTTGATATGAGAAATGATTGATCATAGCATATGCCTTGGGCGATTGTTTAGGAGCTCCCGACATGGGGTGTTGCCCTACATGAGCGCACGATACGCCCAGGATTGTGCATGACCGAATAGTGTGATTCATGCATTCGTATTGCGTAATATGGTTATTGACGCCCTAGCGACATCAGGAGCCGTGGCCTCCATAGACGTATCTTGGTTGGCAGGATGATACCGGAAATACTTTTCTACATGGGGTGCGATAGATATCCACGGGTGAAAGTTCCTAAACCCTTATGGTACCGGAGGTTGCTCCAACGTCTGGACCGAGTGGGTGCATGAGCGCGAGTGCCGATTACGACGGTTGCGCTTTTCACTGTGTCGTGGTCGATGGGAAGGGGGTGCGGCCTTAGCCCCGAGAGTAGAAGGCAATGCTAGGCTGAGACTAGCACGAGGAATGGGTCCGCTATTGACGACCCGCCCGATATTGGCGGCGGATAGTGAGGTCTTTTCCACTCACCTTATTGCGCGCGATGGGCGGCAATCTGGTGTGATCATTATCAGGTGATATTTAAGATTTTGGTGTATTGATATGTGGACTTAGATGAGGATTTGCATGCTTGAGTTGCATTTCACATTGCATGGCCTTGGTATGGCCGACATCATTCTTTGCACCGCATGGCCTTGTACGGCTAATGGTATTCTTGGCATTCATCAGCATGTTCGGCATTACTCTTGCATAACTGTATTATCACCTTAAGCATACACTTTCACCACCCTGTATCCTACGTCACCTGCACGACGTAGGATCGCAGCAGCGCTGAGGCTTGGGCGCGTAGCTGATCTTTTTGGAGCTTTTAGTCTATCATCACTGTATTTCCCTTATGCTCATTGTACTTGTGAAGTTTTTTATTATAGTGGAAATGTGATGGAGTTTTTGGTTGTTGTTTGTGGGTTATGCCTTTGGTTATGCTTATTACGAATCAAATTGATGTTGAAAATCCTCCTTGTAGCATCCCAGGATCGGAACCTGGCGAATGGGCACTGGGAGCCGAGAATGGAATTCTACGGAGGCTGTCGGCGCCAGATTCGGCGATCGGGAATTTTGTGAGCCCGGTTTCCGAGTTTGGGGCGTGACAGCTCATTCCTCCGTTTTGCTAAGATGCCAACTAGCTGGATTAGATCCATTGAAAGGATTCTGGGCTTTTCGAATGTAATTGGTAATTTCATGTACCTGGGGATCCCGATTGTGAAAGGCAGAATCAAGATTTGTATCTTCAGCCCATTGCTCGACAAGTTAAAGGCCAAGATTCAAGGTTAGAATGCAAGAATCTTCTCTCAGGCTGGTAGGCTTACCATAATTTCTTTTGTTCTTGGCAGCATCCCCATCTACACTATGTCGATGACTATCATTCCTAAGAAAGTTCTGAAAGATATGGAATATGTGCTTGCTAACTTCTTTTTGGGGGTGGTATATGAAGGGAAGAAAAAACTGCATTAGAAAAGGTGGAGCTCCTTATGCTTGCCAAAGGATGAGGGTTGGCTCGGTATCAGAAAAATGAAAGAAGCTATGCGAGCCCTTCAATCCAAAATGGCCATGGGTAGCTAGATACGGGGAGAACAATAGCTTTATGGGCGAATTTTATGAGACCTAAATACCCAATCTCTACTGTTCTTGCCATCAACTCCAATCCCAACACCTCTGTCTCGCGTTTTTGGAAACCTTGGTGGGCCTCTTCCCTTTTCTAGACAGGAACGTCCAATGGGAAGTGGGCCTTGGACGTTGCAATATGTGGTCCTGTAACTGGACCGGCCGGTCTGGGAGATCTGGAATTCATCCCCTCCCTTGACATCCCTCCCAACCTCAGGAACCTCTTTGTTGCTGATTTCTTGGATGAGGATGGGCTGAAACCTTCTGCCCCTGCGGTCCTTCTTGATTGGATCCAGGCTCACATCCAACAAGGTGGCTTCTGTGTCTCCGAGGCAGAAGACCATCACTCTTGGCCCCACGCCCCTTTAGGTAATTTCACTGCAAAATCAGCTTGGGATGTCAGCAAAGACAGTGGGCTAAAGAAGCCATCTGACTATAGCGAATGGGGCCCACTTATTTGGGTTAATCCACGAAGAGAATTGGCTTAACAAGGCCTAAGGGAAGGTTACAATGAGGACATCTAACTGTCATTGACCATCAATGTGGATATTCAACCAACATTGCTCCCAAGTAGTGGCCCATGTAGAGTCAAACATAAGGCGGGTCCAAATATCTAACAGGTGGCCTCAAATAATCATCACAGGTGGCCTTACACATGTAGCACGTGGGCCTACACATCACGGTGGGTCGATACATTGGGCTGCACCATTAGCCTAATATGCACATCACGGTGGATCGTAAACTGATATTGATTATAATTTTGATTTAAGGAATGCATTCAGTTTTTAATGGTTTGTTGTGACTTAAATTAAAATAGATCCGCGATAGCTTTGAGTGTTCCTTTCCCTTATGTTGATTGTGAAGATAGGAAGCCCTATTGTTCACCATTGCCCCTTGGACATGGTTAGATGATGGAATCCTTCCTAACATTCATACATCTTTCAGATTAGTTGTGGATTAGTTTAATTCTATTGTTTAATTGTCTCATGGTAATGGTTTTGTGATAGAATCAACTCTAATTCTCATACCTTTCATCTCTTGAAAACTAGATCAAAAGAAGTTCAGATTGATTTTAATGAAATATATTCCAACTGGATAAAGATGGGACTCTGATTCCAGTTGTGTTCGTGAATCAAGCGTAGATCTCCCTAATCTCTACAAGTGGATCCTCTAAATCCCTAGTTTCCCACCTTTGAATTCTAAAGTTTAGTTTACTATTTCACCATTATTCCATCAATTATTCGTGATTTAGATTTCATCTTCTTCTAGTTTTAGTTCTGGTTTCTTTCAGATTATGTATAAGGTTCAGTCCCTATGGATTCGACCTCGGTCTTACCGAGTTTATTACTAGACCACAGCCCTATACTTGGGGTATGAACACTTCGCCAATTTCCGTCCAATAAGTCTATGCAACTGGCCTCTACAAGATCATCGCCAAGATCATTTTCAACCGGCTTGGCCCCTTGCTCCCGAAGTTGATATCTCTTGAGTAAGGAGCCTTCGTTAGGGGCCGTTCAATAGCTGAAAATATTGCCCTTGCCCAAGAAATATATAGAGACATCGATAGGAAGGTTCATGAGGAAAACATTGTTCTGAAACTTGACATTGAGAAGGCTTACAATAGAGTGAATTGGTGTTTCCTGAAGCAAGTTTGAATTAAGTTTGGATTTTGCTCCAAATGGGTGGAGATGGTGGAGTCTTGTTGGAACAACAATTAGTTTCAGTCCTTGTCAATGGAGTGAGCTGTGGTTTCTTTAGATCCACCAGGGGCTTGAGACAAGGAGATCTCCTCTCCCCCAGTCTCTTCATCCTTGCTGTTGAAGTTTTCAGTAGGGGGATTTCCAAGCTGGTGGCTAGTGGTTTGTGTCAGCCTTTTAAGCTAAAATGGGATGCATTCAGATATTTCATCTGCTTTATGCTGATGACACGGTTTTATTTATTAATGGCTCCCATAAGTCTTTGGAAAAGATGCAAGGTTTCATTTCTAAATACCAAAGTTAACTACAGGAAGAGCTCATGTAAGCCCCGTTTCCTAGATCGTACTGTTTCATAGGCTTCCATACTCATGGCGAATTGTGCAACCTTCGACCCTTAACGTGTATTTGCGTGTGACCCTGATTGTCGTCAACCCGAGTCTACTCAACCCAGGGCTTGTACCTTAGCGACCTCGCTGTCGCCGCAGTTCCGATGCCGCGATTCGCGCGCTGATGCGATGCTCGGGTCGGGAGTGTGGGCCAGCATTCGGTGCGAGGAAACACCGCAGTATCTCGAGGGAATCTCTACAATGTGTCACATCAATCAATCAATCCCATCAATCCCATCATGTCAAGTACACATCACTTTTCACCCTTTCCCAAGCAACCCCCAAAGTCAAAAAGCTCTTACACAACCCATGCTTTTCTTACACCTTTAGCCAAAAAAGTCAAAAAGTTCTTACACTCCCATCCATCACTCCATCACCCATCACTCCTTCTCTCTCTCCCTTTACAACTCTCTCTCATTTTCAACTCTCCCATAAGCAAGAAATCCATACGTATGAGTTCTCCCATGGTGAGAAAATTTTCTTTGTGAGGCCCACCTTTCCTACCCCTTCATCTCTCATCTCAACCATCCATTTCTCATCTTCCTCCATCAAAGAGAAGCACAAGGAGCTAAGGAAGCCAAGGGAGCAAGAAGATCAAGCGGTGGGTGCTTGGATATGGTAGTTTTAATCTTTTTTTTGATGGACCAAGTGAGGCCAACCGATCAATGGTTTGGATCTCACTTTGGACCCTAAGATGTGGCCGATGGCCCACTTGGATCATCATGATGTTTATTTCTTTACATGTTTAAGGTCATCTAGACCGTTTAATTTAGTGGAGAAGGGATCTCCACCATTGGATTTTAATTTTATGGGCCCACATGTAATGACCCACTTGATTTATGTTGTAGATCATAGAAGGGAGGGCCCATAGTGCCGGGGTCCCTCCATCAAGCGTGTCCCACTCTCTATCTCTCTCTCCCCCTCTTTATTTCTTTTTTTTTTTTATGTGTGATGATAATAAGGTTGTGTGGCCCACTTGAATGGACCCCACCATGAGACATGTATTTTATCCAAACCATGTTCAAGTGGAGCCCACCTTTTTATGTATTGTACCCACACCACTCAAGCATGTGGAGGCCCACCTGAGCAGGGCCCACCTTAAATATTTTAATGCTTAGACCGTCCAGCGTCCCTGACGCTGGACGTTGTAAGAAAACAAATATCACTTTGATTTAACACTTGAAGTGGACCGCTCACACAGACCCCACCACTAACCCATTGATCCAATCCATGCCGTCCATCTCATTCCATGGATCATTTTAGGCGTTAAGCCGAAAAATGAAGTTGATCTGAGCATCTGGTGGGCCATAGCATAGGAAACCGTGGTGGTTACCGTTGAAAAATCGCCTATTGCTTCTATTCACCAAAATATATTTAATATTGGGCTCGTTTAGTTTGTATTAAGCCATGAGACCTGACGGTTGGGTCAGATTCATCTGATATGGGCCCCACTGAGGAAAAACCTCATAAATTTTTAAAAAAATAAATAAACAAAACAACATGCATGCAGCCATTGCTGCTGTGTCAGAGCAGGCAGCGGCAGGCGCTGCCAGCGCTGTGGGCCCCACCTTGATGTTTATTTATCATCTAATCCATTCATACGGTGGAACCTAAGGTCAGTGGACCACCCTCCAAAAATCAGCCTGATCCAAGACTCAGGTGGCCCACACCGTAGGAAACAGTGGGATTGAGCCTCTACCTTTGAAAACCTTTTTGGGCCCACAGAAGTTTTGGATCAGGGTGAAATTTGTTTTCACCCTTCCTCTAGGCCCACTTGGCCTTATCAACGGGTTGGATGGCATAGAAACATTGCGGTGGGCCCCACATGGAGCCCACAAGGATGCATGTGTTTCATTACCACCGTCCGCCTGGACGGTGGAACCCACTGTGATGTTTGTTTGTTACCCCACCGTCCTGGACGGTGGGTGTGTGCGTGCGTGTGTGGGTGCGTGCGTGCGTGTGTGTGCATATATATATATATATATATATATATAGTATTATATTATATATAATTTTGTATGTATTATATATATAAATTATATATTATATTATATTATATCTAATACACTGGTATGGGAGGCCCACCTCAGTTTGCTTGTGGCCCGTGATTGAGGCCCACTTTGATTTATATGTAAGGCCCATGGGTCGAGGCCCATTTGATGTGTTAGGGGCCCATGGGTTAAGGCCCGTTAAGATGTATTAGGGCCTATGGGTTGAGGCCCATTTGATGCACATGTGGGGCCCCATTTGGCGAGGCCCATTTGATACACATAAGGCCCATGTGAGTAGGCCCATTTGACGCACTCTAAGGCCCACGGGTTATAGCCCATTGCAATGTACATAAGGCCCATTGGTGCGGCCCATTGATGTGGCCCACTTAATGAATATAAGGCACATGTGATTTGGCCCATTTGATGTATTTAAGGCCCAATGGGATGTACCTAAGGTCCATTGCAATGTGTGATCCCAACATGATTTATGTAATGATGTTTACGTCGGGCTATACCTTGGGAGCAATGGCGGTTTGACGTCCCCATTGCAAGTATAGTGTTGGTTAAATGTCCACATTATGACTTTTCCTGGGGCCCATTGTTAGGCTCGTACGTGTTATGTGTAGGCCGTCTAGGCCCATCTTCGTTTTGCACATCATCCATCCTATATAACATGTTTAGTTCCATGATTCATGATCATATGCATCATACGTATGCTTGATATGAGAAATGATTGATCATAGCATATGCCTTCGGGCAGATTGTTTAGGGGCTCCCGTACAGGGGGTGTTGCCCTACATGAGCGCACGATACGCGCAGGATTGCTGCATGACTGAATAGTGTGATTCATGCATTCGTATTGCGTAATATGGTTATTGTACGCCCTAGCGACATCAGGGCCGTGGCCTCCATAGACGTATCTTGGTTGGCAGGATTGAATACCGGAAATACTTTTCTACATGGGGTGCGATAGATATCCCTGGGTGAAAGTTCCTAAACCCTTATGGTACCAGGAGGTTGCTCCAACGTCTAGACCGAGTGGATGCATGAGCGCTGAGTGCCGATTACCAGACGGTTGCGCTTTTCACTGTGTCGTGGTCGGTTGGAAGGGGGTGCGGCCTTACCCGCCCGAGAGTAGAAGGCAATGCTAGGCTGAGTCTGACCAGCTCGAGGAATGGGTCCGCTATTGACGAGCCGAGCCCGATATTGGCAGGCGGATAGTGAGGTCTTTTCCACTCACCTTATTGCGCGCGATGGGGCGGCAATCTGGCTTGGAGTGTACTAGACCCCGGTGATATTTCAGATTTTGAGCTGTATTGATATGTGGACTTAGATGAGGATTTGCATGCTTGAGTTGCATTTCACATTGCATGGCCTTGGTATGGCCGACATCATTCTTTGCACCGCATGGCCTTGGTACGGCTAATGGTATTCTTGGCATTCATCAGCATGTTCCGCATTACTCTGATACTGCATAACTGTATTATCACCTTAAGCATACACTTTCACCACCCTCTAAGCTTTCTATAAGCTTATGCACGACCGTTGCGTGCAGGTGACAGTGCTGAGGCTTGGGCGCGTAGCTGATCTTTTGGAGCTTTTAGTCTATCATCACTGTATTTCCCTTATGCTCATTGTACTTGTAAAGTTTTTTATTATAGTGGAAATGTGATGGAGTTTTTGGTTGTTGTTTGTGGGTTATGCCTTTGGTTATGCTTATTACGAATCAAATTGATGTTGAAAATCCTCCTTGTAGCATCCCAGGATCGGAACCTGGCGAATGGGCACTGGGAGCCGAGAATGGAATTCTACGGAGGCTGTCGGCGCCAGATTCGGCGATCGGGAATTTTGTGAGCCCGGTTTCCGAGTTTGGGGCGTGACAGCTCATTCCTCCGTTTTGCTAAGATGCCAACTAGCTGGATTAGATCCATTGAAAGGATTCTGGGCTTTTCGAATGTAATTGGTAATTTCATGTACCTGGGGATCCCGATTGTGAAAGGCAGAATCAAGATTTGTATCTTCAGCCCATTGCTCGACAAGTTAAAGGCCAAGATTCAAGGTTAGAATGCAAGAATCTTCTCTCAGGCTGGTAGGCTTACCATAATTTCTTTTGTTCTTGGCAGCATCCCCATCTACACTATGTCGATGACTATCATTCCTAAGAAAGTTCTGAAAGATATGGAATATGTGCTTGCTAACTTCTTTTTGGGGGTGGTATATGAAGGGAAGAAAAAACTGCATTAGAAAAACTGGAGGTCCATATGCTTACTGAAGGATAAGGGTGGGCTGGGTATCAGAAAAATGAATGAAGTTATGAGAGCTCTTCAATCTAAAATGGCTTGGGCAGATAGATACAGAAAGAATAACAGCTTGCGAGCCAATTTCATGAGAGCCAAATACCCAATCTCTAGTGACTCTGTCATTAACTACAGTCACAACCCCTCTGTCTCTCCTTTTTAGAAAATCATGGTGGGCCTCTTCCCTTTCCTGGACAGGAACGTCCAATGGGAAGTGGGCCATGGGCGTTGCAATATGTGGTTCTGCAATTGGACCGGTTTGGGTCCATTGGAATCCATTCCCTCCCTCAACATCCCTCCCAATCTCAAAAGCCTCACTATTGCTGATTTCCTTGATGAGGATGGGTAGAAATCTTCTGCCATTGTGGTCCTTCCTAATTGGATCCAAGCCCACATCTAGCATGGTGGTTTTTGTATCTCTGAGGCTGAGGACCAACACTTCTGGCCCCACGCCCCTTCAGGTATATTTTCTACAAAATCGGCTTGGGGCGTCAGCAAAGACAGTGGGCTAAAGAAGGCCTGGGCTAGGTGGATGTGGCACCCCAAAATCCCTCCAAAGATCTCCATCTTCCTATGGAGGTTGATGCAGGGGACCTTACTAGTTGATGAGAACATTCAACACAGAGGTGTTTTCCTAGCTTGCAATTACTGCGACGGCACCCAGGGCCATGGGTTGCAAATGGAATCTCAATCGCATCTTTTTCTGGACAACAATCTTGTTGGTTCTATCTGGGCTCATATAGCAGGTATGTTTGGGTGCCCCCTTTTCCTCCAGTCTTCAGTCCAAGACAGGCTCAGTTGGTGGTGGCAAAGACCATTTCCCCACTCTAAGTTCTCCTCCCCTTCCTGGTTAGCCCTTGTTTTCTTTCTTTGGGAGATTTGGAGGGCTAGAAATGAGGTAAGATTTGAGGGGCGTCCCATATGATCATCTCAAGCTATTCCCAAAAGAGCCAAATGGTAGCTAATTTCTTTGTTCTCTAACCTCTAAAACTGCTCAAATCTGTTGTCAGCTGACCACCCTGATCTCTTCAACATGCTTCAATCCCATCCTCCTCGCCCTTCCCCAAAATTTACAACCGTCAGATGGATCAAACCCAAATTGGTTTGGTACAAACTGAATGTGGATGACTCTGCTCTGTCAAACCCTGGACCTGCAAGTGGAGGTCGTATATGCAGAGATAGCCAAGGTATCATGATATTTGCTTTCAGCAGCAGGTATGGAAATGCTTTTAACAACAAAGTTGAACTTAGGGTTGTTCACGAGGGCATGGTTCGATGTGTAAATCTTGGGTTAAACAAAGTTCTAATAGAATCTAATTCTAAATGGGTGGTGGAATGCATCGATGCTAATACTAGCTCATGGATCTAGAAATACTGGCTATCCAGAATTAGGAGACTCAATCTTTGGGGCAATTTTCGGATCGCCCATATTGCTATAGAAGCCAATGGTCCGCCGACGGTTTGGCTAAGCAGGGAAGTCTGTTGCAAGCCAGCCAGCTCTTCAGGGTCGTTTTTGATCTCCCCAGGGTAGTTAAGGGCAGATACCTTTTAGATAAAACAGGTTTCAATTCACTCAGAAAAATTTAGGAGCCCCCTTTTTTTTGTATAGATATGATAGGTAGGCCAGATTTTATTTGGTTGATGCCCGAATGAGGTTTATTTTGGTGAGGCCCGGTCATTTTGTGGCGCCCCCTTTCTCTGTATAGCCTCCTTCTGATCAATGGATCCCAGGTGGTGTGATCCCACCTTAAAAAAAAAAAAGAAAAGAAAAAAAAGAAGTGCGACTCATCGAGTAATGAGTTTGCTAGATCTGGTTTTGGCCGGACCTATGTTTGGTTCTGTGTGTAAGGACAAGAAAAGAAAGGATGAAGCAAGAGAGAGAGAGATAGAGGAAAAATAAGAATTATGAGAATAGAAGGCTGACTGTTGAATCTCATCAAGTTGACTTAGAGAATTGTCGAGCCAACTCAGGTGTTCTCTTACTGAGTTATGGTTCAGCAAGTTGTGTTAGGACCAGAGATTGATCCATCTTCTCTTATGGCCGATCAACTTCAAGAGAACTCGGTTTGAATCTGAGTTATTGCGAGTGGGCCGCTATTTCAATCCATCGACTTCCCACTGAGATAGCTCAGAAGTTTTCTATGAGTTCATTAGTGTGAGAGATCTATTATGGTCCCTTGTTGTTCTACAACACTTGAAGATCTTGTGGAGTTGGTGAGTTCGAGTTCTCTAATGGATTGATTCCAAGTTTATGCTGTGAACTTGAGAACTTGAGTTCTCAACAAGCTGGATTCGTACGAGTTGGATAATTCGAGTTGAATTCATTTCAATCTAATTGAAAGGTAAGATTTCTCCCTTTATAGCTTTCCACTTAAGTTCATTAATCTTGCTATAGATGACGTTTAATTATTACCTTATATTTGGAACCTCTTGAGCTTCTTGATTAATCCACTTATTTCACTAATCGAATATGATAATTCTCTGTGCAATCGACTCTTGAAATGAATGACTGACATGCCTCTTTAATTCTAGTAAGAATTAATGATTTGATTGCCACATGTTATCTTAAATTGAAAATTGATTAATTAATTAGATATTTACCACTTGTGATTATTTGATGATATTTTTGGAGAACCTCAAACTAATGGACTTTTTTTTTTTTATTATAATGGATTAAATGATTTTTTATTTCATTTTATTTTATTATTATTATTATTATTTTTATGAACTTACCATCCTGTGGGTCATTTGTACTTATGTGGCTTTTGGAGATAATCTATTTTTATTGCATCATTGTATAGATTACTTGCCCTATGTGGCTTTGATAAAATATTTGCTCTTTTATGGTTTTAATAATTTATTTTGTACAAACTTGCTAATTTCTAAGTTATTAGGTGGAGTTCTTTATGATTTTCGAGTGATGCCAGAGTTCACGTATTGATTTTCTATTCATCTTTCAAAGTTCACTTACAGCGGTAGTGCTAGAATGTAGTGATCTAAACTAAACCTCAAACATTCTGCAACATGGCTGGACATAAGTATATAGGAGACTAAAAGTATGTTAGGCTAAGATAAATGATAAAGACTATAAAGATAAAATATGTTTAGTATGTGTTCAGAGCTCTTCGTTGTATTATTCTTTTATAGCTTCGAGAGGCAGTAAAACTCTCGCTAGGTTTCCTTGCTAATTTTAGATCACTCATAATCAAGACGTTTATGTGCTCTTTTCATAAGAGATATTCGTAAATTTGAAACCATTTTCAGATCTCTTGTTAGTGTGATTGTAGAGATCCGTGGACCTTTAGGGGTTAGTCATGCTAGATCCAGTTAGATCACCAACCATTTTTAATCGCGCCCTATCGTAACCATAAAGATCTGTCAATCTGGTGGAACCAGTCTCACTGGATCTAGATCACGACCTAATCTATTTGCTCCCATCTACTTAGATATCATCTGATCTTCGAATTTTCATGATCACCGTAAGAGTTCTGAACATCTCTGGAAAGATCTCTCATTTTGTAAGAATTGTGAGAGATAGCCTTACCAAACATATTTGGATATGTGATGAGATCTTTGCCTCAATGGGTCTTTTATAGGCATGCTAGTCACACTGACTTGGTCATGTGCTACATGAATCAAGGCTATGTATCGTTTGTCACTCTATTTTCCCTTGAGATGTGCGTACGGTTCTATGCCACTTTTACTTCATACTACATATGTCGTTAAAATTTTATTTTATTTTTTTGAAATCTCTATGTATTCATTGAAGAAGCAAGACAGGATAAGCTAAGGCTACTCGGGTAGGACCAACTACAAAAATAAGGCTGCCTGCCTATCATATCCTATACAAGGAAACTCTATCAATGCTCTCTAATTGAGCCCAACCTCGTCAAAGTACAAGTGGGCAAACAATACCTTCATGTGCAATACGATTATGTCATTATATATTAGGCATGTGGTGTTGACATGTGGTGGCACCTAGTTGATATACTGAATTAAGTCCATGATTCTACCAACCGATTGATCCGCGTAGGTCCATTACTAAGCACGTAGTGATGAAATCACAAGGGCCATAATTCTACCTGCTGATTGGTGAAATGTTGCCTGTTAAATGTTCATCTTTGGTTGCACTAATCCAATTACACAATTGTAATATTCATAAGTTGTCTAATTAACAGTTAAGAGCATCTGGATGATGCGATTTCTAGGGTAGACCCCGTCAGATGAATGATCTTGATCTCATATATTTGCCCATGATCAGAAGATGAATGGGTCTTGATCACAGGCATTTGCGCCACATATTAAATTAGGTGTTAGATGGCTATCATGGATGCAGCATGCATGGGATATTTCTAATATAAAAAACCTTTGTGATAATTAAATTGCGATAGGTGGAAAGTACTATTTCCCTGTTACCGACGTTGAAATTTATCATAATCAAGAAAAATGCTCCTGTGCTCTCTTGGCACTGTCCGTTGCACAGCTCTCCTGGTTGCATGTAGTTGCATTGGGACACTTGAACTGTCCAATCAAATGATCTACACTGTACACTGGGTCCATTGCATGTTCCATGGAAAACCATGAACCGTCACACCAATTTGACAAATGATAGCTATTCAACCAATGGTCTTTGATATGGACGGTTCAGATCATTTACACAAAAATAATTTCAATCAATCATTCTAGCAGTGTGATTTTTGCATGGTAGACTCAGAATTGTCCTCCGGACTTAATGGACAGTTCAGATCAATCAATTTGAACTGTCTAATTGAAAATATGCAAGTAAAGCACTATAGCCTATAATTCTCTTAGAACACTGGAGCATTCTCTATAATTAAATTAGAATAAATAAACACAAGAGCTTTATATTAAGCTAAGGAGATCTTAGGAGATCCTTTATAAGATTTCTAGGTGGACCTCCCTACCTACTTGGGAAATCCGAATGTTGCGAAGAAGTCGGCTACCTTGAGATGAGTATACGTAGACTCAGCGACCGGTATTCCGAGTGACCCTTTGTGCGTACGTAGCAGCACTGAGTGCCCGCAGTACCCGAAGTACCACAAAATGTGGTTTCATACCTTCTTTCCAGCTAACTAATGGTACCGGTTGAATATGGTAGACCCCACCATAGAGATCACCTGGCACAAAAATAAGAGCTTGTCAACCTTTTCTTCTTCTTCTTCTTCTTCTCCTCCCTACCTACTTGGGAAATCCGAATGTTGCGAAGAAGTCGGCTACCTTGAGATGAGTATACGTAGACTCAGCTACCAGTATTCCGAGTGACCCTTTGTGCGTACGTAGCAGCACTGAGTGCCTGCAGTACCCGAAGTACCACAAAATGTGGTTTCATACCATCTTTCCAGCTAACTAATGGTACCGGTTGAATATGGTAGACCCCACCATAGAGATCACCTGGCACAAAAATAAGAGCTTGTCAACCTTTTCTTCTTCTTCTTCTTCTTCTTCTTCTTTTTTTTTAAAAAAAATTTATTTATTTAAATTAGTGGGGGCAATGGACAACCATCAGTCTGACTCAAGAAAAAGGTGAGGTCCACTTGAGATTTGGATCTGCCTCATTTCGGGGTTCATGCAATAAAAATGAGCTGGAAAAATGGATGAACAGCATGGTTGAAATACACACATTACGGTGGGGTCATTACTGAGTCCGAGTACATAACAATTAAGGTGTCCGGAGCTGATTGCCTGTGACCCAGGCACAGAGGTATCTCTGTGCCCAGGGCCGTGTGGGCCAACAGGGATGTCTGTGAAAAATGCACTCCGTCCATCTGTTTTGAAAGGCCACAACAGGACAGGATTTTGAAATCAGGTTGATCCAAAACTCATGTGGGCCATTCCACACGAAACAGTGAGGATTGAACGCCCGGCGGTGACAGAAGTTTTGTTTCAGATGATATTTGTTCCTGCAGTTTATTTGAGTAATAATTCTATGAACGGTTTGGATGGCATATAAACATCATGGTCAGCTAAAGTAAGGTTTCAACTATGGATGTTGCTATTCCCACTGTTTTGTTGGTGTGGCCCACTTGAGTTTTGGATCTTTCTGATTTTCAGAATTTTGTCCTATTGTGATCTTTCAAAACAGATAGACAGAGTGGATTTTCACAAACATGTTTGTGAATCGCCTCTCTGTCCACCCTTTTTCAGAAGCAGATTAAGTGCGTCCCCGCCCTCACCTAATATGGTGTGGCGCTGACCGTAGGGCTTATATTTATAAATTTATTCTTTACCCACTCCGTCCATCTATTTTTCTCATATCATTTTCGGGCAGGATTAAAAAAAATGGTGATCGAAATCTCAGGTGGAGTACAACACATGAAACCATAGTGATTGACCATTAAAAACTTATGTCACTACAAAAGCTTTGGGTCAAAGTGATTGTTACTGCTGTTTTCGGCCACATGTGCAAGCATGCCAAAATTGAAATTGCGGCTTCAATTTAAATTGAACAATTATGACCCCAAGCACCAGAATAGGTAGACACGTAGTATATGACTTAGATCTAATGAAATCAATCATCTATTCAGCTACTTGTTCAATGTGTAAAAATTGGATCATGCAATATTCAAATGGTGGGGTTCGTCCTCTGATGATGAGTTGCACTTTTACCTACAAAAGGACTTTTTGAGGTAGATAAAATGAAATGAGAAAATGATTCTTATAGTTGGTCATGAAGAGCAGTTGTAAAACACATTTCTGAGTGATGAACTAAATCTAGGGTACGAGCGTTAACTCAAATTACAGCTAAAGATTATCAGCTACTTAGTTAATGTTATAGATTACACTACGAAATGTAAACAATATGCTGAAAAGTAAAAATTTACACTATGAAAGGCAAGTTGTTTGACAAAAAAGCTAAAGGATTACACTATGAAATGTAAATAGAATAGTAATTGAAAAGATAATTGAAAGATAGATTTATTTTGTTTAAGTTGGTATGTGACAAAATTTTCCTCTTGCATTTCTCTTATATTTATAGCTTTACCATGGCCAAATAGATCAATCCCAAGTCCTGACGGTTATCGTAATCATTCACCACTACTTGACTTTCTCTGTTTCTACTTTTTATCATCTGTCTTGTAACAGCTTGCACACGATTACTTCTTCATCGGTCGCTGAAACAATGACACAACACTGTTTGATATGCTTCAACTACTATTATTAAAAAAAATTCTTCCTACGTATCTGTAGATCTTCGAATACATCATATGGATATGTACAGATCAAACATAACTCTCTCTTATTAGTTCTCAAAGGAAATGATGATAATGGGGATGAACAATAATATTTCTTTTTTCATTCATGTAGATATGTATAACCTTATCAACAGATTGGATGGTAAATAAACATTTGTTGAGTATTAAGGTGGGCCCTAGGTAGTTTTAATGGTAGGTGTTTACTCACTAGTGTTTCCTATGATACAGTTTATCTGAAACTTTTATGTTATGGGGAAAATAGACTGACATACTAATAACAGGCCAGGTCAACAATTCGAACGACAAATTGTAACCCAGAGGTCCTCGACCGAGCATGGGGAAAGGACGAGCTCAACCTCTTCAACTAAGTGCAAAGGAAGGCCAAGCCCTACCTCAAGGCGTGAGGTCGAGACAACCATTTGGAGGGAACGAACTAACTCACCTTAGGTCGGCAAGACCCGTCCTTAGTCAAATACAACGCCGACCTCAGTTGCGAACTAGGTCGGACTGCTTTACGACAGTTGAACCCACCCTCCGTGGGATCCGACCTGACCTCAATCAGGTCTGTCTGCATTCTCAGCCGAAGATCGCAGAAACCAACTTCCGCATGAATCACCCCGAGATTCTAGGCAAGGATCTAGAACGATCGGCCACGCAAAGAGTCTAAATTCTACTATAATAATTTCCTGCTAAATAGGATAGGTGTCCTCCATGACATTGCTTCTCCTTACCTATAAATAAGAAAGCCCCCCAAGGTGAAAGGTACGCACAATCTCTATCCTTAAACCCTCAACACTCAAATAGACCCAAATTCCTAACTTAGGCATCGGAGGGTTCCCAGCACGAGCCACGAGCCAGGGTCTCACTTGTCTGTTCTTTGTACTGGTTTGCGAAACCTAGAGAGGGCTAACCAAATTTTTGCATTAATATTTTATATCTTTCACTTTTGGGCTCAAGCCACAAAATGACCTGTACAAACCGATGGACAGAGTGGATATACAGGAAATACATTATCAGGGTTGCACCATGTTGGGTGAGGTCGTGGCACACGTAATCCGCTCCTTTTGTCGCACTGATATCTTATCACGTAGCATTTGACAGGAAATGATAGAATGAGTTGTGGTCCTTGAGTTGTGCAACTCTCTTTACAAATGACGCAGATAAGGTTGGCCCCGAGAGTGGATTAGGTGCGGTCCGTTCTGTTGGGGCCACCTTAATGTATATATTGTATATATTCTAGAAGGACTATTCTAGAAGAAACAGTGGCAATTGAAAGTCCCACCATAAAAAACTTTATAGTGCCCACCATGATGTTTTCCTAATGTTTATTTGCCATCTGGCCTGTTGAAAATGTAAGAAAAAAATCTACATGAAAGGGAAAAACAAATTTCAGATTGACCCAAAACATTTTTGCCCGTAAGAAGTTTTTAATAGTTAATTACCTCTGTTTCATAAGTTGTAGTCCACCTGAAATGTGGAACTGCTTCATTTTTGGGCACATGCCTGAGAACGATCTAGCAAAATGAATGGACATTGCAGATATACAATACATACATCAAGGTGGGTCCATGTTAACAGCCGCACCGTCTTGGGTGAGACTGGCCGGGCCGGACGCACCTAATCCGCTTTCCCTTTTTTCGTGGCACTGACACCGTATCAGATAGCATTTGACGGAAAAGATGTATCAGATAGCATTTGACGGAAAAGATGTTACGTTATGAGAAATTGTAGAGTATTGTCATAGCTTTGCAGCCTTCTTTACAAACTAAGCCGATCAGGTGGTGTTGCTGGCATGGACCAAGAGGTGGCTTGCTTATGCGTTAAGCGGTGGGGCTCAGACGTGTTATGCATGTCTTATATCCATGCCATCCAACCATTTTTTTTTCTCTCATTTTAGGGCATGAACCTGAAAATGAGGAATACTGAGAGCTCAAACTATAGAAAAAAGTGAGAAGAATGACACCTACCATTGCAACCTTTCTAGCTAAGGATAACTTTAATATTTATTTGTCATTTAAATTGTTGATAAAAGTCACTCACACATAAATATTATCCTAATCCAATACTTTTGTATCCCCAGTAAGTTTTAATAGTAGGCATTCAATCACCACTCTTTCCCATGGGTGGTCCTCTTGAACTTTGATTTTGCTTTAATTTTTTTTTTGTTCATGCCTAAAAATGAGGGGAGGAAAGGGATGAACAACACAAAGATACAATAAATATGTCACCTTGGATCTCACAGCACCCAACACATTGACACACTACCACTAGGGTGGTGTTGGCAACACCACTTATAAAGTGCGGATTGTATGTGACACCCTATCACATCACAACACCCAACACATTGACACACTACCGCTAGGGTGGTGTTTGGCAACACCACCTACAAAGTGCAGATTGCAGGTGACACCCTGTCACATCAAGTTCATGCGCTCATAAGTTAGTTGGGGCTACTGTTTTGCTAGCTCATGTCATGATATGATCCCAAAAAAGAGGCAAATCCAAAACTAAAGCAAGCCTCTAGGAAAAGATGTTAGGGAAGTCCCCGTGATGTTTATATGCCATCCAAACCCTTAATAAGGTTGTTCCTATTGTGATGCAGGGAAGGACGTGATGAGGTCAATCAACGTCTTCCTTGATCGGTAGATACCTTGAATCCACAAGGTGCGCTTGAATTCACAAGAAAAAAAATCTCAAATCCAAGAGAGAAATAGAACTTCTAAAGAAATTCATTAATAGAATCTCTAATAAAATAGCGTTAACACTCTTTAAATAACCCTAAAAAAAAAAAAACTATAAAAACATAATCAAAGAATCCTAATCAAACTAGAAAACAAATTCAGAAAATATGCAAATTTTTGCTGCCCTTTGACCTCTTGAGTTGATGGGTTGGAACAACAAAACAATGTCCACAGATTTAAACTAGAAATTCTATAATTTTTGACATGTCGACCCCATTTGTCGACTTGTCGAATTGAATTTTGACCTGTCAACAAGATTTGCCGACCTGTCTAAAGTGAAAGAAATATGCAAGCAATCTGTAACAGTATTTCATTCTGTCAAACAAGATTTTGACCATTCTAAATTGATAGAAATCAGCCAACAAGCAATCTGAAAATTTTGGCGAAATTTTGACCTGTCGATTGGCTGAACTATGCCGAGTGTGTTTGATCCTTATTGGCTCCTTTTCCTTGGTCTATTTTAGCCATGAATGAGTCTGCGACCCGTTCTACATCACTCCCCTCCATTTCAAAAGAACTTGTTCTCGAGTTATTCAACAGATTTGGTTCATTATACTCATACAGGTCTGCTATATTGACCATGCATGAGATCTCTAAATCTTCAAAAAAATCAACAACATAAGCATTATCATTTATCTCACAATGGATGGGTACTGATTCAATATTTTTGTTCTTTAGTTTATTATATGTCCTAGTCGTAAATCTCTCTTTGAGCAAATGAACTATCACGTTGTCGCCCACATTGAATACCTTCAAACGTCGATGCGTGTCAACCTTCTCCTTATACTTGTGGTTGGATGCTTTCAACTAGACCTGAATATCAGAGTGTACTCTTATGATTCGGTCTGCCATATGCTCTGTAGTAATGCTCACGCTCAAAGTTTTAACAGGGAAACCAAATCAAAGGTGTGTCGAGGTACTTGTACATATATAATTTCAAATGAAGAATTGCTGGTGGAACGGTTCAACATATTATTGAACTTGAATTCTGCCTGAGTCAATACCAAATCTCATTGTTTGGGCTTCATCCGAAATGCATCGTATAAGGTTTCTAATTGTATAATTCACTACCTAAGTTTGTCCATTAGCCAGTGGATGATACGTGTGTCAAAATAGATTTGCAATGTGCATGTAGTGTCAAGAGTTTTCTTACATGGTATGAAATGGGCGATGTTGAAATTTTTGTCAACCATGATAAAGACAGAATACACACCATGTTGGATCCGTGGGAGAGTCCGTGCAGGCATATCTTCCTATCTGGCCCACCTGTGATGGGACGCCACATACCAACCGTCTTGATTATGGAACATATGCCCCCTTCGCAAAATTAGAAAAAAACAAAAAAACAAAACCAAGTGCACTGTGAAAATCCTGTGGTGGAGGATCCTATGATTCCTCCCTTTCGCCTATTTACCTGTCCATATAATCACCTATTTATATACAACTAAGAACCCAAAAGATTTGAAATATATTCCATCACCATTCTTCACAAAGATCCTTCTAAGCGAATATGGTTGAGCGAAAAGAAACATTTCCTTTGCTACTTGAGCCCGAAATCAGATCAAATGAAGAAAGGGAAGAAGAAGAAGAAGGTAACTTAATTGGCAAGGTTAAGGACGAATCCAAGAAACTATGGCAGATTGCGGGCCCCGCTATTTTCTGTCGGATCGCCATGTACTCCACGAATGTGGTGACGATTGCATTTAGTGGTCATCTCGGCAACGTAGAGCTTGCAGCCATGTCCATAGCCAATACCGTCCTCGTCGGATTCAATTTCGGTCTTTTGGTACCAATATTTTCCTTTCCATGCTCTAATTTCTTTTTTTCTTTTTCTTTTTTCAGTTCAAGCTATTGAATACGTTCGTGTGTGTGTGTGTGTGTGTGTGTGTGTGTGTGTGTGTGTGTGTGTATTACATTATGTAAATAGATTATTGATTTATAATTAGTCTTGTAATTGATTAAATTTCATATTATTTTCTTAAATTATATGTATTCTATTTTAGGGTTGTATCATCTCTATAAAAAGAGTTTCTCGGTTTCAATAATAGACAGAGAATTTCTCCACTGTAAGTGTGGAAAGAGAATTGCGTATGGGCATCGTGATGACAGCCATATCGGTAGCTTGGCTAGTTTTCTTCTCTTCTATCTCAGCAAAGCGCCCATTCTCACGAAAATATAGTCAACTTGGTGATGTTGATGTCCTCATGATGCCTATCAAACGCCCCTGCAAGAGTCCGTTATTAACTTTGAGCTTTTTATTTTTATTTCTTATTTATTTATTTTAAAAACAACTAGAGAATTGTATTAAACTTTGCCAAGTTGTACAGAACATAAACAATTCAGGCTGGCCCCTCGGGACAAAGGGAAGGAGGGGGCAGCATATCGTAAAGAAGAAAACTGTGCAAACCAAGACTAATTTTTCTTAATATATCCTAAACCCGCCCGGACAAGGAGGAGCTCTCCTCTGGATACGCACGGGAGGGCAGAATCCAGGGTATGGCTTTAGGTACCCAGACGCATCGGGCGTCTATTACTCTGTTGGCTTTCCTCCGGATGTGCCGGATGGACAAAGTTGTTAATCTTTGCATTGCTTCAAATTTATTATTTTTTTTATTAGAAATAGTAAATGGTCAAGGAGTTGGCCTTCCAATAATTTTGAGCTCCGTGAACTTTCGCAACGACGGCAAGATGGAAACCGATTTTGCCAACAATCTAAATGGGAAAGGTGGGAGCACACCATCTTTTGCAATCTCAGTTTAAAAGGCAATTTTTAAAAAAAAAAAAATTTTAATTTTTTTTTTTAATTTTTAATTTTTTTTTTTAAAAGAAGAGCTCTTGTCATAAGGCCGACTAAGTTTCTGGCCATAAAAAACCGCTTGTTTTTAAATAATTTCCAAACAGCCGCACAACATTTTAAAAAAATGAGAAAAAAATCTTCTTGCTTGCACTATGACTACAAATTGGTAACGAGTTATTATGAAAAGACGATTTTACCCCTTTTTTGAAATGAATTCACCTGGTATACCAGGGACGGATTCGGAATCCATTGTACATGTGATCATGCGGTGGGCCCCACAATGATGTCTTCATTTGATCCCGTCCATCCTTTGTGAATAATTTTTCAAGCATGAGCCAGAAAATGAGGCAGATCCACATATCAGGTGGACCCCACAACAGGAAATAGTGTCAATTGTACGCTTACCAATAAAAAAACTACTTGGGTCCCACGGTAATTTTTTTATGCCATCCAACCTGTCGATTAGGTCACGCAGACCTATAGTAAGGAAAAACACCAACATCAGCTTGATCAAAAGCAGTTTGACCTAAATTTCAATCACCAATATTTCCTCTAATGTTGTCCACCTGAGATTTGGATCTACCTCATGTTTGGTCTTTTCATCCATCAAAATTTGAAGTGGCCCACCTGTAAAAGTCACCCGGAGCCACCACTTTGTCACTCCATTTTAGGCTCAGGTACCAAATTTACAATCAATTTGTGATTCGGAATAGACTATCAAAAAGATACAACCAAAACAGTTTCCATTACTGTAGCCCACCTAAATCCCGTTTAGGCCTTATTTTTTGTTCTTATGTATTAATTTAGTGGGTTACCTTACGGTTGAATTGGACTTTGTATAACTATCACGTTGGGACATGTAAAACTCTAGGATGGCGCCACAGTTTCGATGATTTAGCGGTTCTATGGCCCACTGAATCAAGGACCACTCTGATTTTTGTGATGTACGGTTAATTTAAGATGGTGAATCGATTGGTTGGAGTGGATTCGGCATGGACATCAATACATGGCCCACTCGAGAGCAACTTTTCTTTCTATTTCATTTTACAGTAGTGTTGGTTCACCACAGGAAACGGATTAGGTGCGGCATGGTACTCGCGGGACTCGACCAACACGGTGCGGCCCTGACTGTGGGCCTACCTTGAAGTATTGTATATCCACACCGTTCATCCGTTTTGCCATCATTTTATGGCATGACTACAGAAGTGAAGCAGATCCAGATCTCAAGTGGACCACACCACAAGAGAAGCAGTGATTGACCATTAAAAACTTCTTGTGGGCTATAAAAGCTTTTGATCAAGATGACATTTGTTTATTCCCTTCGTACACTTCTTTGTGACCTTATGGACAAGTTGGATGGGAAAAATAAATATTAGGATGGGCCCGTTGAGCAATAATATGAGAATCAAATGTTGGAGAGAATATTTGCCATAGAGAGGGAGTCACTCTCGACCTCAACTGTGGAGAACCCCTGATCTATGCAGATGAAGAGACCGTGGACAACAGCTTTCATTTGCGCCAGAAAGCTGGAACCGACGACATACCCTTTAGAGAAAGCAAACTGAAAAATACCTTTGTCATCCCTACAAACGCCCCCACGGCCGGAGGGCCCGGGGTTTCCCCTAGACGAGCCATAAACAGAAAATATAGAATATTTTACTTGACGGTCGATGGTTAGAATGACAAACGGTGGAAATATTGAGCAGGTATTTGGAAAGAAATTAAAAGTAGGCAGATTTTTGACAATAAGAGCATGCAACTTACTCTGTTTGATGGTTCAAAAGTAATACATGGATGTAAGCTGTGAATATCTAATGTAGTGTTCCTGTTTACTTGCGTTAGTTCTTAATTGATGAAACAACATATCAGCTGTTTGTACTTGCGTTAGTTCTTAATTGATGAAACAACATATCAGCTGTTTGTACTTGCGTTAGTTCTTAATTGATGAAACAACACATCAGCTAGGCATGGCAAGCGCATTGGAGACTCTCTGCGGCCAGGCATTCGGGGCCCGCCAATACTCCATGTTGGGCATCTACCTGCAGCGATCGTGGATCGTTCTCTTCCTCTGTTCACTTCTCTCGCTGCCCATCTATATCTTCACAACACCGATCCTCAAACTGGCAGGCCTGACGGATGAGATCGCAACACTGACGGGGACCGTCGCAATATGGATCATCCCACAGCACTTCGCCTTGGTTTTCCAGCTACCTATAAATAGATTCCTCCAATGCCAGAAGAAGAATGCAGTCACCGCATGGACGGGGGGATTTGCGCTGGTTGTTCATTTATTCATAAGCTGGCTGTTTGTATATAAACTTGATCTTGGACTGTTTGCGGCGGCGTTGATGACGGGCGTCTCATGGTGGCTGAATTTGGTGCTTCTGTTTGCGTATACGACATGTGGAGGCTGTCCTCTCTCGTGGGCTGGATTCTCTTGGGAGGCCTTCTCCGGCTTGTGGGAGTTTATCAAGCTATCGGTCGCTTCCGGCATCATGTTATGGTTCTCTCTCTCTCTCTCTCTCTCTCTCTCTCTCTCTCTCTCTCTCTCTCTCTCTCTCTCTCTGTGCGTGCGTGCGTGCGTGCGTGTGTGTGTGTGTATGTGTGTGTGTGTAGAATGATCATGTATTCTACACCACTGATTATGGTGGGCCATAGTAAGGATGTGGCTGAGCACTTAAAAAAAAAAAAATAATCCCACCTTGTACCAGTCATTGACGTATGTCTAATATGTGGGCTCACTCCCGTTGAGTTAGGTCTGGTGAGGTGGCAATGGGTCAGGTTGGCCCGTTGGGCATTCAAGCCCAACCCACTTCGGGGTAGGTTGGGCTGTAATAATGGCATGAAGGCCTGCCTGGACCAAAATATAAGCCTGTTTTAATTGAGAGCTGGGCTTGGGATGTGTTTAACGGTCCGTCATCCTCGCCAGACATGGCCAGTTTAGAATTTCAAGTGCGTTTTTTTTTTTTTTTTTTTTTTTAAAATTTTTTTTTTTATAATTTTTTACTCCATATATCATGCATGATGAGCACATGCAGATCATAGCTACTGAAAAACCAAGATCCTGCACAAAGGTGAGTGTCTGTTTTGACCTGTCATGGGCCCTTCTCGGCCTTCAACATACCTCAGCCCGGCCCAGGCCTTCCCCATTAACTGCTCTACTGGTGGTCCAGCCCTATTTTTGCAGTCCATGGAAATGATATTCGTATCGTAGCCATGGAGATGTTATTGTAGAGCCGGTGGAACAGGAATATGATAGACCCATCCCTCCGCCTTACACGTGGCAGGTCCGTGTGTCAATCAGATTTGTCAGTCCAGTGGGCCCTTCTATGGATAGCAGATGGTTCAAGTTACACACGGATCAGATGATGTAGCCATCTGAACACTTGGATTCAAAGTGACGGTTGTAAACAAAAATAGCTAATGGTCACCATTTAAGTGACTGAAAATAAACAAAAGTGGTGGATAGGACCTTCTGATAGATTATTATTATTATTTTAAAATTTCTTAAAGGATAAATAGACCATCCATGATGGGATCCACTAGCTAGATGGACCGTCCTGATTGACACAATGGCTCACCACGTCAACCATTCCTGATCTCCTACCATATCATCTCCCATCTAACTGGTGGGCCTTTTATCATTGAATTGAAGTTGGACACTGGTCATGCCTTTTTCCAACAGTCCTTTATTTAGGTCATGGGTCAGATAGCAAGAAGAAACCGTCCGATAAGATTTTGTGCCATGACCAATCCGTGGTAGCCTACCAGATGAGCTGTGCGATTGTAGTGTGGTTCTGCCTCGTGTTAGATGTTGGTTTTTGCTTAGCTAGCCAGCTCTTCTTATCAAAAGAAGAAGATTCATCCATTTTTTCCCCCTCGAATTATAGCTTGGAGAACTGGTATTATAGACTGTTGATCCTGCTGGCTGGTTATATGAAGAACGCTGAGATTGCAGTGGATGCCCTTTCAATATGGTCAGTTGCTCTCTCTCTCTCTCTCTCTCTCTCTCTCTCTCTCTGTGTGTGTGTGTGTGTGTGTGTGTGTGTGTGTGTGTGTGTGTGTGTGATCATCCGGATTTGGATGGTCATGAAAAATTTATAGATGGAACAGTTAGAAACTACTAGCAGAAGACATTTTGATGATGGCCTGCATTCATCGAATGCACACCAAGTTATTGGTTTCTGCCACTTGCCATTTAAACACACTTGAATTGAACCTTTGTTTAATAGATCATGGAAACCGTCTGATACTTGTTACATTGGGCAGCATGAACATCAATGGGTGGCAATTGATGATTCCTTTCGCATTCTTTGCAGCTACTGGGTAAGTATCTCCGGCTATCATATATACTTGACATTTTCCACCATGGACTCACATGGTTGCATAGATGGATGATCCAGACGGTCCATCATGTGGGTGCTGTTGCAGGTGCAAAACCATATAAATATCACACTGGTCAGACATTTCCGGGTCTGATCCACGTATAGTCCGGTTTGGCCCATCAGATGGATGGTCAAAATAATCTGAGTATGCAGCCATGCAGGCGCGATCATGGATGGGCCACATGTGACCTCAATCTACTAAAGATATCTGATTTCATGTGATGAAATAGAGTGAGGGTAGCTAATGAACTTGGGGCGGGCAACGGGAAAGCAGCCAAGTTTGCGACGATCGTTGCTGTGGTAACTTCGATGGTGATAGGAGCAATCTTCTTTGCTCTAATACTAGGCTTCCATGATAAGTTTGCTCTCATCTTCACCTCAAATGAGATCGTTATCAAAGCAGTCGACAAATTGTCAATCTTGCTTGCCGTCACCATTCTCCTTAACAGCGTGCAGCCTATTCTCTCAGGTGAGTCCCTCATTTCCATTCTATGCTGATCAGGAGCGACAGCGAGTTGGTCCTGGATTAGATCAGATCAGATTAGAGCCCAGCCATTTTATATCTGGCTTCAAACATCCATCCCATATATTGATTAATTTAAAATTCAGGCCTCGGTCTCATTGATGGGCCCTCAAAATGGGCCAAGGCATTGGATTGGGCCTCGTGTCAATAGGACAAAAAAAAAAAAAAAACTTAAACCCGTGGACGAAAAATCCCACCCATGGGCCAGTCGAAAAGGGCCAGCGAGCATATTGCCAGTGACCTGTCGACCAAGTTCCTCAGATTTAATGCCCCATCTTATCAGGTGTTGCGGTCGGTTCGGGGTGGCAAGCACACGTCGCATACATAAACATTGGATGCTACTACTTCATCGGACTTCCGGCTGGAATTATATTGGCAATCTTGTTCAATTTCGGAGTTGCGGTAAGCTTGAAATCTTTTTGAGCTTTTTCTTCCAAGCTTGAAATTTTAATTAGATTTTCCGAGACTATAGACAGAGCATTGGTGTATGTATGACTTTCCCGCACGGAATATGTCAGGGTATATGGAGCGGCATGATCGGTGGGACTCTTATCCAAACATTGATATTGGCCATCATCACAATCCGGTGCAATTGGGATATGGAGGTAATCTCATTTATCTTCCAAAATTTTCTAGTGTTTTTTTGGGAGAGAAAGGGTAATAAAGAGTCCAAATTTTCTTTATCTGACAATTTCTTCCGTTTAAGAAACAAAGAAGAGGAGAAAATCACTTCTTTTCCTTGCTTTTCATGTGGTAGTCCGATTGGGGACCTTTACATTTTCAGTGCTGGATCATCTCGTCCCTGCCGCCAATCTCTAAGACGCTGGTCAGGTGGTTAACGTGATCTGATCAGTACGATTTTTCTACCATAACTGGTCTATGGTGGGACTTCCCTTACGAATGGTTCAGACAAACGATTATATTCCCCGAGTACAATGGTTGAGATTTTCACTTCTCTATATGGCAATTTAAATGGCTGAGATTTTGTTTTGCAGGCTGAAAAGGCTAGGATTCGCCTTGATAAATATGGGGGCCACCACGTGTTAGAAGTTTCAGACGGCAGTAAAGACTCCACGGTGTCTTAAAACCTCATTAATCTAGAGATTTGAAATGTAATCTTTGTTTGAAATATTGATCTATTTTCTAAAATAAATTTCATTTGTTTAGTTCCCATGTTTTTTTTTTTTTCATTGGATTGTCTAACAAATTGCATTAGGATAATAAAAATGGAAAGGAAGTGGACCCACTTGATCTACCCAATTCCTTGGGGTCAAAGTTAGTATGGCTCACCCTCCATTTCCTTTTGGAAAACCTTTCAAAACTCCGAAGTTCCAATGAAAGACTGGAAACCGAAATCATACTTTGGAAAAGAGGAGGTTTGGTAAGCCCCACACGCATCCTCTCCACGTAGACCTTTACACACGGCACAAGTACCCACCTAGAACGTGGGTGGGACATGTAAGTCGCGAATAACATTGCCCAACCAAGGACTTACTGCTCAAAATTCAAGCCGGTCCAAACCTTGGATTGTCCGTTACCCACTTTAGAAGCTGCCGTACTTGCTAGTTTTCAGCATGGGAAATGCGAACTCAATGATAAAATCAGAATATACAAGTCCTCCTGATCATGCTAACCTAAGGAACCGCATGATTGGCTAAAATTCAAAAAATAGAATTAGCAGAGTAATAATCAGAAGTCAAATTCTCTAGGGAGTCTTCAATATGTCCTCTTTCTCACAAAAGCAGGAGTAGATCCTAAAAGGGGTCATCCCTACCGACAATTGATAATAAATTCTTTAATCTTGACATACTGGTAAATGATGCAAGGGCAGACATTCTTTCAATAGGAGAAAATACTAGAGCTGGTGTTACTTCCATTTTATGATAATGCTCTTTAAACCTTGTATCTGAGTGCACCCATATGGATTTAGGGGTCATCCCTACCGACAATTGATAATAAATTCTTTAATCTTGACATACTGGTAAATGTTGCAAGAGCAGACATTCTTTCAATAGGAGAAAATACTAGAGCTGGTGTTACTTCCATTTTATGATAATGCTCTTTAAACCTTGTATCTGAGTGCACCCATATGGATTTAGGTATGCTTTTCCAAGTCAACTTCTTAATTTCAGATTCGAAGTTGTGAAGGCTTGATGGGAGAGCTGATTTAAGCTTGCACAAGGTACTTACCCTTGAGCAAGTCATGTATTTCAAAGAAGTAGGAAAGCAACAAGGGAAAGGCTAACACAATATTGGATGGGTCACTTATGGACTTGATTTCAACCAAGAGATGTGGCTGCAATTTATCAAGACCAATTCAGCTGATAGGCAAATTAACCTCACTTGGTATGATGAAAATTGATGACTCATATTCATTAGACAACTAAGATGGTTACTATACTTCCATATAAAGGTGTTATGTAGTCTAGATAAATTAGCTGATGGATTGCTGACGCAGGGATGAATGTGATGAAGTCGATCACCGTCTTCCTCAAGGATTACTACTCCGAATACATGGAGTTTCTTTGGACTCCTCATAGAGACTTCTCGAATCCACGAGAAAAAGAAATAGAAATAATTTTAAGATATGTAAAAGAAACTTGTTGAATGATTGATAGTTGAAATGAATAAGTCTACAACCCTTTAAATAAGGATACTAAGACTAGGAAGAAGTTTAAGAATTAAACTATAATTAAAACTCCATAAAATTTGTAACTTACTATAAATAGTAAATTTTCTATTTATAGTAAGTGTCCTATGTGGCTTAACCACATGTTGGGCGCAACTCCTAAAGCCCAACGGATGAAGAGTTATAATCAAACTAAAAGTTACCATTTATAATAAAAACGAAATTAAACATGGAATTCGGCCATTGATATGATGGAATCTCGCAAATTCGGTGTGGGTAACCCGGCATTGCCAGGTTGGTTGGCTAAAGTAGCTCGTCCTACCCCAAAATCAAATATGGCAAATCGAGTGACTCATTTTAGTTTATGAGATATGCCTGTTTTAAGGTTCTGACGGTCTTGATGACTTTTGCCTCTCTGATCAGGCCTTCTCTAATCCATCTTGGACATGAAAGTGTCTGCAACCTGCTCTACATCAATTGCATTATAAATAATGTGATGATGTAAAATGCAAAATGAAGCTAATAACTCATGTATGCATCATGTTTTTGATAATTGAATAATGAAAGGCTGAAAAAAAAAAAAAAAAGAAAGTAACTTGTAAAATGCAAATGATATAATTTTATTTTTTATTTTTTATTTTTTTTTTCATTTTGGTGAATGTGAGTATAAATATAGAAAGATAATGACTATAGTGACAAAGTGAGAGATGTTGGCATATGTGTGTGTGCACATATGCCAAGTCAATTTGTGGTTAGGTAGGGATTTTTGCTTATCCCCACTTACCTATCATTGGGTTTTGAGGATACTTGAGGAGATATGCGTAGAAGCCATATGGTCTGTTTTTAGTTTCATGTTTTGCAGTTTTAGATTCAGACTTGTACTGGAGCAGCTGGTCGATTAGTTGTTGTTTGGATCCCTTAAGGAGATTCTTGGAGTTAATATCACCTCTTGTGTGGTGGCTACCTTTCTTTTTGAAGTTTGTTATATTGGTGTGTTTTTGTGTGTATAATGATGTGTTTTCATTTAAGGTGCAATACGTTTTGCAAAAAAAAAAAAGTGTGTGCACATAAGGATGCTTATATTGCCCTTCTTTTCCTCCAATAAACTACTTGAACAAGTCATTTTTTTCATCACACCTATGGTGAGGTCTCTAATATAGAGAGTATGTAGAGATCAATCGGTCAAAGTCAAATTTGCTTTTCATCACACCTATAGTTGGCTCTCTAATACGATCACTAGAGTCCCAGGCTATGCTAGATGAGGTCAACAAATGCACTAAATTAGGCTTAAGCATTGTCAGGGGTTCCTTGGTTCTTGACAAGGTAGGGCTAGGTGGGTTGAGAGTTTGATTTTCTCTTTTGGCACTGTTGGGTTGCATCTGTCAGATTGGCCCGTGCTTTTTTTCTGCCTGGTCTTTCCATGTCTCTATTGGGTTCTAAAATCCCACTTCTTGCTGACGAGTGGCTGCAACCACCATAAAATAGAAAAATAAAAACTGAAAGAGAAAGAGCTTTGAACTGCTAAACTTTTGAATACCTAGAAACAATTACAATGGTGTCATTTACAAGCTTTTCTCCTTATGTGAAATGACAAAAAAATCCCTATCTAGATGCTTCCTAGGGCAGCTAAAGGTAGAAAAAATCCATGAAAGAAATCTACTATTTATCTTAACACAGCTAGCAATCTAAACTTAGAAAAAATAAAATAAAATTTAAACTCACAGCTAGCTCACACGGTTATGCACAGCTATCTCACATGATTCTCATGCGGTTTTGGATTTGCACAAATCCACCACCGTTTCCAACACTCTCCTTCAAACCAAAACCAACTTCATTCCAAGTATTGATCTAAATTTCCTGAATTTATCAGTCGGCAATGCTTTGGTGAAGATATTTGCCACTTGTTCAGTAGTGTGACAGTATTCTAGCTTTACCAATTTCTGTTTTACTTGATCTCTAAGAAAGTGATATCCTGTGTCGATGTGCTTACTCCTTCTATGCTGAACTGGATGTTTGGCAAGTTCGATTGTCGACTTGTTATTCACGTATATAACAATGGATTCCTCATGTAGATGCTTCAGCTCCTTAGCCAGATTCCTTAGCTAGATCGCCTCACATACAGTGGATGATGTCGCTACGTACTCAGATTCACATGTGGATAAGGCAACCACACTTTGCTTCTTTGAATTCCATGTGAATGCCGTCGACCCAAGATAGAAAGCATAGTCGATGGTGCTTTTTCTTTCATCTTGGTTACCACCCCAATCACTGTCAGAGTATCTAGATAGCATCATCTCATCATCGTACAGATAAAAGAGACCAAATTCAATAGTCCCTTTGATATACATAAGTACTTGTTTTGCAACTAGCCAGTGTGACTCTTTCGGGGCTTCCATATACCGGCTTAGAAGCCTAACACTGTAGATTATCTCTAGCTTAGTGATTGTGAGGTACCTTAAGCTTTTGATTAGGCTCTTGAATCGGGTTGATTCGACGTTTCTTTCTTCTCCATCTTTTGTGAGCTTCAGGCCTGTTGTAACAGGTGTATTTATAGTTTTATAGTCGACCATCTAAAACTTCTTAAGAAGTTCCTTTCTGTACTTCTTCTGGGATATATAAATACCGCCAACTTGTTGCTTCACTTCAATACCCAAGAAGAAAGACATTAATCCACCATCAGTTATCTCAAACTCTTTGAACATAGCCTGCTTGAATTATTCAAACATCGCCCGGCTGTTCCCAGTGAACAGCAGATCATCAATATATAAACAAGCTATAAGCATATCACCATAGGCATTCTTCTTTGTGTAGATGGCATGCATGCTTACACAGACATTTGACAAAATTATTCTCTTGAAGATGGTCATCGATCCGTGCATTCCAAGTATGGGAAGCTTGCTTCAACCCATATAGGGCTTTCTTTTGCTGATACACCTTGTGTTCCTCCTCTTGCATGACATACTGCTAGCTGGGCTTGGTCCATTTTGTTTGGCCATGAGAGTAGCATCTGGGGATCCTTCATGCGCTCCAAATATGGAATAAACGACGTCCAGGTTGCCTTCAATCAACTTCAGTCAAATTCCCCATCATGGAAGAAGACGACAGATTTGTAAGACATGCTACTAGCGAACTCTCACTTGCTTTTGGGGGATGGGAACAACAATTTTTGGGAAGATAACTGGACGAGGTTGGGGCCCCTAAAAAATTAGATTCAAGGTATCGTCCCTCCCCTTCACCAGAACATGAAGATAAAAGACGTTATTGGGCCAAAGGGTCTGTCGACTCCCCTGCCTCATCTTCTTTCGAACTCCATGCGGCTTCACGTTGTGTCGGAAGGCCTGGCCCTTAACCAGGGGCATGACAGGGCGATTTGGACCAAGGAGAAGTCGGGTCAATTCTCCATAAAATCAACTAGGGAGTTCACTCGCACCCATGGCTAGATCCGTCCATGGGCAAAGTGGACGTGGCTCTCCCAACTTCCTCCAAAAATTGCTATTTTTGTCTGAAAAATCATAAACAATGCGATCCCTGTCGACACAAATGTAAAGTCCAAAGGGGTTCAAATGGCCTCCTCCTGCGTCTGCTGTAAGCCGCCAAATTAATGGGAGGAATCCCTTGATCACCTATTTGCGGAAGGAGAGTACGCTTCAACCATTTGGGGTCATTTTTCATCCATTCTCTCAGTTTCTATCCTCCCCAACTAGTCCACCAGGGGAAGAGTTTCCCAGCGGTGGGCCTTGGCCAATTGCTCATCTCCTTTGGGCGTCATCAGAGGGATTCTCCTAGCCCTGATCCTTTGGGAGATTTGGAAGTTTAGGAACTCCCGGCGTTTCAATGGTGTCACCTCCAACGCCTAACAGACCATGTTCCACATCCGAACTTGGTTGTCCCTCCTCTTCAAAGAGTTTCCTCTCCCTCCGTGTAAAAACCAGGCTGATAGAGATGCCTTATTAGACCTCCATCTTCCTGGGTGCCCCCACCCCCCCCCCCCCCCCCCAATCTTTTGTAAAGTGGTCTACACCTGCCCAAGGGATAGTGAAGCTCAACGTTGACGGGTCTTCAAGAGGTAATCCAGGCCCAGCTGGTGGCAGAGGGATCTGTTGCGGTGCAAAGGGTGAGTTCATATTCGCTTTCTCTAAGGTGTATGGGCAGGGCTCCAGCTTTCTTGCCGAATTTAAAGCCATCATTGATGGGATTCTGATTTGTTCTAGTAAAGGGCTTTCTTCAGTTGATGTGGAAAGCAATTCGCACTCTGTGGTGGAAGTCCTTTCTAGCACGGTCGACGGCCCCTGGATCACTTATTACTGGAAAAACAAATTCAGATCGCTTCGCTCTTCAGGTTCTATATCTATTTCCCATTGCCCGAGAGAGGTAAACAAGGTAGCCGACAGCCTTGCTCATTGGGCAAGCACCAACCAGCGTTCCAGAGTTTATGTTACTACTCTGCCCTCCCTCTTCGCAACTGTGGGGAGTTGGTTCTAGACAGGACTGGCCTCGGCGTGGTGAGGATTTCTTAAGTAGTCTGTCAGCTAGTGTTTGTGATTTCCGTTCAACTTTCTACTTTCCGTTTGTGTAGCTTACGATTGGTGGTCCTAGTCTTTTTGTATGGGCCCACCCGAATGAATGTACATGATCTTGATAAATGAATTCCCCCCCCCCCCCCCCCCCCCCCTCAATTACCATCCACATTATTCTATACATATTAGATTTAAACTAAATGAAGTCTAGCACATGTACAAAAAAAAAAAAAAGCCTTCAGGTTGGTCAATGTAAACTTTTTTTTCGAGTATTCCATTTAGGAATGTAGATTTCACATCTAATTAGTAGATCATCCAACTGTGATGAGCTGTAAGGGAGATAATCATTCTTACAGTGTTAAGGAGAGCAACTGGGGCGAAAACTTCTTCATAGTCTACCCCATATTTCTGTTTGTAACATTTTGCTACGAGCCTTGCCTTATATCGTTCGATCTTACCATCGATATTCCGCTTGATTTTGTGCACCCATTTGAGACCAATGGTCTTCTGGCCTTTAAGGAGTAAGGTCAACTTCCATGTTCGATTCTTCTCGATGGCTTGAATCTCTTCTTCCATAGCCTTTTTTCAACATTCTTCATTCACAGCCTCTTCGAATGTGAGAGGCTCATGGTCCGCATACAGGTAGAGCAAATTCACTTCCTCAGTTTCTGCATAAATGTTGTTGATGCTTCTCATTTTAATATGAGCCAAGGGTGAAGGAGAATTGGATGAAGATGTACTAGCTGAATTCTGATTTGATGAAGTACTTCTAAGATAGATGAAACGTACTCCTGGACTTCTGCGATCCGAAGGGGGTGATGTGGGTGTCTGCTCTTGATTCTCATGTTTCTCTTCTTCGTATTCTTCGATCTTGACCTGCTTTTCTTTGTCCGAGTTTCCCTCGTTCCATTTCCACGCTTCTTCCTCATAAAACACCACATCCCTACTCACTACCAGCTTATTGGTTAGTGGGTTGTAAAGCTTGTATGCCTTTGACTTCTCACTGTAGCCGATGAAGATGCACTTCTTGCCACGATCATCAAGCTTTTTTCTTCTTGCTTCTAGAACTTGAGCATAAGCGACACACTTAAAGATCTTAAGGTGTGCTACGCTTGACTTGTATCCACTCCATGCTTCTTGCTGCGTCTTGAATTTGACACTTTTGTTCAGACACCTATTGAGCAGATGGGCAGTACATGCAACTGTCTCTGCCCAGAAATTCTTTAGCAGACTTTTCTCCTTCAGCATGGGCCTCGTCATGTCAAGGATGGTGCAGTTCTTCTATTCCACATTTTCATTTTATTGTGGCGTGTATGCTGTAGTGTGTTGTTGCTTAATGTCATATTCTCTGTAATATTCTCGAAAAATATTTGAGGTGTACTCCTCACCTCTGTCAGATTTAAGGGTTTTGATTTTAATACCACTTTCTTTTTCAACAACGGCCTTAAAATTTTTAAAAATAGTAAAAATAGCGGATTTTTCTTCGATTACATACACCCACAATTTTTTACTAAAATCGTCAATGAACGTAATAAAATATTTATTACCTCCAAGAGAGATTGGCTTTAATGGTCCACGGATGTCAGTGTGAACCAACTGCAACGGTTCTCTTGCTCTTCGGGATACTCCACTCGAAAAAGGAGTTCCGTTGTTGCTTCTCAAGTGTGCACATCTCACACATATGTTCTGGAGCTTTAATAGCAGGCAAGCCATGTATCATGCTTGATGAGAACAGAAGTTTCAGGCCATTGAAATTTAAATGGCCAAAGCGAAGATGCCACATCCAAGAATCATTCTTTGCTTTTCCATAAAACCACTTCTCAAGCATTATGTTTATATGGAGAGAAAACATATGATTCTTCACCATCTGGAGTTTTACAATCAAACGTCTAAGTATATCTCTTATGGAAAGAGAAGAGTTCTCCATGTGTATGACATACCCTTTTTCGAGGAGTTGTTCGAGACTCAGTATATTACTTTTCATGTTGGGCATGTATTATACATTAGAGATATATTTTGGAACATCATTCTCCTAAAAGATTTTAATTTTGCCTTTATCTTTCACAGGCGTTTTTTATGAGTCTCTAAACGTTATATTGCCATGAACTCCTTTTGTGAGTTCCACAAAGAGTTTCTTGTCACCGCACATGTGATTGCTTACACCCGTATCGAGATACCATACATCCTGCTGATCATTGGCTTTCTCTTGTGCAAGGAGAAGTGTGGAGCTTTCTCATTCATGGCCTGATGCTTCGGCATAGTTGGATGGCTCATCTTGCTTCATCGGCTTACTCCAATAATTAGATGCATAGTGGCCAAGCTTGTTGCAATTATAGCATTGGATGTTCTCTATACTTCCCCGTCCATGTATAAATCTGCATCTACCATTTCCTCTTCCATGGAAATTGGTATTTTTCTACTGGTTTTGGCCATGGCTTTGTTGGTATCCGCACTGCTGGTTTTGACCATGACTTTGTTGGTATCCGCGCCCTCTGCCTCTTGCGCAATTGCTAGCAATACATCCACCACGTTGTGAACTCCATGTCCACCATCATTATCATTCAGAGTCAATCTTGACTTCAAAGCTTGTTCCATCGGCATGGAACTGACATTCTTGTGTATTCGTTGCTCATGAACTTGCAACGACCCCATCAACTCCTCAATGGAGAGTTTTTCAATATCTTTTAATTATTCGATTACCACAACTACATGCTCAAACTTGATTGTGAAGGATCGAAGTATCTTTTCAATAACTCGGACATCTTCAATCTTCTCACAATTTCTTTTTATATTATTGACAGTTACAAGCAATCGCGAAAAATAATCAGTAATATTCTCACCTTTCTTCATGTGAGTCGCTTCGAACTCGACTCTTAATGTTTGAAGGTGAACCCGTTTCACTTGATCTACATGCTTGAAGATGGTGCCAAGGGTATCCCATGCTTGCTTGCTTGATATTGCTTTGGCAATCTTTTCAAAGGTTGATTCATCCAACCATTGATAGAGAAGAAACAAAGCTTTATTATCTCTCTTCCTTTGATTTTTGAGAGCGGTCTTTTCTTCATTGGTGAAGGCGGTTTCTTCCTCCATAGTAGGTTCTACATACCCATCAGTGATGATCTTCCATAGTTCTTATGACCTGAACAACGCCTTCATTTGGATTCACCATTTTTCATAGTTGTCCTTTGACAACTTAGGAACCTGCGGCTGGATAGTGCTGGCCATCTTTTTCTATTTTCTAAAAAAAGAAATGGCTGATTTTTATTATTATTATTATTTTAAATGAAGGGAGAGGGATGAAATAGAAATCTAATTATTTTTTAAAACAGATTTTTTTTAGCTAGAAAAAAAAAAAAAAAAAAAAAAAAAAAGGCTGAAATTTAAATTCTGAAATCTGTTTTTTTTTTTTTTTGGCTGAAACAGTAGATTCTTGGACAGATTCTTGGCTTTTTGCAATCAGATTTTTTGAAAATAGATTTTTTTTTTCCTTGCAATCTATGTTTTTCTTGGACAGCTTTTTCTGAAAAAAAGTTCTGTTTTGGCTGAAAAATTGCCGGAAACTTCTTCTAGAGAGGGACCTATGGGTTATGGGCCCACCACACTTGAAGGCTCTGATACCAGTTTGTTGGGTTCTAAAACTCTACTTCTTGTTGACGAGTGGCTATAGCTACCATAAAACGGGAAAATAAAAACTGAAAGAGAAAGAGCCTTGAACTGCTGAACTTTTGAATACCTAGAAACGATTACACTGGTGCCATTTATAGGCTTTTCTCCTTATGTGAAATGACAAAAAAAATCCCATCTAGATGCTTCCTAGGGGCAGCTAAAGATAGAAAAAATCCATGAAAGAAATCTAATATTTATAACACAGCTAGCTAGCAATCTAAACTTAGAAGAAAAAAAAAAAAATCTAAACTCACAGCTAGCTCATACGATTCTCACACGGTTTTGGATTTGCACAAATCCACCACCGTTTCCAATAGGCTCGCCTTCTAGTGTTGTTTGTCCATTGCCATGTGGATGCGTTGGTATATGATAGGCGAGACCCAATTTCTTTTTGTTGGGGCCTGCCGGAAAGGATGTACATCTTTTGCTATTAATAATATTTTGGTGGCTCTGTTCCACCTTCTTTCAAAAAAAAGAAAAAAAAAAAAAAATGGCTTAAGCAATGTCATTGCGGAGTTGAGCTCGTGAATTATCTCCGATGCCATCTCTAATCTTACTCCAGTTCCCTGGAAAGTATGGCATCAGGAGAGGCCTATTGTTTGCTTGAGGTCGGTTGTCAGCTTCATGATCTCCCACACCTTGAGGCAAGGCAACTCAATGACTGGTGGCCTAGCTAGAATTGCAAGTGGTGGGAGTCATGATCTCCCACACCTTGAAGCAAGGCAACTCAATGACTGATGGCCTAGCTAGAAGTGTAAGTGGTGGGAGTCCAAATTGCTTCTTCACAATTAATAGAGAGGAGCTCCCACGAGAAATTTAAAGCTTGGTGGCCCTTGACAATGTAGGTTTGGAGATGTTGAGAAGGTCCCGCTCTTTGAAAAAATTCTGAATAGTGAACGGTGGCTCGAGGCTTAGTGATGTGTATATTAGTTTTGTATTTAGGTTTTATTTTATTTTATTTTTTGTGCGGGGGGAATGTATTGAGATCATATGATTGGTGCGACCCATTCTCTTTTATGTTGCTTGCCCGAATCCTTGTATATTCTTTTTTTTCTTTTTTTTTTTTCAACAAAAATTATGTTGGCATACACTCACCTTAATGTCTAAAAAAAAAAAAGCTTAAATGATTCTCCCACAATAACTGAAAAAGACCTAGCTAGTAATGCAGGAGAACGATTGAATTCAAGCCAGTTTCTCCAGTTGACAATAGGCAGGAACCTCAACAACTATAATCATAAGTGCATATAACTATGTGCACATAGCGAACGTGATAATTATGTGAAATAAAGTAATATAAACTACAAAAGAATAAGTGCTTTGTGGGATTACAAAATTAGCTTAAGGGGAAAACCATGTGCTAGGAATGAAGCCTTATTCGCTGGTTAATCCGTTAATCTTCAATCAAGCTTACTTAAATAAGCCGTTATCTTCACTCTATACATGTGTGGCCTCAAGCTCTATCATTAGCCCAAAAATAAAGCAAATCTAAAACTTGAGCGAGCCATGGCACTAGTAAAAGTAGAGGTGAATCGCCCTTGTTAAAAACATTCCTCTTTCTCCCATGTGGTGTGTAGCTCGTCCATTCCCTCCATACCTCTGTGTTTTCTTTCTCACCTATTCTCCTATGTATGCAGGCAGGTGCTTTACCCCTATAGCCCTAGTGCAAATAATGCCTCCCTATCGTGAAAGTACATGAAGTTGGATTTGTGGTGGGACCAAAGAAAGATTTGCAAACACAAGTTACATAATTACTAAATAATAGAAATTCAGATTTGTAGCGGGACCCACATTTTGGACAAAGGGTCTCCTCTAATTCCTGATCATTGTGATTTCTAAGTCATGCTACATTTGCAACAAGCACCATAATTTGTAAGAGTACCCGTTATCTAGGTGGATCATGCGTAGGGCACTATGTGATGAAAAAATCACAATGAATTTATGAATGGATCGATCTTCTACCCTTGGACAAAAAATCCCCGCCATTTACTCTCACTGCCGCCGTTACGGAAGGGAAGGGGATTGTGTCCCGTCCCCGCCTGGACGTTAAGGCAGAGCTCTGTGGGGCCCACTATGATGTATGAGTTTTATCCACACCATCCATCCATTTTTTTCCAGATCATTTTAGGGTAAAATCCAAAAATAAGGTAGATCCAAGGCTCAAGTGGACCACACGGCAGGGATAGATTGCACACCATTAAAAATTTCTTTGGAGCTGCAGAAGTTTCGGATGAAGCTGATATTTGTGTTGTCCTATCCTCTAGTTCTATATTTAAAAACTTCTTTGGATAGCAAATAAATATCACGATGGCCCTTAAGAAGGTTTCAACTGTGGGTGTTATTATCATCACCGCTTCATGTGTTGTGATTTACTTGAGCTTCGTATCTACCTCATTTTTGAGCTGATACCGTAAAGTAATCTGGAAAGATGAATGAAAAAGCATGGATAAAATGTGTATATCACGGTGGGCTCCAAATAGCCTATGTCTGGAAGAATTTTGTCCAGCGGGGGCTGGAGGCAATCCGCTTCCTTACGGAAGGTGGTAGGAGGTATTTTTAATTTATTTATTTATTACTTTTTTTAAAGGTACCTAATGTAAATTCCATAATAATTAGGCAGTTTTTTGAAATATTCTCTCAAAAAATCTACACCTTGAGATACGGGTTTAATCATAAAAAATCTGCACCTTCCTCACATGGCATATAAATATATAAATATATATATAGAAAATAAATGTTCCACCGGATACCTCAGACAATAAAATAAAACAAAAAGCAAAAAGGAAAACGGTTACATAAGGTGACGGTGCGTAAAGTCGTGAAAGTTCAGGCACATCTATTTCTTTTCTGCCAACAGGTCCCATGTGTACACCATCCAATCCATGCAGAAGCTGGGACACGTTATAACAATCATGCAAGTGAAAATCTGCCAGATCCACTCATTGGATGGGCCACACGAATTACTGAGCCATAGCATCAACTGTCCATCGATATGGCGTTGTCCCTCTTATCAGCAAATCGGCCTGATTTTTCAGACCAGGTGATCATCATGGCGTGGCCTACCTTTTTCGGTGGACCCAAAACAAAATATGCATGTGATACAGTGGCGTGAAATAAATGGCTGTATGCGGAAGTTCAGATACAGTCGCTGTATGCCATCATTTAAGTATAATAGCATAAGAGTCAATTCTCTTGCTCCAAATCCGGGGTGAGCTGCATCCAGTATTAGTCAAACGCCCACGCTTTAAACAGACCTAATAAACAATCACTAATATCTGTGCATATGTCACACATGTATGTGATCAAAACCGTTCATCAACATAGCCCATTGGATTGTACACATCAAATCATACAGGCCATAATTCTACCAGCAGATTGTTGAACTTTTGTCTGTTAAATGTTCATCTTTGTTGCACATATCTAAATCACTCAATTATAATCTTCAACAGTTGTCTAATTGATAGTTAGGAGGACCTGGATGATGTGATTTCTAGGGTATGCCCCATCCAGGGTAGGCCCCATCAGATGAATGATTTTGATCTCATACATTTGCACCATTTGTATAGAAATTGGGTATTTGAGGACTATCTTCGATGCATCATGCGTAGGATATTTCTAATCTAAAAAACCTATATGATACTTAAATTGCAAACGGTAAGAAGTCTCTGTAACCGACCTTGAAAGCTATCATAATTAAGTGAAATGCTCCCGTGCTCTCATAGCACTATAAATTATATAGCACTCCTGGTTTACTTTAGTTGCATTGGGACTTCCAATCAATTGATCTATACTGTTCATTAGGTCCAACGTGCATTCCATGGGAAACCATGAATTTCACACGAATCTGACAATGACAACTACTTGACCAATGCTCTTAAATATGGACGGTCAAGATTATATATACAAAAATAGGTCCAGACAACAATTTGATCCATCTATTTGTCAGAGCCATCATGGATAGTTTATCATTCTAAAAAAAAACATTTGTTAGGCAATCATAGCCATCCTATGTAGAGGTGTACATGAGTCGATTTGAGTCGCGCTTAGCACGGCTCAACTCGGCTTGGCCACTTGCTGACCTCAGCTTGGCTCGGTCTTCGAGCCTGACTGGCCAGCTTAGCTCAGTTCGGTCAACAGCTCAGGCCAGTTCAAGTTGAGTTCGAGCTAAGATTGAGCTAAGTTCTCTGTGCTACATTTTCACAAACATATGAGCTGCACTTTTAAAATCTTGCTATATATAAAATAGCAGCAATGGATTTAATATGTATTTCATCAAATTAACACCTTGTAAACAACATAAAATCAAGAACGAAAAAGAATATTTATTTCATATACATACCTTCTTTGCCACGAACCACCCTTCGTTGAGTCATTTCATCAAACACTTGGTGAGCAACAACAATATCAAAGTAACCGAGTCACCAAACTTATTCGATCCGAGTTCGATTTGAGTTGGGTTCAATTCGAGTCGAGTTGAGCTTGGGCAAGCTCGAACTTGATTTGAAATTTTTTTGTGCTCAAAAAAATCAGCTCGACTTGGTTCAAACACAGTTTCGATCCGAGTCGACTCGAGCTTTTCCGAGTCGATCCGAGGAAGCTAACAAGCTAACTCAACTCGTGTACACCTCTAATCCTATCCATGGCTTGGAAAAAGGATGGTCGTAAAAAATAATGCTAAGTCAAGTTTGGATTGAATCATTTTGTCAATGCAATTTTTGTATGGTCGCCTGAGAAATGTCCTTAGGACTTAATGGATAATTTAGATCTATTAATTGAATTGTCTAATTGAATTTATGCAGCTAGGAGCACTATAACTTTTAGGTCTTTAGGAGCACTAGAGAATTTCTTCGTAATTAAATTTGAATAAATAAGCAGAGCTTTACATTAAGTTTAGGAGATCCATCTATCTATCGTATGAGCATTAGATCACGTTCACATAAATTGGATCTTATTTTAAGTAACGTGTGTTTGGATGCGCCCAAACAAGTTTTGATGTGTTTTCTGAAGTAGAGATGATTGAACAGTAACACCTTCTTGTGGGCCACAAAAGTTTTAGATGAAGCCGAGATTTGTATTTTCCTTCGTCGAGATTTGTGTGACCTTATCAATAGGTTGGATGGAAAATAAACATTATCAAAACATTACCATGGGCATTAAGAAATTTTTAATGGGGACCATTCAACTACCACTGTTTCTTATAGCATGGTCCACCTGAGATTTGAATCTGATTTACTTTTTAGAATCACGGAATAAATTTATCAAGAAAAACAGATGAATGGTGTGGATATATAATACATATATCAAGATAGGCCTAGGTAAGGGACACCCTGATCCATATCCCAAGTGGGAGACTGAGTGAAACACTGAGGTCTCGTTATCGATCCCTAGTGGGGGTGGCTAATAGTGAAGTGTGAACTGACAGTGGGGTGTGCTAAGGGCCTGTTTGGGAGCGTGGATTTGGAACCCCCTGGATTCGCAACCCCCAGGATTGGAAACCCCCTGGATTGGCAATCCTCTCGGTGTGTTTGGCACCCTGGAGTGTGAATCAACTTTAATTCAAAAATACCTACACATGGTATATTTACGGGGATTTGAATTTAATTACTAAATCAACTTTAATATCTCCAATTAGTGAGATATATAATTTTTGACACTATGGTTGTGATAAGCCCGCTAAAATATATGCTTTGCCTAAAAATGATGAAATTCCAAGTCTCAGATGGACCGCAAGCACAAGATCATGTCCGAGTGACTAACTAATGATTTTTAACCGTTGATTAATATGGACAATGTTTGGATGGTGCTGGACAATATTTGGACGGTGCTGATCTACATGAACAATGTTTGGACAGTGCTGATCATCGTTAGTGGGCCATGAAAAACAGATGAATGGTGTGGATATATAATACATATATCAAGATAGGCCTAGGTAAGGGACACCCTGATCCATATCCCAAGTGGGAGACTGAGTGAAAAACACTGAGGTCTCGTTATCGATCCCTAGTGGGGGCGGCTAATAGTGAAGTGTGAACTGACAGTGAGGTGTGCTAATAAGCTAACAAAAAAAAAAAAAAAGGCTCTACCGTCTCCGTCTGGGGTGAATCTCGGGTCGCACCTAATCGCTTCCGGAAAGACGGTAAAGGCTGTACCGTCTGGGGTGAATCTCGGGCCACACCTTATCTCGCTTCGGGAAAGACGGAAAGATGGGGACGCCGATTGCCTTGGACAGCCTGTTGCACAGGGAGCTAACTGGGGCTCCCATGAATTAATAATAATAAAAAAATCCACCCCGGCTATTCGTTTTCGAAGATCATGCGATGAGAGGATTTTGAAAATAAAGTAGATCCAAAACTCAGGTAAGCTGCACGATAACGGAAAAGTGGGTAGCTAAATGCTTACCATTGAAACCTTAACTGCGATGATGTTTATATGCCATCCGTACCGTTCATAAAGTCATTCATATTGGCATGAAAGGAAAATATAAAAATATTAACCTGATTCAAAATTTCTTTAGCCCCATGAATGTTTTAATGGTGGACGTTCAATTCTTCCCGTCCATTTAAGTGTTGGATCTGCCTCATTCTTGGACTCATGCCTAGTAAGATCTATCAAATCGGGCCCCACCTCATTTCATGCTACAGAAAGTTCTTGCAGCAGCATGCTATAGCAGGCTATCGGTGTCAGAGTAGTCAGGCGGATACTGATCGGTGCTGATATATGTGTTTTATCCACCTTGCCAATCATTTTTGCGTATAATTCTACGGTACGAGCTAAAAAATGAGTTAGATTGTGGACCACGCCACACGAGAACGTGGATGATGGGATGCCCACCCTAATGTTTATTAGCCATCCAATCTGTTGATTACGTCACATAGATGAAGGAAAAACACAATTATCAGCTTGAAACAAAAGCTTCTGTGGCCCTCAGAAGTTTTTAATGTTGGGTGCTCAGTGCCCATTATTTCCTGTGATGTGATCAACATGAGATTTGGATATGACTCATCTTTTTGGCTAATGCTATAAAATGATATCGAAAATGGTTGGACGGCGTGGATAAAAACACATACATCATGATGGGGCCCACAGAGCACCTACCCGTATCCGCTTGGTACCCACGGCGTCATGTGAAATCCCCGTACGAAAAAGATAACTGCCGTTGTTTTGTTTTTTAGAAATTTTAAACAATAAATGCCCCATAAATATGATATTTACATTTACGTAATTAAGCCATATCACTAATAATGGGTAATTTTATCATTTTATGGAAAAACATGAATAAGAGGAAACTGTACTCTGACAGTTATCTTTGCTGATTAGGGAACTAAATGAAAATATGTTTTAACAAGGTGCCTGGATGTAAATATGGTATTAATGGGTAGTATTTCGTAAAATCCCCTAAATTTAAAATAAATAAATAAATAAATAAGTGGTTGACCAGCACCAACGACGGAGGAAATTCGCGTTCCCCCGCTGAGAGAAGCTATTTTGGGCCTACCGATATGTCCGTGTCAGATCCACTTCGTCCATTAGTTTTGGTCGATTATCTTAGTACATAATTCAAAAAAACCATTTAAATCCACGACTCAAGTGAGTCACGCCACAGAAAACAGTGGGATGAAACGCCCACCGTTGAAACCATCCATAAATCTTATAGCAGGCTAACATTTGTGTTCTCAGTTCATCCCAGTGGGAATAAACTTATGAACGTTTTGTATGGCACGTATAAACAACACGGTGGGACCAGTGAATGTTTCAACGGTAGGCGCTTCCATTCCCACTGTTTCCAGCCTTACGGCTGACTTGAGTTTTGGCATCTGCCTCGTTTCCAATGTGAGGTGGCGAAGCGGATGGACGGAGTGGATTTCTCACGGACATCTTGGTGGGCCACATCTGACTCGTTTCCTAACGTGAGGCAGTGAAACGGATGGACGGAGTGGATTTCTCACGGACGTACATCTTGGTGGGCCACGCATTGTTGCCGGGAAAGTCGCGTGCGAGTTATAAGATCTGCCACCGGATGCTTCCCACAGCAAACTCGGGTTTGTAGTTGTAATTAAGGGGCCCATTGCTAGGTAATCCAAACCATTGGAATTTTATTCCACACATACGATTTAGCATTTCCAGATATCATCTCCGTAACGATCCTAACATATTTTGATTTGAACACTACAAATACAAAGTTCAGAAAAGAAATTAACAATGCATCTAATAGTCAAGCTAGCTAGGATCTTCCAATCTGAGAAAATCTTTTATTATTGCCCACCCATGATGGGACGCAACAGACCAACGGTCATGATCATCGAACCACAGGCCCACTCTTGAAACCTTTACGAAAAAACAAATGCAGTGTGAAAAGCCTCTGGCGGAGGATCCTACTATTCCTCCCTTTCGCCTATTTATCTGTCCAATGTATTTTATATATCTAAGAACCCAAAAGAGTTAGATTCCCTCACCATTCTTCACAAAAAGCCTTCAACGTGAATATGGTTGGGAGAAAAGAAACGGTTCCTTTGCTACTCGAGCCCGAAATCGAATCACATGAAGGAAGGGAAGAAGAAGGTAACTTGATTGGCAGGGTGAAGGACGAATCCAAGAAGCTATGGAAGATTGCAGGCCCCACCGTTATCGGTCGGGTTGTCTTGTACTCTATGACCGTGGTAACGATTGCATTTAGCGGTCATCTCGGCAACGCAGAGCTTGCTGCCATGTCCTTAGCCAGTACCGTCCTAATCGGACTCACCTACGGTGTTTTGGTACCAATACTTTCCTTTGCATGCTCTAATTTCTTGGTATTTTTAGTTCAATTTATGGGATTTGTCTGAAAATATAGTCAACTTTCTGTAACATCATGCAAACCCTGTACATCCGATGTGTTGCTGAACCCCCATGTCCTTCTGATAATTCAAACAACGGGTAAAATTTGAATAACTATTGATATTAGCAGACAATCCACTGCCACATGTAATGATTTTATTATTATTATTTTATTTTTTTTCAAATTTCATACCATCTATTATACTCTAATCCCTTTCACCAAACACACCCTAATGCCACATACACATATAACAAGGTTAGAGTCCACTTTATACCATTTATCTAGCACTACAAAAGTCCATTATTGAATTTTGAGCTCCCTGAAGCTGAACCACCACAGCAAGATGGAGATCGATTTCGTATACACAAACTAAATTAGAAAGGCAATCCCATTTCAAAAGGCATATCTCGATCTCAGCTCATGCCTGCATGGTGGGCATTGGGACCATAGTTGCTGATTTGACTTGAAACTCGGTCGAGTCAACTCGTCCTGGCCAGAACTCAAGCTGAGTCACTTGAAACTCACTGGTGAGCTTGACTCAGTTCAGACTCAACATGCCTAGTCGAGTCAGCTTGCCTATTCTGTCACTCATACTAAAAGCCCCAAGCAGTGGAGGCAACAGGATCTGCCACTCAAACTACTGTAACCACCTTATACTCAGACCCGAGTCTAGTTGAGTTTTCGAGTTTTTAAACCATGGTTAAGACTAGCAGTAGAATTTGGGATCATGTTTCAATGATTCAAAACCTTTATATAATGGGCTTGAATGTGGAAGGCAGCTACCTCAAAAGTCATCATGATTGGAAGATCAGAACCCTTCGATCAATAGCCCACCGAACAACTATTAAGGTTCATGTTCAAATGCAAAGAGTTGAATGATAGGCTGAAAATTCCAACCATGTTTTTTTTTAAAAATTCCTTTTCTGGGACTCCTCATCTATTGTTCAGCATACAAACTGTTTTGATCATTGAAGCATGACCCAGATCCGACGGTCATGGTCCTGACCTAGCTTCTGTATATTGTAGCTATTCTTTCAAACAACCACTCGTTTCAATGCTTTTCTTAGAGGAATTTTAGCATCCTCAGTACTGGACTTTGACCCCTGGGTTTCATGTTGTAACAAAGGGGTTCATGTTTCATCATGTATCTGTTGCTTAACAACTTCAATTAACAATGTCCCATCGTAGTAAAACCATGACCCTGTCCCTACAAATGTACTTTCAATGATACAACGATCGACTGAACGAGCTTAACTTCAGCGAATTGGATATTCAATTCTTAGAACTGGGGCATGGTACATCATGTGTGGACAACCTTTGAAGGCCTATCTCTCTAAAATATGCTTTGGGTAATCCTAACCATCTAATCATTGGTCAAGAAAATTGATTGTCCATATTGATTATATTAGCAAAGATCCTATCGTTAATTGGTTTGGACCATCCACCGTCATTGTGATGAGAAAATATTTGTGTGGATAGGAGGTGAGCAAGTTTTTGTTGTCACTTCTCAAGAAAATCCAGTTTCTAAAATATTTTTCACGCTAAAAACCCATTCCCAAAAAGGTGCAAGTAGCACTTCCAGGAAAAAAAAATTCATCCAAATATCTTTCTAGTTTCAAAACATGCTCTTAAGAGAAAGCCTAGGCGAAAAAAAAAAAAAAAAAAGCCTAGGCAAGTTTTGTAAGTTTCAAGGAGAGCATTAGCATCACTTAGGGTTAGCAATAGGTCAGACAACCAGTCATACAGAGTCCGGGCCATTGATGAATGACCCTTCTTTGGCCTGCCCTAATCATCAAGCAATAATTGTTAGCTGTTCCCTTTCAATTCACTAGTTCAAAGACACATCAGATTTAGGGACAATATGTTTCAATAATCCGAATAAGGGATGAACATTTTGAGAACTATAAATACTTTCGGGCGGGTCCTAACAAAAAGACTACGGAGCTCTCCCATTGTGTCAGCAGACAAAAACAGTGCCAGAGCCAAATTCTTTTCAGCTTGATTAGTGCCAGAACTTAAAAGACTATGGCAGGACCAGGGCCACCTGACATGCACCAAAATAGTTATTAATTGCCACTTTTTTTTTTTTCTCAATTACGTGCTCAACCACAGCAAACATTGCGTACAATAGCCGTAATCCAGACTATCCAGATCACGGGTACTATTGTGGATGGAGCAGTGGCTCAAAATAAGAGTGACCGAAAATAAATGGTTGGAGTGACGCTCCAAAATGCAGTAGTGTATGCAACTCGCTATGTGGATGACAAATAGTAATCCATGCATGTAAGCTGTGTATATCTCATGCGGTGTTCCTATTTATTTGCGTGTGTTCTTCGTTGATGAAACAACATATCAGCTAGGCATGGCAAGCGCACTGGAAACCCTCTGCGGCCAGGCATTCGGGGCCCGCCAATTCTCCATGTTGGGTATCTACCTGCAGCGATCATGGATCGTTCTCTTCCTCAGCGCAATTCTCTTGCTGCCCCTCTACATCTTCACGACACCGATCCTCAAACTGGCAGGCATGACGGACGAGATCGCGACACTGACAGGGGCCGTCGCAATATGGGTCATCCCACAGCACTTCGCCTTCGCTTTCAATCTACCTCTAGATAGATTCCTCCAATGCCAGAGGAAGAATGCAGTCCCGGCATGGGTGGGCGGATTTGTGGCGGTCATTCACGTGCTCATAAGCTGGCTGCTTGTATATAAACTAGATCTTGGACTTTTTGCGGTGGCGATGATGATTAGCTTCTCATGGTCGCTGAATGCTGTGTTGCTGTTTACATATACGGTATGTGGAGGATGTCCTCTCACGTGGAGTGGATTCTCTTGGGAAGCCTTCTCTGGGCTATGGGAGTTTATCAAGCTATCGGCCGCATCCGGCGTTATGATATGGTTGTTGCTCTCTCTCTCTCTCTCTCTCTCTCTCTCTAGAATGACCATATACTCTACACCGTTGATTATGGTGGCCATACTAAGGATGTGGCAGAGCACCCAAAAAAAAAAAAGAAAAAGAAGAAGATATCCCACCTTGTGTCAGTCATTGACGTATTTGTAATATGTGGGCTGTCACTGCGTCGGGCTGGGTTGGTCTGGAATACTGGTACGTCCATTTTGACCTGTCACGGGTCCATCTCGGCCTCCATCATACCTGAGCCCAGCCAAGGCCTGGCCCATTAACTGCTTTACTAGTGGCCAAGCCTCCTTTTTTTTTGGCAGTCCATGGTACTGATATTCGTACCCATGGAGATGATATTGTAGAGCCTGTTGAACAGGAATATGGTAGACCCATCCCTCCAAATTATACGTGGCAGGTCCATGTGTCAATCACGTCTGTCCGTCTAGGGGGGGCTTCTAGGGATAGCAAATGGTTCAAGTTACACACAGATCAGATGATCTAGCCATCTGAACACTAGGAATCAAAGTGACGGTTGTAAAGAAAAATGATTAATGGTCACCGTTAAGTTACTGAAAATAAAGAAAAGTGGTGGCTAGGAAATTCTGCTGGATGTTTTTTTTTTTTTTTGATAAATAGACCATCCATTATTGACCCACTAGATGGACCATCGTGATTGAGACATCGGCCCACCACTGCAACCATATCATCTCCTCTACCCGTGGGCCTTTTATAATTGAATTGAAGTTGGACCACCTCATGTAGGGTGGGTCGTGGAAAGTTTCATGGAAAAGATGGATTAGAAAAGGCCCGGTCGACATCAGAAGTGATCCAGACCATTAGACCTTAAATCGGGCGTATCTCGTAATCCGGAATGACTTATCGGACATAAAATATATGATTTTGGGGTAGAACGAGTTACTTGAGCCACCCAACCCTACTATGCAGGGTTATGCAAGCCAGATTTGCGAACTATATCAACGGTCGTGTCATTATTTTAATTCCGTTTTTACTATAAGTAGTAAGTTCTAATATAATTATAACTTTTCATCCGTTGGGCTTTAGGAGTTGCGCCCGACGCAACAAGCGCTTAGAATAATTGGGAGAATAGCTTAGTGTGGCCAAATAGGACACTTACTATTTTTGGCCGAAAACCTTGCATATGAGTAGACATCATGACCATTTGTAGATAGTAAGTTTACTATTTATAGAAGTTATGAATTCTAGGAATTTTAGTTATAGTTTGATTTGTTTGATTTTGATTTCTCTCCCATTGTTTTGTAAACTCATTTAATTCATTCATCAATCAATTTCAAAATTTATAGAATTTATTTTTTACTTTCCTTATTCTTTTTTTCATGGATACGAGGAGTCTCTGTGAGGAGTCCAAAGAAATTATGTGGATATGGAATAGTTATCCCTTAGGAAGACGTGCTCTACCTCATGTCCTCCCCTGCGTCACCACCCGTTGTGCCTTTTTCCAACCACCCTTCGGAAGGCCATGGTTCAAATAGCAAGAATCAACAAGCTGACAAGATTTTTGTGCCATAAACCATCCACGGTAGGTAGGCCTAGCGGCTGATTTGTGTGATCATAACGTGGTTCTGCTGTTGGGCACGGCCTAGTTATTCTCACAATTTAAATAAAATTTGGGACCACGGTTCTTAGCCTCCCTTTTTACTCCCTCCCTTTGAGCTCATCCACTCCTTGGGTGATCCTTTGCTCTAAAGGAAAATGAAAGACAAAATGAATGTCTGTTAGTTTAGGAGTGTTAATTTATAAGGCTTTCTTCTTCTTAGGATTTGAAATATTGTGCCATTATGCTCTGACCTATATGTGTGCCCCAAGTTGATCCTGTGGACTTGAGCAAAGTCCTTTTTTTGAATTAATATGAGCTTTAAAAAAATAAATAAAACAAAGAAATTAATTTTATTTAATCTTTTAATTAGTGGGATGTGTCCCACTTTCTCAAACCGGTCTCGTGTCTCCACACATGTGAACACATGGTATGTATGTGTGTTGCAGTAGGATTATATTAATCTCTTCATATGCATGGCATATTGTAGTGGGATTTAGTCTCTCTCTCTCTCTCTCTCTCTCTCTCTCTCTCTCTATATATATATATATATAAAAGGAGTTCATCTCTTGGATTTCTACAAATTCAAAACTTCAAAAATAAATCTTCTGGAAATTTCCTCCACTTCTTCATCTTTCTGAACATGCCAAGAAAGTGTGGGGAATTTTTTTATATTGAGTTTCTGCACATGGTGTGTGTATGCTTGAGTTTTGTAAGACGTGTGTATGTTGTTGAGACAGTATGTTGACAATTTTATTCTAATCTAAGCTTAAAGCGTTGCAAACTTTCTGCATAGGAAAAATTCTACCGAAGGACAAACTATTTCAAAGAAAGTGATTGAATCCTGCCTCATCAAACAAAAAGAGGGTTTCTTCGTCAATTAATTAGAATTATTTCTTGTGGCAATTGTCCAAACTTGATTTTCCTAGCTTGCAACCACTTTCTCTAAAAACTCGAGCCCTTAGTATGATGTATCAATGTATATTGAGGGACTTTAACACTATTCTCTTTTTCCCTTTTTTTTTTTTTATAAAAAAAATATATATTTTAAAGATGTCTTTGTACATATAATCAGAGTAAGTACAAAACAGAGATTTCAGGTGGGCGCCACAAAATTGGGCCTCACCTATCATATAATAAGGAAAGCAAAAACATTAACAGAACCCATAGCCTAGCACCGGATCTCTCAATTTACTGCCACACGTAGATCTCTGTCTTCTGCTTATGCTAACATCACAACAAATGGGTTGGCCAATACACCCAGATCCATAGCTCAATTGGCAGACTGAGTGGAGATACCTCGTTTCAACACTCGAGGTCTTGGTGTCAATCCCTACCGGGGGTGGCTAACAAGGAGGGTGTGTACTGACATGGGTGTGTACTAACAAGCTAAGACACCCCACCCCACCCCCCCACCCCCCCCCCCCAACACACACACACACAAAAGGATTGGCCAAAAGACTAGATTTACCGATTGCTTCTACACCATTGGGATGTCCTGATCCTTGTCTCTTCTTTTTTTTTTTTTTTCAAAAAGCCGACCTACCAACTAACAGCCCAGCTGATACAAACCCACAACTAGAACAACCAGAAGCTTGAGGCAAGACAAACCATCTTTCAAGCCCTCTCAGCACTCCCAATTGCTGATCAGTCCTCTAAACAACACACCGTAATACAATCATTGGAATGGTTCTAGAAACAGGGCCAAGATGCAGCTACAGCAGCAATTCTGACCGAACCCAAGATCATTCCCAACTGCAGCCTGCACATCCCTAATATCTCCAGCCCGCTGACGCATCTAAAAAAAAAAAAAACCTCTTCTGCACCTCCATCAGGATATTTACAGAGAAACTATCATATCTCCTAATCAACAAACGGAAAGCAGAGAAATAATTGGGGAAACTCAGACACTCTCCTCTTGCTTAGCTAGCCAGGTCTTGTTATCAAAAGAAAGAGATTTATCTGTTTTTCTTTATCTTTTTTTTTTTTCTTTTCTTGAATAACAGCTTGGAGAACTGGTATTATAGAGTTTTGATCCTAATGGCCGGTTATATGAAGAATGCAGAGACAGCAGTGGATGCCCTTTCAATATGGTCAGATGCTCTCTCTCTCTCTCTCCATCCGGATTTGGATTGTAATGAGAAATTTATAGATGAAACTGTTAGAAAAGACTAGTTAAAGATATTTTGATAATTGGACAATCCATAAATATGCCTAATAATCGTATGGTTTGGATTGATAGTATTTTAAAAAAAGAAAAAAAAAGGTTATTGGCCGACGCCATTTACCTTTGCAAACAGTGAAATAAACCTTTTTCTAAATCATGGATCCCGTCTGATACTCGTTACATTTGCGCAGCATGAACATCAATTCGTGGCAATTGATGATTCCTTTTTCATTCTTCGCAGCTATTGGGTAAGTATCACCGGCTTTCATCTACTCTACATTTTCCATGATGGGCCCACATGGGTGCATGGATGGATGATCCGGACTGTCCATCATGTGGGCACGCAGTTGCATGCAGTGCAAAAGCATAGAAATATCACACTGGCAGACATTTCTCGGTCTGATTGACAGAGTCAAATTTGGCCCATCAGATGGATGATCTAGATAACCTAAGTAGGCGGCCATGCGGGCCCGATCATGGATGGGCTACATGTGAACTCAATCTGCTAAAGATATCTGATTTCATGTGATAAAATAGAGTGAGGGTAGCTAATGAACTTGGAGCTGGCAATGGGAAAGCAGCCAAGTTTGCAACAATCATCGCCGTGGGCACATCAACGGTGATCGGAGCCATCTTCTTTGCTCTAATACTAGGCTTCCATGATAAGTTTGCTCTCATCTACACCTCAAGCGACATCCTTCTCAAAGAGGTTGACAAATTGTCGATCTTGCTCGCCTTCACCATTTTCCTTAACAGCGTACAACCTATTCTCTCAGGCGAGTCCTTCATTTCCATTCTAAGATGATCATCCAGGATCAGATCATAGCCTGGCCATTTCACATCAGGCTTGAAATCTCCATCCCACATTTTGATCAATCTAAAATTCACGCCTCAGGCGTTTTGATGAACTTCCTCAGATTCAATGCCCCATCTTATCAGGTGTTGCGGTTGGTTCGGGGTGGCAAGCGTATGTCGCATACATAAACATTGGATGCTACTACTTCATCGGACTTCCGGCGGGAATTCTAATGGCAATCTTGTTCAATTTCGGAGTTGTGGTGAGCTTGAAATCTTTTTGGGCTTTTTCTTCCAAGCTTGAAATGTTAATTAGATTTTCCGAGGCTATAGATAGAGCAGTGGTGTATGTATGAGTCATCTGACATGGAATATGTCAGGGTATATGGAGCGGCATGATCGGTGGGACTCTCATCCAAACGTTGATATTGGCCATCATCACAATCCGGTCTAATTGGGATATGGAGGTAATCTCATTTAACTATAAAAATCTTACAGTTTCTCTTTTCTAGAGAAAATCGTGCAAAAGAGCATGAATTTTCCCTGAGCGACAGTGCCCTTGTTTAAGAAACGAAGAGAAGGAGAAAATCACATTTTCTTTTCCTAGCTTTTCATCAAAATATAAGTAAAACTACTTCTGAGAATTTTTTTTAAAAAGAAAAAAAAGAAAAAAGAAAAAAAAAGAACTGTTAAATTTAGATGATTGCGTCCATGGGATAATCTGGTATGCTACATTCAAATTGGATATGTGGCATAATGGTCCATGATCCAAACCATGCATCAAATTGGATCCATGTTAATTAAGTGCCTTCTGTCAAACGTGGTCACCAGGAACATCTCCGGACCCAAAATTAAGGATGGTCCACTCATCAAGTCAGGCAAATGTATGTCTAGAATATAAGAGTTAACCATCAATCATGTTTCCTGCTCGAAAAAAAAAAAGTGCCATCCGTCCAAAAAATGCATCATGTCGAAATCCGATAGTGGACCTTTATATTTTCAATGCCGGATCATCTCTTCCCAGCCGCCCATTTGTAAGTCAATGGTCGGGTGGTTAACGTGGTCTGATAAATACGAATTTTCTACTATGACTAGTCTATGCTGGGACTTCCCCTTTGGTTTAGACAAACAATTATCATTCATACGAGTCCAATGGTTGAGATGTTCACTTCTCTAATAGCTTTCTGATAGCAATATAAATGCTGAGATTTTGTTTTGCAGGCTGAAAAGGCTAGGATTCGCCTTGATAAATATGGGGGCCGCAATTTGTTAGAAGCGAACATCAGTAAAGAGCAGACGGTGTCTTAAGACTTCATTAGTCTAGAGATTCGAATTGTAATCTTTGTTAGAAATACTGGGTGTATTTTCTAAAATAAATCTCATTTCTTTAGTTCCCTTTTTCTTTTTTTCTTTTTTTCAATGGCTTATCTAACAAATTGCATTAAGATTAAAAAAATGGAAAGGAAGTGGGGCCACTTGATATAATCGCTTCGTTAGGTCGAAGTTAGTGGTGTCCACCCTCCATTTCTGGATGGAAAACCCTTATAATTAAAACTCCAAAGTTCCAAGAAAGAGCAGGCAATAAAAACATATCCAGAAAGACCTTTTTTAGCAATGGACTTCTTTTCCACTTGGATTCTTTCTTTAGCCTGTAAGAGCAGGTCCTTGCTGATGGATGTTGGCAACTACTTTTCAACTCCGTCTTTCATGATAGCTACTGCAAATGGCAATTGTTGTTCATCGTTTTTACAAAGACGTGGATTAACTTCAATATATATATATATATATATATAACAGGAGGATTGGTAGCCCCACACTAGGGGTGCACACAGTTCGGTTCGGTCCGGTTCTAGGGTGAAATTGAACCGAACCGGTCCAAACGGTTTTGGGAAAACTAGAAATGAAACCGGACTGTTTGCACCCTAGAACTGAATTGGAACCGAACCGTGTTTGGTTCTGGTTCGGTTCTACGGTTCTTGGCTTTTTATAATCCAACCCAATTGCAATATATATAATCCTGCCCAAGCTCATCTATTGAAAATTTTCACATATAGTAATCATGTCATGGTTTGTTTTTATAACCCTTTCGCGTTCCCAAAATGATTTTGTTGCCAATGTCAATTCATGTTGTGATTCATTTGATGAATGGTTTACTTTTTTATGTTTTTTAAAAATAAATTTAAATATTTATTAACTAGGGGTCTGGTTCCAAGTTCGGTTCTACGATCCGGTTCAACTCTATAGAACCCCAAATCGAGAATGGAATCAAACTAACCAGTTCTTGATTTTTGAAACCGGATCCGGTGCACTTCAGAGCTGGACCAAACCATGGGGTCTGGTCGGTTCTGGTCCTGTTTATTGGTTCCGTGTACACCCCTACCCCGCATGCACCCTTTCTGTGTGCACTTTTACACGGGACACATGTACCTACCTAGCATGTGCATGGGGTATCTGAATTGCGTATAACATCGGCCCCATGGCTAGAGAAGGATGCCCAAATAAGATGTTTGGATCCCGTCCCGATCTTCCGAGGCTAGTACGGGGCACTCTGGCTATGGATAATGCTGGCATTGGGGCCATTAGGTGCGTTTAAGAGGGGTGTCTATCCTGCTTTTGTTTACAGTTTGTGGGGGCGTCTTAGTCTTTTTTTGCGTCTTCTTTGGTGGTTCTTGTGCAGATAGAGTTATATGATGGGAGAGGTATGCACACTTTTTGTTGGGACCCTCCTAAATGGATGGCTGTAAATTTCTAAAGATAATGAAATTTTTGTGGTTTTTTGTTTAAAAATAAAAAAACATTGGCCCCACCATGAATGACTTCCGGTTCAAAATTCAGGTCAGTCCACTCATCATGCTGTCAAAAGATATTCATACCAAAATCTCCTCGCCCATCAGGGATTTGGACCATCCAAAGATCCTTTAATTATGGGCCAAACATTGGATTGTCTGTTGCCCACTTTAGATCACCCAGGAATGGATACATGGACGTGAACAGCTACCATACCTCATTTCTTGCAATAATTGAGGCTTCTAGCAGATGGTGTATCCTAAGAACAAGCTTCTTTTCGAACGTAAAAAAAATTCAACATGGATCCACCAAGTCGACGGTCACCGTCAACATTACAAGTTGAGATGAAAGGAGCCGAGTATTGCAAATATATTAATATCAGCTATAGGCATCGATGAGAAGGAGAGACCTTAATTAACCAGTGTTATAAACCACTTAATATGTGGGGGCACTTGAATTTGGCACATGTGGAGTGCAATACATTAGATGTGGAATATAGGAAATGCATAGCACATGTGGAGTGCTTGGAGGTGGATGTGGCACATGTGACATATTGGCATACGTGGCACAATGAAAATCCTCTGTATAGTCAGAAACTTGAATTATTATAAAACTTCTTTTTTTTCACTAGAAAAGTAATTAGGTCGCGCCCATCATGTGCAGCCTGACGTCAGCAAGTACTGTGGGTCTCATCATGAGGTATGTGTTATATCCAAACCGTCCATTTATTTGGTGACCTCTTCGAAAGTTTTTAGACAAAAAATAAGACATATCTAAAGATCAAGTGGACCACACTGCAAAAAGCAGTGGGAGATTGAACATTTACCATTGAAACCCTTTGGGGGTCATGGAAGTTTTGGATCAGTATGATATTTATATTTCCTTTTATTTATTTATTTATTAGGAGAGAGGCAAAAACTTTACCTAGCCGAACTTACATTTCGAGCTCGCCCAGGGGAAAGAAAATGACCAGGGTTAAACCTATCATAAGAAAACAAAAGAACTAAAAAGGACCAAAAGAAAAACCATTGTCGGGCACCGAACACCTAGCACTTGATTGCCCCCAAGCCCATTCTATCGAAGTCTTTTTGACCTTATGAACAAATTGGATGGAAAATAACGGTGGACTCTACAAATGTTTTAACGGTGAAAATCTTTATCCCCACTGCTATTTGTGGTGTGGTCCAGTTGAGTTTTTGGCTATGATTCATTTTTTGGCTCATGCCCTATAATGATCTCAAAAAATGGATGAATGGTGTGGATATAATAAATACATCATTTTGGAGCCCATGTAACTTTGATCCCCTTTGAACCGTTCGTACAACTGAGCATCAGCGGCTGTCATCGCGTGACACATACCCACACCAGCTATATTGCTGGTGTGTGGTACACCAGCCATGGTCACACCAAATATATATATATATCTATATATATATATATATATATATATATATATATATATATATATATATATATATATATATATAATAAAATCAGATTTGTACTGGGAACCATGGTTTGAACAAAGATTCTACCTCTGATTGCCTGATCATTGTGATTTTCAAGTCATGCTACATCTGCAACGGGCAACATAATTTGTAATAGTACCTGTGATCTATGCGGATTATAAGTTGGGGATTGATATGCAATTGCTCAAAGTACATGCAGGTCAGTTGCACCTTTAAAAAAAAAAAAAAAAAAATCCAAAAGATTTTCATATATGAGACGGACTTTACACCAGGACTTACTTCGGGCCTCCTCTCAGAAGAAAAGGACCAAGAAGCGGCCTATCATAAGGAAAGACAGAGGAAAGAAAAGTACAAAAAAATACTACAAGAACCCGAACTCGAAGCCTACAACACAACCCCAAGGCAGCCTCTACTAGCCCAACTAGTGCTGCCTAATAGACCACAACCCCACTCTATCTAGCAGGGCTAAGCCCCTAATATGAGGGGGAAGATCTCCTGCATGCAAAAATGTGGAAAGCGATTGCCAGTCACTTCCAATCTTAGTCAGACCATCCACAGGGGTGTTGCCTTCCCTGAAAATATGACGAAAGTAAAAATTTTCATTGCTTTTAAGCTTATTGATCTGAGACAACCAGTATCCCCAGTGCCGATCCTCTTGAATCACCCCATTAATCAGGTCAACAACCATCTTGGAGTCAGATTCAACTATAACTCTGCACATGTACCGCAGATGTGTGCACCCAATCTCCATGACACAACTGGTGGTGTGAACCTGTAGAACAGTTTGTGTTCTCGCACTCGTTCATTGCAATGTTTCCTACTGTAAATCGCAATGGATAGGTGGCCCATATGATGAAAGGATCAAAATGACTTTACGAATGGATCTTACGCTTTACATCTGTACCATGTTTTTGGGGGAGGCTGCCAATCAAGTGACTAGTGATGGGATTTTTCCTCCTCAGTCTGAGCTGCTCGACCGGTCAAGTGAGCTACTCGACTAATCGACTGGGCCACTCAACCAGTCGAGTGGTGCTCGACTCAAAGTCGATCGAGTTTTTGGTTTTGGAATCCCATGGTACTCAACCAATCGAGGGTTAGGCTCAATCGGTCGAGTGGACCGCTCGACCGGTCGAGGACCCTGCTCGACTAGCCGAGGTTATGTAGATTCAGTTTGGATTTGATGCGGATTACGTAAATTTGATGTGGTTTTGCAAGATGTACGAAAGGGAGTTGCCTAAAATATAAATAAGAGTCCTGGGGTTATTCTAGGGTAATTCAAGAGAGTTTCCTAAAGCTTTACAAGGGTTTGGTAAAGGGTTTAGGGCTATCAAAGGTGAGAGAGAAAAGAAAGAGAGAGAGAGAGAGAGAGAGAGAGAGAGAGAGAGAGAGAGGAAGCTTGTGGAAAAGAGATTTTGCTCATAGAGATGATCTACTTCACAGTCAACGTCTCAGCGCTTTTACATCCTCGTAATTAGTGAAATTTTTCTGTTTCCTTTATTCTCTTATTGTTCATCCACTTTTGTATGAGCGAAGAAGGTTTGATCCAAGTGGTGTGTGTTTGTGATCGGTTGTAATATTCTACTTCATAGTAAATTATATTGTTGCTCTGGACGAGGTCTCGTGATTTTTACCTCTTTGAGGGTTTTCCACGTAAAAATCCCTTGTGTCATGTGGTTTGTACTTTGATTTATTTCATTACTTTATTATCCCATAATTTTAGCGTTTTTGAAAGGCTAGATCCTAAGGTTTTGTGCAACGGCCCTCAATAACTACATCGTCTATTCACATTGATCTTGAGGAGCAATCTAATGTTGGTCCCAGTGTATGAATGTTCTATTAGATGATGGACTTTTTTACCAAACATATATTGTTCGGTTGGAAAAATCAATAGCATTAAAAAATAGCTGCATAGATGTAATAGTGGGACCCGTTACATGATACAAGGCTGTAACTCTCGTCTTGGGAGAAAAAAAAAAAAAGGGCCGGTGATTGACCAGTAACAACCATAACAGGCCGATAGTAGGTGTAATGGGCTGCTATAGGCTCCTAAGGTGGATACAATTTCTTCCTTTAATTGTTGGGCTGTTTAATTAAGGCCGCAACACTGTTATTGAATATCTCTGTAAAAACTGTAACATCTAGTATCAGAATTCAGCTATAAAAAACATAAATAAATAAATAAAAATCATTAATTAAATATAAGGACTTGATCTCGGACCAAAAGATTTTGGAGTTACGCATTTAAGCATAAAAAACTCTGCACCTTTCTCACATGGTATACGCAAAACAAATGTTTCGTCGGAGACATCTGATAATGAAACAAAACAATAAAACAAAAGAAGAAATGATCACATGAAATGGCTGTATGTGAAGTTGTAACTTTCACGTACAACCATTTCTTTTCCCCCAACAGGTCATATGTACAATATCCTTTCCATGCAGAAGCTGGGAGGCATTATAATTATCATGCTATTGAAAATCTGCCAGATCCACTCATTAGATGGGCCACACAAGTTAGCCATACCATCAATTGTCCATTGATATAGCGTGTGTCCCGCTCTCATTAGAAAATCGGCCGGATTTTTCAGCTCAGGCGATAATCGTGGCGTGGTGTGGCGTGGCGTACCTTTTTCAACGGACCCGAAAACTCTATATACACGTGACACAGAGGCGTAAAATGAATGGTTGTATGCGGAAGTTCAGATGCAGCCGCTGTATGCGATAATTTCTCTAAAATAGAAGAAATGCAAGGAACGTGTTAGTCAACACTCTTCAACTGCTCCAACTACTACGACACGCAGAAGTAGCCAAACACTGCGCGCATTTTAAACAGGCCTGATAAACAAGCAACAATCTCTGTACATATCTCACACATGTATATGATCAAACCCGTTCATCAACATAGCCCAATGAATTGTACACCTCAAATCACACCGACCATAATTCTACCACCTGATTGGTGAAATTTTGCCTATTATATGTTTATCTTTGGTTCCACTGATCTAAGTCACTCAATAGTAATCTTAAAAAGTTGTCTGATTAATAGTTAGGAGGATCTGGATGATGTGATTTCTAGAGTACGCACCATCCATGGTAGGACCCATCAGATGAATGGTCTTGATCTCATACAATTGAGCCACATGTATAGAAATTGGGTGTTTGATGGCTATCTTGGATGCATTATGCATGGATACTTCTAATATAAAAAACCTATATACGATAATTAAATTAGAAATCTCTGTCACGACCTTGAAATGTATTATACTCGCGAGATGTTCCGGTGCTCGCAAAGCCCAATACGTTACATAGCCCTCCTGGTTGCATTGAGACACTTAGACCGTCCAATCAATTGAACTAGACTATTCATCGGGTCTATTGCACGTTCCATGGAAACCATGAAGCGTCACATCAAACTGACAAATAATAACTCTTCGACCAATGGTCTTTAATATGGACGGTCAAGATCATTTACAAGAAATCAACAAAGTGATCCATCTATTTGCCATGGATTACTTATCATTCTAGAGAACAACTTGTTAGATGATCATAGCCATTCCATCATGGCTTAGAAATAGAATGGCCATAGAAAATAATGCCGAATGAAGCATAGATTGAATCATTCTATCAGTGAGATTTCCTGTGTGGTAGCCTGAGAAATGTCCCGTGAACTTAATGGACAGTTCAGATAAATCAATTGAACCGTCTAACTAAACTTATGCAATTATAAGCACTATAACTTAAAGATCTCTAAGAGCACAGGAGCATTTCCCCATAATTAAATTAGAATAAATAAACATTAGAGCTTTAGATTTGAAGAGATCTTATAAAGATTTCTATTGTCGGCCACCTAGCTACATGGACATCCCAGCAATGCAAAATGTCTGCCAACTTTAACGTGCGTAAATTAGGAAGCTATGATTTCCTGCCCAACCTATCATATGTTATCCCCGTAATCTAGTCAAACAGATATAATCATTTATGAAGGTACATTTTCCAGTGAACCCACAAAGAATTAGGAAGACGTAAACAATGGGGGGAGTCTACGACAGCCATAAACCCTCCGATGCTTGAGTTAAATTGGTAGACTGGGATCAAAAGCTGGAGCACGAGTTTATTTGTTTATCTCCCTTCAATTCCAGTGACCATATTTCTAGGATTCTTGGCCAATTCCAAAACTTGCGTGTCTTTATGGGACCCGTTGGATTCACTAGAGGATCCTTATTTGGATGGAAATCTACTCTCGAAGATATCGCCAAGCTCGACTCTGTCAGTGTGATTTTCAGGTAGGATCATTCTGAATCTTTCTTTTCTTGGTCCGAGATGGGATTCTCTCTAGATTTTTCATCCCTCCTCTGGCCATGGTCGATCTAATTAGCTCGGGAGATGATTCTTTCCCCACCAAGCTCTATCCTTAGACAACTCAGCTCGAGGTCAGTAGCGCTCATCTCTTCATCGGGGAGAGTCACTTGTTGTATCTTCCAAGCTCTATCTCGAGAGAGAAGCTCATCATGTTCCTCTAGTCGCTTTGGCTTCAAGACACATTTCTCGTAGTTGGTTATACTTCTCGTATAGTGGACCAGTTCAGTTTTTTCCGCAACAGTTGCCCCTCACTTCTGAGCTTGGCATATGCATGTTCAGGAAGTAAGATATTAAATTGGTCTAAAAGTGCGGGAATTGAAAGTCAAATTTCAAACAGCCTGGTCTTTTTCAAAATTTAAAATGAATCCGAGTTTGTCTTTTCGCTAGTAGAGGTAAGAACCGAAAAGCCAGCACCTAGTCTATTACTACCCTGATCTCCTTCCTTCCTTTCATTTATTTTCTTTAAGAAGTCCAAGTTATGCAGAACTGCATTCGATCTCACCTCAGCTGAACAGTTTTTGGAGTCTTTTAGTTCTTAAGAGTCCTCGTATCGCAACAGTACTTTTCTAGTACGCTAGACCTTTCCTTTTTTTTTCTCTTCCTCCTTTCTTCTTCCCTCTCTCCCTAATGTATTCTAGGGAAGATTCTATGGCGAACACAATCTACGACCATTTCTAGTTGGAATCAGTGAACGAGGCATCTGATTCCAGGTCCCTGCACGTCTCTGATCCTCCAAGTCTGGTTCCTTGAGGCCTGCTCCCCCTTTTTTCGAGTCAAGTCACCACAGATTTCTTTCTCCGACCAGGGTTGCACTGCCAACCGAGGCGGGCTCACGGTCCTCTAGTAACCTAGTTCTTTCTGCTGACACCTTTGTGTTTGAGGTTGAGTGTAGCCGACATACACTCCCTCGGGTTAGAGTTTTTGACACAGGGATGAATGTAATGAGGTTGATCACCATCTTCCTTAAGGATAATTATTTCGAATCCACAAAGCTTCTCTAGACTCCTCATAGAGACTTCTCGAATCTACGAGGAAAAAACAAGAAAATAGAAATAATATTCCAGAAAATTAGTAAATTGATTAATGAATGAATAAATGAGTTTACACCCCTTTAAATAGGGATACTAAGCCATGCAAGAAGTTTCAGATTTTATTTTATTTTTATTTTTAAAGTCCAAAAGAGAGAAAAGACTAGAAAAATGACAAAGTGTAATAACTGAAATAACAGACTGTTCGGTCACACCTAAGGTTGGTTCAATTAGACTAAATGTGCATGGAATAGTTCAACAAGAAACAATGATTTTCAGAGCTAATTCGGCTCGATACTTAGGTGCGATCGAAGCCATGTTCGGTAACACCAAAGGGAGGTTCAGTGCGACCTGAGGGAGACAAATACTTCAGACAGATTTTAATGAAATTCAGCTAAAGCTAAAGGCATCTTCGGCTGAATTTGGTGCAACTTTGGTACGACCAAATCATAAGTGCATAAAATTTAAGTCGGTTCCAAGTCAGTGCAAGTTTTTCTTATTTAAATGGATGTTCTAAGCTAGTGTAAGTACGAAATAAGGTAGAAGAGAGAGAGAGAGAGAGTAAGGAATTGTGGAGCTTTTATGGAGCTGTTCTTCCTATTCAATCCTTCGATTCTTCTTCAATTTTTATGTTTTTCTTTTGAGTTTAATTTAATTTAAAAAATTAATAATGTTTATGATTGAGTAAATCTCGTAGCTAAGGCTAAGAAGCGAAGCTTATACTAATTTTTAATGTTTTAGTTTATTTTTATTCAAGTATTTGGTTTGAATGTTGAACAATTCATTGATATTGGTTTGAATAAACTTTTAATTTTATTTTACTTTAATTAATTGTCAACTCCAGATACTTTGGATGCTTAATAAGAAGGCTAAGATTGTTAGCTTATCTATTTTGCAAGGAATTAATATATACAACTTATTTATCTATCGTAAACTAAGGGCATGATAGATGCTTTGAATTTCCTGCGATCAATACTTTGGTGCCTTATGTGGAAATTGAATTAGTTGAAATTCAGATCTCTTTTGGTTTGTGAATGATGAATTAATCGCTCTATTATTTGGCTAGATAGGATAAGACTTCGATTGAGTTATATAATTGAATCAAGTGAATTAGGCATTGAGAATAGTTAGCGCTCTACTATTTTGTTTTATTGATTTCCCTCTTTACTTAACTCTATTACATCATTACTTCTTATAATCCAATTCTATAATTAGTTTTAGATTTAATTCTAGTTCCAAAGTATTTCAGAAATCACACAAATATAAGTTCCTATAGATATGATCTTACTCTCACCGAGTTAAAACTACATCACAGTCCTGTAGTGAGTGTTTGTTAAATACTCGAATCAAAGGCTTGTGCATGAGTTTATTTGCTTACCTCAATTCGATTGCAGTGGCTATATATATTTATAAGGTCACTGGGCAGTTCCAAGACTTGCATATCTTCGTTAGATTAATTGGATTTGCTGGAAAGTCCTTATTTAGATGTAAATCTACTCTTGAAGATATCGCCAAACCCGTCTCAATCGGTGTGATCTTCGGGTAAGATCGTTCTGAATATTTCCTTTCTTAGTCTGAGGTAGGATTCTCTCCGGATTTCTCATCCCACCTCTGGTCATGGTCGATCTGGTCAGCTTGAGAGATGATTTTTCTCCAACCAAGCTTTGTTCTCAGACAGTTCAGCTCGAGGTTGGCCTAGGGCTAATCCCTTCATTGAGAGAGTCACTTGCCTTATCTTCTGAGCTCTCTACTTTATCAGCTCAAGATAGAAGCCCATCCTAGTCTTCTAGTCACTTTGGCTTCGAGGCACTTTTCTCATGGTTGGTTATACTCTTCGTATAGTATAGTGGACCAGTTCAGTTTTGCCACAGTATGTCACACTTCCATGTGACCATGTTTCATGATTTGATCGCATTGATTGGTCAATTTTAACCATCTAATTCCTATGAACTTCATATTCTTAAAATTTCACTTGATCGATTGCTACCAATTGGATGGTTAGGATCATTAGATTATTTTCAAATTTCACCAAAGCTCAGTCTATCGTGGGAGCATAATTTGGATCACGTGGATACCATGGGGCACACAAATTTTTGTGGATCTTATTGTTATCTAACGTGTTGGGATGCCACCAGGCAAGTTTTAATGCATTTTCCCTTGACATATAGGTGGTTGGTTCCATGGGATAATTATAATTGTTTATTGAGATTTTTAGGATTTTTTCCTCGAACTAGAATTTCCGAAAACCATGAGTACGAAAAATGGTTGGCCACATCGCGAAGATATCCTGGGACAAAATTGGTCCATTCGTCAAGCATGCGACACCAAGGAAATCATTGCACAGTCACGTGCGTGACCCACCTGATGTGCAGATTGATTAAATTTTCTGCACCTTTGATTAACATGGTATGGTCCACCACTTTCACAGTCCAGATGTTCCTCCGTAGTGACACTTAGCGGAAAATAAAAACCTTGCAAAATAGTATAAATAGTATGCGATCGTTTCTCCTTTGCGATACAACGCCATCGAGCTGGTTTTGTGAAATTACAATGTATCAGGGATTATTTATAAAGCAGGTATGGCCCAGTCTACAATGAGGATTGATGAGATGACAGACCACTATTAAACATAGGCCATCTCTGACAGAACCTGGTGAGCCTCACCTTAATTCTGACGGCAGCCTGCAGTGTTCACTTATTTCTCAATTTGCATTGACCATTCAATATCCATTGCTTGACTCACTTACCAGCAATTAGGTGGCCCTTTCTTTTATGGCCCTACCTTGGACCTGCACCTGAAGTACGGCAACTGAGCCCACATATATATATAGAGAGAGAGAGAGAGAGAGAGTGTGTGTGTGTATGAGTGTCATGCTCCCCTGCGCACCCCCTGCGCACCTACGCATGTGTGCACCTTTGCACACGTGCCATGGGTGTCTGATCTGAACCGTCCATATGATCCGGAATCCCATAAAACTCCACATTAAAAATTTTCACCCCCATCTAATATTCTGTTGGGCCATAGAAAAAAGAAACGCAAATCAAGGGAGGAAAATGTTTTCATTTTTCATGGCCCATCAAAGTTTTAGATCAAAGTAAAACTTAGGCCCGGGGGTTTTCAGGAGGTGTTGCTTCACATGAACGGTTCAGATTTTGGATCCACATACCGTATGATGGGTTCTCAAAAAAGTTCTAGGCAGTACAAAGGCCTACATCTCCGAGATTATTTCAGGGAGGCCTACGAGGAAAAGGAGGCAGCCCACCTATCATAAAAGGAAATAAAAGCAGAAGAGATGTTAGATCTCTCGAATCAAACCTAGCCCTAGTCTATTTCGGAACAGCTGGCCATAGACTAGGTAGACCACACTGCAGGAATATATATATATATATATATATATATAGACACACACAATGTATATAATATATGAGCCCCACTATAATACCTATTTGCCATGAAATCTTAGGTAGACCACACTGCAGGAATCCTTGGTGATTGGACATCCACGGTTAGAAACTTTTTAGAGCCCACTGTAATGCTTATTTGCCATGAAATCTGTTGATTAGGTCACACGGTCTTATAAAAAGGGAAACATAAATATTAACTTGATCCAAAACTTTTATACTACCGAGAGGTTTTTAATATATTTTCCATGGTGTGGTTCCCTAAGATTTGGAACATGCCCCAAAATGAGGGGGATAATAGATCGACAGTATGGATAAGACACATGAATCATGGTGGGCCTATAGAGCTTTTGTCAGCGTCAACCAGTACCGAGGTGGGTACAAGAGGGGTCACTACCGAAACTTGGTACCAAAAAATGAGGGCTTGCACGTCCGGTCGCTAGGATACTCGACCAGACGCTTTTCACTTGGTTTTCTTAATATTGCGAAGGGGGCGATATGGTTCCATAATCAAGACCGCTGGACTATTGCGTTCCATCACGGGTGGGTTCCTCTCTTTCACCTATTTATGATCTGTACATCTATCTATCTATTTATATATCTAAGAACCCAAAAGAGTTGAAATATATTCACTCACCATTGTTCACAAAAAGCCTTCTACGTGAATACCGTTGGGAGAAAAGAAACGGTTCCTTTGCTACTCGAGCCCGAAATCGAATCACATGAAGGAGGGGAAGAAGAAGAAGAAGGTAACTTGATTGGCAGGGTGAAGGACGAATCCAAGAAGCTATGGCAGATTGGGGGCCCTGCTATTTTCAGTCGGATTGCCATGTACTCTATGATCGTCGTGACAATTGCATTTAGTGGTCATCTCGGCAACCCAGAGCTTGCTGCCATGTCCATAGCCAGTACCGTCCTCATCGGATTAAACTACGGTCTTCTGGTACCAATATTTTCCTTTCCATGCTCTAATTTCTTGGTATTTTTAGTTCACGCTATGAGATATTGCCTATATTATGGGAAGAGAATTGCTTATCGGTGTGGTGGTGACAGCCATATCGGTAGTTTGCTTAGTCTTCTTCCCTTCCATATCGGCACTCCATTCTCATGAAAATGTACTCAACTTGGTCATGTTGATGTTTTCACAATGCCTATCAGACCGCCACCAATAGTTTTTCTCTCCTCACGATGTATATTTGTTCCAGGCGAATAAAACTTCGTAAGTTTGCTAAGGCCACAAGCAAGTATAACAAGGTTAAGAGTCCACTTTTATACCATTCATGTTGCCCTGCAAAAGTCCACTTTTGAGCTCTACAACCTAAACAACCACATCAAGATGGAAACCGATTTCACAAACAATCTGCATGAGAAAGGCAATCCCATTTCAAAGGTATAAGGTGGGAGCACCCCACCGGTAATTTTATTGATAGGAGAGAAGTCTGTACATATATTCGGTCGGGCGCTAACCAAAAAAAAAAACCCAAGGCAATGCCTATCATCTAAATCTAGGGATATACAGAACATACACGAGAGCAAGCAGCCACAAAACCAATAACATTGACAGGCCTATTACAAACTAATAGCTCAGCAAATGCAAGCGAAGCCTAAAGACAAACAACAGTAGAGACTAGGAGAGCTGATGCCCAAAATTCATGCTTGCGTATCTCTCTGTCAGCTCATGCTTACAAGGCAAGCATTGGGATCATAGTTATAAAACTTGACTTGATTCGAAACTCAGCTAGAAATCGAGCCGAGTCACTTGAAACTCACTGGTGAGCTTAACTCAGTTCAGACTCAACATGGCTATTAGAGTCAGCTCTCATACTCAGTCAACTCAACGCGACTCAGCATAACTCCAACTGAGTCAATCGAACTCAAAGCCCCAAGCAGTAAAGACACGAGATGCCAGCAAGCCAAGCCCTACTTTAATGGTAAAGCTTGCCTATTTTTATACTGGGACAATTTTAACTACCTTTTATACTCAATTGAATCTGACCTGATATCGAGTCTAATTGAGTTTTCAAGTTTTTAATATTTGCTATTATGTGGTTTTACAATAATATATATAAATTGACACGATCTTAACTTGATACATTTAACAAAAATTAAAAGTTGAATAAAGTAAGAGGGCATCCCTAACTTCGTTGAATTAGTCGATGAAGGTTGAAGATTATAAGTCATTACTTAAATGATTTCAATGATCTAAATCTTTCACTACATAATACTTTTGGCTTGCTTAATAGTTGAGCTTAACGGGGTGATTTTTTTTTTTCTCTCTCCTTAACTTGCTTATAATATGTTAATGAAGATGAGTATGTATCACTTCAATGTTAAGTTAGCGAATAGGATCAAGAGCCCGTAATTTGATTCTAATCTATAAAGGGAACTAATTTATCACGTAACTATTTATCTCCCCCAATTAATTAGAAAATTCAATAGAATTACCGAACTTTAAGAGTTTTATGGATGCTGATTGCCTACTGGCTAGCTGGCTACTAAATAATGCTTTGTGGCAGAAAATTCAATAGAATTATGGAATTCCAAAAATTTCATGGATGCGAATTTCCTATCCACCTCACTATTGGACAAGGCTCTGTGGGCTCCACTGTGATGTGTCTTTATCCATATCATCCATATATTTTTTCATTTCACTTTAAAGCATGAGCCTAGAAATAAAGTATATCCACATCTCAAGTGGACCACCCCACACAAAACAATGATGATTGAATGCTCACTATTAAAAGCTTCCCAAGGCTTATATATTGCAATGTTTATTTACTATCCAACCTATTCATTAGGTCACACAGGTCAGACTTGGATGAAGGAAAAGCACAAATATCAACATCATCCAAAAATTTACTGGCCCTTATAAAGTTATAAATTGTAGGCATTCAATCACCACTGTTTCCTATGGTGCGGCTGACATGAGATTTGGATCTTCCTTATTTTCAAGCTCATGCACTAAAATGATCTGAAAAAATGTATAAACTGTGAATAAAACATATATATCACTGTGGGTCCCACAAAGTACCGTCCAATCGCTATTGGCTAGTGACAACATTAGTAGGCAATACACATCTGAGTTTTATACTTAGAAAAGGAATCTCTTCCTAAAAAAGATCAGTTAAAATACATAAAAACACCTTAAATTATGAAGAGACATTTTTAGAATAAGTAGATTCTTAAAATGTTAAAGATTATTTATTGGAATGTAAGGGGGCATTTCTCAAAACATGAAAAGATGTCCTTGGAATGTTTTATTTATTTATTTATTTATTTTTGTTAATGTTGTCATAAGGGTCACTTCGCACATATATTTCAACATTTAAACCATGGTTGGGACTAGCTATAGAATTTTGAATCATGTTTCAATGATCTAAAACATTTTACATAATGGGCTTCCGTGTAAAAGGCAGCTGCTTTTTTTATGAAACCAAAAGATTCCACCACACCACAGCAAGGCAAGAAACCAACCATATACAAGCACAAAACAAACAAAGAGAGTAAACTAAGCCAAGCAACACTACCCAGCACAAACCAACCCAACAATGATAGCTGTCTGACGCAACCAACAAGAGCTGGTCCCCCAAGTAGCGGAGAAAACCCACCAAGATTGGAAGATCGTGATCAATAGCCCACCAAACAACTATTAAGGTTCATATTCAAATGCAAAGAGTTGGTCTTCCTGGTTGTAGATGTTGAGTTCGTCTCTAGCTAGTGGTAGTAAGAGTCTTTTTTGTCATGGCGGCGTTGCTGGCGGTGGTGGTGGCATCTTTTGCCTCGTAAGTTTTTTGGCCTCGAGTGTGAGGATGGTATTGAGTCATTGGATGCAGACTTGGGTGCTTGACCGGCGGTGGCGAAAGAGTATATATGGTGGGTTTGGGTCTCTCTGTCCTTTGGCTTTATGAGAAGTGAGTTTTAAGTGTTTGTTTCGTTGTTGTTTCCATTTTCCATTCCAATGGACGTTTGAGACTGTTTATTTTTCCTTTTCTTAAATCTTTATTATATTTATACTCCAGTCTTTTAGGTAAAAAAAAATGCAAAGAGTTTAATGATAGGTTGAAAATTTCAACTATATATGTATATGTGTGTGTGTGTGTGTGTGTGTGTGTGTGTGAATATTAAAATGTCTTTTTTCAGGGTCTTCATCCATTCAGCTTACAAACTATTTGGATCATTGGAGCATGAACCCAGATCCAGTAGTTATGGTCTTGACATAGCTCATGTATATTGCGTAGCATCAGTCCGTGCTGGGCTTTATCCCAAGATCTTTGGGTATTAAATTCTAACAAGTGGGGTTCATGGTTAAATAATCTTGACTACTGATCTGTTGCTTAACACCTTGAAATAATCTTGACTACTCAATTGACGTGGAAAGCGAGTCCCGTGCAGTGGTCGACCTGCTCTCGGGGTCGATCAAAGCCCCGTGGTTCTCCTTTTACTGGCTGAAGAAATTTGAAGCCCTTAAAGCCAGGGGATCCATCTCCATATCCTACACCCCAAGAGAAGGAAACAGGGTGGCAGACGGCCTAGCTCGCCGGGCCAGTGCCTACCAAGTCCAGTCCATCTTCTCCTCCCCCTCTCAGCTCCCTAGGCTGCCCATGGCGAGCTCACCCTGGACAGGTCGGGCCTGGGAGGGGTACGGGTCTCCTAGCTTTCCTCCCAGCTCCTTGTTGCTCTTTACAATAGGTGGCCCATTCGGTGCATGGCCCTCCTATATGTGCAGTCTTTTGTTGGGCCTAAGCTCTTTTTTTGTTTGCCTGAGCCCCCCTTTTGTAAAGCCTTTGTCCATCAATGAAATCTCGTTTAAAAAATTTAAAAATAAAAAAATAAAAAATAAAAAATAAAAATAAAAAAACACCTTGAATTAACAATGCCGCATCATAGGACAACCATGGCCCCTCTATTTGGTGCCTACAAATGTACTTTCAATAATACAATGATCAACTAAGAAAGCTTAATTTTAGCCAGTTGGATATTTCAATCTTAGAATTTGGCATGTGATCCATCATGTGTGTACAACCTTTGAAGGCTTATCCCTCTAAAATATACTTTAGTTGGGTGATCATAACCATCTAATCATTGGTTTAGAAAATTGATGATCCATATTGATTATATTAGCAAAGATCCCATCATTGGTTTAGACCATCTATCATCACTGGGTGGAAAATGAAATAACGGAGGTAAGATTTTGTTATCACTTTTCAATAAAATCCAGCTTCTACAAATATATTTCACAGTCAAAACACCTTGCCAAAAAACAAAAAAAAAACCAATCAAATATCTTTCTAGCTTCCAGATATCCGCTTAAGTTTTCTAAGTTCCAGAGTGAGTAACAGCATCACTTAAAAGTAACTAAAAAAAAAAAAGAAAAGAAAAAAGAAAGAAGGTGGCAATGGACCAGTCAACCAGCCTTGCAAAGGAGGGCTTCACTCGCAAACTTGGCCCGAGGGTTACCCATGTGCTAGAAATCTAGGCGGTGCGTGTCCAGGCCATTGATGCCCGTTGCCTGCACTAATTAATCATAAAGCAGGCAACTGTTTAAAGATAGTTATTAGCGGTTCCGTTTTATACACTAGTCTGAAGACGCACATTGGATAAGAAAAAAGTGATTAATTAGCCCCTTTTCTTAACGTGCTCATGGTTAGTATTGTGGATGGTGCGGTGCCGCAAAAAAAAAAAAGTGACTGAAATAAACTTAAGAGAATGCGGTAGGGACATCTATGTTTTGGTTGAATTTCAAAAAAATAAAAAAAAAAAAAAAACCTGTTTTTCACGGTTAGTCAAAAAAAATGCCTACCCTCTTATGCAGTTTCATATTGTTGGCTGTACACACCAAATTTATCGGCTTTACAAAGCCTCAATACAACTTAGAAATTTTGATTTTGTAGAAGGAAGGAAGAGATATAGCAAAACAAAAAGAAATTCTTTCTTCAAATATTGAAATTATTTCACTGCTGATTCACACTTGCTGTAATCGGATACCCAACTCTTTTATATTGGCACCAACTGTGAAATGAATACAATACCCCTATTAGATTCTTCTATCATTTAATGTTCTTAAAAACTTACGTAGGTTTTTCATCTTCCAAAACAGCTCCTTTGGAGCTGCAGCTGTTATGCATGGGGAGTTCAATAGTCACCAGCCGTTGCTAGAAAATGGGAGTTTTAGTTTGCAACTCCAATATGTATGAGATATAGTATTTTAAATAATAATAATAATTTATATATATATATATATGGGAAAAGGTTCTATACGCTCGACCGTATTATAGTGTAACCGGTTATTAAAATATTCCTCCACCTCTATCTCTCACACACTTATTTTATGCCCAAAACTTTCCGTTAAAAACTTACGTGGAGCTTACCGTGGTCTTTTAAAAAAAAAAAAAAAAAAAAAATCTTTTTGAGAAATCCACCCCATCCATCCATTTTCCATATCATTTTAGGACAAGATGCCAAAAATTAGCCGGATCCAAGACTCAATTAGGCCGAAAATGTGAGGATTAAACGTCCACAGTTGAAATATTCGTGGGGCCACGAAAGTTTTAAATTAGGATAATATTTTTATTTTCAGTTCATCTCAGTAGGAATATTGTTATGAACGGTATGGATGTAATTGAAACATCACTTTTGACCTAGGGAGGTTTCAACGGTAGAAATTTCCCTACCCACCTTTTCCTTTAGCGCGTCCCACTTAAGTCTTGGATCTGGCTCATTTTTGTCCCCGTGTCCTAAAATGATCTCCAAAAATTGATGGATGGGATGGATTTCTCACAAACACTATGGTTGTATGTGACGGAAAACAGTGCAGGGTTGTCCATGACGAAAAACAATGCAACCCTGACACGCCAGAGAATTTCTCAATTACAGAAGTTTAGTTCCCACTGATTCTATCCACTTCAAGTGCAATCGCGGATTCGAAGCGGATTGCATATTGAATAACTCAGCGCCATTAGCGTACTGAGTAAACTCCATGGGTCCATCGTTATTTATTTAGTTTATCCACTTCGTTCATCTGTGTTAACAGATACGTTTAGGTCTTGAGAACAAAAAGAAAGCATATAGAAAGCTCAAGTGGACCAAACCACAGTAAATAGTATGATTAAACCTCTACCATTGAAAAAATCTTGGAGGCCACAGAAGTTTTAGATCAAGCTGATGTTTTTGTTTTATCTTCATCCATATCTTTTTTTTTATTATTAACATGTTGGATGGCAAATAAACATTAATTTGGGCCCTATGAAGGTTTCAACGGTGGAAATCATTATTCCATATTGTTTCCTGTCGCATGGTCCACTTGAGCTTTGGATTTACCGTAATTTTGGCATCAACCCCTAAAATTAGCAGGAAAAATGGATGGACGGTGCGAATAAACCACATACATTCACAGTGGGCCCAGCCAAGTTTACTTAGTATGATAAAAGCGTACCTGAGTAACTCAGTACGCAATCCAATTTTTGCGGATTAGTTACGACAAGTTGAGTAGCGAGACACGCTACTGAAGTGATGTTATTGTAGGCCCCTCCATGGTGTATGTTTTGTATCCACACCTTTCATCCATTTAGAGAGATCATTTTAGGGCAATATCAAAAGAATGACTTGAATCCAAAGCTCCAGTGGACCCAGCACAAAAAAGAGTGGGGAATAATGATTTCCACTGTTGAAACCTTCATAGGGCCCGCATTAATGTTTATTTGCCATCATTAAAAACTTCTAAAGGCCACGAAAGTTTTAGATCAAGCTGATATTTGTGTTTTCTCTTATTTCATGTCTTCTTTAACTTTTGAACAGGTTGGATTTCAAATAAACATTATGGTGGCCTTGAGATAGTTTCAACGGTGGGAATCACTCTCCCCACTATTTTCTGTAGTGGGGTCAACCTCAGATTTTTATCTTTCTCATTCATTATCTCATGCCCTCAAATTATATCTTAAAATGGATGGACGGTGTGGATACAACACATGCATCATAGTGGGACCCACAAAACTTGGTGACTTAACTTCAGTAGCCAACTTGCTACTCAACCTGTCAGGGAAGCGGATTGCGTCCTGCCCCCGCCCGTCTCTAGCCCCGAACGAGCAGTTCTATAGGCGGGCCCACCATGATGTATCCATTTATCCAAGCTGTTCAACCCTTTTCTAAGATCATTCTAACGTATTAACACAAAAATGAGGCAGATCCAACACTCAAATCACTACGCCAAAACTGCGAAAAAAGGACGGTCCAAAACCGTCTCAAATGACCAAAAAGGACGGTCATGGACCATCGCAAGGGCCGTCAAATTTTGACGTGTCGTATTACTTAAAGGACGGTCGAAAACCGTCATTTTTGTTGACGAAAAAAGGACGGTCGTGAACCGTCCTTAAAAAGGACGGTCTTGGACAGTCTCTTATGAGCCTTTAAAGGACGGCCATCGACCGTCCTTAAAAAAGACTGTTGTAGACCGTCTCTGATGAGCCTTTAAAGGACGGCCATAGACCGTCCTTTTTAAGGACGGCCATGGACCGTCCTTAAAAAGGACTGTCATAGTCCGTCTCTTATGGGCCTTCAAAGGACGGCCACAGACCGTCCTTTAAAAGGACTGTCATGGACCGTCCCTTATAAGAGGGTCAATATACACCTGTTACATCATCATATTCTTCCTGATATACACCTGTTATATAATATATTTCATCATATTCACATTCACATTCATCTAAACCTAAACTACATTCATCCAAACATAAATTACATCTATCTAAACCCAAACTACGTAAATCCAACATAAATTACATTCATCCAAATACAAGCAATCTTATCCACATTACATTCATCCACACATAAATATATATAAGTTTAACATCATAACTAAAAAAAGAAAAAAAATCAGCAACAATTTTCTTTTTGTGTCTTTCACCTGAAAAAAAATATTAAACCAACAAAACATTATAATTTAGAATCATAAAGAATTGCATAAACTTCTTCCAAAAAAGTGAGCACTTTTTAAAAATAAAACTGATCATTAAAATAGGTTCAGGTTTAGGTTTTAAGTTTAGGTTCAGGATTAGGTTTTAGGTTATAGGTTATAAGTTTAGGTTATAGGTTATAAGTTATAGGTTAAGGTTTAGGTTATAGGTTTTGTTTTAGGTTTAGGTTAAGGTTTAGGCTTAGGTTATAGGTTTAGGTTAAGGTTTAGGTTTTAGTTATAGGTTATAGTATATAGGTTATAGCTTTAGGGAATTAAAAATAGGTTAAGGTTAAGGTTTAGGTTTAGGAAATCGGGTCCGAGTTCGGGATCAGGTTTAGGTTTGGGTTATCAAGTTTAAGTTTAAGTTTAGGTTAGGGAGTTGAGATTATGATTAGGTGTAGGTTTAGGTTTAAGGATTTGAAAATACATTTCGATTTTAGGTTTAGGTTTAGGTTTTAGGCTTATGTTTAGGTTATAAGTGCAGGTAATAGGTTTAGGTTTATGTTAGGTTATAGGTTAACGTTTAAGTTTAGGAAATCGAGTTCGGGTTCGGGATCGGGTTTAGGTTTGGATTAGGGAGTTGAGATTAGGATTAGGTGTAGGTTTAGGTTTAGGGATTTGAGAATACATTTAGGTTTAGGTTTAGGTTTAGGTTTAGCTTATAAGCAATAGGTTTTAGGTTTAGGTTTAAGTTATAGGTTACAGGTTTAGGTATAGCTTTAAGCTTAGGTTTAGGTTACAAGATAAAAGTTTAAGAAATTGAGAATAGGTTAAGGTTTAGGTTTAGGAAATCGGGTTCGGGTTTGAGATCGGGTTTAGGTTTGGGTTTTCAAGTTTAGGTTTAGGTTAGGGAGTTGAGATTAGGATTAGGTGTAGGTTTAGGTTTAGGGATTCAAGAATACATTTAGGTTTTAGGTTTAGGTTTAGGTTTAGGAAATTGAGAATAGGTTAAGGTTTAGGTTTAGGAAATCGGGTTCGGGTTCGGGATCGGGTTTAGGTTTTGGTTTTCAAGTTTAGGTTTAGGTTTAGGTTAGGGAGTTAAGATTAGGATTAGGTGTAGATTTAAGTTTAGGGATTTGAGAATACATTAAGGTTTAGGTTTACGAAATCGTGTTCGGGTTCGGGATCGGGTTTAGGTTTGAGTTTTCAAGTTTAGGTTTAGGTTTAGGTTAGGGAGTTGAGATTAGGATTAGGTGTAAGTTTAGGTTTAGGGATTTGAGAATACACTTAGGTTATAGGTTATAGGTTTAGGTTAAGGTATAGGTTTAGGTTTCGGTTTAGGTTATAAGCAATGGGTTTAGGGAATTGAGAATAGGTTAAAGTTTAGGTTGAGGAAATCGGGTTCGGGTTCGGGATAGGGTTTAGGTTTGAGTTTTCAAGTTTAGGTTTAGGTTTAGGTTAGGGAGTTGAGATTAGGATTAGGTGTAGGTTTAGGTTTAGGGATTTGAGAATACATTTAGGTTTTAGGTTTATATTTAGGTTATAGGTTACAGGTTTAGGTTAAGGTTTAGGTTTAGATTAAAGTTTAGATTTAGGTTTAAGGATTTGAGAATACATTTAGGTTTTAGGTTTAGGTTTAGGTTATAGGTTACAGGTTTATGCTATAGGTTATAGGTTTAGGTTACGGTTTAGGTTTAAGTTTAGGTTATAAGCTATAGGTTTAGGGAATTGAGAATAGGTTAAGGTTTAGGTTTAGGAAATCAAGTTCGGGTTCGGGTTCGGGTTTATGTTTGAGTTTTCAAGTTTAGGTTTAGGTTTAGGTTAGGGAGTTGAGATTAGGATTAGGTGTCGGTTTAGGTTTAGGGATTTAAGAATACATTTAGGTTTTAGGTTTATGTTTAGGTTATAGATTATAGGTTTAGGTTAAGGTATAAGTTTAGGTTTCAGTTTATGTTATAAGCAATTGGTTTAAGGAATTGAGAATAGGTTAAGGTTTAGGTTTAGGAAATCGGGTTCGGGTTCGGGATCGGGTTTAGGTTTTGGTTTTCAAGTTTAGGTTTAGGTTTAGGTTAGGGAGTTGAGATTAGGATTAGGTGTAGGTTTAGGTTTAGAGATTTGAGAATACATTTAGGTTTTAGGTTTATGTTTAGGTTATATGTTATAGGTTTAGGTTAAGGATATAGGTTATAGGTTTAGGTTTAAGGATTTGAGAATACATTTAGGTTATAGGTTTAGGTTTAGGTTATAGGTTACAGGTTTAAGTTTAGGTTTATGCTATAGGTTATAGGTTTAGGTTAAGGTTTAGGTTAAGGTTTAGTTTAAGTTTAGGTTATAAGCTATAGTTTAGGGAATTGAGAATAGGTTAAGGTTTAGGTTTAGGAAATCGAGTTCGGGTTCGGGATCGGGTTTAGGTTTGAGTTTTCAAGTTTAGGTTTAGGTTTAGGTTAGGGAGTCGAGATTAGGATTAGGTGTATGTTTAGGTTTAGGGATTTGAGAATACATTTAGGTTTTAGGTTATGTTTATGTTATAGGTTATAGGTTTAGGTTAAGGTATAAGTTTAGCTTTCGGTTTAGGTTATAAGCAATTGGTTTAGGGAATTGAGAATAGGTTAAGGTTTAGGTTTACGAAATCGGGTTTGGATTCGGGATCGGGTTTTGGTTTTGGTTTTCAAGTTTAGGTTTATGTTTTGGTTTTCAAGTTTAGGTTTAGGTTTAGGTGAGGGAGTTGAGATTAAGATTAGGTATAGGTTTAGGTTTAGGGATTTGAGAATACATTTAGGTTTTAAGTTTAGGTTAAGGCTATAGGTTACAGGTTTAGGTTAAGGCTATAGGTTATAGGTTTAGGTTAAGGTTTAGGTTAAGGTTTAGATTTAGGTTTAAGGATTTGAGAATACATTTAGGTTTTAAGTTTAGGTTATAGGTTATAGGTTATAGGTTTATTATAGGTTATAGGTTTAGGTTTAAGGTTTAGGTATAAGTTTTAGGTTTAGGGATTATAGGTTATAAGCTATAGGTTTAGGAATTGAGAATAGGTTGAAGGTTTAGGTTTAGGTAAATCTTGTTTTTCTATTGCTTCGTAGATTCGATGTTTGTTAGGGTTTAATCAAGTTTAGGTTTAGGTTTAGGTTAGGGTAGTTTAGATTAGGATTAGTTTGTTTGTTAGGTTTATGGTTTAGGTAGGATTTGAGAAGTACTTTGTTTTGGTATTTTAGGTTATAGGTTATAGGTTTAGGTTAAGGTATAAGTTTAGCTTTTGGTTTAGGTTATAAGCAATTAGTTTAGGGAATTGAGAATAAGTTAAGGTTTAGGTTTAGGAAATAGAGTTCGGGTTCGGGATTGGGTTTAGGTTTTGGTTTTCAAGTTTAGGTTTAGGTTTAGGTGAGGGAGTTGATATTAGGATTAGGTGTAGGTTTAGGTTTAGGGATTTGAGAATACATTTAGGTTTTAGGTTTATGATAAGGCTATAGGTTACAGGTTTAGGTTAAGGCTATAGGTTATAAGTTTAGGTTAAGGTTTAGGTTCAGGTTTAGATTTAGGTTTAAGGATTTGAGAATACATTTAGGTTTTAGGTTTATGTTTAGGTTATAGGTTATAGGTTATAGGTTTAGGTTTAGGTTTAGGTTTAGGTTTAGGTTAAGGTTTAGGTTTAGGTTATAAGCTATAGGTTTAGGGAATTGAGAATAGGTTAAGGTTTAGGTTTAGGAAATCGGGTTTGGGTTCAGGATCGGGTTTAGCTTTGGGTTATCAAGTTTAGGTTTAGGTTTAGGTTAGGGAGTTTAGATTAGGATTAGGTGTAGGTTTAGGTTTGGGGATTTGAGAATACATTAGGTTTTAGGTTTAGATTTAGGTTAAGGTATAAGTTTAGCTTTCGGTTTAGGTTATAAGCAATTAGTTTAGGGAATTGAGAGTAGGTTAAGGTTTAGGTTTAGGAAATAGGGTTCGGGTTTGGGATTGGGTTTAGGTTTTGGTTTTCAAGTTTAGGTTTAGGTTTAGGTGAGGGAGTTGATATTAGGATTAGGTGTAGGTTTAGGTTTAGGGATTTGAGAATACATTTAGGTTTTAGGTTTAGGTTAAGGCTATAGGTTACAGGTTTAGGTTAAGGCTATAGGTTATAGGTTTAGGTTAAGGTTTAGGTTCAGGTTTAGATTTAGGTTTAAGGATTTGAGAATACATTTAGGTTTTAGGTTTATGTTTAGGTTATAGGTTATAGGTTTAGGTTTAGGTTTAGGTTAAGGTATATGTTTTGGTTTCGGTTTAGGTTATAAGCTATAGGTTTAGAGAATTGAGAATAGGTTAAGGTTTAGGTTTAGGAAATCGGGTTTGGGTTCAGGATCGGGTTTAGCTTTGGGTTATCAAGTTTAGGTTTAGGTTTAGGTTAGGGAGTTTAGATTAGGATTAGGTGTAGGTTTAGGTTTGGGGATTTGAGAATACATTAGGTTTTAGGTTTAGATTTAGGTTAAGGTATAAGTTTAGCTTTCGGTTTAGGTTATAAGCAATTAGTTTAGGGAATTGAGAATAGGTTAAGGTTTAGGTTTAGGAAATAGGGTTCGGATTCGGGATTGGGTTTAGGTTTTGGTTTTCAAGTTTAGGTTTAGGTTTAGGTGAGGGAGTTGATATTAGGATTAGGTGTAGGTTTAGGTTTAGGGATTTGAGAATACATTTAGGTTTTAGGTTTAGGTTAAGGCTATAGGTTACAGGTTTAGGTTAAGGCTATAGGTTATAGGTTTAGGTTAAGGTTTAGGTTCAGGTTTAGATTTAGGTTTAAGGATTTGAGAATACATTTAGGTTTTAGGTTTATGTTTAGGTTATAGGTTATAGGTTTAGGTTTAGGTTTAGGTTTAGGTATAAGTTTTGGTTTCGGTTTAGGTTATAAGCAATAGGTTTAGGGAATTGAGAATAGGTTAAGGTTTAGGTTTAGGAAATCGGGTTTGGGTTCAGGATCGGGTTTAGGTTTGGGTTATCAAGTTTAGGTTTAGGTTTAGGTTAGGGAGTTTAGATTAGGATTAGGTGTAGGTTTAGGTTTGGGGATTTGGGAATACATTAGGTTTTAGGTTTAGGTTTAGGTTATAGGTTATAGGTTTAGGTTTAGGTTTGGTTTTGGTTTTGATTTAAGTTATAGGTTATAGGTTTAGGTTTAGGTTTAGGGAAACGTGGTTTTGATTTAGGTTATAGGTTATAGGTTTAGGTTAAGGTATAAGTTTAGCTTTCGGTTTAGGTTATAAGCAATTGGTTTAGGGAATTGAGAATAGGTTAAGGTTTAAGTTTAGAAAATCGGGTTCGGGTACGGGATCGGGTTTAGGTTTTGGTTTTCAAGTTTAGGTTTAGGTTTAGGTGAGGGAGTTGAGATTAGGATTAGGTGTAGGTTTAGGTTTAGGGATTTGAGAATACATTTAGGTTTTAGGTTTAGGTTAAGGCTATAGGTTACAGGTTTAGGTTAAGGCTATAGGTTATAGGTCTAGGTTAAGGTTTAGGTTTAGGTTTAGGTTTAGGTTAAGGTTGAGGTTTAGGTTATAGGTTAAGGTTTTAGGTCATAGGTTTTGGTTTAGGTTAAGGGTATGGTCCCTGCAAATACAGATATAAACACGGCCATCCGACACAAATTGTCAGGCCCTTCCAATGCTGTCCATAAAAAATGGACAGCTTCATCATGGTCATAATAGCGGTTCCCTCTTTCCAGGGAACCCCGCTCTTCCGGATAGCTCCGACGCACATCCAGGTCTGCTCCATCAATTTCGAGTTAATACATAAACATGGCCTGTCCAAATGGTCAGGCCACTCCAATGCTGTCCATAGAAAATGGATAGCTTCATTATGGTCATAACAGCGGTTCCCACCTTCCAAGGACTCCCGCTCAACATCCGGATAGCTCCGACGCACATCCGGGTCTGCTCGATCAATTTGTATTAAATACATAAACATGGCCTGTCCAAATGGCCAAGCCACTCCAATGCTATCCATAGGAAATAGACAACTTCATCATGGTCATAACAGCGGTTCCCACCTTCTAGGGACCCCCGCTAAACATCCGGATAGCTCCGACGCACATCCGGGTCTACTCCATCAATTTCGAGCTAATATATTTAAAAACAACATAATTATATCTAAAAGCATCTGGATACCTGGAGAAGGCCTTCCATATTCGTATTGTTGGTTACTCATCCCTTTGTCTATAAGCCACAATCGACCAACACTTTCTATTGCTACCTGTACTCTGAAACCAACACAAATATAACTGGAAAACAATATAAGGAATAAGAAAAAATTAAGAAAACATTTACTAAATAAAGATTTTCCAATTTATCAGTAAGGTTCAATTTATTAGTCAGATATATCCAGCTAGACCAAATACTGCTTCTTTTTTTCTAGATTGAAACAGGGTAGATAGTTGATGATCTTTTCATATATAACCAATGTGACATATGGAGAGATGGACTCACAATTATGCCATGTGCCTCACTCAAACATCTAACAAATTTTCTTTCTAATACAACAAAAAAGCTCATCACTTGTCCATCCTCTATTCATGAAACAAAATGAAGGTTCTTCTTGAAACAATGCTGGGTTTCAAAATCAATTTGAAAACACTATATATAAGCGTGTTTTGCATAAATGATAAAAGCCATATATATAAGATCTTGATGTAGAGTGATAAAGCAATTGATGGTGTCAAAAATTGCCCAGTCCACATTAAATGAACATGTACACTGATGAGTTTGGTGACTGTTTTATACCAAAATCTACCCAATGCCTCTGAAAAGCAAAGAGATCTCAGGTCCATTTAGACATTTGACTGAACATTCGATAATTCCAGGGGTCTGAGGAAATGAGATCCTCTTTCCCATTCTTTTCAGTATTGTGGTGGAAGGTTGTATTGTAAACAATGCTATGACTGGTCATGTTCGATCCATTTCTGTTGTCCTATCAGTTGCCTCAATGGATAGGTACCTCCTTTTTCTTTTTCTTTTTGAGAAATGAAATTTTCATTGCCGATTAGAAAAAAGAGAAGAAGAAGAAGAAGAAGAGCTAACTCAAGATTCTACAGTTTGATTCAGCAGTTCTTCATGGGGACAAAAAACAACTCAAATCTCCTTGCTTACAACAAAATCCAATCATATCAGGGAAAACATGAATAACCAACAAGAAAAACAGCGTATTAAGAGAAGCATAGTTCATTTTTTAACCAAAATCAATCAAGATATTAACACAAGTGAAACCAATCAGCAAAATCTGTACTCATTTCCTTAACCAAGGCAATAGAATGAGCAAGGAACGAGTATACAACAGCAGAAAATCAATATCATTTGCAAATCCTCATTTCCTACAACAAAATCCTTGGAAATAGTGGTAAAGAAAAAGCAATGTAGGAAGTACATGCTAATGTGGCATGCTACATCAGCTGATTGCATCACTGGTCCAATGGGCCTTGTTTTTCTCTTTGCACCCAATAAGATTTTATATGTATTTTTATTTCGTTCTTAAGGGATGAATAACAAAACAAACATTGTACAGTTCTCAAAATGTCTGATTGGTTAAGACCTAGTACACTAAATCTGTGTATGCTTCTTGTTACAGTGTTTTGCAGATTGCATTGAAACAATGTCGCGAAACTCACTGCCACTTCTGCTTCAATGAATTTCCAGCAAATAGTATACCCTGTTCGTCATGTATGATTTCAATGTATTGCTCCCAGCATTGCCAAGAACAGGCAGGAGGAATACAATCTTGGAACAGTCAGCTCAAAGATACTATGCATGAGCACATATCAGACAAATCTGTTGAAAAGTTACAGGCATCCAAACAGGCCCTTAGTTGCATTCTGCTTCAACTGATCAAAAGCACCAGCTCTAATTTTTGGGATAAAGCCCTAAAATGATCTGTAAAAATGAATGAATGGCATGGATAAAATATTTACATCATGGTGGGACCATAGATCATGGTGGTGCTGCAGACGAAATCGGATTGCATACTGAGTTACTCAGTACGCTCTTATTGTACTGAGTAAACTCAGTAGGGCCCACCTTAATCCCAAAATCCCTAAATCCCCATATCCCAAAATCCCTAAGGGCCTGTTTGGCCGGTCGGATTGGAAGGGATTAGATGGTATTGGAAAGGATTGGAAGTTAAATCCCGGGATTGGCCTGGCGTGCCAAACAGAGTCGTGATCTAATCCCAATCCCATGGGTCTTAAGACAATCCACTGACAACACCATCATTACCTTTAAATCTCATCAAATCCACCTTAATTCATTCAAATTTGCCTGAGATGTGTTTGGTTCGAGGGATTGGATGGGATGAGAAGGTTTAATCCGGGATTGGCCGGGCATGCCAAACAGACCGGATATAGCAATCCCATAGATCTCAAGACAATCCACTGACAACACCATCATTACCTAGAAATCCATGCCATCCACCCTACTACCATTCAATCCCTTCCCACGGGCCCTAAATCCCCAATCCCCAAATCCCTAAATCCCCAAATCCCTAAATCACCAAATCGTTTCAAACGGTCTTGAGATTGAGAGAGAGAGAGAGAGAGAGAGAGATACCTCATGTGGATGTACGAGAGAGAGAGCACCGAGAGAGACAGAAACAGATAGAGGGCGCGGTGGAGAGCGGACCGAGAGAGAGAGAGGGCGCGGTGGAGAGCGGACCGAGAGAGAGAGAGGATGCGCGTGAGAGAGAGGATGCGCGTGAGTCAGAGAGGGCAGCAAGGAAGGGAGGGCGGCGAGGGAGAGAGAGAGAGAGAGAGCCCTCGCCGAGGGAGGGCAGGGGTGAGAGAGAGAGAGAGACAGAGAGAGAGAGAGAGAGAGAGAGAGAGAGAAACGGTGAGATAGACGGGGCTCTTTTGAGCGCGCGCCCAAATTGGGGCGAGATTGACCGGGCCGTGGGCCCCACCATGATGTATGATTTTCATCCATGCCGTCCATCCATTTTTACAAATCATATTAGGCTATATGCTGAAAATTAAAGGGAAATAAATCTCAGGTGGTCCACACCACATGAGAACAATAGTGATTGGATATCCACCATTAAAATCCTCCTAAGGCCCACTGTACTGTTTATTTGACATCAAATCTGTTGATTTGGTCATCCAGAACCAGATGAAGGGAAAAAACAAAAATAAGCTTGATCCAAAACTTTTATGCCTATTGATCATATTTTTAATGGTCGACGCTCATTTAACACGTTTCCTGTAATGTGGTCCACTTGAGATTTGCATATATCTCATTTTTGGTCTCATGATGTAAAATTATCTGTAAAAATATATGGATAGCATGGATGAAACACATACATCGTGGTGGGAGCCATAGAGTACTGAACACTAGTCATTGGTTAGTGTCAGGGGAGTAGTCAATCCGTTCTCAAGCGTACAGAGTAAATCCTATGGGGGCCACCATAATTTATTTATTTTATCCACTCCATCTATCCATTTTAACATATAATTTCATTACATAAGTTCAAAAATGAAGCCTATAAAAATCCGAAGTGGACCACATCATAGGAAATAGTATAAACTGAACATCTACCATTAAAATAATTTGTAAGGCCACCGAAGTTTTGGATCAAGTTGATACTTTAGTTTTCCCTTCATCCATGTATTTTTGATCTATTGAACAGGTTGGATGACAAATAAAAATCATTGTAGGCCATAGGAAGATTTCATCGGTGGAAATCATTATTCCTAATGTGTTCCTGTGGTATGGTCCATTATGTCCACGTCATCCATCTGAGAGAGAGAGAGAGTGAGAGAGGACAGAGAGTGAGTCTCTCTTACGAGCAGTCATGGGTCACATGGTCTGTGCTCTGTGGGCCCCACCATGATGTATGTGCATGTTTCATCCTTGTCATCCATCTATTTTTCATTTTATTTTATGGTATGAGACAAAAAATGAGGTATATCCCAATCTCAACTGGACCACATTATAAGAAACAGTGTTGAATGAGCGTCGACCATTAAAAACCTTTTGGGGCCATATAAAGTTATGGATCAATCTGATATTTTTTTCTCTTCATCTGGGCCTATATGACCTAATCAACCAGATATGATGTCAAATAAAAAGTACAGTGGGCCTTAGGAGGGTTTTAATGGTGGATATCCAATCACTATTGTTTTCATGTGGTGTGGTCCACCTGAGATTTATATCCCTTTCATTTTTAGTATTTTGCCCTAATATGATTTGTAAAAATGGATGGACAGCATGGATGAAACACATACATCATGGTGGGACCCATAGAGCACCGACCAACATCCAAAAACGATTACTCGCCTCGAACATATTTCGTATGAGAAAGATATTGGGCAAACAAGATTGATTAACAATTTGAGTGAATTTTGATTTAAACATCTGAAGTTATTTACTTTTCATGTTTGGATTGATCAGATTGTCCAAAAACAATTAAAGGTTGTTCATAATATCAAAAATATATAAATGAATAGAAAACACAAACATCAGATTGATCAAAATCTTATATAGCCACCAAGAAATTTTAAATGGTAGAGGTTCAATCACACTATTTCCTATGGTGTGGTCCACTTGAGCTTTGGATATGCTTCCTGTTTGTTCTTTAGACCTCAAATTATCTGTTAACATGGATGAATGGAGTGGATAAAATAAATAAATAACGGTGAACCCCACAGAGTTTACTTTGATAAAGGTAACGAGTAATTCACTTAAATGTAGTGGAGAAAGGTTTCCTTAAAAAATTCATAATCATATATTGGGCGCTAAATGTGATTCACATATCCAACCCACTCATTATGTGTGTCCCACTTGGATGAGGGGTCGACCAAGTTTCAACCGCATCCAAAACTCATGTGGGCCCCACCAAGTGCTTTTATATTTTTAGGATGTCTTCACATAGTTTTAAATGGTATGGCCCACTCAAGTTTCGTTTATCGATGATTTTTGAGATATCTCATAACTATAAATGGGACACATCAAATCCACGATGTTGATGTTCAACACACATCATGATGAGGCCCACAAAACTTACTAACATCAATTCTTAGGTTCTCACAAGGTCAGTTATAAGTTGGGTCACAATTTTAACCGAATATTTGGCCCATTTCACATGTCTAGTTCATTCACTCTATTTTACTAATTAATTCTCAATTTGACTAGTTACTCGCCTCAATCAGGCTACATATATCTGAGAAAGATATTGGGCATACAAGATTGACCAACAATTTCGGTGAAATTTGATTTAAACATCTGAAGTTATTTACTCTTCAATTTGAACTGATTAGATTGTCCAAAACGATTAAAGGTTCAATTAGTGGATGTGCCTAATAATTTAGTAATTTTATTTTTCACAAATAAATTTAACATTTTTTCAGAAAATATATATTTTTCTCTTTTAACTAAATATCATTTTTATTATAAATAAATTTAACATTTTTTTACAAAATTTAGTTTTCTTTTTTAAAAATATATTTTTTTACAATTTGTCAATTTTTTCACAAATTTGTTTAATTTTTAAAATTTATTTTTCAAAATATCATTTTTTAAATCTCACTTTTGTTATAACTTTTTAATTTTTCTTGTCAAAATACAAAATCTGATTGGTGGACTTGGTATGATTTGATGGATGTCGGTCGTCTTTTTTTTTTTCTTTTTCTTTTTAGATTCCATTTGGCTTAAACTATATTCCAATTCTTTTTTAATTAACAAACAGCTTAAATTATATCTAAGCTGTGCAAGTTTACATCTCATTACTTTGGAGACGAGTTAATAGCCGAAAAATGATAACATGAGAATGGCGTATACTAATGTATGCATTTGGTACCAATTCTTAATGTTGGCAACACCTGGCATACCTGTACCTCTCCAAAGGTCACACTGATTGAATGATCTTAACTGTCTGAAATTGCCGTTGGATTAATTTGGACCATTTTCTTTTTGACTATCCTGAAGAACATTGACTTGTACTATTCTTTTTAAACATCTATATGCTTCAATCTCCTTTGGTCTGCACTTGTGTTGAAGGGCACATCTATTATGTTGGGTAGAATACTTATTTTAATATCACAATGATTGGATAATCTCAACCATCTAATATTACCGTTGAATTTAGACCATTTTCTTTTTTACCAAGGTATTGAGGAACTTTGATTTGCACTCCTCTTTCTTAAACGTGTATATTTTTTTTAACCTCGAGTTAACACTCTTCTTCTTCTTCTTTTTCTTTTTTCTTTTCACGTTTACATGTTTTTAATCCCACCTTGTGTATTGTAGGCCACATCCATTTAATTTGGTATAGATCCTTTTTTTTATTCCATTTTTCTTGTCAAAATACAATATCTAGTTTTCTTTTTTAAAATATATATTTTTTTTACATTTTTTCAATTTTTTCACAATTTTGTTTAATTTCTTATTTTTTTTTTCAAAATATTATTTTTTCAATCTTACTTTTGTTATATAACTTTTTAATTTTTGTTGTCAAAATACAAAATCTAGTTTTCTTTTTTAAAAAATATATTTTTTTTTTTACAATTTGTCAATTTTTTTCACAATTTCATTTAATTTTTTAAATTTTCTTTTTCAAAATATCATTTTTTATCGAAATCTTGTTATATAACTTTTAAATTTTTCTTTTCAAAATACAAAATCTAGTTTTCTTTTAATATATATATATATATATATATATATATATATATATATATATATATATATATATATATATATATATATATATATATATATAAAATTTACAATTTTGTTTAATTTTTTAAATTTTCTTTTTCAAAATATCATTTTTTAAATATCACTTTTGTTATATAACTTTTTAATTTTTCTTGTCAAAATACAAAATGTAATTTTCTTTTTTAAAATATATATTTTTTTAAAATTTGTGAATTTTTCACAATTTTGTTTAATTTTTTAAATTTTCTTTTTCAAAATATCATTTTTTAAATATCATTTTTGTTATATAACTTTTTAATTTTTCTTTTCAAAATACAAAATCTAGTTTTCTTTTTAAAAATATATATTTTTTTTACAATTTGTCAATTTGTTCACAATTTTGTTTAATTTTTAAAATTTTCTTTTTCAGAATATCATTTTTTAAATATCACTTTTGTTATACAACTTTTTAAATTTTCTTTTCAAAATACAAAATCTAGTTTTCTTTTTTAAAAAATATATTTTTTTACAATTTGACAATTTTTTTACAATTTTGTTTAATTTTTAAAATTTTCTTTTTCAAAATATCATTTTCTTATCGAAATTTTTTTTTTCAAAATTATCAACTTTATTAAAAGTTCTTAATTTTTATTTCAAAATCTAAAATTTTTTCTTAAACATTGTTAGTTATTTTTCTAAGCTTTTTAACTTTTTTTTTTTTCGAAATTCATAATTTTTTTATTTTTATTTTTAATGTTTGAGTTGAGCATTAGTCTAATGTAGATAGTCTTTGACAATCTCAAATAACCACAATAAGACGGCTAAGGACCGTCTCTAATAGAGACAGTCATTGACAGTCTTAAATAGGGACTACTAAGGTCCGTCCCTAATGCGGGTTATTTTTGCCTCCCTTGCAGAAGTAGTAAAAGACGGCCATTGACCGTCTATAATTGAGACGGTCCATGACAGTCTCAAATTACTAAGACAAAACGGTTAATGACCATCTCTAATAGAGACGGTCCTTGACAGTCTCAAACAGAGACAGCTAAGAACCGTCCCTAATACAGACTATTTTTAGCAGTCCTAAATTACAGGAAAAGATGGCCAACGACCGTCTCTAATTGAGACGGTCCTTGACAGTCTCAAATTACCAGTAAGAGACGGCCAATGACCGTCTCTAATAGGGACGGTCTTTGACCGTCTCAAATTCCAGCATATAAGACGGTCAGGGACCGTCTCTTATTCTAGACGGTCAATGGCCGTCTTTTATCTGCAGTTAACGACGGTTTTCGACCGTCTCAAATGATTTGTGGACGTTCAAATTTTCAAGACAATAATAAGGACGATCAAGGGCCGTCTAAAAGTTTAGAGACGGTTTACGGCCGTCTCTAAAGTGTCTTTAAACCAAGCAATTTTAGAGACGGTCCAGAACCGTCTCTAAATCCGTCATTTTTTTCCATTTTTCACGTAGTGAATGGACCACACCACATAAGACTCTTGCATTTAATGCAATTAGCCTTTAATGTTTTGTGCATTTAATGCAACCAAGCTTATTATTTGGTGTGGTCCACTTAAGCGTTGAATCTGCCTCATTTTTGTGTTAATGCGTTAATATGATCTTTGAAAAGGGATGAACGACTTGGATAAATGGATACATCACAGTGGGCCTGCCTACAGAACTGCTTGTTCGGGGCTAGAGAGGGGCTGGGGTAGGATGCAATCCGTGTCCACCTCTCAGTGTCTAATCCGCCTACATCCACTTCCTTTATGAACGCGCGTCTTACTCCGTCTGGGCAGGGCTCTGTGGGGCCCAATGTGATGTAAGTGTTTTATCTACTCCGTTCAAAGATTTTCTCAGATCATTTTAATATATGAACCAAAAAAATGAAGTAGGTCCAAGGCTTAAGTGGACTACAAGGTGGGGATTGAACGTCCACCATTAAAAACTTCTTGTGAGTTGGAGAAGTTTAGGATCAAGTTGATATTTGTGTTTTCAATTCATCCACGTCTACATGACCTTATGAATAGGTTGGATGGTAAAGCAACATAATGTTTGCACTTAGAAAGGTTTCAACAGTGAGTGTCGTTATCAGTATAACCTCCTTTATTATGGTCCAATGGAGCTATGGACTTGCCTCATTTTTAGGATAATAACTTAAAATGATATGAAAAAATCTTTTAATGGCGTGGATAAAACACTTACATCACAGTGGGCCCCACAAAGCCCTGCCCGTTTGGACGACACAATCGGGGTCATATTAAAAGTTGCAATGGACTTCAACACTAGCTAAACGCAAATTAGCTACGACAAGTTACATCACCAGACCCACTATGATGTATGTGTTATATCCATATTTTTCATTCACTCTGAGATGTCAATTTAAGGCATGAGACAAAGAATGAGTCGTATCCAAAGCTGGAATATACCCACCACAGAAAACAGTGGATAAAGTGATGCCCACCATTAAAAATTTCTAAGGGGCATAAAAGTTTTCGATCAAGCTGAAATTTGTGTTTTCTATTCTTTCATGCATGTCTTAACTTATGAATAAATTGGATCTCGGATAAACATCATAGTGGGCCTTAGGAAGGTTTCAACGGCGGGCGCAAGGCTTTTGCAGAAAATACGCGTGAGAGAAGTGGATGGATATTTTAATAACCTATTTCACATGTTTTGTTTCTCTAGTTTCCATATAAAATCTCCTTATTTGTTTAAAATTTTCACCATCTGAACCAATAACATGCCGCCAACACTCGACCATATGGAAGGTATAATACGGTTGAGCGTATAGTACCTTTTCCATATATATATATATATATATATATATATATATATATATATATATATATATATATATATATATATATATATATATATATATAAACCTTCTTTATCTTGTAAAACTCTCAAAAATTACCTCTCGTGCCCTCTCTCTTGCTCGAATAAGTGAACCTCACCTGCAAACCCTCTCTCCTTTACTCTCCTAGCCTATTGAAGCCCTCTCTCTCTCTCCTTCTTATCTTGCCATCACCCTAAGGCTCCCTATTAGTCAGCCAGAGAAGTGAGGATAGTGACACCCACCATTTAAACCTTCCTAGGGCCACACCATCACCCAGAGCGATAGTTCGGAAGGGCATAGATTAGGCACCATCCCCACTAGGACATAGCTAGAGACTAAAGGTCCTGTTAAAGGATTTGTGGGGCCAATGGTGATATAGATGTTTTATTCATGCCATCCATCCAATTTTACAGATCATTTTATAGACTTCATGAAGCAGAGGATTGAATTCCTACTTTGAAAACTTCCTAATGCCCACTGTCATGTTGATTTGCCATCCAACTTGTTCATAACAAGGTTAGATAGACATGTAATAAGGGAGAACATAAATAAAAGCTTAATCGAAAATTTCTGTGCCCCTAAAGAAGTTTTCAATAGTTAGCTTTCAATCCTCATTGCTTCCTATGGTGTGGTCCACTTGAGCTTTTAATTTCTCTTTTTTTCGGCTCATTCCCTAAAATAATCTGTCAAAATTGATGAACAGCATGGATAAAACATATACATTACGATGAGCCACATGAAGCCCCTCACACGACCGTCGGTCTCTACGTTGGTTGTGTGTGCTGCCCAATCGGTGACTGTGCCCGAAGGGATTGCGTATTGAGTAACTCAGAATGCTAAGCGCACTGGGAAAACTCTGTAGAGCCCACAGTGATTTGTGTATTTTATCCACTCTGTCCATCAATTTTACTAGATAATTTCATTGTTTGATCTTAAAAATGAAGGATTTCGATATCTCAAGTGGACCACACCACATGAAACAGTGTGAATTGAACATCTATGGCTGAAATTTTCTTGGAGGCCACAGAAGTTTTAGATTAAGCTGATATTTGTGTTCTCTCTTCATTCATGTACGTGTGATCTTATGAACACGTTGGATGACAAATAAACATCACTCTAGGCCCTAAGAAGGTTTCAATGGTAAAAAAATCATTATTCCCAATGTTTTCTGTGGTGTGGTCCACTTGAGATTTGGACATGCTTCAGTTTTAGGGTTAACCCTTAAAATGAGCAGGAAAAATGGATGGACATCATGGATAAACCACATACATTCACAGTGAGACTAACAGAGTTTACTCAGTAATATAAACAATCCGATTTGGCTGGTTTTGGAAGTATTTTCCTTTGAAAAATCATTTGCAGGAAGTTCTTGCATTCGGAAGCTAGATGAGGCCCATCGTAATATATGCTTGTAATCCATCCTCTCTTGTTCACTCCCCAAGTATAGGGTTGTGATGTAGTAATAAACTTGGTAAGACCGAGGTCGAATCCACAGGGACTGATACCTGTACGTTATCTGAAACCAAGTAGAACTAGAACTAGACTAAGATGTGATCTAAACCAAATAGAATTTAAGAAATAATTGTGGAATAATTATCTAAAACTTTAAGGAATTCAGAGGAAGGAAACTAGGGATTCAGAGGATCCACTTGTAGAGATCAGGGAGAAATTATGCCTGCTTCAGAAATCATGGAATTTAACTAGACTTCCTTTGATATAGTTTTCAAGAGGTGAAAGGTATATGAATTAGAATGGATTCCATCACCAAGCCATGCCCAAGAGACAAAGTAAACAACAGAATTAAACTAATTACCAACCAACCAACAATGTATGAGGATCAGGAAGGGTACTGTCATCCTACCATGCCCATTGGACAATGATGAACAACAGGGGTTCCTGACTTCATAAACATAAAAAAAGGGAAAGAAATACTCAAAGCCATTGCAAACCCATTGTAATTTCAGTCACAACAGACCATAAAAGACTAAGAAAAATATTCCTTCAATAATCAACTATATCAAATCCAGTTTATGAATTAAAGGCACACAGTAAAATCTCCCATCTCGCTACAGGCTTCACCTCTTAGCCCTAGCTAAGAGGTTTAGCCAAACATGAATGGCTTGGACTCAAAGCAAATAAAAAGAAAGAGAAAACGAAAAAATAAAAGAAAAATAAGAAAAACTTCTTATCTTTTCTCTCCCATCTTCTCTCTCTGTCTTCCTTTCTTCCGTCCTCCACACATTGCCAGCAGCTTGAATCCCTCCAGCCACATCTAGCAGAAAGCCCAGCTCACGTGCTGATCTCTTCTTTCTTCAAAGCCAAGACCGCCACCCACGGTTTCTCTGCTCTTCCTCTCACGTTCCAGCTTCCAGCCCTCCTTTTTTCTCTTTCTTCTCTCTCTTTATAGGTGCCAGGGGCTGTGCAGGAGAGGCCTGGCCGGATTGCGAAATCCTTCACGGCAGATTCCTTGCGGAACTCTGCTTCTGCAACAGGAAACGCTTAACTGTTTACGTTTGGACTTAGTTTGAGAGGAGGAGTCTTCCCCTCTTTGAAATCTGCCAGCGTGGCGAGTGTAAGCACCCCTTGTATGATCAAATGGACGGCTTGGATCGTTGATCCGTTCACGGACGGCGGCCCGCAACTTCCCGCAACTTCCGGTTTTTCCGAACGTGCGTAAGGCGTACGCAGAGGAGCTGACGTGTTCGGTGGGCCCCACAGAGATATTTTCGAAGAAATCCACCCCGTCCATTAGATTCAGGACGAAATTTCAGTCAAGAATGGGTAGTTTTGAACGTCCATTGACGCAGCCCAGAAAAGAAATCACCTCAAAAATTGTTTTGAACGTCGCAGGACTGCCTGTTTATGGCCTCTGTATCGCGCACGTGTGCTTGCATGGGTCCAAAAGTTCAGCAAGGTTTTGTAGTAGTCGAGGCCCTCTACACGATGAACGGTTTGGATTGTCCGTACGTATGCTCTGTGGGGCCCACTAGCGTCCGTAAAAATGGACAGCGTCCGTCCGTTTTACGTGAAATGGCAGTTGCCGTATTTGAGAAGGAGATGCGGGTCAGCGCTACTGACCCGCGTAACGTGGTTTGGTGCGGCTCAGCACGTGTACACGTGCAGTGTACATGCCTCACGTACAAGCCCCAATGTGATGTGATTTGAAAATCTGATCCAGCCATTTACTTTCTCATCTTATTTAAACCGTCGATACCAAAGTTGAGACAGTTCTAGATATCAGGTGGGCCCAGAATCAATGGTTTATAAGCTGATCTGTCAGTTGGGGTACTTCCATAGTGATCCGAGGGCTGAAATTTGATATGTACGGTTAATTTATGGCCCTCAGGCCATGTATGAAGTTTTGAGCCAATCAGATGGCAAGAACTATGTGATCTTGCATTTTTCACCAATTTCGGGCCTCTTTAACGTGAATGGCCTGATTTCCTCGGATCCTTGATGCATAATTCCATCGATCTTCGTCCCCTAGAGTCCGTCCCTTGCCTTGGGTGTCATCAGAGCGTTAAATCCATGGTTTAAGCACCCTTTTTCAGTTCATGCTTGTAAATACACTCTGCATCACAAATACAATTAAATCAAGCTATTAAACGGTGTCATGCTTGTAAATCCATGCAATAAATGGGTCTGATATGCAATATTTGACCCTCAACAGTATTCATTTTGCAAACTCATTTTAGGACATGCTACCAAAATTAACCTGAATCCAAGACCCAAGTGAGCCACACGATAGGGAAATTTGGGGGAGGAAAAAAAAAAAAACCTACCATGGAAACCTTCTTGGGCTCAACCTTAATGTTTATATGCCATCCAAACCATTTATAAGGTCATTCCCATTAGAATGAACTAAAAATATAAAAAAGCTTATCCTAATACCAAACTTTTGTAGCCATACAAATATTTCAATGGTAGTCATTCAATCTCCATTGTTTCCTCTCATGCAGCCCACCAAAGTCTTAGATCCAGCTCACCTTTTTTATCTCATCTCCTAAAATGAACTCAAAAAATGAATGAATGGAGTGGATTTTCACAAGCGGTGCTCCTCCAGCGCCACCTTCCCTATTGGTTTTTCAAAAGTTGTGGGCCTCGTCGTGATATATGTGTTATATCCACACCATCCATCCATTTTTTGAGGTCATTTTAGGCCATGATCCCAAATACCAGGAAGATCTAAATCTCAAGTGGACCACACCATAAGAAACGGAAGGTAATGAACACCTACCCTTGATAACTTTTAAGGGGCTAAACATGTTCGATGACAAAAATTAATTTTAGTGGGGCCCTTAATTTATATCGACGTCATCTAGTGAACAGGTTTGATGGCAAAAAAGGAATTATAGTGAACCCTACCATTTTTTAATGATAAATTTTAATTGTCATTGTTAATTCTCATAGGGTTCATTTGAGATTTGTATCTTTTTTCTTTTTTGACTTAATACTTCAAATCATGATTTAAGAAGGATGGACAGTGTAAATCAAACAAACACATCATTGTGGGGCCCACAGCATACTCCACGGTTGAAGTGGATTCATGACCTTTAGCGCAATGAACAAAAAGTAAAAAAGCACATAATAGTCCTTTTTTTTTTTTTCTTTTCTTTTCTTTTTTTTTTTTTGAAATATGAGTTACAAAATTACATGATTGACATTAGTTAAACCAAAATATAATTTTTTTTATTTTTATTTTTATTTTTTATTTTTAAAAGCTTGAGACAAGTTTTAGGAAATAGTTTAAAAGTATGCTTTTTTAAAATAGAATTAATTCAAGAACATCAAAACTTTTTTTTAAATAGAATTAATTCAACCGAAGCATCAAAACATGGGCTTCTAAGCATCGTCTCCTTTTTTTTTAATTGAATTCAACCAAAACATCAAAACATGGGCTTCTAAGCATTGTCTCCTTTTTTTTAATAGAATTCAACCAAAACATCAAAACATGGGCTTCTAAGCATGTCTCTTTTTTTAAAAAAAATGGTCAGTCCCAAAATTGGGGCTATCATTTGGACGCTCCAAAATGCAACAAGTGTATGCAACTTGCTATGTAGATGACTCAAAAGTAATCCATGCATGTAAGCTGTGTATATCTCATGCAGTGTTCCTGTTTATTTTCGTGTATTCTTAATTGATGAAACAACATATCAGCTAGGCATGGCAAGCGCACTGGAGACCCTCTGCAGCCAGGCATTCGGGGCTGGCCAATACTCCGCGTTGGGCATCTACCTGCAGCGATCATGGATAGTTCTATTCCTCTGGGGACTTCTCTTGCTGCCCACCTATATCTTTGCGAAGCCGATCTTCAAACTGGCAGGCCTGACGGATGAGATCGCGACACTGACAGGGACTGTCGCAATCTGGGTCATCCCACAGCACTTTGGCTTGGTCTTCCAGCTACCTCTAACTAGATTCCTCCAATGCCAGAAGAAGAATGCAGTCACCGCATGGGTGAGCGGATTTACGCTGGCCGTTCACGTGTTCATAAGCTGGCTGTTTGTATACAAACTCAATCTTGGGCTGTTAGCGGCAGCGATCGTGATGAACTTCTCATGGTGGCTGATTGTGGCGCTGCTGTTTATGTATACGGCATGCGGAGGCTGTCATCTCTCGTGGGGTGGATTCTCTTGGGAGGCTTTCTCGGGGCTGTGGGAGTTCATCAAGCTATCGGCCGCTTCCGGCGTCATGCTATGGTTCTCTCTCTCTCTCTCTCTCTCTCTCTCTCTCTCTCTCTCTCTCTCTCTCTCTCTCTCTCTCTCTCTCTCTCTCTCTGTGTGTGTGTGTGTGTGTGTGTGTGTGTAGAATGATCGTGTATTCTACACCGTTGATTATGATGGACCATAGTGAGGATGTGGCAGAGCGAGGAAAACAAAATCCCACCTCGTGCTAGTCATTGACGTGTTTCTAATACATGGGCCCCATTGAGTTTGGTCTGGTGGGGCGGTCAATGGGTTGGGCTAGCCCGTGACCAACTTGGGGCTGGGTTGGGCCTGAATACTGGCATGAAGGCCTGAGCGGGCCAAAATTTAAGCCTGTGTATTTGTTGATAGCCGGGATCGAGATGTGTCTAAGAGTCCATCCGGACCGGGCATGGCCGGTTTAGGATTATTACTATTAATTTTTTACATATAACATGCATGATAAACAACCCACGTCCTGCACAAAAGTAAGTGGCCAGAATCTGGTTAGGCCGGACTTGGGATGTCGATGCAAAATCATCAGGAGCTGGTCTCTAGCATGTTTGTTTTGACCTGTCACGGGCCCATCTGGGCCATCAATGTACCTCAGCCCGGCCCAGGTCTTTCCCATTAACTGCTCTACTGGTGATCCAGCCTTATTTTTGCAGTCAATGGAACTGATATTGGTAGCCATGGAGATGATATTGTAGAGCCTGTTGAACAAGAATATGGTAGGCCCATTCCTACACCTTACACGTGGCAGGTCTAAGAGTCAATCAGGACTGTCGGTCTAGTGAGCCCTGCTATGGATGGAAAATGGGTCTTACACAGGAATCAGATTATCTAGCCAGCTGAACACTCGGATTTAAAGACAGTTATAAAGAAACGAAGGAAAGTGGTGGCTAGGAACTTCTACAAGATTATTTTTTTAAAAGGATATATAGGCCATCCATGATGGGATCTACTGTATGGACCGTCCTAATTGACACATCGGCTCACCACGTCAGCCATTCCTCTCCTACCATATCATCTCCCATCTAACTGGTGGGCCTTTCATCATCGAATTGAAGTTGGACCACCGGTCATGTCTGTTTCCAACAGTCCTTTTGTAGGCCATGGGTCAAATAGCAAGAATCAACTGTCCGATAAGATTTTTGTGGCATGAACAATCCGTGGTAGGCTTACCAGATGAGCTTTGTGATCAGATGTCGGTGGGCCCAATCGGCAATCTTCTTGTTTAGCTAGCCCGCTCTTTTTCTCAAAAGAAGGAGATTTATCCTTCTTCTTTTTTCGAATGATAGCTTGGAGAACTCGTATTATAAAGTGTTGATCCTGCTGTCCGGTAATATGAAGAACGCTGAGATTGCAGTGGATGCCCTTTCAATATGGTCAGACTCTCTCTCTCTCTCTCTCTCTCTCTCTGGAATGAACCTTTCTCTGAATCATGTAAACCGTCTGATGCTTGTTACATTTGTGCAGCATGAACATCAATGGGTGGCAATTGATGATTCCTTTCTCATTATTCGCAGCTACTGGGTAAGTATCTCCTGTTATCATCTGCTCTACATTTTCCATGATGGGCACACATGGGTACATGGATGGATGATCCCGACGGTCCATCATGTGGGCGTTGTTGCGGGTGCAAAACCATAGAAATATCACACTGGTCAGGCATTTCTCGTTCTGATTGACGGTAGTCAGATTTGGCCCGTCAGATGGATGGTTGAGGTAATCTAAGGAGCCATGGGGGCCCGATCATCAATGGGCCACATGTGACCTCAATCTGTTAAAGAAATCTCATTTCATGTGATGAAATAGAATCAGGGTTGCTAATGAACTTGGAGCGGGCAATGGGAAAGCGGCCAAGTTTGCAACGATCGTTGCTGTGGTCACATCGTCAGTGATCGGAGTCATCTTCTTTGCTCTAATACTAGGCTACCATCATATGCTTGCTCTCATCTTCACCTCAAGTGACGATGTTCTCAAAGCGGTCAACAAATTATCCATCTTGCTCGCCTTCAGCATTCTCCTAAACAGCGTGCAGCCTATTCTCTCAGGTGAGTCCCTCATTTCCATTCTATGCTGATCAGGAGAGACAGTGGGTTGGTTCAGGTCAGATCAGACCCAACCCCTTCAATATAATGACACAGGGAGGGACGTGATGTGGTCAATCACGTCTTCCTCGGGGATATCTACTCCAAATCCACCGAGCTTTCTAGACTCCTCACGGAGTTTCCTCGGTCCACAAAGGATAAAATTATAAATAATTTCCAATAAATTTGAAATAACTTAATTGATGATAAAAATGAAATTACAACTTTTTAAATAAGGAACTTAAACTTAGGACAGAATTTTATTTAGACTTAAACTCCAACTCAAACACCCTAAAAACATGACTTACTATAAATAGTAAACTTACTATTTATAAACAACCTCCATTCTTACTAGACTTCATGGTTTCTGTCCAAAAATATTATGTCCAATTTAGCCTAACCATGTTATTCTCCAAATTTTTCGAAGCCCTTTTCATGCTGGGCACAACTTCTACAACTCAAATGATCAAAAGTTATACTTGAATTAAAACTTACTATTTATAGTAAAAACGAAATTAAATAAAACTTTTCATTATCGATATGATGGAATCTCACAAATCCGGCACGGGCAACCCAGCATAGCGAGATACGACTATTTGCAAGACACGATTGTTTTAAGGTTTTGACAGTCTGAATCATTTTCGCCTTCGATCGAGCCTTCTCTAGTCCATCTTTGCCATGAAACTATCCATGAACCACTCTACATCAATTCCCTCCACTTCAAAAGAATTCGACCTCGAGTTCTCATCCAACATCAGTTCATGATACTCGGTCAGGTCCATAGCATTGAAAGTATGCGTAATCTTCATGTCATTCGGAAGATCAACAACGTAAGCGTTGTCATTGATCTTTAGGAGGATCGGTACCAGTCCAATCTTCTCGTTCTTCAACTTGTCTTGTTCTTCAACTTGTTGTAGCTCCCGGTTGGAAATCTCTCCTTGCGTAGATGTATCGTAACATGGTATCTCACCTCGAACACTTTTAGTCGCTGATGCTTGTCGAGTTGCTCATTGTACTTATTGTTCGAAGCTTGCAACTTGACTTACACATCCGCATCAATGCTAATGATTTGGTCCGCCATATGTTCTGTTGTAATGCTCATGCTCGAGAGCTTGGGCAAACAGACCAAGTCAAGTGTATGGCGGTATACTCAACCATAAACAATCTAAAATAGGGACTTCCTTGTCGAGTGGTTCATAATATTATTGAATACAAACTCTACTTGATACAAGGTCAAATCTCACTACTTCTATTTGTCACCTAAAATATACCAAATGAAGTTTCCCAACGTGCAATTCACAACTTTAGTATATCATCAGTATGTGGGTGGTATGCACTACATAACTGAAGTCACGTATGAACTGATTCTACGAAGTCTGCCAGAAGTTGCTAATAAACTACGTGTTGCAGTTAGAAGTAATGGTCTTGGAAACCCCGTGTAGTTGCACGACCTCTTTGAAGAAGATTCGCCATATGTGTTGCATTGATGGTCTTCTCATATGGGATAAAGTACATCATATTTGAGAATTGATCTACCGCTACAAACATTGAATCCATGCCAAGCTGTGTTTGTATGTTGAGGGTCGAATATTGCATATTAGACCCCGATTACAGCCTGATTTTACGTACACGATAATGCCTAATATTATAATTTAATCGTGTTTTTGTTGCAGGATGTAATAAGGAGCTTTGATTGAAAAAGAGTATTAAAAGTATGGATTTAACGCTCCGAAGTCACCAGAGCAAGGAATGAACTCCAGAGGACCGAGATCGATGGATATACACGCCAGAGATCCGAGAAAATTGAGAAACTGAAGCTCAAGTGGCCTGAAAGTTAGTCAGAATGCAAGATCACAGGGTTTCCACCATCCACTTGGCTCGAAATTTCATACATGGCCTGAGGACCATAAATTAACCGTACACTTCAAATTTCAGCCATTAAATCCTCGTGGAAGTGGCCCAACAGAGAGATCAGAGGGTGCTAGCCGTTAAAGAGCATCTTGGCAATCCAGAAGCGATTAAGGCTCAAACTTAGGCGTTAGAAAGAGCATAAAAAATAACAATTCCTAATGAAATTTGGTGTCATTTGCATGGTGCAATCAGGAGATACTGACGGCAGAAGATATAATAAAAGAGAAGGGTAAATCTGTAAATAGATGTTCCATGCATGGCTTACGTGAAGCAAATTGTATTTTTAAGAGTGAATGTTGTCCGTACATCGGTTAAGCGTGTGGCCCACCCTGAAGTCAGATCTACTTTAAACTAGAGGCCATGGGCTAACATTATGTACAGGAGCTGATGGAGGGAGTGGATTTCTAGGACAGGCATCATAGTGGACCCCACCTATTTTTTGCGCAAAACATCCAAATTTAGCAGTTTCGCACGTCCAGTGACGGACGTGCTCCACTTGGGTTTTGACAGTGGGCCCCACCCATCATTCCATTAGATGATCTGACCCGTCCATTTGCTCTAGAGGATGGCCAAGACCCTGGATATGATTCCTTTCTGGTCCCATACAAGTGATCATGTGAATTTCTTATCCAAACGGAAGACGGACGGTGCAATGAAACGTTCCGTGGGCCACACCAAATCTAACCCTAAACCAGTCAATTTTACATAGTTTTTCGAGCAGAATCTAATGGACAGCGTGGATCTTTCACCTGACACCAAGAAGTAGGGCCCACCAACATCCAGCGTAAGCTCTATTACGCACGCACGTCTTCTGCTATGCGTAAAGGCTACGCAAGCTGTTGCCTATAAGAAAAAGGATTCAAGGGAAAGAAGGAAACGGAGAGAGAAAGAGGTGGGGCCGTGGAGGCAACAAGAGGGCTCGTTTTGGAAGGCTTCAACGTGGGAGTTTGGCAGGGAAGCTTGAGGTGGGCGTCGGCAGAGAGAGAAGCGGGCTGGCTTGGGTTGGGTCTGATTTTTCTTTTTCTTTTCTTCTTCTTCTTTTGTTTATTTTGAATTCAGCCTAATCATGGTAGGCTAAACCTCTTAGCTAGGGCTAAGAGGTGAAGCTTGTAGCGTGATGGGAGAACTTGTTGCTTGTGCCTTTTTGTTTAAATTGAAGAAGTTTTCATGTAATTTTAATATGGGAATACTTTTAGTTTTTAATGGCCTGTTGTGACTGAAATTACAATGGGTTTGCAATGGCTTTGAGTATTTCTTTTTCATTATTTTGATTATGACGTCAGGAAGCCCTGTTGTTCGCCATCGTCCCCTGGGCATGGTTGGATGACGGTACCCTTCCTGACCTTCATGGCATGTTAATTGGTTGGTAATTAGTTTAATTCTTTTGTTAACTTTGTCTCCTGGGCATGGTTTGGTGATGGAATCCATTCTAATTCATATACCTTTCATCTCTTTAAAATTATATCAGAAGAAGTTCCGTTTAATTTTCATGATTTTTGAAGTAGGCATAAGATCTCCCTGATCTCTACAAGTGGATCCTCAGAATCCCTAGTTTCCTTCCTCTGAATTCCTTAAAGTTTTACATTAATCTCTCACCATTATTTATAATTCTATTTGGTTTAGATTACATCTTAGTCTAGTTCTAGTTCTACTTGGTTTCAGATAACGTACAGGTATCAGTCCCTGTGGATTCGACCTCGGTCTTACCGAGTTTATTACTACATCACAACCCTATACTTGGGGAGTGAACAAGTTTTTGTCAACCCCCAACCAGCATTTTGCTAGTCCCGAGCAAATTATGCGAAAAATAAGTTGAAAATTACAGGACAATTTCTATAAAATCGAATGATTTTTTTTTAAAAACAATCCAAATCTTAGAATTCTATGATTCATGAATGTTGGGCATTACTATCTCCTGAACTCGAGCGCACGATAACTTCATAGTCGAGTTCAAAGTATTAATCCATTAATCAGAACAATTCTAAACATTAAGTTCCATGAGTGTATAGTCTAATCTCGGCTTATCATCATTAAAATTTACTTCTCTATCTCAGGATATCATTGGTAACCAACACGAGAATTACCAAAACTTGCCTCACAAATCACCTTTTCATCATTTTTATTTTTATTTTTATTTTTATTTTTATTTTTTTGCTTTTGATTTTTCTAGTAAAAGTAACGTCAAGAAGGGAAATCAAATTCTCACCTATAGGGAGCAACCCTATGATGAAGACTGTACACCCAACTTTTTTTACATATCATCCATAGGGAATTAAATCTACACCTATAGGGAGCAAACCTATGGTGAAGATTATTCGCCCAACCTTTTCCAAAGGTATCTGTTTTTTTTTTTCTTCAATTGATCATGATGGACAAATTTTCCAAGCTGGTTCCTTACATGCTTAGTGATTACCAAGTTAACCCTTCAATATCAAACTGAAATCTTAATGTGAAAGCGAGATGTGACATGTGAAATCATAACTCAATCAATGTTTAAAACTTCTAATCAGAGATTAACACTTCAAACTTAACTGTGAAATCTAATATAATAGATAACTGAATTTAAGAGTCATAAATTACCAACATCACTCATCTTGTAATTCTAAATCTGAGATGGTTGTCAAAATCACTTCGAATTCACAAAAATGTCAGAAAATTTTTTGAAAAATTTCACAATTTTTGTTCAAGACCAAGAAAACACTGATTAGGAAACCTAACACTGATTAGGAAACCTAATCTCCCACCCTCAACCTAAAATCTACATTGTCCTCAATGTAAAAGAAATAAGCATGCAATGCACATAGGACAACAAAAATATAAGAGGAGTGATGGAAAGATAGTACCTAGATGAAAGAATTAAGAGGCTTTCCATAGATATTTACGTAAGAGCGGGTCAGCACAAGAGAGAAACCAACAGAAGTAAAATAAAAATAACAAAAATGAAATCCTACCTACACCACTTTCGCAGGTGCTCTCGATTGCATTTAGCATATGCAACAAGCCTTTAAACCCCTAGGTTGCCCCTAGTGGACGAGTTGTAGTCTCGTGAGGGTTTGCAGCAATGTTACCCACAAACATTTGAACTAACTAACTAGAAAAATTAAATGGAATGAAAAGTTAGTTTGGCTCCCATGAGCGCTAAGTTTACCGTCTATCCTAAAACAGCATAAAGGAAACTACCATAGTCCTAAGAAAACAAGGAAAAACTACTGAGTCAAGCTGCAAGGTTCCTCTTTCGGCCAGTATCTTGATAAGTTTCTAAGTAAGCTCCTCAACAGGATCATCCAAAAGCCCTTTTTGCAATAGGCTTGGACGCCTTGGAGCATGACCTTCCATAGAAACTTATGTACCTCATAAGAAATTTTCTGTTAAAGTGCTTGAGGTATCCATAGTATATACGATTCACCTGTGACAGAAGAAGTTTCAACGTTAGTATCCCATAGTGAATCAGAAACTACAGGTAGATAAAGTTTAGAAAACTTCACAAGAAATAATGTAGTCTCAACACATTCCGAAGTGTCAGATTTCGGTTCAATTTTCAGCTCCTCCTCCCTCAATGGTAAACATTCAGGATCTGTGGAAGAAGGGGCTTCAAAGTAAGGGTTCTCTCGGTCAGTGATGACTACCCAGATGTTGTCTTGCAAGACATTCACTATGTCTTTTATCATGGGATCATTTGAATCTGCAAAGTGTGCCAAACAATCATTAAAAGAGTTGGGACATTCAGCTGAGGGTGACTCATTTTCCACATTAAAACTTGTGATGATCTGCCCAAGGAATCCATTGTCTTTAAAGGTAAACGGAGGTGTGCTCTCTTGCTCCAGCCCTACACAGATAGATTGAAAATCAATAGGGGAAGCATCGATGTGATCACTTTGTTCATTGAAATTACTCAATCGAGGTGTTGAATTGTCAAATGCGTACAACTTAGATGGTGGCCTCAACTTAGTGGTTTCAATTTCCAAGGTCGTAGCGAGCAACTCGTCCTTCTCCCGAATCACATCATCATTTAATTCAGAGGAGTGGTCCAAACATGTTTCACAAGAGTTAGAAGGGTCGATTGTAATGGGCTCATCCTCTACCTTAAAATCAGACATGTCAGGTGAGGGGAGTGGTTCATTATGACCGACCACTTCATGTACATCTTGATCATTGACCTGGACCAAACTTGAGATTGATTCTAGGGGACTTTGGGCTGTATATTCATGATCATCATCCCAATACGCATCATCGTCTAATTCCGTGCAGTACACACTTGGGATGGGGTCGCTCTCCTCACATTCTACACCTAAGTTCGGTTGAGGTTTGAAAAAACTAACCTCTACGTCATCATTGAGATCCTGTGTGTCATGTGAGGAAAGTGTGTCATCATCACTGTATTTGAAAGATACCCACGCATCTTGACCATTCCTTTGAACAGTCATTGAGATCAACTCATCGGGAAATTGAACCATATGCTCATTGATAGAATCCAACTCCTCATTTGTAATTCCAGAGTTCTTCCAAAGCGAGTTAGGATCACTTTTCTCGCATTGTATTTCTGGAATGAATTGTAGTTGAGATAACCGAGCCTCCTCTATCTTATCAAGGCGCGAATTAAGCGCTTCCAACGCTTTTCTCATTTCCGTGAGATAGGCCAGGCTACGCTGAGCTGAATCCTCTTGGATTGTGTCTGGTTGGGTATCAATGGTAGGGTATCCAAGAGGGTAATCATTATAATATATAGTTGGTTCATCTTCCAAATTTTGATGTTTTCCCTGGTAATAGTCATACTGATCATACATGGGAGAATATGATGGTTGATAATAATCCTCGTTTCCATAATTACGATCATATACGACCCTATTAACAGATGGAACATAACGTTCTAGTCGGTTCTCAATGTCTGTTCTTGATGGAGAAGAATCTTGAGGTATACGTTGAATTCCACAACCCTCAGGCATTCCCCAATATCTCTTATCCATCTCGGCATATGCATGTACCCACGCTTCCATGGTAGAACCCTAACTCTGAGTCTAATTCTAAGAAAAATAGAAGAAAAGATCCTACAGAAGTATGGAAAGTAAGAGGAGGAGAAGTTAGAAAGAAGGTACCAAATGAGAAGTTCCTATGTTAAGATCCTGTAAAAGAAAACAATAGAAAGTTAGTTTCTAAAAAGGAAAGTTCCCTATGGTTAGAAGCTAAGTTAGTTTCTAAAAAGAAGACCTAGAATTAGAAAGTTTCTAAAATAGAAAATCGAAGCCTAAAAATAAATGAAAGATGAGTTAGTTTCTAAAATTAGAAAGAATTTCTAAAAAGAGACTTAATTAACCTAGTTTCTAAAAACAAAAGATGAAGGTTTAAAAATAAACTAGTTCCTAAAAAAAATAAAAAAAATAAAAAAAATAAAAAAAAATAAAAAAATAAAATAAAAAAATAAAATAAAATAAAATTAAATTAAAATAATAATAATAATAATAATAATAATAATAAATACTAGAAAATAGAAAATTTTCAAAACTAAAATCCTAATTCTAAAAATAGAAAAAGTAGAGGAATTAGAAAGGGATTACCAGTTTAGAAGTTATTTCAGGATCCTACAAAATAGGAAAACAGGTTAGTTTCTAAAAATAAAATAATATAAAAACCTTTAACCTAAAGTTAGTAAAATCCTAATCCTAACCTAATTCTAAAACTAATTAATTTCAGAAAAACGTAACCGTCAATCCCCGGCAACGGCGCCAAAAACTTGTTCACTCCCCAAGTATAGGGTTGTGATGTAGTAATAAACTCGGTAAGACCGAGGTCGAATCCACAGGGACTGATACCTGTACGTTATCTGAAACCAAGTAGAACTAGAACTAGACTAAAATGTAATCTAAACCAAATAGAATTATGAATAATGGTGAGAGATTAATGTAAAACTTTAAGGAATTCAAAGGAAGGAAAACTAGGGATTCAGAGGATCCACTCGTAGAGATCAGGGAGATCTTTTGCCTGCATCAGGAATCATGGAAATTAAACTGAACTTCTTCTGATATAATTTTAAAGAGATGAAAGGTATATGAATTAGAATGGATTCCATCACCAAACCATGCCCAGGAGACAAAGTTAACAAAAGAATTAAACTAATTACCAACCAATTAACATGCCATGAAGGTCAGGAAGGGTACCGTCATCCAACCATGCCCAGGGGACGATGGCGAACAACAGGGCTTCCTGACGTCATAATCAAAATAATGAAAAAGAAATACTCAAAGCCATTGCAAACCCATTGTAATTTCAGTCACAACAGGCCATTAAAAACTAAAAATATTCCCATATTAAAATTACATGAAAACTTCTTCAATTTAAACAAAAAGGCACAAGCAACAAGTTCTCCCATCACGCTACAAGCTTCACCTCTTAGCCCTAGCTAAGAGGTTTAGCCTACCATGATTAGGCTGAATTCAAAATAAACAAAAGAAGAAGAAGAAAAGAAAAAGAAAAATCAGACCCAACCCAAGCCAGCCCGCTTCTCTCTCTGCCGACGCCCACCTCAAGCTTCCCTGCCAAACTCCCACGTTGAAGCCTTCCAAAACGAGCCCTCTTGTTGCCTCCACGGCCCCACCTCTTTCTCTCTCCGTTTCCTTCTTTCCCTTGAATCCTTTTTCTTATAGGCAACAGCTTGCGTAGCCTTTACGCATAGCAGAAGACGTGCGTGCGTAATAGAGCTTACGCTGGATGTTGGTGGGCCCTACTTCTTGGTGTCAGGTGAAAGATCCACGCTGTCCATTAGATTCTGCTCGAAAAACTATGTAAAATTGACTGGTTTTGGGTTGGATTCAGTGTGGCCCACGGAACGTTTCATTGCACCGTCCGTCTTCCGTTTGGATAAGAAATTCACATGATCACTTGTATGGGACCAGAAAGGAATCATATCCAGGGTCTTGGCCATCCTCTAGAGCAAATGGACGGGTCAGATCATCTAATGGAATGATGGGTGGGGCCCACTGTCAAAACCCAAGTGGAGCACGTCTCGTCACTGGACGATGCGAAACTGCTAAATTTGGATGTTTTGCGCAAAAAATAGGTGGGGTCCACTATGATGCCTGTCCTAGAAATCCACTCCCTCCATCAGCTCCTGTACATAATGTTAGCCCATGGCCTCTAGTTTAAAGTAGATCTGACTTCAGGGTGGGCCACACGCTTAACCGATGTACGGACAACATTCACTCTTAAAAATACAATTTGCTTCACGTAAGCCATGCATGGAACATCTATTTACAGATTTACCCTTCTCTTTTATTATATCTTCTGCCGTCAGTATCTCCTGATTGCACCATGCAAATGACACCAAATTTCACTAGGAATTGTTATTTTTTATGCTCTTTCTAACGCCTAAGTTTGAGCCTTAATCGCTTCTGGATTGCCAAGATGCTCTTTAACGGCTAGCACCCTCTGATCTCTCTGTTGGGCCACTTCCACGAGGATTTAATGGCTGAAATTTGAAGTGTACGGTTAATTTATGGTCCTCAGGCCATGTATGAAATTTCGAGCCAAGTGGATGGTGGAAACCCTGTGATCTTGCATTTTGACTAACTTTCAGGCCACTTGAGCTTCAGTTTCTCAATTTTCTCGGATATCTGGCGTGTATATCCATCGATCTCGGTCCTCTGGAGTTCATTCCTTGCTCTGGTGACTTCGGAGCGTTAAATCCATACTTTTAATACTCTTTTTCAATCAAAGCTCCTTATTACATCCTGCAACAAAAACACGATTAAATTATAATATTAGGCATTATCGTGTACGTAAAATCAGGCTGTAATCGGGGTCTGATATGCAATATTCGACCCTCAACATTGTGGGAGACTAAGTACGAAGTATATAGATAAGTCCTCCTAAGGGTCGTCAAGCACATGTAACAGGGTGTAGAGGCCCGTATTCTGAGACTACTCATTGGAGGTCTGACAAACATGACAATGTTACACTACATTAGCCACTTCGTGTACCAATTGTGGCCAGTAATATTTGTCCTCAACAAGAGCTTGCATCGTGTCTCGCCTAAGGTGTCCACCAAGGCCACCTTCATGTAACTCTTGAATAATGTGATCCCTCAAAGAACTTTGGGGGATGCACAGTTGATTCTCCTTGAAGAAGAAATCATCTTGCATATGTAGGTCACGGAGATGACCCTGTTAGCACATTATCCATATATCCTTGAAGTCATCATCATCGACATACAGCTCCTTGAGATGGTTGAAGCTGACCACCTCATTACTTATCATAATAAGTAGTGATGCATGGCGGCTAAGCCCATCAGTCACCTTGTTCTGCTGCCCTAACTTGTGTTTCAGAACAAGCGTGAATTTCTGTAAAAATACAACCCATCTAACATGCACACGGTTTACGTTAGGGAACAAACTCTCTCTGAATCAAATAATGTCGCCAATGTCCTAGCCACCTTAAGGCTTGATGATTAGTGTTGAGAACAAACTCTCTCTAAATCAGATAATGTCGCCAATGTCGCAGCGCTTGAACAAATGCGTACAGCTCAAGCTCATATGTCGACCATTTTTTTGGGGCTTCGCTGAGCTTCTCATTGTAGAAGATGACTAACCCACCTTCCTATGATAAGACTCATCTAATTTTGACATATGAGGCATCACATTCAACCTTAAATAGATAATCGAAACTGGGAAGAACCAATACCAGTGTTGTGGATAATCGATGCTTGATTTCAACAAAACTCTTCTCGGCCTCATTGGTCTTATGGAAATGGGACTTTTTCATACAATATGTAATGGGTGCAACTATAGTGCTTAAATTTCTCATAAATCAATGATAGAATGTCTTCAACCCGTGAAAAGTCCTCACATCATGAATGTTCATCGGAATCGGTCATTCCTTGATGGATCGCACCTTTTCATTATCCACATGGATACCTGTGGACATCACAACAAATTCTCAGAACAACAAGTTGTCCATTAAAAAACTGTACTTTTTCAAGTTGAGGTACAACTTGTTAACTGTCAAGACCTATAGCACCTGCCTGAGATGTTCCATGTGTTTTGTCTCTCCCTAGCTATATATCAAGATATCATCAAAATATACTACTACAAACTGGTCAATGAACAACTTCAATACTTGATTCATTATATGCATAAAACTATTCGGTGCATTTGATAAATCGAAGGGTATGACCAGCTACTCGTACAACTATTTATTGGTTTTGAATATCATTTTCCACTCATCATTAGGCCAGATATGAATCTGATAGTACTTGTTCCTCAAATCTAGTTTAAAAAACACATTGATACCTTCTAGCATATCGAGCATGTCATGCAACTGCGATATTGAAAATCGATATTTGATGGTAATATCGTTAATTGCTTAGATGTCGACATACATGCATTAGGTCCCATATATCTTTCTTTGATGTTAATAAAGTTGGTACAGCGCATGAGCTCATGCTCTCTCTTTCAACAGATCCTTACGGATAAATTCCTCTACCTGCCCCTAAAGTATATCAAACTTTGTTATGTTGGATGTCCCACATGGGGGGCAATACATCTAGTAACTCTTCAAGCCAGATTTCTTTGAATTCGTTCAGCAACGACCTTAAACTTAAAGGAATGTCTAAGGGCTCATATTCATATCCCTTTACTACCACATCATACACCTTGTCAATTTCCTTGAACTCCTCCATGAAATCTTGAATGGTTAGGAAGGAGCTCCCTCCACTTTAGAAACTTCAGGGTGGTCTTCTAGTGCCATAAGGGCAAGGATCGTCTTTCGACCATCCTTGATGAAGATGTAAACATTGTCTCGTCCTCAGCGGGTTGTATCGGGTCTAATTGTCATGATCAATCGAGCAACATATGACTTGATTCTATATCGACTATGCATGTCACAAAGTATTTGATCTTTATAATTCCTACGAATTGAAAATGAGACAGTGCATTGTTTAATTACCTCGGTCTCGTTCACTATTTTTATTTAATTAATCAAGTAAAGGGAATGACACTTTGTCGTAGGTAACGGCAACTTGTTAACGTCACTTTCAAGATGATGTTCTCGCTACTGTCACTATCTATGATTACATTATAGACATTGCCATTAACAGTACACCACGTATGAAATATAATGTGTCGTTGCCGGTGCACTCGCTTCGTTGGAGTATTCAATAACCACCACAACCAAGGATTCACAATGATCCTCAGCCAACCATTTGTCGTCACCAACTCACTCTTCACGGCTTGTTTATCCTCATCAAATGTAACACCTCGTATTTTTAGGACCTGAGTATATAACCCATTTCCTAAAAACCCGAGTATTAGCTTATAAAATTCAATGTAAATTTCAACCGTTTATCATTAATCAGAGTTAACAGCAACGAAGTTAGAAGAAACCATGCATTGAATAAGAATATTTCAACCATAATGAAATTCTAAATGTAGCACTCATACAGGACTTATACAATCTCAAATAACAAAGTTTAGGTAAGTAAAAACATGAGTCTATCAACTAGTAGTGGAGATCAATGCGGGCCGCAAGGACCCCGCCTAGTTCCCTAACTATTCGATTTGGTCCAGCAACCTAGTAAACAACATCAGCTCGCCCTATACCTGTATCAACTGTTACGGTTTGATAACATTAATGGCTATTACAGTGAGGAGCACCCTCTAAGATTATGCACTCATAATTCATAATCTAATATAGATTGCAAGTCATGAAATTAGATACACTAAGCAGGGCATTTCATAGTCATAATCATATTAAGAAAATCAAACCAATCAACAGAATCTCATCATAAGTAAAATATAATGGCAGTCATAATGTAAGGAAACATGTTCAGATAACCAAACAATCAACCATACGACTTTCTATTACACCCGAGAATCGCATTCGTACGTGAACTCCGCAAGATGGCTAGAAAATCGATAAGCGAACTTCAGTTCCACCCGAATATTATGGTACGACTGAATACCGCAGATGAAGAGACAAACAACATACAAACCCTAAACCACCCGAAAATCATTTCGTACGTGAACACCGCAAGATGACTAGAAAATCAATAAGCGAACTTCAGCTCCACCCGAAAATCATGGTACGACTGAACACTGCAAGATGGCTAGGAAAATAAACATACAACTCTAGACCACTCAAAAATCATATCATATGTGAACACCGTAAGATGGCGAGAAAATCGATAAACGAACTTCAGCTCCACCCAGAAATCATGTTACGACTGAACTCCGCATGATGGCTAAGAAACAATAGGGTATGCGAACATACCCAACAAGCCACAAAAGGGCACCAATAGACCATCAAAGCCATGAGGGCAAATATACAATCTAAGCCGCATGGGCAACATGCAGTCCAAGCCATGTAAAGCAAGGTGTGATCCAAGCCATGTAAGACAAATAGGGACCGCATGATAGTAAGTCCAAGATAGGTTCCATTCATTCCATTACTTAAGTGCAAATGGTAACATGTAGTTAATCAATGCATGTACAACTAAAGAAAATAGCATGTTATCATCAAACCATTTGTGCATATAATAATTAGAGAGAGATGCCTATCATCCAACACATGAATTTATTTCACAACAAATTAGCATATTCAATAGCAAGGTAAGTAACTCGATTAGAGAAATCATGTCATCATCTATATCCAGATTGATGAAATTAAGTGGGAAGCTGAAAGAGTGAGTCCTCACCTTGGTCAAACGACCTAGTTGTGTGGCCCGCTAGATAACGCGACTGAAGTCTGATAGAGTCAAATCTAGTCAATAAACATGCAACCATGACCCAATCAAAACATCAAGGAAGATAGTTAGCACTTGGCTCCTACGGTCGATATGCTAAGTGAAAACTCATCCAACAACTAATGGATATAAATGGGTTTTGATTTACCTTTATCTTGGCGGCTTGTCACTAACTTGGCTAAAATCAACTGAGTTGACTCAGTCGTGACTCAAATGCACCTCTACTAATGTGAATCCAACATGATTGAAAAGCTAGATGAGGTTAAGGATGGAAACAAATAATTATCACAAAATAGGAATTTAATGATTAAAATCCTTCTAGAGGGCTAATATATATGGTTTTAACTCACCTTGAGGTGTGGTTTGTTAGATCCGAGTTTGACTGACGCCACTCGGTTTGGTTTTCCCTTCAACTGCGACTTGGTGAGTGGGTTTGGTGTGGCACAACTTGCCCCATTCTTACCTCCTCCTTCCCTCTACCTTTCTCTCTCTTCTTTCTTTTTCTTATCCCTCTTCTTCTTCTAACTTTTTTTTCTTCGATTCATACTGGAATGTTCAGCAATGGCCTGGACAGACCCAAACTCAACTCGACTTGGCTGGGCTCGGTTTCAGCCGAGTCCACTCGGTGGCCAACAAACCCATTCCTCTCTCGGTTTCTCTTTCTTCCTCATTCCTCCTTCTTCTCTCTTCTTCCCTGCTTCTCCCTTTTTCTTTTCCTTTTACTTTTTGCTGGAATATCCAGCAACGGTCTGGACAGACCAAATCTGGACCGGGTCCAAGCCCCAACTCGGACCCAGACTCGGCTCAACTCGGCAGCAAGTCAGGGTGCTACTCGCACTATCTCTCTCTCTCTCTCTCTCTCTCTCTCTCTCTCTCTCTCTCTCTCTCTCTCTCTCTCTCTGCACTTTCTTCCCCTGTTTCTCTCCCTCTCTTTTTTTTTTCCTTGTCTTTTCCGTTTCCTTCTTCTTCTTCCTCTCTTCTCCTTTCTCTCCGTCCCCGCAGCAGTGCTGGACTCACTCAACAACAGCCCAAACGAGTTGGGCAGCACCTTGGCGCAGACGCACCCCTCTCTTTCTCATTCACTCAGTCATCATTCTTTTTTTTCTTTTTTTTCCTTCTTCTTCTCTGCTTTTCTTTTCTTTTCCTTTCACTGCATTGGCCAGCAGTGGCAATGGCAGCGGCAGCGGTGGCAAAGCTCTCCCTCGTCTCTCTCTTTTCTTTTTCTTTTCTTTTCTCTGCTCTTCTCTTTTTTTTTCTTTTTCTTTTTTTTTTTTGAAATGGGTTGCCCCAACGGGGACCCCTTATAAATCTCCTTAGTCATTTTTTTTTTTGAAATGCAACTAATCTCTGGATTAGTTGCGGTTTGACAGCTTTAACCGATTAGAGGTCAGATTGCCGCACATGATCTGCTTGTGTGGCCTTTATCAGACACCAGGGATGGTCTTCTGAGCTCTTGGTCCTCCTCATTGGTGGTTTAGATCAGCAAGTGGGGCCCACGGGAGCGTGGTGGGTTTTTCCAGCTAACGGCGAAGATCACCCAGTCATTAATGGCTGGTCATAGGCGGACGGCCAATCTAATGATCAGAAACGTATGGACCGTTTGGATAGGTCCCTTGATCATTTTGGGACCCTCCAGATGGACGGTGATTAGCGTTCTTACTTAATGGCTCGAGTTCAACTTGTGGTGACGACGGAAACCCTTTGGACTGTTGAAGAGACCTAGCATGGAGGGCTGAGATCACTTGGAACGTGTGGCTAGGATGGAATGGAGCAGAGGCACGCGGATCGCCAACGTGGAAGGCGGAAAGAACGGAATCCTTTCCGTTTTTGGAAGTGGGTGTGTTTTCAGATTGATTTGTGGCAGATGCTGTGTCCACAAGCATGCAATCCAACGGTTGAAACTGGATAGAATTTATCCTCTCTATGTCCTCTACAAGATGGACGGTTCAGATCGTCTATTTAGATCTTTATCGTGGGCCACCGTCGGACACACGGTGACAGCTGTTTCAGACAGCATGGAAGGGAAAGCAAGGAGGGAAATCTCTTTAATTTTTTTGGAGATATCGGGTCAAATCCAATTTGACTGGATTTCGAGTCCAGTGCACACTCCTGGGGTACACACCACACAAAAATGGGCTCCACCATAATATGTGATCCAATCTGCTCCGCTCATCAGTTTTGTTAGCCCAAAATAGGGCCCGATCCAAAGAATGAGGCCGATCCAAGTCTTAGGTGGGCCATACACGCCAAGTTCATGTTTGATTGAGGTTTGCGCGGCCCATGGTGACGTTAAGTGAAATATGGCCCATCCATTAGTTTCAACATTAGTATAAAAATAATATATCTTGTAATGCTAATTTATTTTATGTATAATTTAAATAATATACATAATTTAAATAATTTGAGTAACATATGTATCATTACAAATAATTATAAAATTATATTGTGTGTGTGTGTGTGTTGAGGGTCAAATATTGTATATTAGACCCTAGTTATTGCCTGGATTTACGAACATAGTACTGTTTAACGGCTCAATTTAATCGTGTTTGTGATACAAGGTGTATTTAGGAGCCTGGACTAAAACAAGGTGCTAAAAGCATAGATTTAATGCTCAGAATTCACTAAGGCAAAGGACAGACCCTAGGGGGCCGTGATTGAAGAGTTTACATGCCAGAGATCCGAAGAAATTAAGTCGTTCATATTAAACGGGCCCGAAAATCGTCTATAATGCAAGATCATATGGTTCTCACCATCCATTTGGCTCAAAACTACATACATGGCCTGAGAACCATAAATTAACTGTACATATAAAATTTCAGCCATTGGATCGCTGAGCAAGTGGCCCAACGCACAGATCAGCCCTAAAATCTAGATTTTAGGCCCACCTGCAATCTGGATATGCCTCAATTTTGGTTCCAACTGTTTAAAAGATATGAAAAAAGAGATGGACGGAACGGATTTCTCAAGAACACCACAGTGGACACCACTTCACGTGGCTGGTGTACACAACGGGTATACACCTACTATGCACTGGACCAAATGAAAGGGTCAAAATCGGTTTGACCAACCTTCTCTCGACAAAAACGAAAATTTCCATTTTTACAGCGTCCATAGGTCGATGGTCAGTTCGCAGTTGTGGGCCCCATCTATTGTCCAAATGGACAATCCAAACCGTCCATTAGAATTCCACGGCCCATATTACCAAGACTTAGGTGATGAAATTTGAAGAAATAAAAAGGATGGGATTCCAGCCGTTCAAACGAAAGACGGACGGTGGCTTTACAGATTCCGTGGGGCGCGTCAAGGGATGGCTAAAAATACCATTTACCAACTGAAAGTTCGAGTAGAATACAGTGGACAGTGTGGATTTCCCAATCGATGTTGATTATTGGCCCCACCAGTAGCCAGCGTAAGAAGTGCACCTTTGTTTTGCAGCCCGGAAGAACCGGACGTCCAGGAACATTGTGGTCCACCATATTTCATCGGTTCACCCATCTGGACCGTCAAAAAATCATCTCAAGGTGGGGCCGAACAAGCTCAAGAATTCTGAACGGAGTGGATCTTGCGTCAGATTTCTATTTTTTCTCAAAAACCTGTCGCTACGTAAGGAACGTCTGCTGTTGCTGCGTAAAGAGTTTACGCACTCCATGTTCGACTCCAACTCGGTCGGTTCTTCAAACCGACAACATTCCACCGCTTCACACTACTATAAAGGAAAGAAGACGAAAGAGAGAGATTTATGGTTTTGAATGTGAGAGAGAGAGAGAGAGAAAGATGGTAGAGTGTTTTTTTTTCTTTTCTTTTTCCTTTTATTTTATTTTTGTTTAGGGGATCTAATCCATTCATGTTGGGCTGAACTTCTTAGTTAGGGCTAAGAGGTGAAGCTTGTGGCATGATGGGGTTGATCCTTCGGCTTGGATGCATGTGATGAACTATATTTGATTCTAGTTAGATAAAAGAATGCTTTAGTTTTTAATGGTTTATTGTGATTTACATTACAGTAGATCTATGATGGCTTGAGTATTTCCTTTTACTTTCTTGTGATTATGAAGCCAGGATGCCCTGTTGTTCACCATCGCCCGTTGGACATGGTGGAATGATGAAACTATTCCTAACATTCATACATTACTCAGATTGGCTGTGAATTGGTTTAATTCTGTTGTTTGCTTTGTCTCATGGGCATGGTTTTGTGATGGAATCTATTCTAATTCACACCCGTCTGATCTCTTGAAAACTAGATTAAATGAAGTTCAGAATTGATTTTTAGGTTATATTTTCCAACTGGATGAAGATGGGACTCGAAGTCCAGCTGAGTTCATGAATCGACCGTAGATCTCCCTGATCTCTACAAGTGAATCCTCTGAATCCCTAGTTGCTTACCTTTGAATTCCTTAAGTTTTAGATTAGTATTTCACCATTATTCCTCAAAATCATTTGATTTAGATTTCATCTTATTCTAGTTCTAGTTCTACTTAGTTTCAGATTACATACAGGTTTCAGTCCCTTGGGATTCGACCTTGGTCTCACCGAGTTTATCACTACATCACAACCCTATATTTGGGGAGTGAACAATATATATATATATATATATATATATATATATATATATATATATATATATATATATATATATATGGGAAAAGGCACTATGCGCTCGAGCTGATGGGAATGTCCCATGAGGTTGAGTTGTGTGGGCCCCACCATGTTGCATTTTGAACATCTACCCCATCAGTCAGATGCACCATTCCATCATGGGCCTAGGTCTCAAAAATCAAGTTAATCCGTGACTTGTGTGGACCACACCACATACAGAAGTGGGGAGGGGTCGTGCACCATTAAAACATTCATAATCATTTTTTGGGCCCACCGAGAGGTGGTTTGCAAATCCAGCCCATCCATTATGTGTGTCCCACTTGGATGAGGCTTCAGACCAAGCTTCAGCAGCATTCAAAACTCAGGTGGGCCCCACCAAGTGCTTTTATATGTTTTTCGCATGTCTTTACATGATTTTAGATGGTATGGCCCACCTGAGTTCCGTATACGGTTGATTTTTGGGATATCTCATAATTTATAGGGGACCCATCAAATGCACGGTATTGATGGTCGACACGCATCACGGTGGGGCCCACACAGCTCGACTTCACGGGAGCTTATCGTGATGTCGAGCGCATAGTACCTTTTCCCTATATATATATATATATATATCCCATTAAAATGAATTATTTGGTCTTCCTAGTACACCCGAGTACTGAAAAGTATGGGGTGTTACATCAAATCCAGTGTCTTCTTCCACTACCTCACTTTCAGTGCCCCCTTCGTTAATGACCAAGTAGAGTTACGAGGCATTGATGACAGATGTTTGATAAATAGCCCGGTTGGCCACAATGATAACAATTGTTTAGCCTTGGTCGACCATAAGGATTTTGAATTTTGCTCGGACCCGCTATTATGGGTGTTGCATGTTAAGTATTGAGGGTCAAATATTACATATTAGACCCCAATTATTACTTGATTTTACGTACATGATAATGTTTAACGTCTTATTTTAATAATGTTTTTATTGTAAGGTGAATTTAGGAGCCTAAACTGAAAAATGGTACTAAAAGTATGGATTTAATGCTCAGAAGTCACCAAGGCAAGGGACGGATCACAGGAGACTGAGATCGAAGAATTTACACACTAAAGATCCAAAAAAATCAAGTAATTAAAGTTTAAGAGGCTTGAAAGTCATCTTGAATGCAAGATCACAGGGTTCCTACCATCCGTTTGGCTCGAAACTTTATATCTAACCTGAGAATCATAAATTAACCGTACACGTTGAATTTCAGCCATTGGATCCTTGTAGAAATGTCCCAACAAACAGATTAGTCCATAAATCTCTTATTTGGGGCCCACCTGATATCTGGATATGCTTCAAGTTTGGTATGAACCTCTTAAAAGAGGTGAAAAAATGGATGGACGGAATGGATTCATTATGAACATCAGGAGTGGACCCCACCTAAGGAGCACGTGCACAGGGGGTATGCGTACTCTCGCTGCACCAGAATGTCAAAACAGTCAAAGCTGCCTTGACTCGTCTCCCTCTCGCACTGGAACCAGTGGACACACCTTATCCGAGCTGGTTGATCACAGTGAGCCACACCCATCGTCCAAACGAAAAATCTGGACCATTCATTTGCTCCAAGGGGTAGGGACGACCCTAGCCATGCTAACCTTTGGCTCCCATGCACACGTACACACATGGATCACCGAAAAATGCAGGATGAATGGTGAGAATATTTGATATAGTGGGTCACACAAAACTCAACCAAAACCACTCCTTTCCGACTAAAATTTCTCCAGAAATCCAATTAATGGGGTGGATTTCACCGAAAACATCATTATGGGGCCCACCGAACATGTCAGCTAAAACAGACGTCCAGACGCGTTCGGGATTTGTGGGGAGTTGTGAGCCACGATCATTGAACGGTTGGATGATCTAAACCATTCAGACGAGGCACCAGGGGTCCATGACCCTAACCATGGATAAAAACTCAGTTTCTCGGGCTCCTTTTTGCCAAAACTCATTCTAAAAGCAAGCTTTCTGCATTTCACGGCTGTTTGCCACGTACACTCCACAGACGTCCCTCACTGCCTCTTACTGTGTAGGTTACACCCAATCATCCTCCCTTCAGTCTATAAAAGAGAGAGAAGAGAACGTGGAGGGGCATCATCAGATCAATCATCTTGGACGTGAAGAGAGAAAGAGAGAGAGATTGTGGCCAGTCACTCCTTCCTTCTTCTTCAGGTTTTCTTTCCTTTTTATGTTATTTTTCAGAGATTTTAGCCTCACCATGTTGATGATGGGCTAAACCTCTTAGCTAGGGTTAAGAGGTGAAGCTTGTAATGTGATAAGAGGTTTTTTGTGTATGCCTTTTGATTCATGTTTAAACTAAACTAATTTTGATTCTAGTTTAATTATAAGGAATGCCATTAGTTTTTAATGGTTCGTTGTGACTTAAATTACAATGGATCTGTGATATCTTTGAGCATATTCTTTTCTTTATTGTGATTATGAAATTAGGAACCTTGTTGTTCACCATCGCCCCTTGGACATGGTTGGATGATGGAATCCTTCCTAACATTCATACATCTCTCAGATTGGTTGTGGATTGGTTAAATTCTATTGTTTGCTTTGTCTCATGGGCATGGCCTTGTGATAGAATCCATTCTAATTCATATCCTTTTCATCTCTTGAAAACTAGATCCAAAGAAGTTCAAATTTGATTTTTAATGTTATATCCTCCAACTGAATGAAGATAGGACTCTGATCACAGTTGCATTTATGAATCAAGCATAGATCTCCCTGATCTCTACAAGTGGATCCTTGACACCCTAATTTTTTACCTTTGAATTTTACAAATTTTAGTTAAAGTGTTTCATCATTATTCTCTTAATTCTCCCTTATTTAGATTACATCTTTACTTAGTTCTAGTTCTAGTTACTTTTATAATACGTACAAGGTTCAGTCCTTGTGGATTCGACTTTGGTCTTACCGAGATTATTACTACATCGCAATCTTATACTTGGGGTATGAACATTAAGGCCAAGATGGATCGCCACCGTGTCACAGTTTGCAGTTGTATGAGGTTGAGGACACCCTCCTACTAGTTCCTTTCCTTTTGCCAGTGCTGAATCCTACATGGGACTTGAGCCGAGTCGAAGGATAAACTCGAGTAGGGACTCTTGTAAGCTGTGTTTTCACCCTACCTACCAACTGAATCACTTCATCCACGGTCCTGACCGGGTGCATCTGAACTCGATCCTAAATTGTCGGTCGTAAACCACTTATGAATCGAGCTACTTTCTGCGATTCTGTCTTCGACAAATCATTATACGTTATCAACTGTTGGAATTCTCCAATGTAATCTACGACAATTTGATTCCCCTAATAGTAATTTTGGTATTACTGAAACAACATATGCTTGTAATGACTGAGGAGGAATCGTGATAAAAAAAGGTGTCTCATTTGCGGTCATGATCGGATGGGTACCTTATTCTGTCGGGCATATGAGAGTTGTAATTGCTCCTACCATGCAGAAGCACCAGATTTCAATTTGAACGCAACCAACTTCACTTTCCTATGTTCTAGCAAGTCCATGTAATCAAAATGTCACTCTACTTCAGTTAACCAATTGAGGAAGTCATTTATACACAATAAGCCATTAAAATCGAGAAGTTTGGCCTTACCTCGATAGTCTCTTTCAGTACGATCTAATTGATCGTCTTCATGGACCGCTCGTCGGGCAATGATACCACTAACATCTTCATCACTAGAGCTCAACTCATCCAGGATAGCCCTACAATTTATCTCTAGAAGCACTTACAGAAATCGGGGTTATGTCATACAACGATAACAAGCGGGTGAGCATCGCCTTGTGCTCAGGGTAAGATTATCACATCCACAATGCGATTGAGGGTTATCTACAGTCGTTGCATGGTCAACTGACTCTCTCAGTGGAAAGCTTTTATTCTTTCCGATAGATAACGAATCCTTATATCACCATCCATATGATTTTGGTCCATTCCATCGTTAGTTGTCATCGACCTGAGGAGAGTCTTCGCTTTGATACCACTTTACGTAGGGAAGGACGTGATTAGGTCGATCACCGTCTTCATGGAGCTCTCTGGACTCCTCACAGAGCTTTCTCAAATCCACGAGGGATAAAAGTATAAATAATTTCTAATAAATTTAAAATAATTTGATTGATATTAAAAATGAAATGACAGCTCTTTAAATAAGGAACTCAAACCTAGGATGGAGTTCTAGACTTAGACTCCAACTCAAACGCTCTGAAAACGTGACTTACTATTTATAAAGACCTATATTCCTACTAGACTTTATGGTTTTTCGACCAAAATTATAAGTTTTCAATTTATCCTAACCACATTATTCTCCTGGTTTTTCTAAGCCATTTTCATGTCGGGCACGGCATATACAATTCAAAGGATCAAAAGTTATACTTGAATCAAAACTTACTATTTATGGTAAAAACGAAATTAAATGAGACTCTTGACCATTGATATGATGAAATATCTCGCAAATCCCATGTGGGCAACCCAGCATAGTAGGGTTGGTTGGCTTAAGTAGGTTCTCCTACCCAAAATCATATGTAACATGTCAAAAAACTCACCCCGGTTTGTGAGATACGACTATTTTAAGGTTTTGACGGATCATTTCCGCCTCCAATCAGGCCTTCCCTAAGCCATCTTTGCCATGAAAGTGTCTGCGACGTGCTCTACATCATATATAGTTTTAAATATCCACCCTACACATTGATTAATCTAAAATTCAGGCCTCAGGCCCATTGAAGGGCTGTCAAAATGGGCCAAGGCATAGGATCGAGCCTAGTGTAGATCGGTTTTTTTTTTTTTTTTTTAAATTTTTTAATTTTTTTTTAAAAAAAGAAGAAAAAAAAAAAGGGGTCTAATCCAGTGGACCAAAATTCCCACCCCGGGGCCAGTCGAAATGGGTCAGCCGGCCGATTGCCGGTGACCTGAAGAGCAAATTCCTCAATGTCCCATCTTATCAGGTGTTGCTGTCGGTTCGGGGTGGCAAGCGTATGTCGCATACATAAACATTGTATGCTACTACTTCATCGGACTTCCGGCCGGTATTCTATTGGCAATCTTATTCAATTTCGGACTCGAGGTAAGCTTGAAATCTTTTTGAGTTTTTCTGCCAAGCTTGAATACTATTTAGATTTTCCGAGACTATATACAGAGCACTGGTGTATGTATGAGATTTCTGACAAGAAATATTTCAGGGTATATGGGGTGGCATGATCGGTGGGACTCTCATCCAAACGTTGATATTAGCCATCATCACAATCCGGTGTAATTGGGATATGGAGGTAATCTCATTTATCTTTCAAAATTTTCTCATCGTGGCATAATGATCCATCATCCTAGCCATTCATCAAGTTGGATCCATATTAATTGAGTGCCATCAGTCAAAAAACATGGATCATGTTGTAATCCCATCATGGACCTTTACATTTCCAGTACTGGATCATCTCTTCCCTGCCGCCCAATTTGTATGTCACTGGTCGGGTGGCTAACGTGGTCTGATCAGTACGATTTTTCTATGGTGGGACTTCCCTTTGGTAGAGACAAAAAATTATCATCCACGAGTCCCATGGTTGAGATGTCCACTTCTTTAATAGCTTTCTGGTTGCAATTTAAACAGCTGAGATTTTGTTTTGCAGGCTGAAAAGGCTAGGATTCGCCTTGATAAATATGGGGTCCACAATGTGTTAGACGCATCGGCCGCCAGTAAAGACTCCACAGTGCCTTAGAGCCTCATTAATCTAGAGATTTGAATTTTAATCCTTGTTTGAAATACTGATCGTATTTGCTAAAATAAATGTCATTTCTTTAGTTCCTTTAAAATAAAAATAAAAAATTGCTGGTCTAACAAATTGCATTAGGATAATAAAAATGGAAAGGAAGTGGGCCCCCATTCGATCTAATCACTTCCTCAAAGTCAAAGATAGACCAGCCCAACCTCCATTTCCCAGTGGAAGACCTTTTAAGATTTTAACAATGAAATCATACTTTGGAAAATCGGAGGTTTTGTAGCCCCCACACGCACCCTCTCCACGTACACCTTTACACATGGCAAAAGCACGTGCGTTGGACATCTAAGTCGCCGATAACATCGGCCCCACCATGGACTTCTGGCTCAAAAGTCAGGCCGGTTCAATCATGCTATCAAAACATTTTCATACCCACATCGCCCCATCTTTCAGCGATTTCGACCATCTAAAGATCATCTGATTATGGGGGCTAAACCGTGGATTGCCTGTTGCCCACTTTAGATCATCCAGCGATGGATTTGGCCGACAGCTACTATTATCTTCTTTCTTGCAATTAAGGCTTTTCGTAGATGGTATGGATCCTATGATCAAAGCTTCTTTTGAAACTCAGAAAAGTCAACATGCATGGGTCCACCAAGTGGCCAGTCACCATCGACATTAAAAGCTGCTGAGATTGAAGGAAACTGAGTATGACAAGTTGAGATGAAACTACTTCCGTTTTCTATAGAAAAATCTTTCGGAGACACTTAAAAATTAATTAGGTCGCCCCATTATGTGCAGCCCATCAGCTTATTAGGTGGGCTGGTTCGGTTAGGCCACGTTTTTCGGGTGTCCATTTTTTTATATACATTAGCCCACCCAATAAATTAACCAGACTGATTCATGGACCACTACATGGCCCACATATGATGACATAGATCTCACATACAGATGCTAATATAAATGCCGCACATGTGCAATGTGTGCAGCTATAGACGTGTGAAAACCAGTAAGCCTCGCCCAGCTAACTTACAAAAATCGGAAAATATCTAAAGAAATGCTCCAGTGCTTTCACAGCACTATAAGTTATAGTGCTCCTAGTCGCATTGGCACAGTAATCCATTGATGTAGACTATAAATAGGGCAACGCTAACGGATTTAAACTGTCGGCGTTTTCGACAGCTAAAACCATGGGTGTTTTCAATGGTTAAGTCCGACAGCTAAAAGCCGTCGGCATTTCTCATTAAAGTAATAAAAATTTATAAAAATGGATTGCCTAATCAATGCAGTCATGGAAGAGTAGCTTAATACCCATTTCTCCAAAACCCTAAAACAACCAACCTATTTGAAAAGATAAGTCTATACAAAAGAAAAGAAAGAAATCAAAATCAAATTTGCCGTCCAAATACCAAATTTATAAAATTTCTATTTCCATAAAAACTTGATGGTATATATGATACCCAATCCCAAGTTGCCACTTGGCCATGATGGATCATGACAACAACATCTAAAAGAAATCTTGAGAAGAACGTTGATATAATAATTAAATCTATGTTAACATAAAATATATGTCCCAATTCTCACAAATCATATGAGGGAAATCTTTCAAATTAGAAACTAATTCCATTCTTCATAGTAAAGATAATGATTACATTCAAAGTAACATATATACTAAAGTTTGATCAAGAAATAAACTTTGGGTAGTTTGGATTAAACTGCCTAAAATGATTATTATAGTTGAATCCGAAGCTTCAAAACCATCCAGCAAACCTCCAAGTTCTCAATAAATTACCTAAAATAAGATTTGGATTTAATTTAAAATATATATATATAAGCAATGACAAGTTGAGAGGAAATATAAAATCAAATACAACAAATAAAACGCTTGATATGTAAGCACACAGAAAGTTTTGGCCATATATCGAAACTATAGGTCCCACTTAATACACACGTTGAAAGTCCACATTTCCTGGCAGGTCTGTTTGTTTGCAAAGGTGCATGGGAACCAGCAAACCTTGCCGTTAAACACTGGATTTATTTATTTATTTATTATTATTATTTTTTTAAGGCTGAAAATAAAAAGATGAAAATTTTGATCTCCTTAGCAAGTTAGACCGCCAGAGCATCGAACAACTTCCATTCCTCAAAAGACAAGGCATACTAGACCCTAGCATGTAAGATGAATGCTACGACGGTTTAAGCAATAAGAGATTGAAGAGAATTAACAAATATCGTATTGATCCAAAATTTTTGTGATCCGTTCAGGGTTTTAATGGTAGGCGTTCAACCCCCACTGCTTTTTTACAGTGTGATCCACTTGATTTTTGGATCTATCTTAGTTTTCGGCTCAAGCCTTACTATGAACTCATCAAGTGGACGGACGGTTTGGATATAACTCATACCTCATGATGGGACCCATAGAACTTAGTGACGTCAACACACCAACTACATTGCCGATGCGTGGTATACCAGCCAATCCGCTTCCGAACTGGGCAGGGCAGAGCAGACGTGGATTTCCTACGAAAGCCTTTGGCAGGAAGTTCCTACTTTGGGAACGTAGGTGGGGCCCATCGTGATGTTTATCAGCAATCCACCCATCCATCTGTTTTGTAAGCTCATTTTAGGACCTAAGATTTATATAAAAAAAGAAAAAAAAAAGAAAAAGAAAAAAAAAATAAAAAGGAGCCAGATCCAATACTCAAGTGGGCTAAATACATGAGGATTGAATGTGCACAGTTGAAATATTCTTGGGGCCACATAAGTTTTGAATCAAGCTAATATTTGTGTTTTCAGTTCATCTCTATAGGAATAACATTATGAATGATATAGATGGCATGTAAACATCACTTTCAACCCTAGGAAGGTTTTAACAGAAGGAATTTTCCTACCCACCTTTGTCTTTAGTGTGGCCCATTTGAGTCTTTGATCTTGCTCACTTTTGGTATCAAGTGCTGAAATTATCTCACGAAATGGATGGATGAGGTGGATTTCTCACAAACATCACAGTGGGCCCCACCTAGGTTTCTAGCGCAGGAACTTCCTGCAAAAGGCTTTCACAGGAAATATGCGTCCGGGTAGAGCTAGAGATGGACGATTGATTCAAGGCTCGTGGAGCCCACCGTAATGTATTTTCTTCGTCCACTTCATCCATCCATTTCGACAGTTTATTTTAGGGTGTGATCCGAAAAAGGAGGTAAATCGAAGCCCCGACTGGAACACCACTTATCAATGGTATATGCTTAATCTCTATTATTTCCTACAGTGTGGTCCACTTGGGCCTTCGATCTACCTCGATTTTTGGCTTATGCCCTAAAATGAGCTTTCAAAATGGATAGATGGCTTAAATTAAACACAAATATTGTAATGGGTGTCATATTCCACTTTTTTTTTTTTTTGTAATGCACTTCAATTAATATTGCCTTCGCCGACAGTTAAAAGCTATCTGGGAAACCACTAGACAGTCGTCGACATTGGTCATTTTATTGGTAGGTACAACTAGCAGCACGAAACTATTTCCGAGTTTCTCCTAATAGAGTCAAGGAGAATGTCATGCACATCATCATGGTCAAGGCACCATGAAGTTCCATCCATGCCCTGAAATATTCTAAATACTTTGTCGAGTCAGCTAACCCAAAGTAGGAGGTGATCTATAGCATCCTGAATCTAGATGAGAGTTGAGCTTGCATGATATCGTCGGTGAATGGCGATTCAGTTTCTTCCAGTATTGCTTCCATCAAGGTTGGAACTTCTGCTCAGTAGGCTTGGCGTATGTCGCCAATCTGACCTCGTAACTTCTAAAGTTCCGCTTCTCACAGAACTTTATTTTTCCCTACTGCTTCAAGAGTTTACCCACGCATTCGATTCTCTAGTGTGTGGCATGGGTCAAAAGCGACGAGAGTGGTCGTTCTTTGCGATTTGGGCAGGCATTTGGCTGGGTTTCCCTAGCTACGGTCCAACCTCCTGTGGGATTGGGGGGCCACGCGGAGGTTGGGACTGCTCAGTGGCAACACCATCTTCTGCCTTGTGACCAAGGGGGTTCTATCTCTCTAAAATTTACATCAGTCGATTCATGTTATTGTTCAAAGCCTCAACACGATTCTCTAGAGAGATGAGCCGACCTCCCCGGTTACGGGATCTGGGCATAGGTGCCGCTGGAGGGGAATTAGCTCGTTGCTGAGAGGAATATTATCCGTCTTGTTCTGCGAATGACTCTAGTGGAGCAGGCATAACTCCAGCGATGGCTGTAAGAGCTTTCTTCCTTCCTTTCACCAGCGTAGAATTCTGGTAAGGTGATAACGACTTTGATGTCATTCTCACAGACGGCGCTAAACCGTTGATGCAGAAATCTGGTTTACCCTCATTGGACCTTCGAATACCTGCACACAAAGATGACAAAAGAGACCTCGGTTGTAACTGGGGGACCCTCTGCTGCTTAAGTCAGAATCAAGTAATCTGGGTCCCCCAGTTACAACCAAGGTCTCTTTTGTAGTCTCTGTGTACAGGTATTCGAAGGTCCAGTAAGGGTAAATCAGATTTCTGCATCAACGGTTTAGCGTTGTCTGTGAGAATGACATCAAAGTCATTATCACCTTACCAAAATTCTACGCTGACGAAAGGAAGGAAGAAAGCTCCGACAACCATCGCTGCAGTTATGCCTGCTCCACTAGAGTTATTCTCACAGACGGCGCTAAACCGTTGATGTAGAAATCTAGTTTACCCTCACTGGACCTTCGAATACCTGCACGCAAAGACGACAAAAGAGACCTTGGTTGTAATTGGGGGACCCTCTGCTGCCTAGGTCAGAATCAAGTAATCTAGGTCCCCCAGTTACAACCAAGGTCTCTTTTGTCGGCTGCACAAGTACCCCAGACGTGAGCGACCAATATTCTCCATGACACAACCGGTGGTGTGCACCTGAAGAAAAGTTTCTGTTCTTGCACCCGTTCATTGCAAGGTTTCCTACTGTAAATCACAATGGATAGGTGGCCCATATGATGAAAGGATCACAATGACTTAATGGATCTTGCTCTTTACATCTGTACCACCTTTTTGGGGAAGGCGGCCAATCAAGTGGCTTAAAAATTTAAAATTTTAAATAAATAAATAAAAAAGAAAAAAAAAAGAAAAAAGAAAAAAAAAAAAAGTGGCTAGATAGTCTATTCACATGCATCTCGGGGAGCTATCTAATTAATGTTGGTCCCACTGTATGGATGATCTATTAGATGATGGACTTTTCTACCAAACACATGCCGACAAACATTATACGGCCGGTAAAATCTATAGTATTAAATAATAGCTACATGACTGTGTAGTGGGAACCGTTACGTGATACAAGGCCATAACGCTCATGTCGGAAGAAAAAAGGGCCCGTGATGGGCCTGTAACAACCATAACAGGCCGATACGGGGCGTAATGGGCTGCTGTAGGCCCTTAGCAGTCTTATATAAGGTAGATACAGTTTCTTCCTTCTACAAAAGAAAGTAAAGAAATAAAATGACAGTTACAGAGGGGTAACGACCATTGTAATGGCCATATAGGCTGGCTGTTTAAGGCCGCAACACTGTTATTGAATATCTCTGTAAAATCTAGTATCAGAATTCAGCTTAAAAAATTCATTAATTAAATATAAGGACTTAGGAATCTCATACCGAAAGATTTTGGAGATATGCATTTAAGCATAAAAAAACTCTGCACCTTTCTCACATGGTATATACAAAACAAATGCTTCGCCAGAGACATCTGATAATAAAACCAAAGGAGAAATGATCACATGAAATGGCTGTACGTGAAGTTGTAACTTTCATGTACAACCATTTCTTTTCCCCCAACAGCTCACATATGTACAATATCCTATCCATGCAGAAGCTGGGAGGCATTATAGTGATCATGCTAATGAAAATCTGCCAGATTCACTCATTAGATGGGCCACACAAGTTACCGAGCCATACCATCAACTGTCCATTGATATATGTCCCTCTCTCATTAGCAAATGGGCCTGATTTTTCAGATCAGGCGATCATCGTGGCATGATGTACCTTTTTCGGGAGACCCGAAAACTATATACGTGTGAGACAGAGGCGTGAAATAAATGGTTGTATGTGGTAGTTCAGATACAGCCGCTGTATGCCATAATCTCCCTAAAATAGAAGCAATGCAAAGAAAATATGAGTCAACTCTCTTCAACTGCTCCAACTACTGCTACACCCAGAAGTAGCCAAACACTGCCCATTTAAACAGGCCTGATAAACAAGCACCAATCTATGTACATATCTCACACATGTATGTGATCAAACCCGATCATCAACATAACCCAATGAATTGTACACCTCAAATCACACGGACCATAATTCTACCAGCGTAAAAATTTGCCTGTTAAATGTTTATTTTTGGTTCCACTGATCTAAGTCACTCAATAGTAATCTTGAAATGTTGTCCAATAGTTAGGAAAACCTAGATGATGCGATTTCTAGGTTATGCACCATCCAGGGTAGGGCCCATCATATGAATGGTCTTGATCTCATACATTTATGCCACATGTATAGAAATTTGGGTGTTTGATGGCTATCTTGGATGCATTATGCATGGACCTTTATAATATAAAAAAAACCTATATATGATAATTAAATTGCAATAGGTGGAAAGTAGGAAATCCTAATTAATATAAAAAACCTATATGATAATTAAATTGCAATAGGTGGAAGCTAGGAAATCTTAGGTACGATGTTGAAATTTATAATAATTAAGAGAAATCTTCAAGTGCTCTCAATGCCCTGTACGTTAAACAGCATTGTGTCTTCTTATTTTATTTTTTTATTTTTAATAATGACACGCACACGCTCATACACTCGCACCACAATGGATGCTCAAACCCACGACCTCCTGTTGAAACTTTTGTGAGTCACCACTGAGCCACAAGGTCGAGGCTAAGTACCCCCCTAGTTGCATTAGTTGCATTGGGACACTTGGACTGTCTAATCAATTGATCTAAACTGTTCATCGTGGGAAACCATGAACCATCACACCAATCCGAATTTCTAGGGTACACTGTAACGTTTATTTGACTTACAACCTGTTGATCCAAAACATTTGTAGCCCAAGAAGTTTTTAATTATGGTTGGCGTTCAATCATCACTGTTTCCTATGGTGTGGTCACCTAAGATTTAGATCATGCACTAAAAACAGCAGGTAAAATGGATGGACGGTGTGAATAAAACACATGCATCATGGTGGGGCTCACAGAGCAAATGGTGTCTTGGGTACAACAGGGGTCGACCCGATTTTCGGGAAGTTAAATAGCATTCATGGTGTGTTGGGCCTTTTTCATGTAGCCTTTCGGCGGAAAATGTACCATGGTAAGAGAAGTTGTGGAAAGTTGACTTAGAGCTGACCAACGGTCTTGATTACGGAACCATAGTCCCCGGCCCTTTGCAAAATAAATAAATAAAAATCCAAGTGAACTGTTACAAGCCTCTGGTAGAGGATCCTATGATTCCTCTCTTTCGCCTATTCATTAGTCCCATCTATATCTCTATTTATATATCTAAGAACCCAAAAGAGCTGAAATATATTCACTCACCACTCTTCACAAAAAGCGAATATGGTTAAGAGAAATGAAACGGTTCCTTTGCTACTCGAGCCCGAAATTAGATCAAATGAAGAAAGGGAAGAAGAAGAAGAAGGCAAGGGCAACTTGATTGGCAGGGTGAAGGACGAATCCAAGAAGCTATGGCAGATTGGGGGACCCGCTATTTTCGGTCGCCTCACCATGTACTCTATGAACGTGGTAACGATTGCATTTAGTGGTCATATTGGCAACGTAGAGCTTGCTGCCATGTCCATAGCCAATACCGTCCTCATCGGATTCAACTTCGGCCTTTTGGTACCAATTCTTTCCTTCCCACCCTCTAAATTCTTCGTCTTTTTAGTTCGAGCTATGGGATATGTTTGGTACCCGCCACAGCCTATATTGTGGGAAGAGAATTGCTTATTGGTGTCGTAATGACAATCACATCGGTAAATTCGTTACTCTTCTTCTCTTCCACGTCGGCATTCCATTCTCATGAATATATATATATATATATATATATATATATATATATATATATATATATATATATATATATATATATATATATATATATATATATATGTTGCATCCAAATAAAACATCATACATTTGCTAAGGCCACATGCACGAACAACAACGTTAGATCCACTTTATACCATTCATGTAACCCTGCAGTAGTCCTTTATTAACTTTTGAGCTCCTTGGAACCTCTACAACTACAGCAAGATTAGGGTTCGTTTTCTCTCTTTGGGGTTCTAGGGTTATCGTGTCCCCCATGGCGCAAGGTAGCAGATCGAGCGGCATTGTGAAGTGGTTTAATGGCCATAAGTGCTTCGGCTTCATAACGCCGGACGACGGTGGGGAAGATCTGTTCGTCCATCAGTCCTCTATCAAATCTGACAGCTACTGCAGCCTCGCTAAGGGGGAAGCCGTCGAGTTCGAGATCGAGCAGGGCGATGATGGACAGACCAAGGCTGTTGATGTGAGTGGGCCCAACAGATCCTCCGTACAAGGAGACTGGAGGGGTGGAGGAGGCAGCGGTGGCCGAGGCGGTCGTAGCGGCGGAGGTCGGGGAGGTGGGTACGGGTTCGAAGGTGGCGGTGGGTACGGTGGCGGTGGGTATGGCTTCAACGGCGGTGGCGGAAGATCTGGAGGCGGAAGAGGCGGACGCGGTGGGAGGAACGGTGATGGTGGTGATGGGTACGGTGGTGGCTACGACGGCAGTGGCGGAGGTGGTGGCAGAGGCGGAACTTGTTACAATTGCCGTGAGCCGGGCCATATGGCAAGGGACTGTTATCAAGGCAGCGGTGGCAGTGGAAGGAGTGGCGGCAATGGTGGTGGGAGGTACGGAGGTGGCGGAGGCGGTGGCGGTGGCGGTGGTGGATTGTGTTATAACTGGGGGGAGCAAGGACATTTTGCTAGGGAGCGCCCTAGTGGCTTGATGAAATGAAGTGGGTAGGTTTTTTTTTTTTTTTTTTGGCTCTTTTTTTGGGTTCCCATTGGATATTTTGAATTAGGTTTTGGTTTTTTAGGTTGTTGGTAGTGGAAATTTGACCGTTGATGGAGGTGGGTCCGATTTTTCTCCTTTTTTTTTTCTGCTGATATGCATTTTTTGGACTTGTTTTTGGAGCAATCGTGCTTTGATGTGGAGGAAAGGAAAGGTTTGTTTTGTTTAGAGATTGAAATCCGTTCTCTCTCTCTCTCTTTGTCTCTCTCCTTATATACATATATGGTTTTATTAAATAATAATAATAATAATAATAACTACATCAAGATGTAAACCGATTTCTCAAACAATCTACATGGAAAATGCAAACCCATTTCAAAAGGTATAAGGTGGAAGCACACCACCTATACTTTCATTGACGTAGGGATGGGCATGATGAGGTCGATCATCGTCTTTCTCAAGGGAATAACTACTCCGAATCTACGGAACTTCTCTAGACTCCTCATAGATATACCTCGAATCTACGAGAAAAAATAAGAAATATATAAATAAATTCAAAAAATTCAAATTTTTATTGATTGATAATAAAAACGAATTTACAGCCCTTTAAATAGTTATACCAAACCTTGGAAGAAGCTTCGGCATCATACTCCCTAAACTTCGTAACTTACTATAAATAGTAAATTTACTATTTATAGTAAGGTCCTATTTAGCTTAACCACTTTATTCTTCTAATTTTTCTAAGCACTTTTCATGTTGGACACAACTCCTAAAGCTCAAAGGATAAAAAATTATAATCAAACTAAAACTTACTATAAATAGTAAAAATGGATTTTTGACCGTCGATATGATGGAATCTCAAAAATTCGGTGAGGGTAGCTTCTCCTACCCCAAAATCATATATGCTATGTCGAGTAACTCATTCCAATTTATGAGATACGCCTGTTGTAAGGTTCTGACGATCCGGATCACCTCCGCCTCCGATCGGGTCTTCTCTGGTCCATCCTAGACATGAAAGTGTTTGCGACCTACTCTATATCAGTTCTCTCTACTTCAAAAGAACTCGTCCTCAAATTCTCACTCTACATCAGTACCCTTCACTTCAAAAGAACTCGTCCTCGAGTTCCCACTCTACATCAATTCCCTTCACTTAAAAAGAACTCGTCCTTGAGTTCTCGCACCGCTTCGGTTCATGATACTCGGTCAAGTCTGCGACGTTGAAAGTATGTGAAATCTCCATACCATTCGGAAGATCAACAATGTAAGCATCATTATTAATCTTTTGGAGGATTGGTACCGGTCCAATCTTCTTGTTCTTCAACTTGTTGTAAGTCCCCATAAGAAATCTCTTCATGCATAAATGAACTATAACTTGGCCACCCACCTCAAACATCTTTTATCACCAATAGGTTGTGCGTCCCGTAACTGACGCAGGGGAGGACGTGAGGTCGAGCACCGTCTTCCTCAAGAGGATAACTATTCCGAATCCACGGAACTTCTCTGGACTCCTCACAGAGACTTCTCGAATCCACGAGGAAAGAAAGCAGAAAATAGAAATAAATTCTAATAAATTCGAAATTGATTGATGAATGAATAAAATCGAGTTCACAACCCTTTAAATAAGGGTATCAAGCAATGGGAAAGAAATCATAATCAAACTACAACTCAAACTCCTAGAATCCGCGACTTACTATAAATAGTAAACTTACTATTTATAGACGGTCGTGATGTCTACTAGTGCGCAAGGTTTTCGGCCAAAAATAGTAAGTGTCCTATTTGGCTTCACCAAACCGTTCCCCTAATTATTCTAAGCTCTTTTCACGTTGGGCGCAACTCCTAAAGCCCAACGGATGAAGAGTTATAATCAAACTAAAACTTACTATTTATAGTAAAAATGAAATTAAAACAGGGAAACGACCGTCAATCCAGGGGTATTTCGCAAATCCGGCTTGCGCAACCCGACATAGTAGGGTTGGTTGGCTAAAGTAGCTCGTTCTACCCCAAAATCATATATTTTACGCCTAATTACTCATTCTAGATTGTGAGATACACCCGATTTACGGTCCGACAGTCCGGATCACTTCTGTCGTCGACCGGGCCTTTTCTGATCCATCTTAGCCATGAAACTGTTCACGACCCGCTCTACATCAGTCCCATCCACTTCAAAAGAACTCATCCTCGAGTTCTCATCCTGCTCTGATTCATGATACTCGAACAAGTCCGCGACGTTGAAAGTCCGTGAGATCGCCATGTCATCAAGATCAACAACATAAGCATTGTCATTGATCTTTCGGATGATTGGTACCGGTCCAATCTTTTTATTCTTCAACTTGTTGTACGTTGTCGGAAATCGTTCTTTGCGTAGATGGACCATTACTTGGTCACCCACCTCGAACACTTTTTGTCGCCGATGCTTGTCGGCTTGCTCCTTGTATTTTTCATTCGAGGCATGTAACTTGGTTTGTACTTCCGCATGAATGCCCATGATCTTGTCAGCCATATGTTCCGCTGCAATGCTCATGCCTGGGAGCTTGGGCAAAGGGACCAAGTCTAATGTGTGGCGAGGGACTCGTCCATAAATAACTTGGAACGGGGATTTTCCTGTCGAGCGGTTCACCATGTTGTTGAATGCAAACTCCGCTTGAGACAAAGCCAAATCCCACTGCTTCGGTTTTTCTCCTGAAATACATCGAAGGAGGTTTCCCAACGTGCGATTCACAACCTCGGTTTTGCCTGTTAGTTTGTGAGTAGTAGGCGTTGCTGAACTGAAGTCGTGTATCGAATCGAGTCTATAAAGTCCGCTAAAAGTGACACTTCGTGTCACGGTCAGAAGTAATAGTCTTAGGAACCCCATGTAGCCGCACAATTTCTCTGAAGAATAGATTCGCCACGTGTGTTGCATCGAGAGTCTTCGTGCATGGAATAAAGTGCGCCATCTTGAGAAACGATCTACTACCACGAACACCGAATCCATGCCGCGTTGTGTTCGTGGGAGACCAAGCACGAAGTCCATAGATAAATCCTCCCAAGGGCCGGCACGGGTAACTGAGTGTAAAGGCCTGGATTATGAGATTGCCCCTTAGAGGTCCGACAAATATAACAACATGACCGCCTTTCCCACATCACGTACCTATTGGTAATGCCGTTCTTCCACAAGAGCTCGCGTCTTGTCTCGCCAAGGTGTCCACCGAGGCCACCTCCATGTAGCTCTTGGATTATTTGCTTCCCTTAGCGAACTGTTTGGGATGCACAATCGATTTCCCTTGAAAAGGAACCCTCTTGCATATGTAAGTCACCGGGACCTTCTTTGCATCTAACCCATGCGTCCTTAAAGTCGTTGTCGTCGACATATATGTCTTTGAGGCGCTCGAACCCGATAACCTCATTGCTCATAGTGACTAACAAAGTTGCACGACGACTCAACGCATTGACTACTTGGTTCTGTTGTCCAGACATGTTTTAGCACGAATGTGAATTCCTGTAAAAACTAGATCCATCTAGCATGCACACGGTTAATGTTAGCTTGCTATTAATGAATTTGAGAGCTTCATGTCCGTATAAAGTATGAATTCCCTTTGAATTAAATAATGTCACTAATGTCGCAGTGCCTGGACCACTGCGTATAACATGATCTCATATGTAGACCACTTCTTGCGTGCATCGCTAAGTTTCTCACTGTATGTAGGCCCTTAGCAGTCTTACATAAGGTAGATACAGTTTCTTCCTTCTACAAAAGAAAGTAAATAAATAAATAAATAAAATGACAGTTAACAGAGGGGTAACGACCATTGTAATGGCCATATAGGGTGGCTGTTTAAGGCCGCAAGACTTTTATTGAATATCTCTGTAAAATCTAGTATCAGAATTCAGCTTTAAAAGTTCATTAATTAAATATAAGGACTCAGGAATCTCATACCGAAAGATTTTGGAGATATGCATTTAAGCATAAAAAAACTCTGCACCTTTCTCACATGGTATATACAAAACAAATGCTTCGCCAGAGACATCTGATAATAAAACAAAAGGAGAAATGATCACATGAAATGGCTGTACGTGAAGTTGTGACTTTCATGTACAACCATTTCTTTTCCCCCAACAGGTCACATATGTACAATATCCTATCCATGCAGAAGCTGGGAGGCATTATAGTGATCATGCTAATGAATATCTGCCAGATCCACTCATTAGATGGGCCACACAAGTTACCGAGCCATACCATCAACTGTCCATTGATATAGCATGTGTCCCTCTCTCATTAGCAAATGGGCCTGATTTTTCAGATCAGGCGATCATCGTGGCATGATGTAACTTTTTCGGGAGAACTATATACGTGTGACACAGAGGCGTGAAATAAATGGTTGTATGTGGTAGTTCAGATACAGCCGCTGTATGCGATAATCTCCCTAAAATAGAAGCAATGCAAAGAAAATATGAGTCAACTGTCTTCAACTGCTCCAACTACTGCTACACCCAAAGTAGCCAAACACTGCCCATTTAAACAGGCCTGATAAACAAGCACCAATCTATGTACATATCTCACACATGTATGTGATCAAACCCGATCATCAACATAACCCAATGAATTGTACACCTCAAATCACGACCATAATTCTACCAGCGTGAAATTTTGCCTGTTAAATGTTTATTTTTGGTTCCACTGATCTAAGTCACTCAATAGTAATCTTGAAATGTTGTCCAATAGTTAGGAAAACCTAGATGATGCGATTTCTAGGGTATGCACCATCCAGGGTAGGGCCCATCATATGAATGGTCTTGATCTCATACATTTATGCCACATGTATAGAAATTTGGGTGTTTGATGGCTATCTTGGATGCATTATGCATGGACCTTTCTAATATAAAAAACCTATATATGATAATTAAATTGCAATAGGTTGAAAGTAGGAAATCCTAATATAAAAAACCTATATATGATAATTAAATTGCAATAGGTGGAAGGTAGGAAATTAATCTCAGGTACGATGTTGAAATTTATCATAATTAAGAGAAATGTTCCAGTGCTCTCAAAGCCCTGTACGTTAAATAGCATTCTGTCTTCTTATTTTATTTTTTATTTTTAATAATTACACGCACACGCTCATACACTCGTACCACAATGGATGCTCAAACCCACGACCTCCTGTTGAAACTTTTGTGAGTCACCACTGAGCCACAAGGTCGCAGGCTAAGTACCCCCCTAGTTGCATTAGTTGCATTGGGACACTTGGACTGTCTAATCAATTGATCTAAACTGTTCATCGTGGGAACCCATAAACCATCACACCAATCCGAATTTCTAGGGCACACTGTAACGTTTATTTGACTTACAACCTGTTGATCCAAAACATTTGTGGCCCAAGAAGTTCTTAATTATGGTTGGCGTTCAATCATCACTGTTTCCTATGGTGTGGTCACCTAAGATTTAGATCATGCACTAAAAACAGCAGGTAAAATGGATGGATGGTGTGAATAAAACACATGCATCATGGTGGGGCTCACAGAGCAAATGGTGTCTTGGGTACAAGTGGGGTCGACCCGATTTTCGGGAAGTTAAATAGCATTCATGGTGTGTTGGGCCTTTTTCATGTAGCCTTTCGGCGGAAAATGTACCATAGTAAGAGAAGTTGTGGAAAGTTGACTTAGAGCTGACCAACGGTCTTGATTACGGAACCATAGTCCCCGGCCCTTTGCAAAATAAATAAATAAAAATCCAAGTGAACTGTTACAAGCCTCTGGTAGAGGATCCTATGATTCCTCTCTTTCGCCTATTCATTAGTCCCATCTATATCTCTATTTATATATCTAAGAACCCAAAAGAGCTGAAATATATTCACTCACCACTCTTCACAAAAAGCGAATATGGTTAAGAAAAATGAAACGGTTCCTTTGCTACTCGAGCCCGATATTAGATCAAATGAAGAAAGGGAAGAAGAAGAAGAAGGCAAGGGCAACTTGATTGGCAGGGTGAAGGACGAATCCAAGAAGCTATGGCAGATTGGGGGACCCGCTATTTTCGGTCGCCTCACCATGTACTCTATGAACGTGGTAACGATTGCATTTAGTGGTCATATTGGCAACGTAGAGCTTGCTGCCATGTCCATAGCCAATACCGTCCTCATCGGATTCAACTTCGGCCTTTTGGTACCAATTCTTTCCTTTCCACCCTCTAAATTCTTCGTATTTTTAGTTCGAGCTATGGGATATGTTTGGTACCCGCCACAGCCTATATTGTGGGAAGAGAATTGCTTATTGGTGTCGTAATGACAATCACATCGGTAATTTCGTTACTCTTCTTCTCTTCCACGTCGGCACTCCATTCTCATGAATATATATATATATATATATCGGAAACGCTCATACTATGTACGAACTTTTTTGAGAACCCATCATACGTGATGTGGATCCAAAATCTGAACCGTTCATGTGAAGCAACACCTCGTGAAACCCCCCGGGGCCAAGTTTTACTTTGATCTAAAACTTTGATGGGCCAAGAATAATGAAAACAGTTTCCTTCCTTGATTTGCATTTCTCTTTGCTATGGCCCACCAGAATTTTAGATAAGTGTGAAAATTTGTCACAGGGGTTTTCATGGGATTCCGCATCACATGGACTGTTCAGATTAGACACCTATGACACGTGTGCAAAGGTGCGCACGTGCATAGGTGCGCAGGGGAGCATGACTCTCTCTCTATATATATATATGTGCACACACACACACACACACACACACACACACACACACACATATATATATATATATATATATATATATATATATATATATGTTGCATGCAAATAAAACATCAAACATTTGCTAAGGCCACATGCACGAACAACAACGTTAGACCTACTTTATACCATTCATGTAACCCTGCAGAAGTCCTTTATTAACTTTTGAGCTCCTTGGAACCTCTACAACTACAGCAAGATTAGGGTTCGTTTTCTCTCTTTGGGGTTCTAGGGTTATCGTGTCCCCCATGGCGCAAGGTAGCAAATCGAGCGGCATTGTGAAGTGGTTTAATGGCCAGAAGTGCTTCGGCTTCATAACGCCGGATGATGGTGGGGAAGATCTGTTCGTCCATCTGTCCTCTATCAAATCTGACGGTTACCGCAGCCTCGCTGAGGGGGAAGCCATCGAGTTCGAGATTGAGCAGGGCGATGATGGACAGACCAAGGCTGTTGATGTGAGTGGGCCCAACGGATCCTCCGTGCAAGGAGACCGGAGGGGTGGAGGAGGCGGCGGTGGCGGAGGCAGCCGTAGCGGCGGAGGTCGGGGAGGTGGGTACGGGTTCGAAGGTGGCGGTGGGTACGGTGGCGGTGGGTATGGCTTCAACGGCGGTGGCGGAAGATGTGGAGGCGAAAGAGGCGGACGCGGTGGGAGGAACAGCGGTGGTGGTGACGGGTACATTGGTGGCTACGGCGGCAGTGGCGAAGGTGGTGGCAGAGGCGGAACTTGTTACAATTGCGGTGAACCGGGCCATATGGCAAGGGACTATTATCAGGGCAGCAGTGGCAGTGGAAGGAGTGGCGGCAATGGTGGCGGGAGGTATGGAGGTGGCGGTGGCGGTGGCGGATCGTGTTATAACTGCGAGGAGCAGGGACATTTTGCTAGGGAGCGCCCTAGTGGCTTGATGAAATGAAGTGGGTAGGTTTTTTTTTTTTTTGGCTCTTTTTTTGGGTTCCCATCGGATATTTTGAATTAGGTTTTGGTTTTTTAGGTTGTTGGTAGTGGAAATTTGACCGTTGATGGAGGTGGGTCCGGTTTTTCTCCTTTTCTTTTTTTGCTGATATGCGTTTTTTGGACTTGTTTTTGGAGCAATCGTGCTTTGATGTGGAGGAAAGGAAAGGTTTGTTTTGTTTAGAGATTGAAATCCGTTCTCTCTCTCTCTCTCTCTTTGTCTCTCTCCTTATATACATATATGGTTTTATTAAAATAATAATAATAATAATAATAACTACAGCAAGATGCAAACCGATTTCTCAAACAATCTACATGGAAAATGCAAACCCATTTCAAAAGGTATAAGGTGGAAGCACACCACCTATACTTTCATTGACGCAGGGATGGGCATGATGAGGTCGATCATCGTCTTTCTCAAGGGAATAACTACTCCGAATCTACGGAACTTTTCTAGACTCCTCACAGATATACCTCGAATCTACGAGAAAAAATAAGAAATATATAAATAAATTCAAAAAATTCAAATTTTTATTGATTGATAATAAAAACGAATTTACAGCCCTTTAAATAGTTATACCAAACCTTGGAAGAAGCTTCGGCATCATACTCCCTAAACTTCGTAACTTACTATAAATAGTAAATTTACTATTTATAGTAAGGTCCTATTTAGCTTAACCACTTTATTCTTCTAATTTTTCTAAGCACTTTTCATGTTGGACACAACTCCTAAAGCTCAAAGGATGAAAAATTATAATCAAACTAAAACTTACTATAAATAGTAAAAATGGATTTTTGACCGTCGATATGATGGAATCTCAAAAATTCGGTGAGGGTAGCTTCTCCTACCCCAAAATCATATATGCTATGTCGAGTAACTCATTCCAATTTATGAGATACGCCTGTTGTAAGGTTCTGACGGTCCGGATCACCTCCGCCTCCGATCGGGTCTTCTCTGGTCCATCCTAGACATGAAAGTGTCTGCGACCTGCTCTATATCAGTTCTCTCTGCTTCAAAAGAACTCGTCCTTAAGTTCCCACTTTACATCAGTACCCTTCACTTCAAAAGAACTCGTCCTCGAGTTCCCACTCTACATCAATTCCCTTCACTTAAAAAGAACTCGTCCTTGAGTTCTCGTACCGCTTCGGTTCATGATACTCGGTCAGGTCTGCGACGTTGAAAGTATGTGAAATCTCCATATCATTCGGAAGATCAACAATGTAAGCATTATTATTAATCTTTTAGAAGATTGGTACCGGTCTAATCTTCTTGTTCTTCAACTTGTTGTAAGTCCCCATAAGAAATCTCTCCATGCATAGAAGAACTATAACTTGGCCACCCACCTCAAAAATCTTTTATCACCGATAGGTTGTGCGCCCCGTAACGATATGCCAATTTACGATTCACCTTCTTTTGGTTTAACCATTCTAGGAATGTATCTGTGCCACGTCCTACACAAGACTCCACTTGGAAAAAACTCGTCCTCAAGTTCCACAAGGGACTTTACTTATGCTATTCAAATAATTTCTGATGCCAATGTTTTTCAGTCTTTTCTTTGTACTTTGCATTAGGCTCTTGAGCTGACACAATACATGTACGCATTCTCTCTTTGACTTAACCAGTATGGATCGGTTCTTTTACTTGTGCTAGCAAAATCTCACATCCTTTCTGATGATGTGGATAATTAGGCATACTTCCTCCTAAGACAAGATCAATGTGGTTTTGTATATATATCTTATATGGGAGATAATTTATTTGGAATTCTATTGAGCACGATCGCCTTAAACTCCTGCAACACTGGTTTGAAATCCTTTGAGATGTTCACAGGCTCCATACATTTTTCATTTTTAACTAATGCATCTACATCTCTTATTTCCTCATATTATTTAACAAAATCTTGCCGACTATGAGAGACCGTCTCTCAACTTTAGAAGTCTTGGTAGGTTCTCCATTCCAATAGGGATGAGGATAATCTTTTTACCATATTTAATAAATAGAAATATGTTATCCCATCATCTATGTGTAGCATTAATATTATATTGTTATGGTCGACCAAGTAACATATGACAAGCTTCCATATCGACGACATCACACATTACTTCATCTTTATAATATTTACCAATGGAAAGGATATACGACATCGTTCGGTTATCTCTATTTTGTTGACCTCCTTAATCTATCCAATCGTGTACGGAGATGGGTGCCTTTCTATTTTCAGTTGTAGCTTTCTACCATTATTTTCGACATAAGATTCTCACTACTCCTAATAAATCGATAATTAGATTACAGACTTTTTGGTTTACAGTGCACCCCATTTGAAAAATGTTGTGTCGTTGTAAATCTATATCTACCTTTAGCATGTATAACGGCTTCCTCACGATCAAAGCAGTAGCCTGCGATTCACCATCATTAGATGGTGCTCTGTAGAAATCGGGGTTATGTCATACAGCGACCACGGGTGATTAAGCATTGCCTTATGCTCGGGGAAAAATTAGTGCATCCACAATTCGATCGATGATTTCCTGCAGCCCTTGCATAGTCAACTAACTCTCCCAGTAGAAAACTTTCATTCTTTCCAAAAGATAACTTATCACTGGATCACCGTTCATAAGATTTTGGTCCATACCTTCGTTATTTGCCATCAGTCTGAGGGGATTCCTCGCTTTGATACCAATTGACGCAGGGATGGGCGTGATGAGGTCGATCACCACCTTCCTTAAGGGGATAATTACTCTGAATCTACGGAGCTTCCTTGAACTCCTCACAGAGATACCTCAAATCCACACAAAAAATAAGAAAAATATAAATAAATTCTAGAAAATCAAAATTTTATTGATTGATAATAAAAATGAATTTACAACCCTTTAAATAGTGATGGGGGTGATGAGGTCGATCACTGTCTTCCTCAAGGGGATAATTACTCTGAATCTATGGAGCTTCCCTGGACTCCCACAAAGATACCTCAAATCCACATGAAAAATAAGAAAAATATAAATAAATTCTAGAACATTGAAATTTTATTGATTGATAATAAAAATGAATTTACAACCCTTTAAATCGTGATACCAAACCTTAGAAGAAATTTCAGCATTAAACTCCAACTTAAACTCCCTAAAATTCATAACTTACTATAAATAGTAAATTTATTATTTAGAATAAGTATCCTATTTAGCTTAACCACTTTATTCCTATAATTTTTCTAATCATTTTTCATGTTGGACACAACTACTAAAGCTTAAAGGATGAAGAGTTATAATCAAACTAAAACTTACTATAAATATTAAAATGGAAATAAAATGGATTTTCAACCGTCGATCTGATGGAATATCACAAATTTGGCATGGGCAAGCAAAAGTAGCTTCTCCTATCCCAAAATCATATATCGTACGTCAAGTAACTCATTCCGGTTTGTGAGATACGCATGTTGTAAGGTTCTGACGGTTCGGATAACCTCCACCTCCGATTGGGTCTTCTCCGGTCCATCCTGGACATGAAAGTGTCCATGACCCGCTCTACATCATTTTTTGATTAAAAAGAGGTCTGTAAATCTATTCCAGCAAGCTCTAACAAAACAACTGAGGCCACGCCTACAATATAAATTTAGGGAAATACAAAACATACACGAGACCAAGCAGCCACATAACCAAAAACATTGACAGGCCTATTACAATCCAATAGCTCAGCAAATGCAAGCAAACCCTGAACGAAAAAAGTAGCAGAGACTAGGAGAGCTGAAGCCCAAATTTTGTGCTTGTGTATCTCAATTCTAGTTCATGCCTACATAGTGAGCATTAGGATTGTGGACTTGAAATGTGGCTAGAAATCAAGCTGAGTCACTTTAAATTTGTTGGTGAGTTCAACTCAGTTTAGACTCAGCATGGGTAGTTGAGTCAGATCGCATACCTAGTCAGCTCAACACAACTCATCGTAACTCAGGCTGAGTCAATTGAACTCAAAGCCCCGAGCAATAAAGCATCAGAATCTACTAGCAAGCCAAGCCCTACTTTGATGATGCAACTTGCCTATTTTTATACTTGGACTATTTTAAACACCTATTATACTTGATTGGACCTGATCAGATGTCAAGTCTAGTTTGGTTTTCAAGTTTTTAATATATGTTATTATGCAGTTTTACAACAACATAACATCTTAATTTTATACATTTAACAAAATTTAAATGTTAAATAAAATAAGAAGGTGTATCTTGCACCATTGAATTAGTCAACGAAGCCTAATAGTGATGAGTCATCGCTTGAATGATTTTAAAGGCCGTCTAGTTCTTCATTATGTAATATATAAATCTATCTTGCTTAATAACTAAGATCAATGTGGTGTGTTATTCTCTCTTCAACTCACTTATGATATATGAATAGAGATAGGTGTGTATCACTTTAATGTTGAGTTAGCGAAGAAGATCAAAAGCCCTAACATATATAGATGATTCAGTTTTAATATATTAAAAAACTAATTTATTATATAATTATTTATCTTATCCAATTAATTAAAAAATTCAATAGAATTACAAAATTTTAAGAGTTTTATGTTGAAATTATCATAACGAATTCCAACGATCTTTACTAGCATCAAATAGTGAATTCAAAATGATTAGATACATACCTTGATCGGTCATTACGCTGTTTGTCGAAGCTGCTAGATGAAGTGATGTGTCATCGGTCTTCAACTTCTACCACAACTATGTGTATATGCTCTCCAATGGGAAGAGGAATGTGCATATAAAAAATGTGTGTAGATTAGGGGATTGAATACTCTTTATATTAGAGTGACTATGGAAGAAGCTCATCCATCATAGGATTCTTCCATGTCCATGTCTCCTCAATCCCAGACTTGAGAGAGAAGTCATGTCCCAATACAACTTTATGCAAAGTTATCAATTGTACTTCACAGGAATAAATTTGTATACAATGCGAGTCCCACACTAATAGTCATGCGAATGATCCAAACCGATCATTGCATTGTCAGATGGAATCATGCCATGTACGGCACAAAATTCCAACATTTTTCCATTTGGGACATTCATGGCATTTCCCAGTATGCAATGTATTATTTAGTACTTCTTTAATATGCTTATAGTTTTACTAAATATTTTAATGGATCTTATAAAGTAACTTTAATTATCCTATCTATTAGAACTATTGACACTAGACCATGGCAGTCATCACCTCATTTATTGAAAACATGTGTGCAAAATATGAAAATCTCATGCCAAATGTACTCGCATACAAACTTCTAAACAGTCCAATCATCTCTATCAAGAGATGCCTCAGCCTCAATCAAATCCAATCTTAAATGTTCATTTCATTGTATGCATGCACAATAAGAACATATATAAAACTTAAATGATTAATTAATCTTAATTTATTGAAATGCATATACAACCTTAATGTTTGCACTCCCACTAATCCTTATCACCCTATGATGCAATTACCAGTTGGGTGGAGCTAGCCCGGGTTGGAAATGGAAATATTGGCTTGACAGGATTCGTAGTCTCACATCCTTTGGTAATGTTCAGTTCCAACATATTTGCAGAGAAGGGAACGGGCCGACGGATGGAATGGCGAATGTCGGGTGCGGGGAACAACACTCCGCCCTTATCTCCAACATTGTGGCTCTCCCTCAGGTGGTAAGAGGACTTCTTTTCCTTGATGAGGTGGGCTTAGGGACTGTCAGAAAGAAATTTAGGAGGTAGCGGCGGTGGGTCGACTTACAGTTCATGGCTCCTCAGCAGCTCTCTTTACAAGTTTTTCTTGGTTCCTACCCCTTCTAAGGAGCCTTTTTTTTCCAGTGTTGTTTCCTCTATATGATAGGCGGCCTGTCTAGTTTTGTTGTGGCCACCCGAATGTGGCTTAGTGGTGAGGCCCGGCCTTTTGTGGTGCCCAGCCTTTGCTCTCTGTAAAGATCCTCTTCGTTTAAAAATAAATAAAAATAAATAAAAATAAAAATAAAAAAGGGTTAGGATTGTTCAAAAAAAAAAATACCAGTTGGGGTTTACAAACACTTGACGATTATAAATCATCTTTCTTTCAAGAAACCTTAGTGTATGCTCTTTTGTCCATATCTTAATTAAGATGACTGCAACACTGCAACATCTAACACCTGCCTTTGCAATAGACGTTAAAATTTTGTTCTAATGCATGATGTCGTAAGTGCTCGCATTGCACCTTATCGAGTTACAACACTCATGTAATGAAACAAAAACCTAAAACTGTGCCCCCCACTAATGAGGCATTCAATGTAAATCAACCTATTCATCTAATCAGTTCCACCTGACTAGTATTACTGTTCCTGAGCTGAATACCCATATTATCTTTATCACATTTACTTATTTATGAATCCTAAGGTGTTTGTAAGGTCAAGTGCAGGCCTTTAAACTGTCAAAAACTTGAGACTGACTTTCATTGTTCCTTCACTAACCAAAGATTAGAGGGCATATATGGTTTTAAGATAGAATCTCATGTTGCATATATCAAGATTCTTTGAAATTTGAGACAGATGTTTCCTCTCATTTCAAAGTCAAACTCTTGTCATGGATTCCTAAATCAATGTCCCGAATGTTGTTATAAGTACATCCACCTTAAAGTGAGAACACTACCTGTCTGGGCCAGAAACCTTTGTGCATATAACTTTCAGGAATTAAACCTATTTATAATCATCACTTCTATTTTTGTCTATAAACAAGGTTGATATCATTCACATTCACGTTCTAAGCATAATTAGAATATCAAAGCCTTAATCCCACATTTGAATTTAAAAGAAAACTAAATGCATTGTTTTATTTCAAACTAAAAAAATAAATAAATGCAAGGGTTCCAAAAATTCAAATGCAAACAAATTCATGTATTTAAATGAAATATAAAATCTTCAGCCTTGATTCTCCTACTGGAAAGCCACCCATTGATTAACATAGAGCTCTGCATCACTAGGTCTTGGCTCTTTAGGTGTTACTGCACGAGATACAAGATGTGAGCTAATGGCTCAGAATTTATCAACATTATGGCAAACGTGTATCTATTAAGACAAGAATTTATCTTTACTTTTGTTCATATTCTTCTCAAGCCAAGCTTTATACCCATGACATTGCTTTTTAAGTGATCCTCCTGATCGCAAAGGTAGAAGGGTCCGACTACTTAGTCTTGGTCCTTCGATTATACACCTTCAGATTCAGCTTTCTCTTTTCCCTTAGTCTTATTCCTAGAACCTCTTTTTCTTTTCTTCAAATTATTTCCATGAGAGGAGTGCACAAGATGAGCACTCTCTGGTTGCTCCTATTTAAGTCTCTTCTCATGCATACAGTGTGATATAAACTCAGTCAATATTAATTTTTCTTTCTAAGTATTATAATTGTCCTAAAAAGTGTTAAAGCTGTAAGGAAGAGAAATTGATACTAAGTAGACTACTAGGTCTTCTTCAATGTTCAACTAGATTGCTCTTAACTTAGCAGTGAGGTCGGCCATATTTATGATATGCTACCTAATTCCATCAACATTGTATTTCAAAGGCACGAGTTCAGAGAGAATCGTTATAGCCTTTGCCTCAGCAGATTTAATAAATCTTTTTTTGATTTCTTCGATGACTTCTTTCACATTCTCCTTTTCAAGTATACCCCACGAAAAGACTTAGGAATAGAATGTCTAATGCTCTTTATACTTATCTTATTAATCCATTCCCACCTATTATATTTGACGACATCACAGGTAGGACTAGATTCGGTTGGTTTTGAAGGTTGATCCTCGATAAGGGCTAAGTCTAATTCCATACATCCAAGAGTAATTTCTAATGTTTCTTTCCATTTTGAGAAGTTAGTACACCATTAAGGTTGGGGAGGCCTTTAATTTAGGAGAGAATTGATCCAATATTCATGACTACAACAAATGTGCAACAACTCACATAAGAAGAATTTTTCATTAAACTTTAAGCATCAAGAAAGGAAACTTTATTGCACTAAACTTTATTTACTCAATGGGACAGTCGATAGATTATCCAGGATGACAAGCCTAATCATCAAATTATGATGTGAAAACCTAGTGCATCATTACGACCCCTTCCTTTGGGCCAAGATCATAACACGCGAGAAATCTTCACAATATGAGGCTGGCTGAATATCAACGACATAGGGCCTAAACAATCCAACACCTTTGTGGCAATATGGATCATCTGATTCTATATTGTTAATACTATCCACCTCACTCCGTTTGGCTCCAACCAGACGACGAACTCCTTTGGGTCAAATTAACAATGCCCCAACATAGGACAACCATGGCCCCTCCATTTGATGCTTACAAATATAGTTTTAATGATACAATGATCAACTAAGAAAGCTTAACTTTAGTACATTAAATCTTCCAATCCTAGAATTTGGCATGTTCCATTATCTGTGGATAACCTTTGAAGGCCTATCTCTCTAAAATATGCTTTAGTTGGTTGATCCTAACCATCCTAATCATTAATCAAGAAAATTGATGGTCCATATTGATTATATTAGCTAAGATCCCATCATTGGTTTGGACCATCCATCATCATTATGTGGAGAAAATCTTTAGCTGAAAAATGAAATAATGGAGGTAAGTTTTTGTTATCACTTTTCAATAAAATCCTGTTTCTAAAAATATTTTTTGCTATCAAAACCCCTTCCAAAAAGGTGCAAATAATGAAAAAGGTAAAAGCATTAGCATCACTTAAAAATAATAAGAAATAGGGGTGGCAATGGACCAGGCAAACGACCTTATAGAGGAAAGGCTTCAGCCACAAACTTGGCCCGAGGACTACCCACTTGCTAGAAATCTAGGCCGTGTTCAGGCTATTGATGAATTACCAAGCTTGGCATGTTGCCTGCCCTAATGACACAGGGAAGGACATGTTGAGGTCGAGCACCATCTTCCTCTGGGGGATAACTACTCCAAATCTTCAGAGCTTCTCTAAACTCCTCACAGAGATACCTCGAATCTATAAGGAAATTAATAAGAAAATAGAGATAATTTTCTAGAAATTCAAAATAAATTGATTAATAGTTATCTAATGTGTATGTTTCCATGTTACACCATTATAAAGAAAAAAAATTAAACTAAAATTCATAATTACTAAAAATAACAAAATTAACTCTAATAAAAATCCTAATTCTAAAAACTCCTCTAAAGCCTAATTTTTAAAAGTAAAAATTTCAAATAAACTTTTACTAGAAGAGTCCTATCATGATTAAAAGTTATTTCTATATAAAAAAAATCTAAAACTTTAAAGATAAGAAAATATTACAAAAATCAAAATTACTAAATATAGTAATTTTTCTTAACTTTTCATTTCTGAGCTAAAAGCAAGCATTTTCTGGAAAAACAGATAGATGCGACCCACTTTGTAGGTTGGTTCACCTCGAATGGCCCGCTACAGTAAAGATTGATAAGTTGTCCATCTTATAACGATACCCAGATCAAAAGTTATGATCAATTTATTGTCCACCTTCTTTTGGTCCAACCATGATAAGAATGTATCGGTGCCACGCCCTGCATCAGATCCCTTCACTTGGAAAAAAGACTCATCCTTGAATTATTCAAGTGAATTCGCACATGATACTTAAACAATTTATTACACCGATGCTTATCAACCTTTTCCTTGTACTTTGCATTAGACTCTTAAGCTGACACAATACATGTACTCATTCTCTCCTTGACTTGACTACTATGTATCTGTTCCTTCACTTATGCCTCTAAGATTTCACATTCTTTCTAATAATGTGGGCAATTAGGCAGACTTGCCCCTGAAACAAGATCTATGTAGTTTTATATATCTAGTATGAGAGGCAATTTATTAGGGAGTACTCATCGAGCACAATCATCTTCAACTCATGCAACATTAGTTTCAAATCCTCTAATATGTTTATTGTAAGGCCCTTATCCTATACTGTACCGTTCCTTAGGCTTCCGCAGTCCCCCCAGTCGAATTCCGGCAACCTGCAACACGTTAATAGCGTTTGCGCGTGACCCTAAGTCGCATCCCGAAGATCTGAATTGACTCGACTCGAAACTTGTACCCTAGCGACCGCGCCATCGACACGATTCCAATACCATGTCTTGCACGCTGATGTGATACTCAAGCCAGGAGTTGCGGGCCTGCGTTTATTTCGAGAAAAATACCGCGTATTGCGAATTTCAAGAGAATTTCTACAACCCATCACATCAATTAATCAAAGTACAACCCATCACCCCATCCTATCCCCAAGTACACAAGTCATTCCTTAAGTCATTCCTCAAGTCAACTCTCTCTTACATAACCCATACCACCCATCACCCATCATCCATCACTCTTACATCACTTCTCTCTCTCTCTCTCAAGTCCATCTCCCAAGCAACTCCTAAGGAGAGGAAGTCCAAGCTTCCCATGGAGAAGCTATGGTGTGGCCCCCACTTTCCCCCCCCAAATCTCCCATCTTCACCCTTCAATCTCCATCATCCTCCATCAAAATCGAAGCCTAGGAGCTAAGGAGTCCATGAAACCTAGAAGAAGCGGAATTGGTGGATGATCGTAGCATAAGATCTTGAATTTTGATATAAGGCCAACTTGTAATGGGACCCATTTTCATGTATGTGTTGTAAGTAAAGAGGGGCACATAGTGGCGGGGTCCCTATATCTTACCGTCTCTCTCTCTCTCTCTCTCTCTCTCTCTCTCTCTCTCTCTCTCTCTCTCTTGTGATGGGTGTGGCCCACATGATCCACGTCGTCCGTACGTGAGGCCCACCTTACTGCCGATCCAACAGGCAGGTTTGCTGCCAGTCCGTTGGGACAGGCCTGACTGAAGGAAAAATACAAACATCAGCTTGATTTACAGTAGTGAGCCACATGCTGTATGCATTCGATTCACACTGTTCGTCCATCTGAACGTGATCCACTTGAGATATGGATTTCATCCATGTCGTCCGTCCATCTGGATGGGAACCCACTAGATATATAGCTTTTGTATCAAGCGTTAACAAGTTGGGCGCCTGAATTAAGAGGTATGTGATAAATCCAGACTGTCCATCTGAGTTAAATCCAGACCGTCCAATTGTGGACGAGCAGCACCTTCGCTTCTTCTGTATGGACGTAAGCAAAATTCGATGGCCCCATCATGAGGCGTGTGCTATATCCAAACCGCCTATCCATTTAATATTGTATGGGGCCCACCCCACACAAACTGTACGTTTGGGATGGGACCCACCTTGCTGCAAGCATTCTAGGCAAGCACTGTCCGTGATGAGAGGGGCCAACTGTGATGTATTTTCCATCTAATCTGTCTATCAGTTTTGGGCAGGATGTCGGACCCACCCACACGTGCTACATGTATGGGGTGGGACCCACCTTGATATATGTGTTCTATGGCCACACCGCCCATCTGTTTGCTGGATGGGTGGTGCCCTACTTGGATGATGTGTTGTATATTCCCACCGTCCACGTGGATGGTGGGGCTAGCCGTGATGTATGTGAATATTCTCGCCATTTGTCCATCAGGTGGGACCCACCACAGATGTATGTGTTACATCCAAACTGTCCATCCAAATGGTGAGCTCGTCTTATGGCTTGAGACTAAAAATGAGGCAGATCCGGAACTCAGGTGGCCCACACCATCTAAAATCATGAGAAGGCATGCAAAGCATATAAAAGTACTTGCCGAGACCCACCTGAAATTTGAATGCATCTGAAACTTAGCCTGATCCCTTAACCAAGTGGGCCACACATAATGGATGGGTTGGATTTGTGAACCACGGCTTGGTGGGCCCAACAAATTATTATGAATGCTTTAATGGAGGGTAAACCTCTCAACTGTTATGCATGGTGTGTCCCACACAAGCCATAGATTGACTTGATTTTAAGTCCCAGGCCCACCATGCTGTGCGTGTCTCATTTATACCGTCCACTTATGCTACCCACCTAAATATATGTATTTTGCATCCACACCGTCCATCCTTGGGGCCGCTGTGATATGCATGTTTTATCAGTGCCATCCAACTCGTGAAGTCTACATGTGATGTATTTATGGCCCATTGATGTGGCCCACTTGATGTATATGAGGCCCATTGGCGTGGCCCATTGTTGCGACCCATTTTGATGTTTATAAGGCCCATTGTTGCGGCCCATTGTGACGGACATGAAGCCCATGAGATGCGGCCCATTGTGATGTATACTGGACCCGTGTGAGGCCCATTGTGATGTATTTGTAACCCATATATGAGGCCTAATGTGATGTATTTAAGGCTTGTGGATGTAGCCCAATGTGATGTATTTATAGCCATTTGATGAGGCCCGATATGATGTATATGTGGGCCGCATCATGTATATGTGGGCCATGTGATGCGGCCCATTGTGATGTATTTGAGGCCCATGAGTGAGGCCCATTGTGATGTATTTAAGGCCCAAGTATGAGGCCCAATGTGATCTATATGAGGCCCATGAGTGTGACCCAATGCGATGTATATGAGGTCCTTGTATAAGGCCCATTGTGATATGTATTAGGCCTATGTATTGCGGCCCATTTGATGTATGTGAGGCCCATATGATGAGGCCCGATGTGATGTATGTGACGCCCATTGTGATGTGCATTAAGGCCCTTGAGTGGGGCCCATGGTGATGTATATTAGGCCCTTAAGTGAGGTCATGGGCCCTATTATATGTTAGGCTCTATGTGGGCCACTCCTTGAGAGCAATGTTGGTTAAATGTCCACATTGATGGACAATGATGGTTAAATGTCCACATTGTGACCTTCCCTTATGCCTTATTAGGCCCATTCTCATCGATGCTGATTATTGAGACCGATGCTGATCATCGGTGCCGATTATCGAGGTCTCGATTATCGGTGCCAATTATCAAGACCGATGCTAATCATCGAGGCCGATTATCGATGTTGATTATCGATGCCAGTTATTGATACTGATTATGAGTATGTGACAGCATAGCATCATGATACATACCCATACGCATCATCTGCATGTTTATTATGAGATGTGGTTAACCATTGCCTATGCCATAGGGCAGGTTATTTATGGGACTCCCTGATAGACGAAGTTGCCCACATGAGCATACGGTACACACAGGATTGCTACATGACTGGATGGTATAATTCATGCATCTTGCATTTTGTGATATGACCACTGTATGCCCTAGTGTCATCAGGGTCGTGGCCTCCACATGCATGTCGTGGATGACCAAATGGGATACCAAAAATATTTAGTTCTAGCATACGGGCATCATAGATGTCCCCGGGTAAAAATTCTTAAACCTTCGTAGCCAGGAGACGCCCTAACTTTGAGACTAAGTGAATATATATGAGCGCATGAGAGTCATATACCAGTAAGCCACGTCTCCCACTGTGTCGTGGTCTGTTGGTAGGAGATGTGACCTTATCTGCCTGAGTGAGGGGGCAATATTTAGGTTGAGTTTGACCAGCTTGAGGAATTGGTCCACTATCGACGAGCCGGGCCTAATATTGGCAGGCGGATAGTGAGACATCTTTCACTTACCTAGTTGTGCATTTGGATAGGAGCGACAAGCTGGCGTAGAGTTTAATAAACCCTGGTGATGATCCTAGAAATGTACGATACTGACATGTGGACTTATTGAGCAGAAGTTGCATACTCATTCATTCATTCATTCACCATCCACTTGGGCTGGTGGTGCGCAACTAAATATTATGTGTATCTTCGCAATGGTCAGAATTTCGGTTGGGGTGCACGACCAACCTGAGATCAGGAGTTTACCACATTGAGTCTGACTATCTAAATTTAGGTATGTGACTGGTTTGGATAGAAGTCCCTTTGATGGACCCCAATAGCCTGCGATACTACGTACTATCATCCCGACTTCACATTCCAGCATAGTCATTTCATTCGCACCACATATTGCATTGCATCCTTAGCACATAGCATTTGGTTTACTATGCTTTTGTATTGCATATCCTAAATAAGGTTGATAGTATTTATGGACTTACTGACATGTTTCAGTATTATTCTGATATTGCATACTCCGATATTGTAGGACTCCTGGACTTGCTAGTATTTTCGACATTATATGATTTATAGATTTGTATTGCATACTTGGCACTTATCTTACACAAACACTTACACCACCCTCTAAGCTTTGTATAAGCTTATGCATGATAGATGTGTACAGGTGATGTTAGGTCGCAGCAGCATTGAGCTTGGAGCATGCAATGGTCTTCTGGAGCTTTGATATTCGATATATTATTTCTCTTTCAGCATTATATTCAATTGTTTCTATTAGTGGATATGTGATGATGATGCTGCCTTTATGATTTGGGTAAACTTGTAGTTATGCTTATTATGAGTTAAATGTACGTTGGAAAATTCTCCTTGTAGGATCTTAGGATCGAAATCTGGCATATGGGCACTGGGAGCCGAGAATAAAATACTACAAAGGTTGCGGCACTAAATTCGGCGATCGAAAATTTTATGAGCTTGGTTTCCGAGTTTGGGGTGTGACATTCATAGGGTCCATATTTTTTCTTTTCAACAATGCATCTACATCTCCTTTTTCCTCGATTTTTTTAATAAAATATTGTTCAGTTATGAGAGACTGTCCCTCCACTTTAGAAAGTCTTTGGTTGGTTCTCCGTTCCCATAGGGGCCACATGTCCACCACTAATGAATCTTGTGACCCATCGCGACTCCGTTTCAACGAGGTCATCTCTCGCCAACAAATAATGGAATTTCTCTGCATAACCCTTTACTGATCGACTATCCTACCAATTATTTTGATTTTGTTGGAATAATACCTGATCGTAATCTCGATGGAGGAATCGCATGCACAACAACTGCTTCACCCGCGACCACATGTGGATTGGTACTTTTATCTGCCTCATCCGTGTGAATTGCAGTTGCTCCCACCAAGCAGAAGCTCCGCCCTTCAACTTGTAGGCCACAAGTTTAACCTTCTTCACTCAGGGATCTCTATAGTCGAAGAATCGCTCAACTTCAGGAAGCCAATCGAGGAAATCCTCGATATGAAGTTGGTCATTGAAGCTAGGAAGATCAACCCTCATCCTAAATTCTCAATGTATCCAATTTGCTCAATCATTGCCTTATCCGGGATATTGGAGGATCGTGCTGTCGACCTCCTCGTCGCTGGATTGTCTCTCCTCAGGAGTAACCCTGTGGTTCACTACCGGCACCGTCCTGCGATTACGAGTTCCAAGACCTAATGGAGGTGGATTACCACCATGAATACAGAGCTGCCCTAGGGTCTCCGCGATGCGATCGATGAAAGCTTGCATCCATTACATGACTTGTCGATTCTCTCGTTATGCTGCTTCGAAAGCTGTTAAAAGATTATTCCATGGAACACTGTCCATGGGATTGTTGCCCGACCCGTCGCTAAAAGCCATATATCCCAAGAAAAATACTCGCTCTAATACCAACTGACGTAGGGAAGGACGTGTTGTGGTCGAACACCGTCTTCCTCTGGAGGGGTAACTACTCTGAATCTACGGAGCTTCTCTAGACTCGTCACAGAGATACCATGAATCCAAGAGGAAAATAAGGAAATAGAGATAATTTTCTAGAAATTCGAAATAAATTGATTAATAATTGTCTAATGTCTATGTCTCCATGTCACACCATTTATAAAGAAAATAAAAATTAAACCAAAATAGCAAAATTCTAACTCTAATAAAAATCATAATTCTATTAAAATTTCTCTAAAGCCTAATTTCTAAAAATAAAAATTCCAAATAATCTTTTAGTAGAAGAATCTAATCATGATTAAAAGTTTTTATATATATATATATGGATCCTTGCTCTTGCTCAGGTGGTAGACTCCCGGGAGTTTCAACACCCGGTCAAGGGTTCAAGTATCCATAGGTGGTGAAAGCCCACTACAGCATGAGTGCGTGGGGGTGTGTGTGCATGTGTAAAAAAAATTTTTTAAAAAATAGTGTATATATATATAAAAAGAAAATATTACAAAAATCAGAATTACCTCAGGTAGCCAGGTAGCCGTAAAGATGGATAGGTTGTGCATCCTGTGACGAAGATACCCATGTCAAAAGTTATGATCAATTTAAGGTTCACCTTCTTTTGGTCCTATTATGCCGTACATCAACTAATCATCCCGCAACTTAACGGTTTCGTTTTATACACTAGTTTAAAGAAACGCATTGGAGAAGAAAATACTGATCAATTAGCCCTTTTTTTTCTTTTTTTCTTTTTTTTCTGGACGTGCTCGTCCACAGCAAACATTGTATACGATAGCCGTAAATCCAGACCGTCCAGATCATGGGTACTATTGTGGATGGAGCAGTGCCGCAAATAAGAGTGGCTGAAAGTAAACGAACGGTTAAAAAGAATAGTCAAGAGTCCCAAAAATGGGACTATCATTGGACCCTCCAAAATGCTATAAGTATATGCAACTTGCTATGTGGATGACTCAAAAGTAATATTCCATGCATGTAAGCAGTGTATATCTCGTGCAGTGTTCCTGTTTAATTTCGTGTATTCTTCATTGATGAAATAACATATCAGCTAGGCATGGCAAGCGCACTGGAGACCCTCTGCGGCCAGGCATTCGGGGCTGGTCGATACTCCATGTTGGGCATCTACCTGCAACGATCATGGATCCTTCTCCTCCTCTGGGGACTTCTCTTGCTGCCCACCTATATCTTCGCGACGCCGATCCTAAAACTGGTAGGCCTGACGGACGAGATTGCGACAATGACGGGGGCCGTTGCTATCTGGGTCATCCCACAGCACATCGCCTTGGTCTTCCAGCTACCTCTAACTAGATTCCTCCAATGCCAGATGAAAAATGCAGTCATTGCATGGGTGAGCGGATTTACGATGGTCGTTCACGTGTTCATAAGCTGGCTGTTTGTATATAAGCTCGATCTTGGACTGTTTGCGGCAGCGATGGTGATAAGCTTCTCATTCTGGCTGATTGCGGCGCTGCTGTTTACGTATACGGCATGTGGAGGCTGTCCTCTCTCGTGGGGTGGATTCTCTTGGGAGGCCTTCTCTGGGTTGTGGGAGTTTTTCAAGCTATCGGCCGCTTCCGGCGTCATGATGTGGTCCTCTCTCTCTCTCTAGAATGATCATGTCTTCTACATGGTTGATTATGGTCAACCATAGTGATGATGTGGTAGAGCACAAAATACAAAATCCCACCTTGTGCTAGTTATTGACGTGTGTCGAATACGTGGGCTTTCTCCTATTGAGTTTGGTCTGGCGAGCTGTCAATGGGTCGGGCTTGCCCGTTGGGCTTTTGAGCCTGACCAACTTCAGGCTGGGTTGGGCTTGAATACTGGCATGATAAACATATCTACTGAACAACCCATATCCTGCAGAAAAGTAAGTGGCCGGGGCTCAGGTCTGGCCGGAATTGGGCAGAGGCTATGAATGATCATGAGGAGGGGCCTCAAGCATGTCTGTTTTCTCCTTTCAAGGGCCATCTCAGCCTTCAACATACCTCAGCCCGGCCCAGGTCTGGACTATTAACTGCTCTACTGGTGGTCCAGCCTTTTTTTGCAGTCCATGGAACTCGTTTTCATAGCAATGGAGATGAAATAGTAGAGCTGGGTGAACAGGAATATGGTAGACCCATCCCTCCACATTACACGTGGCAGGTCAATGTGTCAGTCTAGTAAGCCCTGATATGGATGGTAAATGGTTCAACTTACACACGGATCAGATGATCTAGCCATCTGAACGCTCGAATTTAAAGCGAGAATTGTAAAGAAATAAAGAAAAGTGGTGGCTAGGACCTCCTATATTTTTTTATGATAAATAAGCCATCCATAATATGATCCACTAAATGGACCGTCCTGATTGACATATCGGCCCACTACGTCAGTCATTCCTCTACCATATCATCTCCCATCTAACTAATGGGCCATTCATCATTGAATTGAAGTTGGACCACTGGTCTTGTCTTTTTCCAACAGTCCTTTTGTAGGCCATGGGTCAAATATCAAGAATCAACTGTCCGATGCATGAGATTTTTGTGCCTACCAGATGAGCTGTGTGATCAGATGTTGCTGGTCCTAATCAGCACTCTCTTCAAGCTTAGCTAGCCCACTCTTCTCATCAAAAGAAAGATTTATTCCCCTTTCTTTTTTCGAATGATAGCTTGGAGCACTGGTATTATAAAGTGTTGATCCTGCTGGCCGGTAATATGAAGAATGTAGAGATTGCAGTGGATGCCCTTTCAATATGGTCAGACTCTCTCTCTCTCTCTCTCTCTCTCTCTCTCTCTCTCTCTCTCTCTCTCTCTCTCTCTCTCTCTCTCTCTCTCTCTCTCTCTCTCTCTCTATATATATATATATATATATATATAGATAGATAAAATCATCCGGGATTAAGATGGTCATGAGAAATTTATAGGTGGAACGGTTAGAAACGACTCGATGAAGATATTTTGATGATTGTCCCATCCATGAATAGGCCTAATAATGGTATGGTTTGGATTGATCAAATGCACACCAAGTTATTGGTTTGTGCCATTTACCATTTACATTCACTTGATTGAACCTTTTTCTAGATCATGGACCCCGTCTGATACTTGTTACCTTTGTGCAGCATGAACATCAATGGATGGCAATTGATGATTCCTTTCTCATTATTCGCAGCTACTGGGTAAGTAGCTCCGGCTATAATCTACTCTACATTTTCCATGATGGGCCCACATGGGTGCATGGATGGATGATCCCGACGGTCCATCATGTGGGCACTGTTGCAAGTGCATAACCATAGAAATATCACACTGGCCACATTTCTCGGTCTGATCCACGTATAGTCAGATTTAGCCCATCAGATGGATGGTTAAGATAATCTAAATATGCAGCCATGCGGGCTCGATCATGAATAGGCCATATGTGACCTCAATCTGCTAAAGAAATCTCATTTCATGTGATGAAATAGAATCAGGGTTTCCAATGAACTTGGAGCAGCGAACGGGAAAGGAGCCAAGTTTGCAACGATTGTCGCTGTGGTCACATCGACGTTGATCGGAGTCGTCTTCTTTATTCTAATACTAGGCTTCCATCATATGTTCGCTCTCATCTTCACCTCAAGTGTCGAAGTTCTCAAAGCGGTCGACAATTTGTCTATCTTGCTCGCCTTCAGCATTCTCCTTAACAGCGTGCAGCCTATTCTATCAGGCGAGTCCATCTTTTTGACATGGATGAATGAGGTAGATCGCCATCTTCCACAGGGGATAACTACTTTGAATCCACAAGCTTCTCTAGACTCCTCACAGAGACTTAGAGACTTCTGGAATCCGGGAGGAAAAATATAAACTATAAATAATTCTAAAAGGCTGAAATAAATGTGTTGGATATTGATAGATGAAATAAATAAGTCTACAACCCATACAATGGAATCTCGCAAATTTGGCATTGGATTCCCGGCATAGCTGGGTTTGTTGGCTAAAGTAGCTCGTCCTACCCAAAATCATATATGGTGCGCGGAGTAACTCAATCCGGTTTGCGAGATATGTCTGTTTTAAGGTTCAGACAATTTTGATGACTTCTGCCTCCGATCGGGCCTTCTCTGATCCATCTTGGACATGAAAGTGTCCGCGACCCACTCTACATCACATTTCCATTCTATGCTGATCAGGAGCGACAGTGGGTTGATCCTGGATCAGATCAGAGGCTAACCCATTTCATATCAGGCTTGAAATCTCCAGCCCACATATTGATTAATCTAAAATTCTGGCCTCAGGTCACAATCGTCCAAGGCGTAGGATCGGGCCTGGTGCAGATGTATTTAAGAAAAAAAAAAAAAGTTTAAACCAGTGGATCAAAAATCCCACCACAGTGCCAGTCCAAATGGGCCAGCTGGCCCATTGCTAGTAATCCAATGATCAACTTCCTCAGATTCAATGTCCTCTTATCAGGTGTTGCGGTCGGTTCCGGGTGGCAAGCGTACGTCGCATACATAAACATTGGATGCTACTATTTCATCGGACTTCCGGCGGGTATTCTATTGGCAATCTTGTTCAATTTCGGAGTTGCGGTGAGCTTGAAAACTTTTTCTTTTCCTGCCAAGCTTGAATTCTAAGTAGATTTTACGAGACTATACACAGAGCGTTGGTGTATGTTGAGTTTTCCGACATGGAATATTTCAGGGTATATGGGGTGGCATGATCGGGGGGACTCTCATCCAAACGTTGATATTAGCCATCATCACAATCCGGTGTGATTGGGATATGGAGGTATATAATCTCATTTATCATTCAAAATTTTCTCGTCGTGGCATAATGGTCCATCATCCAAACCATTCATCGAGTTGGATACATATTAATTGAGTGTCATCCGTCAAAAAAAATGGATCATGTTGTAATCCCATTGTGGACCTTTACATTTCAATGATGGATCATTGCTTCCCTGCCATCCATTTTTAGGTCACTGCTAGGGTGGTTAATGTGGTCTGATCATCCAAGAGTCCCTTCTTTATGGTGGGACTGCCCTTTGGTCCAGACAAAAAAATATCATCCAAGAGTCCAATGGTTGAGATGTCCGCTTCTCTAATAGCTTTATGATAGCAATTTAAACAGCTGAGATTTTGTTTTGCAGGCTGAAAAGGCTAGGATTCGCCTTGATAAATATAGGGTCCACAATGTGTTAGAAGCGCCGGACGCAAGTGAAGACTCCACAGTGCCTTAGAGCCTCATTAGTCTAGAGATTTGAATTTTAATCCTTGCTTGAGATACTGATCGTATTTTCTAAAATAAATCTTATTTTTTTAATTCCCACTTTTTTTTTTCTTCTTCTTTTTACATTTGCTTGTGTAACAAATTGCGATACGATAATAAAATGGAAAGGAAGTGGTCCCAATTGATGTAATCACTTCCTTAAAGTCAAAGCTAGACTTGCACACCCTCCATTTCTCAGTGGAAGACCTTTCAAAATTCCGAAGGTGGAAGAAAGGGACGCGGAATGGGTCTCACCCCCACCCGTACGGTAATGCGTCCGGGCAGGGCTCTGTGGGGCCCACCATAATGTAAGTGTTTTTATTCACGCCGTTCATAGTTTTTCTCAGGTATGATCCAAAAACTTAGGCAGGTCCAAGTCTTAAGGATTGAACGTCCACCATTAAAAACTTCTCGGGGGTTGGAGAAGTTTCGGATTAAGCTTATATTTGTGTTTTCTTTTCATTGACGTCTACATGACGTTATTAATATGTTGGATGGTAAAAAAACATCACAGTGGCCCTTAGAAAGGTTTCAACGGTGGGTGTTATTATCACTGCAGCTTCGTTTGGTGTTGTCCACTGGAACCGAGGACCTGCCTCATATTTAGGATCATAATTTAAAATGGTCTGATAAAAGCGATTAACGGCATGGATAAATCACTTACATCACGGTGGGCCCCACAGAACCCTGCCGGGACGGAGTAGGACGCAATCCGCGTCCCCAGGAAAGACAACGCAATGAAATCATACTTTGGAAAATCGGAGGTTTGGTAGCGCCGACACGCACCCTCTCCACGTGCACCTTTACACATGGCACAAGCACGTGCGTTGGACATCTAAGTCGCGAATAACATTGCCCCCACCATGAAGGACTTCTGGCTCAAAAGTCAAGCCGGTTAAGTCATCATGCTATCAAAACATTTTCATACCCACATCGCCCAACCTTTCAGCGATTTCGACCATCCAAAGATCCTCTGATTATGGGGGCCAAACCGTGGATTGCCTGTTGCCCACTTCAGATCATCCATCAATGAATTTGACCGTTGAGCGTGGACAGCTGCTATTATCTGCTTTCTTGCAATCAAGGCTTTTAGTAGATGGTATGGATCCTATGATCAAACCTTCTTTTGAAACTTAGAAAAGTCAACGTGGGGTCCACCAAGTGGACAGTCACCATCAACATTACAAGTTGAGATGAAAGGAAGCTGAATATTACAAGTTGAGATGAAACTACTTCCGTTTTCTATTGAAAATTTTTTTGGAGACACTTAAAAATTGATTAGATCACCCCATCATGTGCAGCCCATCATCTTATTAGGTGGACTGGTTCTGTTAGGCCACCTTTTTCGGCTGTCCGTTTTTTATATACATTAGCCCACCTAATAAATTAACGGGACTGGTTCATGGACCACTACATAGCCCACATATGATGACTTAGATCTCACATACAGATGCTGATATGCCGCACATGTGCAGTGTGTCCAGCTATAGACGTGTGGAACCAGTAAACCTCGCCCAGCTAACTTACAAAAATCGGAAAATATCTAAGAAATGCTCCAGTGCTCTCACAGTACTATAAGTTATAGTGCTCCTGGTCGCATTGGCACAGTCTAATCCATTGATCTAGACTGTTCATTTGGTACATTGCACATTTCATGGGCTAGCATGCAAGCATGCCTGATAAATGTTAACCATTTGAGATGGACGGTGAAGACCAGTTAAAGAAAAATAGGTCCAGATAACAATTCAATCCATCTATTTGTTCGGGCCCATCATGGATTACTTATGTTTCTAAAGTATCACTTTTGTTAGGAAAGTGTAACCATCCCATCCATGTACAGGAAAAGGAATGGCTACAGAAGGATAGGTCAAATCAAAGATGGATTGGATCATTCGATCAGTGTAATTTTTGCAGGCTAGTCCATGATCAATGTGCACTAGACGAGATGAACAGTGTAGATCAATGGAATCGACTGTCCAAGTGCTCTAAGACACCTAGCAGCACACGACAACTTATAGTGCTCTAAAAGCATTTGGAGTATTTCTCAATATCTTAATCCAACTAGTTGCCTATGCATTTATGTGGCCTCTATCTCTATTCATATGTATATGCATTAGATATGCCAGAAAAGAACGTGCACCCACTCTCATGAGAGAAACTTTGATACTATGGTAAAATCGATGTATGATACGCAGCCACTTAGATATTACTTCGGAGTTGCATACGTGTTATATAAGTAACTCAAATTAACCCGTCCAAATTATCCTAGCTTTGATGTATCATGATCCAAAATTTACACGTAGATGATTATCTGGCCATCAGATTGATGGATATATGTTAGACGGTTAAAATTGAAAAGCATCGTATGGTACTGTTTCCCCAAACAAGATAGAAAAGAAGGAATATCACTAGCAAAAGCGGGTTGTGTCCTGCCCGGCCTTACCCAAATCGGTCCAGGAAGGGGCTGTGTTGTGCTCATCTTGATGTGTGGATTTTATCCATTCCGTTCATTCAATTTCCAAGATAATTGTAGGGTAGGAACCCATAAATGAGCCAGATCCAAGGCTCAAGTGAACCACATCATGGGAAGCAGCGGCAATAATGACGCCCACCAATTGAAACCTTTCTAGGGCCCGATCAAAACTTCTGTGGCAACTAGAGGTTTTTAATGGTGAGCGTTCAATCCCCATTTGTGGTCCACTCGAGCCTTGAATTTGCCTTATTTTTAGGCTCATTTGTTAGAATGACCTGGGAAAATGGATGAACGGCGTGGATAAAACTCATACATCATGATGGCCCATAAAGCCTCTGCCTGTACCGATTCCGTCCAGGCGGCGGCAGGAAGCAATTCGCTTCTATTACAAGCAGGGTGGGTGTGTACATCAATTCCCAGGAACAAAAAAAAAAAAAAAAAAAAAAAAAAAGCTCAGAAATTTCTGCAGATGTCTGTATGGTAGAAGATAGAAAACAAGTGCGCGTGTATTGACAATCCATTGAATGTGAAATTCTACCTTCAGGAAGAGCAATAGGTGCACAAAGCGCACAGTGCGAAAGCTAGAACATCTCCTCCTTGCGTCGGTTTTCCACCGACTGCTTCCATCAGCTTCTTTAAAGAAATAATAAATGTAATCCAATCCTCCGAACCACGTCACATGACCGAGTCGGGCAACAGTTCCATCCGACCCGAAGAGAACCTGACCAAATCAGACGACTTCACCACGACTCGCGAGTCGAGTCGAGCCGACTCGCTCACCTTCCCCTTCCTCACCAATCTCCTTTCTCCACACTTCTCCACCGCCCCAATCCTCTCCTTCATTTCCCCAACCAAATCCAACAAAGCATCCCCACCCTTCATCTTTTCATTCGACGACAGGAACAACAGCTTCTCTTTGCAATTCTCCAACCGCTTCAGAACACAAACCAACTCAACCGAGTCACTGAAAACCAGACAGCTCAATCTCTCTCTCATCTCCATCGCCCGGACCAGAATCTCCCTCTGGGCCATCAGATTATCTTCCCCCACCAGTCGTATCACCTCCGCCACGACCCGATTCTCTCGCACGTGCGCGTACTCAGGCACCTTGCAGATCTCTTCCACGACTCCAACCAACGCGTCGAATTCCTTCAGAAGATGGCCGTTCGGGAGCGCGGAGACCTCTTCTTTTGTCTCTTTGAAGCCATCGTCAAAAGACGAAAACAAAGAAGAGGAAAGAAAAGAACCCAAGATTCTAGAAGAGAACAAGATCTGTTCTAGAACTCTAGCATACCATCGGACCCACAAACAGACCTGCCAAGCCTCCGGGCTCGAGTCGTCACGGAAGTTTGAGAGGTTGAGATAGTTCCGGCCCCCAGCAGATGGGTAGATGGAGAGCTGGTCTTGGAGGATGAATGTTCCGCGACGGACGATGTTGTGAATGGCGATGAGGCACTTGAGAGCGACAGACGAGCTGCCGGTCCCGTGGAGGCGGTCCATGATCGCTTCGACGCAGCAGGAGGCAGTGAGGCGGGAGCCGTGGCCGAAGGAGAGGAGGACTGACACGTGCTTTTCACGTGGTGGGGAGGAGGGATCATGGGTGGTGGCGCGGAGGACTGCGAGATGGGGGGAAGAGGTGTTTGGTCCGGAGAGAAGAGCTGCTTTGCTTTGGGAGGCTCTGTCTTTCAGTGCGCCGAGTAGGTTTTTGAGGATGGGCCGTTGCCGTCGCCCCATTGAGAGAGAGAGAGAGAGAATAACAGATGAAGAGGGTTTTGAGAGAGAGAGAGAGAGAGAGAGAGAGAGAGAGAGAGATGATAGAATAACAGATGAAGAGGGTTTGAGTGTCTGACTAATCAAGGCAAAGCCTTCTGGGATTAGCTTAACTTTAATAATCTAATAATTTTATTAGGGCAGCTATTTCTACGGCTCATACGAGTGCTCTCATAAATGGTAGCCGGGCTATATACATTGTAACAAGGACTGAACCGTTCAAAACGCCAGAATCGGATTGATTGGACGATTTAAACCTGTTATTGATGTACGTTTGTTTCGCGGAACGGGGACCTTGACTTTTTTAATTTCAACTGCCGCCAACCAATAGGCTACTGATATATTTTTATAAGCCGTATAAGTGGGTTCGGCGTTCGAACGGTTTACTTTGTAGTAGGCGAAGCTTCGGTGGATCCGTTAACGTGGAGCACACCTCGATGCATATGCCTTACATTCACACTGTCCATGCATTTTGACATCTGTTTCAGGGCATGATCCCAAAAATGAAGCAGATTCAAATCTCAAGTGAACCACACCACAGGAAATAGTGGTGATTAACCCTTAAAAACTTCATAGGCTACAAAAGTTTTGGATAAAGTTGATATTTGTGTGCTCCCTTCATCCAGGTCATTGGGACTTTTCAACAGGTTGGATGGCAAATAAATATTGCTTTGGCTTCCAAGAAGTTTTTAGCAGTGGGTATTTAATCGACACTGTTTACCGTGGCGTGGTCGACCTAAGATATGCATCTACTTCATTTTTGAGATAATCTTTTAAAACGGATGGAAGGCGTAGATGTACGTCAAGCTGAGCTCCACAGCCAGGGATCCACACACCTGGGTGGATTCAGAAGCCGCTTTGTGCTTTGTGTGTAGCACGTGCACACATTCCGAGCGCATGGATATCACCATCGCACTGTATTGCGTCCTGCAACCGCCGGATGGACTCAGCCGTGATGTAGCGGTTTTATGCACGTTGTCCATATATTTTTCCAATCAATTTAGGGTGCAAAAAATGATGCAGATCTCAAGTGGACCACTCAGTAGGAATTGAACGACTACTAATATAAACTTTTCAGAGCCACATAAGCTTTTATTTGCCTTTCATCGGTTCTACGTATCTTAGGAATAAGTTTAAGTTGAATGATAAAGAAGAATCATGGTAGGCCCTAAGGAAAGCTTCAATGGTTGTTGATTATTATCCTGCTTCATGTGATGTGGTCCACTTGAGCTTTAGATCGGTGGGCTCATGCTTTAAAATGATATGGAAAAAATGAATTAACAGTGTGGATAAAATCCATACATCACAGTGGACCCCACAAAGCCCTTGCCTCGACCGAGATCATCCACCGGGTAGGATGCAGTCCCCTTCCCATTACACCCTGACAGTGTCAAAGTTTTTGCTTATTGATTGCGAGGAATCAGCCAGCATGTGCAGTATGTGGATATAAAATACATACATCAAGATGTGGGCCCCGTAGTAAGGCGTCACCGTCTTGGTTGAGGCTGGGGCTGCACCTAATCTGCTTAACTGCATTGACACCAAAGGATATACTCATATGACATTTATGAGGAATCATTTCATATATATCCATCCACGCATTAATACAATACTAAAAGGACAGATAGACCATCAGTAATTTTCCACCGTAGAATTCATCCACCCGTTACGGCCACTATGTGCAGTAAAATTTGAATGGTTGCCAATTTCCCATTACTCTCCATGTGAATCCATGCAAATCCAGCCGTACATTACTCCCATCTTGAAGCATTCCAGTTTGGACAATGAAAAACTAACCATTCGAACATTGTCGTCGGATATGACGTGGAAATAACACGGAAAATATCTACTGTACCTTTTCGATACTCCACGTTACGAGTATCCTGTGACCGGGTTTGTTCCTCCACTACTTGACACGCAATCCAAACACGTGCTTTAGGATCCATACACGAAGTAGATGACCCCAATTTTGGAAATCTCATTTTAAAGCATCAGGTCGTTCAAGTGGGGCCCAGTTCACATTAACCCAGCCACTGATCAAACGGTTCTTATTGAACATTGGCCTTGCTGCGTCCAAGATTAGAAGATCAAAGTCATCCAAGAATTAGTAATACTTCAGTGGGGCTGGAGGGGCCAATAATTAATTGGACCATGATGGAAATGGATCCGCTACGAGCATTTGAAATCCAACTATCCCCTCAAATCAATAAGGCTGGAAATGGGCTAGGCCCTGGTTTTTGTCCCAGCACATATGGGTCACGGTCGAGCTTGTAAAATAGGCTCATGGTTCAGCCTGGGCCATCACCTTGCTAATTGGTTCTGATTCTAGGGCTGGCAAAGGGTCAGATTGAAGTCAGCCCAGGCCCAACATGAGAGTTATGGCCCCATCAGACCACCGTCCACTACCTTACAGCCAGACCCAACCCAAATAGAATTCATCAAGACCAAGCCTAATCGGACCCGACTCAATTAATGGTACTTGGGTTGGGTGGAACAACGACCAGCGAATTAAAGGTCCGATTACTGAGAAGGTCTTGACCTGGTTTAACTCTCAGGGCTCATTAAAAATCTGAGCCGTTCAAAGCCCACGGATTGCCCGGCCCATTGCAACCCTACCGGGTCAACAAAATACCACTCAGGGTGGAAGAATACAAAAGCGCACGTGGCAGCTTCATGCAAGAGTTGTTGGAGACAATGTATTTCTATACCTCTGTAGAGAGTGGTTAGACCGGTTCTGGCATGTTTATCACATAGCTTATTTGAATGGGACCATATCACCTTAACACATCAGATTGAGGATCACCTTCTATTGGATTGGACAGGACCCTCTTTGATTGATCCAGGCTGTTAGATGTACCCCACCTTTCAATTCAAACATCCATGAATCTAATCATGAAATACTACTACATGATCAAGAAAAAGCAATGTCATCTAAACAAGACCAAAGTCACAATTATTATTAAAGAAAGACTCCACAATTTTGAATTATTCAATAGGCTAAAGGTGAATTATTATAAACAGAGCCCTCAAATTTGAATTATTCACCTTGCCTATTAAGCAACTTACTGCTTACACACGTGTGGGGCCACCGTGTGATATGTATTCTATCCTACCTGTACATCGAGCCACAACATGATTATTGAATTTTCTAAAACTGAGGCATGTCCAAGTGGGCTATACCATAGAAAGCAATCGACAACGACCCAAAAACCACCAAATTCATTAGGTGGCCCACATGATGGTTTGAACGGCCTGATCTTTTAACATAACTTTCATGATGGGAAACCCTTCTAGACAAGTTGGATGGCAAACAAACACCATGGTGGGCCCATGACACAACACTTGCATAGAATAAGGGAAATTTCCACAACATTTGGTAATGCCTAAAATACCCCTGAAGAAACCCTATCAAAGCAATAATGTCTGCTTGCTCTACATGGTGGGCCACCATGTATAAATAACATGAACAAACATGATAAGATTGCACAAATATCCTAAATCCACAAAACAACCCGTGCCTGTTCTCTAAAAACATACCGTATGACAAGATACTATGGTAACGTTGAACGGTTCATGCTCGGACATTATCCAAGCAAGACTTCCCGTTGAGTTGGTTGCTTTGCTGAAGCTGCAGATAGTCTCTGTATTTCATCTCCCGGTATGCTGGTCTGTGGTTTTCGCTGTCGACCAATGTTGGGGCTGGAGCAATGGCTGTGTCCGGGGATGGCCCATGTGCCATAGCTAATGATATCCTTGCAGCTGTGTTGTTTACTACTGCCCGATGTACCACGCTCTTGTAGTTGCCGTTGCTCAATATCTATCAAAGGATGCACATAACATTTGTTAGAGATGTGCGGCCGATCAAAGCATCCTGAAAATCTTTTTCTTTTTTTTTTTCCCTCTTTAAAAGTAAAAATAAAATAAATAAATAAAATTGATTTTATTCGTTAGATTGCTAGGTTGATCATGTGACATGGATATCCACATTTATGTTACATTTATTTTATTTCATTTCACTTTTTTTTTTCTTTTTTTTTTCTTTTTTTTTTTTTATGTGTTTTGCTAATGACCCCAACTTCATTAGCAACATGTGGGGTGACTTACAACAAAGAGCAGGCCATGATACAAAAATCATGCCAATCAAGCCATTCTAAGCTTCCAATGAATAACATGAAAATAGATGGTTAAGATTGACCATAGAAATTATATACGTTCAGTAATCTTCTTGAAACATTTTGAAGATTGATCTTACTTTGTGTTTCTTATGATTCTAAAGTAATACTTAGATTTGATGATTTTTACTTGTAGTTGTGTGAATAAATGAATGGTTTAGATCAATAATAGGTCACCTCATGATGTAGAGCAAGTTGCGGACACTTTCATGTCCAAGATGGATGAGAGAAGGCCTAATTGAAGGCAGAAGTTACTAAGAACAGAATATTAAAACAGCCATATCTTGCAAACTAGAATGAGTTACTCGACATATCATATATGATTTTTGTAGTATGAGCTACTTTAGCTAACCAACGCCTTTGCCGAATTTGCGAGATTCCATTAGATTGATCATAAAATTCTCCATTTATTTCCATTTTTTCTATTTTTAGTAAATTTTGTTTTAATTGTAACTCTTCATCCATTGGGTTTTAGGAATTGTGTCCAACATGAAAAGTGCTTAGAATAATTAAGACAATAATGTGGTCAAGTCAAATAGGACACTAGTAAATTTACTATTTATAGTAATTTACAAATTTTAGTTGTAGTTTAATTATGAAACTTCTTCTAAGGCTTGGTATACTTACTTATAGGGTTGTAGACTTATTTATTTCAATCATTAATTAATTTATGAATTTTTATGAATATTATTTCTATTTTCTTACTTTTTACCCGTGAATTCAAAAAGTTTTTGTGAGGAGTCCAAAGAAGCATCGCAGATTTGTAGTTATCCTGAGGAAGGCGGTGATCTACTTCATCCCTGCATCACCTCATGTACCATTCAAAATGTTTAGGGAGATTGCTAAGGTCCTGTGAAGGTGGGAAATTAAAGGGGACATTGGCAAAACCCTTGACCTATTTGTTTATTTATTTATTTTTATAAAGGCCACGGCATGGAAGGATCATACACCATCCAACCTGCTCGTAATATTGTTCTCACCTAAATGAAGGGAAAACACAAATATTGCCCTAATCCAAAACTTCCATTGCCCCCACAAAGGTCTCCGGTGGAATTTCAATCTGCACTTTTTTCCTTGTATTGTGAACCACTTTTATTTTGGATCTCCCTTATGTTTGGGCTTATGTCCTAAAATAAGTGGTAATGAAATGGATCAACAAAGTGGACATCGCCATCCAAAAAACTTCAGGGCGACAAGGCACAGCTTCGGGTTTTCCCCAGTCGCAGGCAATCTGCGTCTGATCTGAAGGCTAGCCAATCTTTACCGATCATATCCCACTTAAGTAATTTCAGCTTCACTCATATTAATATCGCAATTCAATTAAACTGAGCATCCAAACGCAGCCATTAGCAAGTAAAATCAGAAGAATAAAAAAGGCGTACCTCGAGATGATCTCCTGTGTTGACGAGGAAAGAGTTGGGGAGGGGATCAACATTGACCCACTTTCCCTTGTGTTGCAACTGAAGTCCACCAACATCGTTTTGCATGAGGACGGTCAGGAGGCCATGGTCTGAATGTGGGGGGATGCCCATTGCCAGTTCGGGCTGTGGGCATCGCGGGTAGAAATTCGCAATGAGAATTTGGAGACCAGATTCCAGTTGAGAAGCCTTCTCTATATACGATTCCTCCAATCCCAAGCTTTCTGATATCCCTCTAAGTAATTCCTTCACCACTTCTCTGATCCGTTCGATATACTCTGAGGAGACTTCCCTGTTGTTGGAGTGAGGCCCACCATGTTACATATTGGGTCATGAGTTATTATTATTATTTTAAATTCTGATAACTAGGGCCCGCATATGAATAATCAAGACCATTGGTTTTGGTAGATGGGCTATGCCCTTAAGGGCTGTTTGGATTATAAATTACATCAATATTTATTGTTAAAGAACCATCATTATAATTTTACAAATGTACTGGGAGACAAAAGTTATTTGTAGTCCTTATAATTTTTCATCTATGACAACAATCTTTTATTTACACGTGTGCATCAATGTATTCTTTTTCTTTATATGATTTGACATAAAAGTGATAAAAGTTTCAGCATTATAATTTTATTGTACTTTTCCCAACACAAAATTATCAGTCAAATTATCTGTTTACAAAAGAGGATATTCATTATTATTATAGTTTTACAATACATTATTAATATAATCTGCAGTCCACATAGGGGCGTACACGAACCAAGTTAGCTCAGTTAGCTCGCTCGGCTCGACTCGAAAAAGCTCGATTCGACTCGGTTCGAAGCTGAGTTTGAGCCGACTCGAGTTGATTTTCTGAGCTTGAAAAAATTTCGAACCGAGTTTGAGCTTGCCCGAGCTTGACTTGACTCAAATCGAACCCCAACTTGAATCGAACTCGGATCGAACTAGATCCGTGACTTGGTTACTTTGATATTGATGTTACTCACCAAGTGTTTGATGAAATGACTCAACGAAGTGTCAGCTAGTGACAATGAAGGTATGTATATGAAACAAACACTATTTTTCCCTGATTTTGATGTTGCCTATAAGGTGTTTGATGAAATACTTGTAAACAGCAGCTGCTGTTGTTTTACGTGCAATGAGAAAATGAAAGTGCACTACGTGTGTTTGTGAAAATGCCACAGAGGCTCGATGTTGGCTCTAACTCAGCTCAAACTGGCTCGAGCTGCTGACTGAACCAATCCGAGTTCGCCAGTCAGGCTCAAGGACTGAGCTGAGCCGAGTTTGAGCTGGGGTCAGCTAGTGGCCAAGCCGAGTCGAGCTAAGGCCAGCTCGACTCGGTGTACACCCCTAATATCCAAACAGTCCAAAAAAATATTTATTGCCAGGATAATTTTATCCATTTAATTTCTGGCCTCTACATGGACAATTAATAAGAGAAATGCAACGGTGGTCCACATTGGACTGAAAAGGTCCAAATGTTGGTTGTATTATTTTGGTGGTGTCCTTTTGTGTAGGACATCCTTACCATGAAAATGGCCCACCCCATAGATCACTATTCAAGAAATTTGGGATGATTCACTCACAAGCTGGACTACACCGGCAGTATGAATCAGACAGCTGATTGTCCATTGCCTGTAACAGCGCAACCCATCTGACGAGTAGATGGGCATGCTGACTCAAGTGATAAGTTATGGGAATGATGGTACGGCCATGGTGATGGGTTATCTACTAATGTGGCCGTAAATAGGCCTTTTAGGTCCACTCCTTTTGGACCTGGAATAGACCCATTATGATGGCCAACGGCAGACCCTGCACCCCACTTTCTAGCCCCGCAAGGTTATCATTACTCAGTGATGAGTGTTGAAGTGATTTTGACCCTGCACCCCACTTTCTAGCCCCGCAAGGTTATCATTACTCAGTGATGAGTGTTGAAGCGATAAAGTCTCTTAATATATATTGATACAATAGTTTAAGCTCCCGGAGTAAATGATTGTTATACTTGGCTAATATATTATTCTCCCACCAGGTCAGGAAGATCAATTATAAAAAATAAATAAATAAAAATTGTGCCTTGATGTGGTGATATTTAATTGGGCTATGTGTGCCTTAAAGATCAATTATAAAAAATAAATAAATAAAAATTGTGCCTTGATGTGGTGATATTTAATTGGGCTATGTGTGCCTTAACGTAGTGATATTTAATTGGGCCATGTGAGGCTATTAAAAATGAGGCCACAAAGTGAAACGTCACCACATAAGGGCTTTATTATAATGATGTTAGTATATTAAAATTATTTAAATATGACGCTTTTTTACTGGGTAACCTCAAACGAGACAGAGAAAGTTAGGCAAGGGTTTAACAATTGGGTCTCTCATGGGATGTGCTCGAAAGCAGTCATGACTGCACTGCCATGGTAAATGGCAGATGAAACATAACCAAAGCTTTTCATTCTTCAATTCCAAAGAAGCCCAACTATTTCAGTTTTGATGATGAGACCACGTCTCAATATTTCGTCTGACGTATCGTAACAAACCTGAAACCGGCCGGCTTGTCGGGCGAATGAAAGGCAGGATGCATAAACACCTTAAGATAATCCCTCCAGTACAACACCTTATCCACCGTTGGATTGAAGCTCGTCCCGCACCGTATGGGATCCAACACGTGTTTCCCTGCATACTCCCTCTTCTCTGTTTCTGATAAATCAAAGAAAGCCTGACACGCGTCGAGCATACGCGCCCTTAGGCTCTCCTTCACCCCATGATTTATCACCTTTAAAAAATATACATATTAAAAAAAAAAAAAAAATGGTATGAAAAAAGGTGACGTTTTCATCTACTTGCATTTAATTTTTACCATGAAGAAGCCCCACTCCCTGCATGCTTGACCGAGATCTCGGACGATTTGGGACCGTTGATCTGGAGTTCCTTTCGTTAGCAAAGAGAGATCGATGGTAGGGATTTCTTGTGAGAGAACGGGATCGGTGAGATGAACGGCTTCGGGTGAAGAGTAGGCATAATTGGATGGGATGGAAGTGAGGGTGTAAGATTCTGCCAAGTCTTTGAGACACGCAGTTTGGAGGGTAGAGAAGGATTGGGAGGAAGATTCGAGAAGAATGGGAGGAGGCAGTGCCATGAGGAGGTTGAGTGGACGGTGGACGAAGAAGAGATGGAAGGGCTTGCATTTTGAAGGCCAAACGGTAGACGGAATCCCAAATGTACTCGCACTGGTAAATTCGCCCGAGTGTACTCGCACTTACTTGCACCAGCTCATTCCACGACTACATCCCAAAAATCGAGCCTATCCACAGGTCAAGTCCTTTCGCCACGTGTAAAGCGTGATAGAGACGCCCACCTCTGGGTCCTACTGTGATGTTTATAATCGATGCATCTAGACAAGTGGCTAGCACGAGGATGAAAGGTAGTTGAAAAATATCAATCGGATTCAAAGTTGGGTGGGCCTTAGAGTAGTTTTCAAGAGTATTAATCCTCATCCCTACTTTCTCCATTTGGTGTGGCCCACTTGAGTATTGTGCTAGCCTTATTTTACAGTTCACGTCCTAACATGAGCTGGCTTAACCGATAGTCGGAGTGGATGTCACTCAAACCCCACGGAACTAATTTGTAACCTGACTCATTACGGGACTAAATCATGAAACACCACAGTTGCTAAGTCACATTCGCTGGATCAGATTCGAGGACACTCGCTCATGGAATAAGAACCATTGGATATTTTTCATTTTTAACAAATCCAATAAATGTCCAATTCTATGGTAAGATCATAAAATAAGTGTTTTTATTTTTTATTTTTTGGAAAATTGTGCATCTGAACCGGAGCCCATGATTTGGACGATTTAATTAATTTAAATTAGTTATGCTCCACTTATGCAATTTTTAACTGCCTGAACATCATCCATCACATTCTGCCAGATTATCAAAGTTTTTCTCTGGTGGAAAAGTGACGTGGAAGTAGTTTATAGTTTTTCTCTGGTGGAAAAGTGACGTGAAAAGTGCACTAAAAACAGTGGGCACTGAACACTACTGTTGAAACTTTAATGGACCATGAGGTTTATTTGTCATCTAACCTGTCCATGAGGTCACACAAACTTGGATAAAGTAAAATACAAATATCAGCTTGATCAGAGCCTCGTGGCCCCAAATAGTTTTCAACCGCAGGCAATTTCTATTGTTTCATGTGGTGTGGTCCACTTGAGCTATGGATCTACCTTATTTTTGGGTTCATATATATATATATATATATATATATATATATATATATATATATATATATATATATATCTCAGAGATTGGGAAAAAAAAATGAATAGTACTGTGGACCTAATAAATACATCATGGTAGGGCCACGTAAATTCCACACGTTTAAGAGATTCCTTTGCTTCGCTCTGCTTGCTGTGTGCTGCAGCACATTCCAGGGAGAGAGAAAACCAGAAATGTGACTCGTGTAACTTCTTAGGGCCCATCATGATGTATATGTCAGATTCATACTGTCCATCCATGTTCCATGTAATTTTAAGGCATGAGACCAAAAATGAGGCAGTTCCAAATCTCAAGTGGACTACACTGATGAAAATAGTGGGAATTGAATGCCTGTTGTTGAAAACTTTTAGGGCCACGGAAGGGTCTGATCAAGCTAATTTTGTGTTTTCCCTTCCTTCAAGATTATGTGACCTTATGAAGAGTTTAAATGGCGAATAAACCTTATAATCGATCCTAGGAAGGTTTTAATAGTAGTCCTTCAATCCCAGATGCTTTCCTTGGTGTGGTCCATTTGAGCTTTGGATGTGCCTTGTTTTTGGGATCATGCTCTAAAATAATCTAGAAAAATTGATGAATGGTATGGATCTAACACATAAATCATGGTGGGGCTTAAGAAAAGTCCCATACATTAAAAATTGTGTTGTGTAGTATGCAATGAACTGGGGATAAAGAAAATTAGTGCGTTATCTGAGCCGGAGGCATTGGAGAGGCACTAATTCCCCTGTACCTTCGTACAGACCATCCGCACTCGTTTAAAAGTATTCGCTTCATGCATTCAAGGTAAATAGCAAGCAAGCAGGTAGATTACAAAATTTCCTAACATAAAAAGGGTACATGTCGCACATATATCTCACATGTATAGACACCACCTCAACATGTATGCTAGAGTTACAATAAATGAAATATGGTAGATTCATTTCTCTATGTTACACATGCCAGGGCCCAACAATCTAAATTGTCAACTGCTGGGCTTCATTATAAATGAAATAACCATATTCTAAAATTCAGTCATTAGTCGTAATTTATCTTTACTTTTCAATATTTGATGTCAACTAATGTTGGCACTCAATTTAGTTTTTAATACGTATGGTGTATGCAGGCATGCCATAATCGATACAACAGTCCACTCAAACCGATCAAAATTGACCCCAAGTGTCAAAATTAGTAAGTACGTCAAACTTGACAATATATAATGGAATTTGAAGAAATCAATTACCTACTCAACTACTTGTATAATATCTTTAATGATCAGGCAATAATTAGAGGGTAGGGTTCTTTCTTTGAAGATGGGTTGCATCTTGTCTTTCATAAAAAATGGCTTTTCAGTATACTGGTGCAATCAAACAAAAAGAAAAACTTATAGTCTACGCATAAACTTAAATTACAATTAAATTACAATAAAGAAATTACCGCCTTTGGATTATCATTATTCCCATATAAGTTAAGACTGAGCTAAAGATAAATTGATAGACTTGATTTATTCATTAGATTTGGTTGTGTTTTGTTTTGTTAATTTTCTTACTATGTACGGATCTCTGTTGCAATTATTCTCCTGAATGTTTCTCTTTTTTATTAGACAGTTATAATAATCGAAAAGTTGTCATCTAGAACATTCTCTTATTATGTTCCTCTTCTCTTAGCTAAGATATATTCTTCTCGATCATGGCTTGCTCCTCGACCGCGTTCCGCTCCTAAATGTCTCAGCCACACTACTTTGTCAATCACCTAATGGCATGAAGCATTAGAACAATATCAGCTATAATTTCATAAAAAACCACTCTAAATATTTCAAAAAAATAAATAAATTTCATAAACTTTCTATCTCTCATGTAATATAATGTGTTACCTTCCTATTAGTCTTTTCGGAAAGGATGAGAAATAGGTACCACAACTATTAACTGTTTTTAATCTTTTTGGATGGCAGGGATCATCCAACCTGTGTTTCTTGAATTAATTTCAATCCACAGTGGTCTCACTAGATGTACAGTCCTGATTCAAAGATAACACTGTCACGTGTGATGCAGCAATATGTTCTACAATGGCATCGCCTCCTACAAAGCTCGCACTTAGTGTGTTAGTTGAACCGTCTGCTTACTAGGGACCCGAACCTGTCCTGAGAAGGCACATCGCATCACCCTAGCTGCATGATTTGTAGGAAGCCACGAGATGAATGGAACCAATTACACGGCGTGCAACCATGTGCCAGAGATCCTGCAGACTACCATTTTGTGTCGTATGGTGGACCATGAACCCGGTCTTAAAATATCTTCTTCTTCTTTTTCCGCATCTTTTTGCCACCCACACACGCCCACATGGGCACTCAACTCGGGACTTGGTGTTGAAACGCAGAGCGTCCCGGTCTCTAAATATCTCATTCTCCCTCAAAAGTGATAAAAAGCAAGAACTCACCTGTCTTTGGTTCTCAGAATATGAGCGCATGGTGTCCTCAGATAGTGACTAGAGGAGCTGATTACCCTCAAGATCCCCGCATGCGTTGCCCTTCTTGGCCCACATGCAGATATGATTCAATGAATTAACCTATTGGATCAATAGCCATGAGGCCCTCTTGATCATGACCATTTGTGGTGGAGGATATTTGGAGCAACTTTAGCCACTTTTAATACTAGTAGTAGTAGTAGTAATAATAATAATAATAATAAAATCTTTAAAAAATCTATTTATTTTTATAAAATCAGTTTTTAAATGTTTTAAGCCGAATTAGTGTTGGGAATTTGTGTTGCGGAATCACACAGATCTAGATCTAGGGTAGCAATCCAAGAGCACCAAGCAAACACAAGAGAACATAAAGATTTAATGTTGAAAACCCTTACGGGAAAAAATCACAACACAAAGCGACAGAAATCTACTATAAAATAGAAATTACAAGAGAGCAGACTTACCCGATTCGAACAATCTCGAGTCTCACCCTTGCTACACCCTTTGATAACCTTAGAATCTTTTTTAAAACCCTTAAAAAACTTTTAGGAAGCCTTAGAATACTTTAGAATAGTCCTAAGGACTCCTATTTATAGTTTAAGAAACTCCACTTACATACCTAGTATGGAAAATTCTGAAAACCGCATCAATTTTCCGCAGTTTACGCGTGGGCTGCATAACTCTCGACCAGTCGAGCCAAGGCCTCAACTGGTCGAAGGACCCCTTCGACCGGTCGAACCCGACCCTCGACTGGTTGAGCGTCCTGGACATCAAAAAAACATCCTTGTTGGACTTCGAGTCGAGTAGGCCTCGACCGGTTGAGTAAACCCTTGACCAGTCGAGCCATCCCCTCGACCGATCAAGCAGCGCGGTCACATTCAGATTTAAGACATCCGTATTTACAACAATTAGTAGGGATAAGGCTTAAATGATTATGAGGATGATGACTTTCCACAATGACTAGTGTTTCCATGGCATGAGGGACGTGTCTTTTCAAAGGTATTATAAATCAGAATCTTAAGATGGTGGATTGGAGTCAAACAAGATTAGCAATCCCATTTCAAGATACAACAAGAAAAGCACAAGAAAAATCGAAGGAATTTTTATGGTTGGGAAATCATAGTGGTGATAGGCAGGCCAAGATAGGCTCAAGGTGTGGCCTAACACTTTTAACACCCAAGGCTTGACCCCAGCCTAAGCTCTACATGAGCCTAGCACAATGGACGTAAGCTGAGCCCCTAAAAAATTGGTTGGTCAAAATGTACTGGACTTGTTGCTCTAACAAGTCCATCCTACACCGTGAAACTTCTTGCCATGCCAATTAAAAAAGGCTTTGATGACTCAATAATAAATATTAGGAAAAGGGGACCAAGTGGAAGAAGGGAAAACACTAGAGGAAGAACCTAATTGTTTGGAGTGACAAAAATCAAAAAGCGATTTATGGATCATGATAAAATTCTTAATTGTCCTTAGTGGTGTACATGAACTGAGCTAGCTCGCTCAACTCGACTCGAAAAAGCTCGATTCAACGCGGTTTGAAGCTGAGTTCAAGCTAAGTCGAGTTGATTTTTTTAGCTCGAAAATGAATTCGAGCCGAGTTCAAGCTGGGCCCAACTCAACTCGACTCGGATCGAACCAGTTGGGTGACTCGGTTACTTTGATATTGATGTTGCTCACCAAGTATTGTTTGATGAAATGACTCAACAAAGTGTGGCTGGTGGCAAGGAAGGCAAGGACAAGCTGCGTCAATGGTGGCGTGCTCGATCGAATGGGGGTAGCATTGCAACCCTACAAAACCTCCTCCTTGGCCCCATTCTTTAGGAAATCTGGAAATCCAGAAATTCGTCCAGATTTGATGAGAAGTCCCTTTGTGCGGCCGAAGTCATCAAGAGAGTCAAGTGGTGGTGTTTTTATTTCTGGGAGAAGTTGCCAGGGTCCTCTTCTCTGTCCAGAGCCAACTGTTGGACTCTATCAGCGTTAGGATGTCATGAGAGGATCCTACATTCTTTGCGAGTGCAAGTTGTGAGATGGATTAAGCTGAGTGATGGTTGGGTTAAAATGAACGTTGATGGATCTTCTAGGGGCAACCCGGGCCCCTCTGGTGGAAGTGGTGTGTGCAGAGGAGATAAGGGGGGCATTCATTTTCGCTTTTTTAGTGGGCTATGGGCACGGATCCAACTCCAGAGCAAATGTTCGAGCAGCCCATGGCGGTCTCTCTTTCTATTTTAATTTAGGTTTCTCCAAAATTATCATGGAATTTGATTCCAGGTTGGTGGTGGCTCTTCTTAATGGGTCATCTAGTCCAAGCTAGAAATGGAAGATCTGGATGTCGAGGATTGAGAGGCTCAAGAGTATAAGGCAGGTGAAGTTTGAGCATGTGTTTAGGGAAGGAAACGCACTGGCTGATGGAATTGCCTGTTTGGGTAGCGAGTTCCAAGGCTCTTCTGTGTTCTGCCAGTGATCGGATCTTCTGTCGTAAGTTAGAGGCCTTCTTTTCCTAGATAAAGTGGGGTTGGGGACCATTAGAAAGTCTCCCACGGGTCCTGTCCAATGAGCCCTATTTTTTTGTTGTGATTTTCTTCTGTGATTTTCCGATTTTGTCTATGTTTTTCTTTTCTATCCTCTTGCTAGGGTTTTTTTTTTTAACCTTTTGTGGTTAGTTTACGATAGGCATCGCCCAGGTCCTTTTTCTACTGGGCAAGCTTGAATGTCGTCATAATTACAAATTTTGTTTATTGAAATGAGAAAGCTAATACTTTATTTTTATTTTATTTTTTTAAAAGGTATGTATATGAAACAAATACCCTTTTTTTTCTTGATTTTTATTTTGCTTAGAAAGTGTTTGATAAAATACCTGTAAAACAAATGCTACTATTTTACATACAGTGAGATTTTGAATGTGCAGTCCATGTGTTTGTGAAAATGTTGCACAAGCGAACTCAACTCAAACTTGGCTCAAACTGGCTCGAGCTGTGACCGAACCAAGCCGAGCTGACCAGTCAGGCTCGAGGAACAAGCTGAGCCGAGTTTGAGCTAGGGTCAGCTAGTGGCTGAGCCGAGTCGAGCTGAGGCCAGCTTGACTTGGTTCGACTCGATGTACAAGATGTACACCCCTATTTGCCCTATCTATTTTGTTGACTAAGTGGGTCATACATGTACAAAGAAATAGACATATGACGCAAGGATTGATGAACGTGATGAGGTTAATCAATCACCGTTTTCCTCAAGGTTAACTACTCAGAATCCACGGAGCTTATCTGGACTCCTCAAAGAAACTTCTCGAATTCACAAGAAAAAATAAACAAGAAAAATAGAAAATAAATTTTATAAAATTCATAAACTAATTGATGATTATCTAGTATCTATGTACCTTACACCATTAATATAGCAACAAAAAAAAATCGTAATTACCAAAAAAAAAAAAAATTTAACTCTAATAAAAATCATAATTCTACAAAAAAATCATAATCCTACAAAAACTCTTCTAAAGCCTAATTTTTAAAAATAAAAATTTCAAATAAACTTTTGCTAGAAGAGTCCTAGCATAATTACAAGTTATTTCTAAAAAGGAAGAAAATCTAAAACTCTAAAAATAAAAAAATATTAAAAAATTCAGAATTACTAAAAATAGTATTTTTTTTTCCCAAAAAAAAAAAAATCATTTTTGATTTGAAAGCGCATGTTTTCTGACGAAATAGACAGATGCGATCCATTATGTGGGTCGATTCACATCGGATGGCCTGTTTCAGTAAAGATTGATAGGTTGTGCACCCCATAACGATACCCTAACCAAAAGTTATGGTCAATTTATGGCCTACCTTTTAGCCCAACCATGCTAGGAACATATCTATGACACGTTCTACATTAACATCTTATATGAATAAAACCAATGATATACATTGAAGATAGATGGGTTATTTAGTCGATGATTTAAATGACATATTAGTAGGATATCACACATACACGTGAAAAGTTGGGTTGGGTTAGGCCTGGTCAGGGTAATATCAAAGGAGATCAAGCTAAATACAAAAGACGATAAACCCATGCATGCAAGGCCTACGCCCAGGCCATGGGCAAAGCTAGTTGGTCCAAGTCTTACCCAAAGTGGGGTTGGATGGGCCTCCCGACCAATTGCCACCTTGTTGGGTGTGATTTTTGGCCACACCAGGTATGTGTGGCGCTTTGCAGGCCTGGTAGAGCCAATTGGTACGATTCAAACCATGATCGTCATTGACACATGGCACGGAGATAGAGCAGTGTTTAGCCGGTTAGTCTATAAATAGGCCATCTATTCAGTCAACAATGCGCATGCGCATCAATCGGGCGATTTGCAGGCACAACTGTCATGTAATTGAATGAACAGAAATTAAGCGGGAGAATGGAGTCGGGAACAAGTATTACTTACCGCTAAGGACGGAATCACTGACCCGATTAAAAGCAGAAGGGTACTTCCCAGAGTAGTGAGCTGATACATGAGATACAGCAAAATTGAAAATTACAACTAAGGTCGGACTAATGTATAAGTGTAGGCAGACGGATCCTAAAGCTAAGTTCCTTTAAATCCTTTTCTCACTGGCACAAATGGTATTGGAACTACAACCACGGGATACGTTTAAAAGTCAGTCTGGCGTATGCGCAAAACGGACTGTAACTAACTTATGCTAAGGGTCTATTGTTGATGAGTGGAGGATAATCTAACATGAGATGCACAGTGTTAGTTAGATCAGTTTGTTTTCTAGATTGAGAGGAGGTCCTTTTGCACATATGCTTCTACTGTATATAGATTTTCCTTGGCATATGCTTCTAATATATATATATATATATATATATATATATATATATATGACTAAGTTAGATGAGAGAGGATTTGTCTCATCTGCTGTGAGAGGCGTAGCTGGACCGCTTCGAACTCCAAATAAATTCTCAAACTCAACGTAGCTACGACTAGCAGGCACTAGGAATGCTTCGCAACTTACGACATGATCCATTCTACAGGAGGTGTAGCTAACCTCGCCCTTGTTTTATATATATATATAGATTTTTCACGTGGCACTATTGCACATAACCAGATAGGAAAGATCAGTTATATTTCTTTTATCATAATCTTTTCCTCATTGGACTCTTGACACGTGCTCCAATGCTATCATGGCCACAACAGCTTCTCTACCTTATCCAGATATACTTTAAATGCCAAGACAAATTTACAGAAAAGACATGTCCTTATAGAGGTGGGCATCGAGTCGAGTCGGACCGGATTAGGCCCAACTCGACTCGGTCCGAAGTTTTTAGTATTGACCCAAACTCGATCCGATCCGGGATCCGAGCCCTCTTACTCGATCCGATCCATTGTATCATTGGCCTGACTCGAACTGAGTCCAACTCGGTCTGAAAAATCGAGTCGGATCAGGTTATATACGGTTCAGATAGAATATTCTTTACCTTAAAAGAGTTTCAATGGTAGATGTTCAATCCCACTGCTTTTTGCAATGTGGTCCACTTGATCTTTAGATCTATCTTATTTTTCAGGTCAAGCCTTAAGGCGAGCCTGCCAAGTGGATGGACAGTTTAGATATAACACATACCTCATGATGGGACCCACAAAACTTGCTGACGGCAACACGCCAAACCAGCTTTGCTGGTGTATAGTACACCTGTCAAGTCCCAAGGTTTTTCATTGGGACGTGGATTTTATGCTATGTAAGCCCACAGTGACATTTGTAAGAAATCCACACCGTCTATCAGTTGTGAGGACTCATTTTAGGATATGATATCATGGATCCAAAGCTCAAGTGTGCTTGACGAGAGAGAAAACAGAGGAAGGTGGTCATTGAATCTACATTGATTCCTCTCGTAAGGGCCACTTGAGTCTTGGATATACTTCATTTTTGTTAGCATCTATTAAAATGAGCTCCCAAAACAGATGGACGGTGTGGATTTATCACAAACATCATGGCCTTCGGTTCGGATCTGTTCAGGTCGGATCCACCAGATCAGTCCCTTGCTGCCCAGCTCTAGTCCTCTATCTCTTTGCCGTAATTATCTTCTAATTATCTTCTATGTCACATGGCTTACTTTACACCATTGATCTAATTCGCCAGACTTTGGTACAAACACACCCTTCTAAGGAAGAGTAAACCTCAAATCTTTCCCAACGATGCTCTTACCCTCTTGATTTCGGAGACATTAGACATTCCAAATATCTTATTTGTCCTTGTCCCGCTTGTGAGTGTGACTCTATTCTACGTTGGCCAAAAACAAAAACAAAAAATTGATTGGATGACTCTTGCATCATTATATAGATATGAACTTCCAATGGCTCAAATGCAACTCCATAGTTCAAAGTTCCGGATAAGCATCGAGGCATATGTTTAGGATGATGGTTTATTCATGTAACTGTGAAAAACACGGGCGGTTCAAATCACAGGACCATCTCAGGACATGGGCCTGGTATGGATGACATATGCTGAGTCCCTGGTTCGGGATAAATAAAAATAAAAATGGAACTCTTAAAACATTCTTTGTTAAGGTACGTCCATGAAGCGACCCAACAGGCAGTGGTATCGATTACTTAAAGCATGCCCCACTTACTAAAAATTTCAAAATAAAATAAAATAAAATCAAAAATCAAAAAAAAATAATAATAATAAAATAATTTTTAAAAAAAAGTAGAAGAAGAAGAAGAAAAAGAAGGCCTTGCTTTATAGAGGCAGGACCACTCAGTAACAACAGTCTTACAAACGATTAGTCGATGCAACTGGAAAGTTGGTAAAACTAGTTGCGTGTGGGGTCCACCGTTCTGCGCTTATATCATCCAACATTTTACAAAAAGATCACCGCCTTTGAAAATGAGATGATGTGGGCCACACCGTGGAAAGCGATGGACAACCTTATGAAAACCGGACGCGGATTAGGTGGTGTTGGTGTGGTGATGTGTTGGATACAGTGGGGCCCACCGTCATGTATGTGTTTTATATTTACGCCGTACATACATTTTGCTAACTCATTTTAAGGGTACCAACCCAAAACTGACACAGATCTGAAGCTCAAGTGGACTACACCACAGGAAACAGTGGTGATTGAACGCCCACCGTTAAAATGCACCGTCTTGATTTTCAGCTGTTCGAGTTCATGTGTTGCTGGTTCCCAGTCAGTACCATGTTTTTTTTTCCTCGACTCGGTGACTCATTCTGACTCGTTAGGGCTCCAGTGGAGTTGGGGGTAAATTGGCCTGATTCAGGGGTGGGGTGACTCATTTCACCGACCCATTACCGACTTAGGGCTGAAAGTTGGGCGAGTTCAACCCTACTGACCCGACATTGGGTTGAGCCTGGTAGTATGCATCGGATTCGGTCTTGGGCTTGGGCTATACAAACATCAAGCTGATAAAATTTGGGTTGGGCTCGGGTTGAGGTCTCGGGTTGCCCAACCCAACCCGGACCTGATCAGTATATAAGTTATAAATTATAATTGAGTGCAGTTCATCCGTGTTGAAGGCGAAGGAAATTCCAATGCCGTCAGGTTTCATCGATACATGTAATTTTCAATGACTCAAGTTAACAAGGTTGAAGGCAAAGGAAATTCCAATGCTATCAGGTTTCATCAATACACGTAATTTCCAATTACTCAAGTTAACAAGATACGCCAGATTTCTCTCTCCCAAATAGACGGCATGCTATACGACATGACTTTTAAAGGAGTAGTTGTTCCATATTTTAGCATGTTTGTTTAGAAAAAATGATGTTCTTTACAATAAATAATTACGTATATATAATTAATAAAATCATATGTAAAATAAAATAAAATAAAAAATAAAAAATCCCATGTATTGAAAATATAATAGACTAATGTAATAACGAAAATATTAGCATGTATCCACCCAACTGAGCCCGCTTAGGTTAAGAATTCCCAACCCGAGGTTGGGTTGGGTTGGGTTAGGGTTGAGATATAGGAACCTTGGGTTGGGCTAGGGTTGAGCACCAACCCCACTCAACCCGCCCAACTTGCAGCCCTACATACCGTCCTAACCATATCCGAGTCAGTGTTTTTCTTGGGCCGGGCCCCTCTTAATGGGCTTGTATTTTAACTTCACTGGTTCCATCTGATGATCCTGACTTCCATTGAAATCCATTCAATTTAAGAGCCTTTAGGGCCCACAGACATGTCATGAAAACTATCTGGACCATTTAATCTGGTGGGCCCAAAATGGGCTTGTCAATAAACCAAAACTCACTTCAGTCAGGTGATCCTTCTACTTTTATCTTTGAAGGGATTTGGCCCATTCAATGGGGACTTGACCCTTGATTGTACTTTTCCTACCCATCAATTTGCAGGCTACCCCATCAGTACCAACGAATTATTGTGATTGTTGGGTTGGTGCCCATCTTCTGTGGGCACACATGGTAAATGGACCAGATCATGTGTATATCCCACCTCTTCTGATTATTAGAGTTGAAACTAGTTTGCTCTTCCCAAGCTATTACAATGAGAGCTCTTGGGAAGTGCCTTCAGGGATGAAAATGGGCCAAAGGGGCCTGGCCCAGCATGTATGGCTAACGCTTTTGTAATGGAATTAGAACTTGGGCCTGTTTGGACATGCATAAACCTCGTCGTAAAACAACGGCTTGGCCTAGTTTATTTAAAGCTGTTGGAATGGGTAGTGGCAGTTGGTAAGTATGCAACTCAGGCAAGCCGAGTCAGGTTGAAGGATAAACTGAAGCCCAACACAACCTCGAGAGTCAGCCCAATGACCAACCCAACCCCCGGGGCCAACACAGGCACAACCCAAGGTATTGAATATTTAACTGGGTTGGGTTAAACTGGGTTAACATATAAAATTAAGCATTTAACTATTAAATAATTTCATTAATGTAATATCTATAGCTGACAAAATAACATTAGCAAAATAAAATCTATAATTATGCATTATAATTCAAAAATAAAATAAGAGAATTTTACTGACCTGTGATTCAGGTGGGCTATGCGCTGAAGGAAATAGGTGGTATAGAGACACCCACCATTGATTTTTACAAGGCACAATATGATGATTATATAAAATCTACTCTAACTATTAGATATCAGACCAAATTTTAAGCCTAGGTCTCAAAATATCAAGCTCATTCGTGATTCATTTGGGTGACACCAAAGGAAACAGTATGTTTAGAGGGTAAGTGTTGTACCGCACATTATTTTTAATCATGTGTCCACAGAATCATAAATTGATTTTAGGCCCTGAGCCTATCATGAGGGTGACTCACCTGGTGGTCAGAGTGGATTTCAATGATGGGGCCCACCCGAGCTGCTAATCCCTTTGCTCACACTGCCATGTGGTAAGAAATTTAATCGGAAGAAGGTACACTCATGATAATTACTTAGGCTAATTAGATTGATGAGGTAGCTTATTGAAAACTTTTTTGAAAAAATGTGCTAGAATGTAAATCCATAGTTTTTGTAAAATTCTCTTACTTAAATTAATCAAATAGCTTATTGAAAACCTTCTTTAAAAAGGTAATGAATGTGAGTTTTATGTTAACTAGCTATTTTTTTGTAAAATTCTCACAATAAAACTTAAAGAATGTTCAGAAAGACTATTCAAAAGATATCAGTTTCCTCAGCATATGGGCCTCAAGGTAGTTTTGATCATGGACCCTATTTTCAATGCAAGGATAGTTCTAATGATAAACCCTCACCAGTACAGACTTCACAGAACGGACGATTCAAATCATGGACTCTATTTACCAAACAAAACATGACTTTATGTTATTAATTTACATGCATACTCACAGCATGTAAGGTCTGTGTCGGGATTCTCAGAGCAAGCCTCACCAAGCCTGATTTAAAGTGTGGGTCCCATGTAGACCATCCAAACTGTGGGTCCCATATGCACATGCACGAAGGATACATCTAAGATTGCTCTCATCAACCAATCCTAACCATCCATTTTGGCTACTAAGCGAATGGTTAAAAGTGAGATAGGGAATGCTAGCTCCTAATTTAAAGAGAAAAAATCAGATGGCTCTGTGCAATTTCTCAGTAATGATCATTGACGATTGGGTAAGGGTTTTGTAGTTTGAAAAGTCACCGCTATTTTTTAATTAGCTCAAAGCTAGAATGGGATTTTATAGAAAACCACCCCATGTGGAGCGCACTGGATAAAAGAGAAGATATCAATGTTATCATAAGAGAAGATAGAAATCTCTTAAAAATAATAGATAAAATTAATATTATATGAGTCTTAAGTCTTAAATCTTAAATCAGCAACTTTTCCTAAATAATAAACTTTCATAGAATAATAAATTTGTTAGAACTAGTAGGCGACTTCTATAAACTGACTTGATTCTTTTTATATAAATATGAATACTTTAAATTATTACATGACTCTCCCAATATTATAATATTTGAAAAATAGAAAAATCCCTAACTTACTAAAAATAATAAACTTTAATAACTTTAAATAACTCCTAATATAACCTAATTTTAGAAAACCATTTGTAGGTTAATTGCGTGAGGCCTTGGCCAACATATATAGTCCGTCAATAGCTTTCCATCTATATATTATACATGCTAAATGGATAATTTATTGCAAAGTTATAGTCATCTGAAACTATAATATATGCTACATCCTTAGATTGAACTTCATAAATTGATTTTTTTTCAATCCTCGCTGTCCATGTGATTTTCCTATCGTATCACGGTCCATTTAGCATGCATGGACACAAATTGTGTCCAACTACTCTGAGCATGCACTCTGTATAGTGTCAATGAAAAGCCACAACTTGCACATGTGAAAATTAGGACCCACGATAAAAAAATTAAAATCATCATTTTTCATAGGAAATTTTTATTTTTATTTAAAATCATCATTTTTCATAGGAAATTTTTATTTTTATTTTTTTTTATCGTGGGCTCTACACTTGACATGCATACACAGCGCTTTTTCCATTGGTACTGGACAAGGTGCGTGCTGGCACCAATTAGATGCAATCTGTGTTTGTAATTTATGAGCCATGATTGTTTGATCATGGGTCATGTGATTACAAACTGTTTGATTTGAACAACATACACAACCCATGGTTTAAATATGAAATTTAATCTTCTTTTGTGTGTACCCTATCCACAATAATACTGCATGCATTGTCGCAGACCTTTTTCCTTAGTTTTTCCTTTTTTTCAACAAGTGCAATACTCTAAGCAAACTTTTAGGCCAGCTTATGCTTCTCATCATGCTCAAAATGGTCTTCACATGAGTTGTCTTCCCTACAGTGAGTGAGGATTGTCATCCTAGTCATCAAATTGGGCCCACAAGATGATATTTTTGTCCTATGATCTAAGCTATCCATTTTATATATATATATATATATTAAAAATAGTAAAAAAAATAAAAATAAAATAAGAGTAAACTTTTAGTAACTTAAAACTAAAATATAACTCCTAAAATAATCTACTCTTAGAAAACCATTTGAAAGTCGATTGCTTGCGGCATAGGCACACATGTATAGTTCGTCAAGAGCTTTTGACTTATATATTATACTTACAAAATAAATAACCAATCACGAAGTTATGGTTATTAGAAGCTATAATGCACACTACACCTTCAGATTGGATTTTTTAGATTAATTTCTACCAATGCTAATTATCTATATGATCATCAAATGTAACTCATGGACATGGATTGTGTCCAACAGGTGCGAGCATGCAACTTATCCACTGTCAATAAGAAGCCACCATGTGCATATTTTGGAAGTGAAACTTACAATGAAAATGTTAAAATCATTATTTAACACATGAAATTTTTTATTTTTAACAATATACTGCACCCTGGACATGCACACGTGGCTTTTTTTTTCATTAATGCCCTATCTACATCTGTAATCTATGGGATGTGAATGTTTAATCATGGGTCATGGGATTACAAACCATTGGATTTTTTTATTTTTATTAAATTTTTTTTTTTTACACACGCGCACACACCCACGCTGGTGGAATTTCACCACCTATGGGTACTCGAACCCTTCACCGGGAGTTGAAACTCCTGAGAGTCTACCACCCGGGCAAGACTAAGGACCCACAAACAGCTGATGATTGGCGGCCTCCAAAATCTCTATTTAAGACTGAAAGATTTTAAACTTTTCAATAGCTTTCGAAATAACGACTAAAACCATTTTCATATTAGAAGGAAACAAAGGCACATGAGCAGAATGGTTAAAATATCATATTTCATTTTTTTATTTTTTTTGTACGCTCCATCCTCGTTGATTATGGACGCATCCTAGCAAGCCTTCTACCCTTCTCTTTTTTTTCAACAACTGCCGCAATCTGCGGAAAGTTTTAGGCAGGCTCATGCTTCACATCACGCTCGAAGCAGCCTTCACGTGACTTATTTTTTCCTGTAGCGTCTGAGGATTACTAGCATTTGTCGCCCAATTACTCTACATAAAGATATTTTTATCTCATGATCAGAGCCGTCCTTTTTATGGATGTTATTCTGTACAGGCAATCCTACGAAATTTGCAATGAATGATGATTCTGACCATCAATATTTGCAGATGAATTTAAACCATTGAAAGAAATTTTCAGGTCCTTCTTATTCAAATCTGATATATATCAATGGTTGGGATCATTGATGAAGCTTGATAATGGGGACATAGATTGTGCATGTTAGTAGCTTGAACGTGGACGGTTCAAATCATCAGAACATACCAGCATCGGGCCCCAGTTGGGTGACATATGGTTTACAACCTGACTCGGCGACAGAGGCAAGAAGAGCTCCCTTTAATTGATGCTGTGGCAGAATGTGATGATTCATGAGGAATGAGAATTGCACTCGCTAAACACCGGGAGTTGAGGAACTTGATCCACGCCTATGTAATCATCATGTGGGCTAAACGCGTGTAAAGAGTCGAACGGTCCAGATAAATGATCGGTGGTTTCTTTTTTGTGCATGTGTGTCCAACCTGCGGTCACATTTTCACGACAGGTGCATGGAATCTGTTAGGAAAAAATGGACAAGTCGATAAGTCGACTTACGGAATGGACCGATAAGTCGACTTACGGAATGGACCAACTTTATTGAATTGGCTCAAGCCCATCGAGCATCGAGCCCAGTGAACCCTTTGTATCCAGAGAGCGTAACCTTTACGGAGATTGATGCAACTTTAAGAATACTCAAAGAGCCCACCAACCATGTACTACCGACCTAGTCCATAGGTCGGCAATAGGTCGATTATGAATCGACCACATCTCAACCGACAGTCAATCATGCATCGGTCATAGATCGACCATCAGTCGATTACGAATCGGCTATAGATTGGCCATCAGTCAATTATCGATCGACTATAGGTCGGGAGCCACATGACCACAGATCAACGATGCTCTCAATTGGCTCACAAATAGCAAGGACTAATTAGTTGATAAAGTCAAGGCCACCTTGGGTCCCACCCTAGACCGACCTAGAAGATTCGGATAATCTTCTAACGTCCCAGAAGATCTCGCAAAATCTCTACAGGATAATACTGGATCCCGATATTCTCGGGAATCCCTCATCTCATGGAAATCCTAGATTACGGCCAAGAAATCCGGGAAGAATCCAACCAAAATGGAATTCTAGGTCTCCTATAAATAGAGATACTTTCCACCATTCAAGGTACGTGTAGAGAAAAACCCTAATATTCAACTAATATCTCTATCTGGAAGATCTTACTCCTTTCTCAAAGACATCGATCCTGACTTAGGCATCAGAGAGTCCCCTGTATTAACCAGGGCCTCCTTTGACCCTCTTTGCTACTTCTACAGGTTCACGGAAGTCTCACATATTGGATCTTTCAGAAAACTGCATCAACAATTTGGCGCCGTCTATGGGAACAACATCTTAAGTCGTTCTTGCTCTACCAGAAATACTTTAGAAAACCTACAATGGGGAAGGGAAAAAAGAAAGCTTAATCCCCTCCAGTAGCGATTTCAATCAAGACTCTGCCTGCACCAGAGCATGCTCCACGATCTGTGGAACGACCTAAACGGTAGGATAGCTGTTACGGCTCCTCACAACATCAGGTCACCTCAGGTTCAAGTAGACGTGGTCAACAATATCGTGGAAGGAATGGCCGATAGAACGCCCTTGAAAGGGAAATCGGAGATATCGGGGCTGACCTGGGTTATATGAAGCAAATGCAGCCTCAGCGAGTGCAGGGATCCGACCAGAGGGGGGGGGACAATCGAGTGATGTCCGACCGTACACCAACCCTCCTCAGCCCTCCGCTGCACAAGCCACCCCGCAACCGAGCCAGCAGCATGGTCCGGTCAAGCCTGTCCCATCCCACGTTTCAGGGACTATCCCATTACATGCATCCGATCTACGCCATGAAATAGATCGGAGAAGGCGTAACCGACCTTCGGTCGAGGCTATCGCTGATGGCGAGGAACCATGGAAGGTTGGGCTCCAGAATCTGCAAAAGCAGATTGCGAACATGAATAAAACCTATTAAACCAATACATCTGGGGCAAAAGAAACCAAGTCTCCGTTCATAGCCGACATAATACGAGCACGGTTACCAGATAGGTTTCGGTTGCCCCATATCACACCCTATACTAGGAATACCGACCCAACGGAGCACATGGAGTCCTTTCAGACTTACATGGAACTACACGATGTCTCGGACGCGGTTATATGCTGAGCCTTCTCGTTGACCTTGGCCGACGCTACTCGACTCTGGTTCAAACAACTAAAGTCGAGGTCCATCAGCTCATTCTCCGAACTTAGTGAAGCATTCATCACGAACTTCATTGGGGGAAAGAAAAGGCTCAAAGCATCAGCCCACCTTATGAACATCGTTCAGAAAGATGGTAAACTCCTCAAAGATTACATCAAGCGCTTCAACCTGGAGGCATTACAGGTTCGAAAGTACTCAGATGAAACCGCACTGAACACCATCATAAGCGGACTAAGGGACAAGTCATTCCTCTTTTCTCTAGATAAGAACCCTCCTACCATGCTGGCTGAATTCATGAACTGATTATATATGCAATGTTGAGGAGTCTCGAATCTTACGGGACGCAGCTCAAAACAAAAACGCCTTGGCCAGAGAACAGGCAAAGAAAGAGCCTGACTCGACCAACGTAGGCAAAAAATGAAAGGACGACCGATCTCGGGATGACTGTTGGTCAAGCAAGCAACCTGATAGTAAGTTCACCACTTACACCCCACTCAACAAATCCCGCGAACAGGTCGTGATGGAGATAAAGGACGAATGCTTCATCCACTGGCCGAGCAAGTTACGAAGCAATCCCGATCGAAAAAGTAAGAACAAATATTGTTACTTTCATCGGGATCACGGACATAACACAAGTGACTATTATAACCTCAAATAGAAGATTGAGAGACTCATCCGAGAAGGCCATCTCGAAGAACATGTGGACCAAGGAGGGAATCGAATCACCACTACCGAAGAACGTCTGATTGATAACCAGTTAACCAGGGAAATCCGCACGATCATCGGGGGTCACAAGGGCAGAGGTGATTCGAACAATGCTCGAAAGATGCATGCAAGGAGCATTAGCCACTCCAAAGCAGAAATTATGGTCCTTACCCGACCCTTGAACGAAAGGAAATTGGAAAGTTACAATGTGACCTTCACCGAGGAAGATGCCCGAGGCATTCATCACCCTCACGACGACGATGCCATGGTAATTTCTGTAACTATAGCCAATCGGAAAGTATTTCGAGTCCTCATCAGCACAGGGTTGTCCGCAGACGTGCTTTTTACCCAGGCCTTCTACAATATGGGTATTGATTGGTCTACACTCTGACCAGTTTGAACTCCCCTGATCGGATTCTCAAGCGGACAAATCCTGCCCGAAGGAGCTATCCATCTCCCTCTCACGGCCGGAGATGGGTAGAACCAAACAACTTTGATGGTCGACTTTCTTATGGTCGATCAGTCATCAGTCTACAACGCTATTCTCAGATGACCATCACTATGCCTCCTCCGAGCGATAGTGTATTCTTATCATCTTTTCATGAAATTCCCAACTGAGCATGGCATGGGAGTTGTCAAAGGTGACCAGCATGATGCCTGACGATGCCACGCAATGGCCCTGAAGGCTTCGCCAGAGGTAATAACGATTGAGGCTCTGACAGAGGTAATGACGATTGAATCCTTGGATCCACACGAGAAATCTTCCGAGCGAGGTCGACCCATGGATGACCTTGTTCAGATCCTATTGGACGAGTCCAACACCTCTAAGACCATGTAGGTCGGGTCATCCTTAACTCCGCCGTTAAAGGACAAATTGGTAGCCCTACTACGATAATATGCCGATATTTTTGTATGGTCCCATGAGGACATGTCAGGGATCAACCCCTCCATTATCACACACCGGCTGAACATCGATCCGACCTATAGGCCAATCCGACAAAAGAGACACGCCCTCAGTCCAGAAAGGTACGTTGTGATCGAAGAAGATGTCAGCATGCTCCTCAAGGACAAATTCATCGAAGAAGTTTACTATCCTGATTGGGTGGCCAACGATGTACTGGTTAAAAAAGCTAACGGGAAGTGGTGACTCTATGTAGACTACACAGACCTGAATAAAGTTTGCCCCAAAGACAGCTTTCCTCTTCCTAGGATTGACCAGTTGGTCAATAGTACCCATGGGATATGAACTCTTTAGTTTTATGGATGCATATTTAGGGTATAATTAGATTGTAATGCACCTAGGAGATAAATCTAAAACTACCTTTGTCACTAACAAAGGTTTTTATTGTTACCGGGTGATGCCTTTTGGTTTGAAGAATGCAAGAGCGACCTATCAAAGATTGGTCAATAAAATGTTTACTCGCCAAATTGAGCGAACAATGAAAGTATATATCGATGACATGCTTATCAAGAGCATTAAAGGTACAGATCATGTGGCCAACCTTAAGAAAATGTTCATCATCCTTCGGAAATACCGAATGAAACTAAACTCGAGCAAGTGCGCATTCGGCGTAAGCTTGGGGGAGTTCTTCGGTTTCCTAGTTAGTTAGCAAGGGATCGAAGTTAATCCTGAGAAAATCAAAGCGCTACTCAACATGCAATCCAAAGACGATTAAGGATATACAAAGGCCGACTGGAAGGGTTGCCACACTTAATCACTTCGTATCCCGAGCTACAGACAAATGCCTCCCCTTTTTTCAAACAACTGAAAGAAAGGCAGATAATGAACTGGACTAAAGGGTGAGAAACGGCCATCCAATAACTCAAAATATACTTAAGATCACCATCTTTACTCTCCAAACCGAGCCAGGAGAAACCCTGCTACTGTACTTGGCAGTATCCGACGCAGCGATCAGCTTGGCGTTGATTCGAGAACATAAAGGGAAGCAATTCCCACTTTACTACGTTAGCAAAGCACTTATTCCAACAAAGACAAGATATCTAACCTTGAAAAAAGTGGCCCTGGCTTTGGTCATTTCCTCCCGATGCCTGCGACCATACTTCCAAGCTCATTCAATTACCATCTTAACCGATCAACCATTGCGACAAGTACTACAAAAACCAAAAGCCTCAGGTCGTCTCGCCAAATGGGCAATTGAACTGAGTGAGTTTGACATCAAATATTAGTCATGAGTTGCTATCAAAGGGCAGGCCATGGCCGACTTCATCGTCGAGGTAACACGGTCATCCGAACAATCTCCAATCAATGAACAACCTATTACCAACCAATCTGGATTGGAGCTCATTCCAGAAGGGTCGGAAAGCTAGCGGACCCTTGAATCATTCGACTCTCACCTTCATCTCGACCCTCCCGATTGGCGGCTCTATCTTGATGGCTCTTCCAACTCCAAGGCAAGCAGGGGAGAGGTTGTCTTGAAAACTCCTGACCATACACACATGCAGTATGCCTTAAGATTTGAATTTCAAGCCTCTAACAACACCGCAGAATACGAAGCCTTACTCGTCGGACTAAGGTTGGTAGCGAACATGGAGGCTCGCCATCTAAATATTTTCAGTGACTCATGGTTGATCGTCAACCAAATAGCCGACATCTATTAAACCAAAAATGAACGTCTGAAAGCTTACCTTCAGAAGACCAAAGAATTGATCAGTGGTTTCGAACACCATAGCGTCGCCCTAATCCCGCGGGCCTAAAATTCAAAAGTTGATATGCTAACAGCAATCTTTGCTAGCATATCAGCTTTGGAATTTTAGGCCCGCGGGATCAGGGCGACGCTATAGTGTTCAAAACTGCCGATCAATTCTACTAGCAAAGATCGCTGTAACGGGGATAGAATTCGAAAGAACGGTTGATATGCTAGCAAAGATCGCTGTAACGAATGAAGATGAAATCCCCAAATCTATCCCCATCGAATTCTTAGCCAAATCGAGCGTCGACAAAGCAGACATCCTAACCGTTCTTTCGATTAACTCAGAACCAACATGGGCAGACCCAATCATCTGCTATCTCGAAGTCGACGAATTGCCTGAGGACTGAGCGGAAGCGCGGCGAATGAAGATTAAGGCTGCCCGATATACCATGTTCAATGACACACTTTATAAGAAAGGTTTTTATCTACCTTACTTAAGATGCCTGCGACCCAAAGAAGTCGAATGCGTCCTTAGAGAAATTCATGAAGGCATCTGCGAAAACCACTCTAGTGGAAGATCATTAGCTCACAAAGTCATCTGACAGGGTTACTACTAGCTGACCATCGAACATGACGCACGAAAACTCATCCAAAGATGTGATAAATGCAAGAGGTTCGCAACCGTTCCACGACAACCACCAGAAGAACTTACCCCTATGGCCGGCCCATGACCGTTTGCTCAATGGAGAATCGATATTATTAGGCCATTCCCCATGAGAAAAGTTCAGACTAAGTTTACCATCATTGTTGTGAATTATTTCACCAAATGGGAAGAGGTAGAGCCATTGGCCAAGATAATCGAACAAAAAATCACAGACTGCGTTTGGAAAAATATCATATATCGCTTTGGGATACCTCAGACTATCGTCTCCAAAAACGGGAAGCAGTACGACAACAAGCAGTACCAAGAGATATGCAAGAATCTCGGGATTCGTAACGTGTATTCGTCACCTCAGCATCTGCAAGCAAACGGGCAAGTCGAGGCTGTCAACAAGATTATCAAACATCACCTCCGAACTAAACTCGAGAAAGCCAAGGGAGTTTGGGCCAAGGAACTTCCCAAAGTCTTATGGGCTTATCGGACCACAGCCCGAACGGCCACTGGAAACCCCATTCTCCTTGACATATGGAGCAAAAGCTGTCACCCCCCATAGAGATCGGATTGCCTACCGCCTGTATAAGCTCATTCATCCACCTGTATAAGCTCGTTTGATGAACAAGATAATGATGAGCTTATGTCCCTTAGCCTCAACCTTCTGGAAGAGCGAAGCGAGCAAGCTCGGCTTCGAACCGTTGTCCGCCAATAACAGGTATACCGGTTCTATAATGCTCGGGTCAAAGTCAGGAGGTTTCGAACAAGAGATTTGGTCCTCCGAAAAACCTTCAAAAACACCAAATAGGTCGAAACGGAATCCTTGGGACTGAACTAGGAAGGGCCCTACGTGGTTTCAGGCACCATCCGACCCGGCACATACCGGTTAGAAGATTTGGCCGGCCGACCACTCTAACATCCGTAGAATGCTGAGCACTTGAAGATTTACTATCCTTAAACCAGTTAGGTGAGCTGACAATCTGCATCTGAGACATGCCAAAGTTAACGTCCGACTTAGATCTTATCTAAAGACGATCTTTGTCCAACCTACTACCAAGCAATGTCTGATTGATATGTACGTTCCGACATCTATTATGTAACTTGACCTATGAAAAAAAAGGGAAATGGAAACAGATCTTCAAAAAGGAGGCATTTTCATTAATAAATACTAAAAATGGTATAGTTACATCGGTGTTACATCAACTCTGATTCCAAAGTTTATACATCGAGAAATAAGAAAAACAATTAAAGAAGATGACGATTACAATACTGGAGATGCTCATAGCTCGAGCGCTTGATGTGCTTGAAGTGCTTAAAGCTCTAGTTCCTGGCGTACTTAAAATGCTTGAAGCTGAAAAAGGGAGCAGGAGAGGAAACACTGCTCTACAAAATTAACTTCAAGGCTCAGTCGCCGCTTTAGAAGCATTCTGAGAAGCCACTTCAGGAGCCGCCTCAGGAGCCACTTCATCGCCCGACCCATTCGAGCTCGACTCAAGCTCATCAAAGGCAGAGAGGTCGAGCTCGGAAAAACTTTCCTTCATCACCATCACGCACTTAGCATAGCCTTGGCGATATAGGGTATCCCTCTCATTCAAGAATGCTTAAGACGACTGGAACTCCTCCACAATGTCCCTTCGTGCGATGGTAAGGGAGGCCTTAGTATCCATCTTTAGCCGATCCAGTTTAACACTCGTATCAATGAGCTGAGCATGATATTCATCATGTAACACATTAGCCTCTTACAATCGCAATGCCATCCTAGCCTTCTCAGCGAGAGATGATTCGGAGCCACCTTCGTCGCCTCTAGCTCGGCCTCTACACTTGAAGTCCAAGCTTTAGCCTCCTTTGCCCGCCTATGCGCCTGAGCAAGCTCAGCACGGGCCTTCAATTCGCACAGGGCGAACTGTAATAGAATGAGAAAGGAAAAGAGGTCAAGACGAGCAATTCACAAAACAAAACAAACAAGAAACATATAACATCTGACGAAGCTCTTACCTTAAGAAGGATGGTTGTCATGCGATCGAGCATCAGATCTATGGGGGAATCGAACAAGCCGACAAATTCTTCATCGGCGCCCTGACGATCCGCCCACGGGAGGATTCCCTCCACCGTCCGACAGAGGCTCCCTCTATAACGCCCTAAACTTTTCAATACCCGAGTATTGAAAGTTCTCGAGTGTTACTAAGAGATTTACTTAATATGTACAGGGGTATGATACCAATATAACTATTATAGCCTTACATCCTTGCATTGACACAAACCTAACCGTTAGAAATGATCTCCATTCATAGATCAAGCCATCTAACCGTTGATTTTGGAGATAAGACCATCCATCGTATAATTTGATACACGTACCTTCCTTTGACTAAATCAGAGAATAACTCTTTAAATATAATGATTTAGATGAAGGTTCTTTTGTAGGAATTACTTAGAAACATGTCTATAGCCACAGAGAGTCATTAGGTTTTCCAAACCTCTTAGATCATCAAAAATTATGGAAATGCCATTAACCAGCACCCTAAATTCCAAATCACATGGTTCTCATGATCAGGTTCACGTGAAACTTCATAGTAGCCCCAATGATTATAAATCAACCATACATTTAAAATTCCAACCATCATATCACTGTACAAGTGGGCCAGATAGAGATCAACCATTAAAACGCCACTTTGGGGCCCACCTTATCTTTGGATATGCTTCCATTTTGGGTTCAACCCCCTTAAATTTGATGAGAAAATGGTTGGACGGTGTAGATTTCTCAAAAACATCACAAGTGGACCCTACCTCGGATATGGAACGTAAGTGCACAAGTATTCCCAGGGAACACTATACGCAGATGCCAGTTAGCAGGGTGCTGACCAAACTTGTGTTTGAAAAAGCAAAGGTCTCTCTCCTTTCAACCATGCGAAGCAGACGATCAGCGTCCATTTTTTATGGAAGGGTGGCCCACCAGGATGGCCCATCCAGAAAATCCAAACCGTCCATCACGTAGACTGGACAAAACCATCCTAACCCAAGAAATCTCATGTGAGATTAGTCATGGACCTGCTCACAAGATCCAACCGAAAGAAGGGCTTTGCATTGCTAAACTAACGGACATCGTCTATTTTGGAGACGTTTTGGCCCACCATCGTAGGCCATCTTCTTGATCTAAACCGTTCATCAGTATTAGAAGATGAAACCATCCGAGATCAAGGCCTTTACACATCAAACCCAATCAAACTACCTGATAGGTTCTGTCTGTAAAAACCCTCACACAAGCATTGCCAAGAAATCGAAACAGGTTCGAACTCTGCTGCGTTCAAAACCCGAAGATAACTCCTTGGCCCTTATCAAAACTGAGGTGGGGCACTTTCGACCCCAATCTGGGATCACCGGTTAGCAAATCCAGACCTTTCAGGAAGGCCAATCAGATAGATGATGCCCCACAGCAATTCTTGAAAATCCTCAAGAAACAAATCTGATCCTTCAAACAGAGAGCCCATCGAGCACCAGTGGGCCAATCCGACCCATCTGGAGGAAGTACCATGAATAACCATTGGTCAGAAGATGATCTGTCATTAAAAATGTGGGTTATCTTCCTCTCTACACGTTAATCCTCCTTGGGGCCAAACTCGTTCGTCTGATGGCCCATTCAAATAGGAAACCTCCTAGAAACTTCTGTGCGTAAACAGACCAGCGAAAGCATGTTGTTGAGTTAGATTCGGAAACCCCTCCCATGCGGAAGTTCTATCCAAAGCTATATATAGGAGAACATCCTTACAGATTCCCAACACGACAAAACGTGAGAGAAAACTCCAACTCTAGCAATGGCCAGCCCCCTGCTAGATGTAGCAGCCAAAGAGAAAGAAAAGAGAAGGAAAAGAAAAGAAAGGAGAGGAGAAGAAAGAAAAGAAAGAAGGAAGAGGAAAGGAAAGGGAAAGTTGAGTTCCGAGTCGACTCGCCGAGTTTGAGTCTAAGTCGGGTGAAGGTTTTATCCTTTGAGCTTACATTAATTTAAGCTGTTAAATTCATCCTATCTTTATGCGTACCTTCATGAATATGATTGTGCCTTTACATGTATTTTATCTGGCCTTTTATATATCACTTTGAATCTTCCATGCTATTATATGTTTTACCATCAATTATGGCCTCCTTCATGCCTTTTATGATGTGAATTATCTTGCCTTCTACCTGGATTCTTATTACAGAAGGATATAAACTGAATTATGGAGGTCCTGGAATAGCAAGACACATGCCCAAGTCATAAAGATAAACGACACGAAGCCAAAATAATAAAGAGAAGAGCGACAAGGGTTAACTCGACACAAGTGGCGATGGCCAATCATAATAAGAGAAGAGTGATAATAGTCAACTCTATAATAAGGAGAGTGGCAATAGCCAACTCAAATAAAGAGATGAGTGGCAAGGGCCAACGCAAATAAAGAGACGAGGCAAGGGCAAGGCTTGCATCCATTGCCTCACATAAATTCAGAGAAATCCATTATAATTGACATCATGTCATAATCCCAAAGGGCCAATAATTGTAATGATATTTACTACATCAATTGATAGGATAACTTCCAGAAAGTATAACATGAAAGGCAGGATAATCCGTAATATCAAAGGCATGAAAAATATGTGTAAGATATATCACAACTAGTGATTCAAATATTCTATCATAGACGTAATGCGCTCTGGGTAGAGACCCTCTTGACGCAAGTCCTTGAACCTTCGGGTAGTGGTGCACAAATCGATGTGTGTAAGTCGTAACAGTGTCACATTACTGTTGAGGGTTAAATATTACATATTAGACCCCAGTTATTGCTGAATTTATGAACATGGTACTGTTTAACGGCTCAATTTAATCGTGTTTGTGATGTAAGGTGTATTTAGAAACCTGGACTGAAAAAGGGTACTAAAAGCATGGATTTGACGGTCTGAATTCACCAAGGCAAGGGACGGACTCTAGGGGACCAAGATCGACAAATTTACACATCAGAGATCCGATAAAATCGAGAAACTAAAGCTCAAGTGGCCCAAAATTGGTCCAAAATGCAAGATCACAAGGTTTCAACTATTCGTGTGGCTCGAAACTTCATATATGGCCTGAGGACAATAAATTAACCGTACACGTCAAATTTTAGCTCCCGGATCCTTGTGAAAGTTACCTAACAGATAGATCAGCCCATTAATCTCTAATTTGGGGCCCACCTGACATCTAGATATGCCCCAATTTTGTTATCAACCCCTTAAATGGGATGAAAAATCAAATGGACGGAGCGAATTTCTTACAGGCATCATACTGGAACCCACATAGGGTTGGGCGTGCAAACAGTGCATGTGTACTTGCAGTGCACCGGACCGGAGAGTCCGGTCAACATAAGCTGACCCATCTCCTCTCTCTCCTCTGCGCAAGAACGGACAACGTCTTTACGCTGTCCGTCCATTTTTCACTAATGGGCTCCACTCATCATTATTTTGCAAGATCTGGACCGTCCATTGCATCTAGAGGGGAGACTGAACCCTCGCATAGGTGTCCTTATGTTTCCATGCGTGTACACATGTGTAAATCGCGATCAAACGTAGGATGGACGGGGGAAAAAAAATCACTGGACCGCACCAAAATTAGACCAAAACTACCCCTTCCCGACTGGATTTTCGCTAGGAATTCAATGGACGGCATGGATTTATCATTAGAACCTGATCGAGGACCCCACCAAAGACCAGCGCAAGCCCTGTTACGCGGACATCTGAGAACTCCAAGCGATCTGGTGCGTTGCACATCAAACCCGTACATCAATTGATGATCCAGACCGTTTATAAGCTTGATATGAGGATTTCTACCATCCTAAAGTGGTCGGATTGCTTGAATGGAGCAATCTATTTTCCCAAGAACGCATCAAACGCAGCTGTTGGTGCGTTTTTCTCACGCAGAAACAGAGTCTTGTTTGGCCGCGAACTGCGAAAGCTTTACACATGAGTTCCGCACCGACTCCACCATTCCCACCAGCTGACTGACACTCCATCAGCCTCTCTTGCCTATAAAGAGAAGAGAGAAGAAAGAAGAAAGGATCGATTCTTTGGAAGGTGCAACCGTGGAGGCAATCTGATTCAATTCGCAGCTGAGACGTGAAGCAAAGAGAGAGAGAGAGAGAGAGTAGTTTCTATTTTCTATTTTCTTATGTTATTTGAGATGTTTTAGCCTCATCATGTTCATGAGTAGCTAAACCTCTTAGCTAGGGCTAAGAGGTGAAGCTTATAGCATGATGGGAGAACTTTTTGCTTGTGCCTTTTATTTAGACTGAACTGATATTGATTTTAGTTTAATTAAGGGAATGTTTTTAGTTTTTAATGGTCTGTGGTGACTAAAATTATAGTGGGTCTGTAATAGCTTTGAGCATGTTCCTTTTCTTTTTATGTTTATGACGTCAGGAAGCCCTGTTGTTCACCATCGTCTCTTGGGCATGGTCGGATGACGGTACCCTTCCTAACCTTCATACATTGTTGATTGGTTGGTAATTAATTTAATTCTGTTTGCTTTGTCTCCTGGGTATGGTTTGGTGATGGAATCCATTCTAATTCATATACCTTTCATCTCTTGAAAACTATATCAAAAGAAGTTCAGTCTTGATTTCCATGGTTACATTCTTCAACTGGATGAAGATGGGACTCTAAGTCTAGTTGAGTTCTTGACGCAGGCATAAGATCTCCCTGATCTCTACAAGTGGATCCTCTGAATCCCTAGTTTTCTTTCCCTGAATTCTTTAAGTTTTAGATAATTATTTCATCATTATTCCTCAAATTACAGTTGAATTAGATTTCATCTTAGTCTAGTTTTAGTTCAACTTAGTTTCAGATAACGTACAGGTATCAGTCCCTTGGGATTCGACCTCGGTCTCACCGAGTTTATTACTACATCACAACCCTATACTTAGGGAGTGAACAATTACCCCGGGATTGGATATCGTAAATAGTCGCTCCATGAACAAATCGTGTCACGTAATTCACCCAGCCCCATGTATTGTGCGATCTGAGGAATTCTCGTAAATCCATGGTAGCATTGGCCATACCGGTGAATATCCATTTAGTGAGAGTGCGGGTCGAGCCGGTTATCTATAAATCGTATTCCACCTTGTAATGATCACTATGTATAATGAGCCCCACACACTTTGCTAGGCATGCATCTCATGTAGGTTGTTTGCGTATACTAATACCCTTGTGTTAATGGAGTACGGGACGTATCAAACCCTTACATTACTTATATGAATATCTTGAATTAATGTTAATCTTAAAGGATAACCTTCATTATGAGTAGGGCATTGACCCTCTCCCAACCGTACAGACTATGCAGGTGACATACAGATTGAAGACTTAGAGAACCCGCTTCCTGTAGAAGACTACATTGAAAGAATTCGAAGCTAGATTATTTAATTAAATTTATACTTCTGCTGCGAACTCAAGGAATGTAATAAGCTTCCATTGGGAAGGCCTTAATTATTCTTTTTACTCTGATGATATATAATCAATACAATTGATTTTATTCTTGTGAATGTACCTTCATGAATGTATCTGGATGTAAACAAACGAAAAAAAATAGGGTGCGATTTCAGAGTATCCAGTTATACATTATTAACACCCCGTTTCCTCGGGCACGAGTATATACTCTGGCCATGAAAATTCGTGATGTTACACCTTCGCCCCTCCTTAGCCTCCCCTTCCTCGAAGGTTGTACCTCAGAAGAAGGTTCGGTAGTCTCCTGAGTCTCGGGAGGAGTAACCTCCACGACCTCTATGACAGTCGGGCAAGAGGGGCCGACCTTCCCCTTGATCTTGGAGGACGTCTTCTGCTTCTTCCTCTTTGGAGCATGTGTGTCGTCCCACGGATGCGCTCAAACTATGTGCCTAGCCTCAAACATATCTACATCAAAGCATGAAGAAATGCAACAGTACATCAGAGCGTTTTCAAGAAGATTCAGAATCTAAAAGCTCAGCTGGGAGTCTTACCAAAGGTCGTACCTATTAGAGCTATGTCTAAGCCTGACTGGAGGAGTCGCTCTAGTTGGAGAAGCACTCTCCAAGATCTCCTCTACCAACTCAGGGCCCGCAGGTCCCTGATTCAAGCTGCCGAGCTGATGTCGAGTAACACCGGATGTTTAGGAACAGCTGGAAGAAAGACATACAAACAGAGTTAGAAGATGAAAGCCGATCAATGAAAATAAGAATGACAATTACACTCACCTAGCTCGAAAAAAGCTCGAGGAATGAGAGACTGAATTGGTCTTGGGTTGGCCGTCTCCCAGCAACCGTAAGCCCAAAACCATTTATCCATCCAATGCTTATTGGAGGAAGGGGGATCAGTTATAAAGCCCCGCCGGTATTTCACCATGCAGAGAAGTAATACCAGCCAGGCTAAAGGGGGTTCGGTTTTACTTGATACAAGTGGAGGAACTCATTCACTGATTGCTCAAGCTACTCCAGCTCAGTCCATAAGACTGCGCAGCTGAACAAGTTCCTCCACCCGTTCGGAGTCAATTATCTTGGGACCAAACCGAGGCAAGACAAAAGACATCTGGTAATTCCTTGGAGTGGGAGTCGCAAGCTGCATTGCAAAGCAACTTGAAAAATTACAACTACCCCAACGGGAGGTCGGTCCGGAAGTTCATCTGCCGAGGGAAGCCGAAGGATCACAGAGTTAGGAATGTGATACCTGAGCCTGATCCGGACGAGCTCCTCCTCAGACAAGGTTAAAGATACTGGCCCCCTTGGATCCCCCTCGTCCTCGGCTTCCCTACTCCATCTTCAGTCGCCAGATCACGCGCTTCAGCGACTTGTTCAGTCATTGGGGGTGTGTTCATTCAGCGTGCTCCGAGCGTCATTTCATGCCTTGGAGACAGGTTCAACGCCTAGTAGCGGGCACTGGTCTCTGTGCTAGAGACCTCTTTGGTGCTCTCCTCGACGACAAATATCGAAAAATGGCATCCTCCATCACCGCCAGTGGTGAAGGTGGGTTCGACATTACCCTAAAGCGACTGCTCGCCCCACTTTCGCCACGGGAAACCCCCTTCCACGAGCTCATTGAGCCAGACATGGACTGAAAAATGAAATGAGGAGGGGGAAGGGAGGCTCACCGAAGTTGAGATTAGCGGAGTTTTCAAGCTACGGCGAGAGTAGTTGCCAAAATGTGCCTAGAAGAACAAGGAAGAAGAAAGGGGTAGAAGACGAGATGCGAATGGAAATGACCCAAGGATTAGGGCTACCCTTATATAGCTACGCCACGCGTAAATAGTTTGAGGAGATCATTGATGCTGCATTGTCACTCGAGCTCGACATTGAGTACGACGCCACATGTCATTCCTTCATTGACCCGCCGCTGAAACGACAGCTTGGCAGCCCACTTGACATCGAGTACTAAACCAACACATCATAACTACAAGCTGACACGCTTCGATATTCATGCTGGCCGTCATACCTGGCATTAATAACTTTGCGACTCGACCTAGTCCGTATGTAACCCGAATTAGTTTCGATCTACTTACTTCTCAACCTCCATAGGTCGGCACAAGAAGTAGGGGGCTCACTGTTGGGGGAAAAAATGGACACGTCGATAAGTCAACTTATGGAATGGACCAACCCTACTGAATTGGCTGAGGCCCATTAAGCGCTGAGCCCAGCAAACCCTTTATATCCAGAGAGCGTAACCTTTAAGGAGGTTGATGAAACTTTAAGGACACTCAAAGAGCCTGCCAACCATGTATTACCAACCTAGTCCATAGGTCGGCAATAGGTCAATTATGGATCGACCATGTATCAACCGACAATCGATTATGGATCGGCCATAGATCGGCCATCAGTCGATTACAGATTGGTTATAAATCGGCCATTAGTCAATTACGGATCGGCTATAGATCGGCCATCAGTCGATTATGGATCGATTATAGATCGACCATAATCAACTTATGGATCGACTATACGTCAGGAGTCACTGACCATAGATCAACGGTGCTCTCAATTGGCTCACAAATAGTAAGGGCTAATTAGTTGATAAAGTCAAGGCCACCTTGGGTATCGACCCTAGATCAACCTAGAAGATTCAGATAATCTTCTAACATCCCAGAAGATCTCGCAAAATCTCTACAAGATAATACCGGATCCCGACATTCTCGGGAATCCCTTATCTCACGGAAATCCTGGATTACGGCCAAAAAATCTGGGAAGAATCCAACCAAAACAGAATTCTGGGTCTTCTATAAATAGAGGTACTTTCCACCATTCAAGGTACATGCAGAGAAAAAACTTAATATTCGACTGATATCTCTTTCTGGAAGATCTTACACCTTTCTCAAAGACCTTGATCCTGACTTAGGCATCGGAGAGTCCCCTATATTAACCAGGGCCTCCTTTGTCCCTCTTTGCTGCTTTTATAGGTTCAAGGAAGTCTCGCATATTAGATCTTCCGGAAAACTGCATTAACAGAATTTACCTTCGTCTTCGGATTATACACACGTGTGAGGCAAGTGCAGTTAGGGTTTCTCAATGGATCAAACTCAAAATTTGTACTGTAAGTTGTACACTTGCTGAACTGAGTAGTATTTGGCACAGCTCCGCTCGGTTCGCCAGTAGTCTATCCTAGCTCGAGTTTAGCTCAATCGGTCCTCAAGTCTAACTGGTCAGTTTAGCTTGATTTGGTTAGTTGCTCGGGTAAACTTAAGTTGAATTCGAGCCATGTTTAAACTCGAGCTTTCAAACTAATTTTAAGTTTAAGCTTTCGAGTCAAGCATTTTATTTTCAATTTTTATTTAGGCAGAACTTTTTTATTATTATTATATATAATATATTAATTAAGATATATATATATATATATATATGTTAATGCAAAAATCTGGTCCACCCTTTTTCGACCTTTGAGTACCTGCACAGGAAGAAGACAAAGGAGACCCTGACTAGATTAGGGGACCCTCCGATGCCAAAGTCAAGCTAAGAATCTGGGTTTTGTAGTATTGAGGGGTTTTGGGTGAGAGATTTTGTGTACCTTTCACCATTAGAGATGCTCTTATTTATATAAGAAGAAATATCACACCGTAAGGAAGTCTTTCTTATTTAGGATTGCTGATATGCCGGAGATCTTCCTAAGATTACGGTCGTCCGAGATCCCCCAGGATATGATTTTATCCTCTGAAGATCTTGGGAGAGATATTCGGGTCATTGGAGAAATTCCTGGACTATTAGTTAGGGGAAAAGTCGTGAGGCGAAGGTGCCAGATATAGTGAAAGCAGGTAATACTGAGCCACTTGGTAGATCGGCATTCGCCTTAATTGAACCCCGATGATCATTTAATTTCGTTGTAGACAGTGCTGACCTATAGTCGAGTTATATCTGACATATGGTCGGGTCGACCTGTAGTTGGGTCGACCTATAGTTGGGTCGATCTGTAGTTGAACGTTGGCCGATTTATGGCTGTCCAATGGCCGAGCTATAACTAAGCTATGGCCGGGCAGTAATTGATCTGGGATTGACCTGTGGTTGATCTATAGCCGACCTATGGTTGCTTTATAGTCAAATGGGCTCGTATCTGTGTTCTTTGAGTATCCTTACAGTTGAATCGACCCCCTTGGAGGTCGGCCTGTTTCTGGACGTAGACTCCTTATCAGGCTCGGGTTTCACTAGACTCTTTAACCGGGTTACAATTGGCTTGGGATTGACATATGGTCGACCTATGGCCGACCTATGGGTTAGGTCGATATCTGGCCATTTGAGCGGACTCGTAATCTCATTCTTTGAGTGTTCTTGCATTTGCATCACCATTCTTAAATGTCAACCTGCTTTTGGACGTAGAAGCCTTATCTGAATCTTTAGGTCAGCTTTAGGTCGAAACTCGAGACGGACCTTAACTTGATCAATGAATCAGCCCTCGCTATTTATAAGCTAATTGAGAGCATTGTCGGTCTATGGCCGAGCGACGGCCGATCTATAATTGATCCATAATCGACTCGTGGCTGAATTGTAGTTGATCCGTAATCGACTTGAGGCCGATCTATAGTTGACCCGTAATCGACTCTTGATTAAGCCATGGTCGATCCATAATTGACCTATGACTGACCTATGGGTTAGGTCGATAATGTATGGCCACTAAAAGGGTTCGTCGATGGGCTCTTTAAGTGTTTTTAAAGTTGTATCAACCTCCTTGGAGGTTACGCTCTTTGGACATAAAGGCCTCGTTAGGATCGGCGGTTGATGAGCCTGAGCTATTTCAGTAAAATTGATCTATTTCATAAACCGACTTATCGACTCATCCATTTTCTCCCAATAATATATATACACACACACACACACACAATATTATATAATTAAGTTATAACTCAAGTTGAACTCAGTCGAGCCGAGTTAAGTTCAGGTGAAACTTTGGGTTGAGACAAATTTGGTTCAGTTGAACTTGACTCAAAATTCTTTCAAGCTCAAAATGACGGTTCAACTCAATCTCCAAGCCGAATGAGTTAACTGTGCTAGCTCGGTTTGTGTTCAGCTATGTGTTTACACAAATTAAAATGAATATGATTTTTTTTTTTTTTTTTAATGGCTGCAGAGTCGTATCTTGGACATGTGCTAGTTCCCTTATGTAAACACCTTTTTACTAACAAAAAGAGGAAAAGAAGGAATGTGTGCATAAAGAGGGTTAGCAATTGGAGATTTAAGGAGGCCTGGTCCAAAACGCCTCACTGAACAATTCATTACCCTAAAGCTTGGCCTGTTAAAAACCCTGTGTATTACTACATATGCTCTTTTGCAAATCATGAAATGTGAAATCACTAATATATCCCGTTTGTCCTGCATTACAATACTGAGGGTGCACATGTGCCATAATCAGTCTTAAAGCTCCTCATTACGTCTAAGGTCCGTCAATAAGAGTGCACGTGGGCAATATGTTACCAGCCAAACTCCCATGTGTTCCACCATCACAACACGTGGAAAGGTTGGACGAATAGGATACATTACTAAGCATATTTAAGACAGCACGTGAGGGGCACCATTTTGCGTGCGTCCCGGCATTTACTCCCCGTTGAGTTTGGTACAGGACCGTGCCTGTTGTACAACTTTCGAGTTCAAGGCAGGGAACCTTCACATTGCCGCCGTACTTTCCCCGCGTGACATGATAGCTAAGAAGTCTAACCCGGTGGGTCCCACAGTCACTATCTGCACTTATTTACTTTAGATAAAGAAAAACGCCATCTTGCCCACTAGAATGGACACGTGTAAAGAGCTACTAGTAGAAACACAATTCAAGAAGCACACGTTCCTCGGGAAAGATCCGTGCCAAGGAAGACAAAGAAGTAAAAACCTATGTGTCGGACTGAAAGATAAGTAACTCAGCAACTGGAGTGAGTGAAAAGATTAAAAAACAGTATTTACATCTCTCCAAACGGATATCGAATGACCGAATTATGCTTATGGTGTGGAAATTCAATCTCGTAAATATATAAACAAATCATATCTTATCCTCAAAACTACTGCAGCTGTACAAATGGTTGTACGGTTGGTGAACCAAGAACGTCCATCTGGTGGGCTGTTCATGCGATGGCCATGTTAGGAAAGCCGCCCCAGTATGCTTTTGACCTTTGAATCTCTACCGTTGACGCAAAATGAACGGCTAGGATTGTCTGATCAGAGTGTTGTTTCGACCTTGGACTATCGACAGTAGGGCCAACGAGCTGGACGGTCCAGATTCACTAACCGTAAAAACAAGTGTACATTGGAGTTTCGACGAACCTCATCCGCTCTACTTTTTTTTTTTTTTTTTTTGGTCCTTTTCCTCTATTCAGCAGCAACGGTAAAAACCGGAGCCGAGCCGCGAGCCGCCGACTGCTCGGCGGTGGGTTCGTCTTTCGCGCCAAGGCAATCGAACGGCGCCTTAACGGACGGAAACAGACCCTTCGCATTTGGCGTTTGGTCGCCGTCAACTCCCTTTGATGACCTAACGGAAAGTGTCCTCATGAAGAAGGGCGGAGCAAGAGAGAAACCCCACCGGTCCGACTTCGCCTTCCGGTCAAACCGCCCGAACTGAAAGTTCCGCCTCCGGCCACTTCCTTCCCATCCTGCTCCGCTCCTGTAACCCCTGCTGCTGGAATCTGACCCACCACCCGCCGGGAACACGCCGCAGCTGGTCGTACGGCTCAGCTTCCCATCCACGATCTCCTTCCTCACGTGCTCCGGCAGCCGCAGCGTAAACCGCTCCACGTCCTCCCCCGGCGGCACGAGCGAGTGCCCCGTTGTGTGCGACCGCGGGAATTTGAACGGCCGTCGCGTCGATTTGGACCGGATCGGACGGTCCTGGACCGAGATCTGATCCGTGCTTTCATCGGGGACGTCGATCGCCACCTGGCTTACCGTCTCCGCGTCTCGGGCGTCGCCTTCGGTAGCGATTTCGGTATTAAGTGTCTCCACAGGGGGAGCCTCTGTATCGGACGATCCTGGCATGAGATTGGACCGGCAGACGGGGCAGGTGGTGTGGGTCCCGAGCCAGGCGTCGATGCATTCAGGGTGAAAAACGTGGCTGCACTTGGGGAGAAGACGGAGAGTCTCCTCGTCCTCGAACTCGTTTAAGCACACGGCGCATTCTAGCGCATCCTTGCCCAGCTTGAGGCCCTTGACGACCGAGTACTCGAAGGTCGGGAACGACTCGATCACGGCCTGGTCGAGACCACGCGACGCGGCGGCTCGCCGGGACCGGCCGCGCGTGCCGATCCGGCGGACGCTTCCAACGGAGTCGCCGGCACATTTGCGGAGGTAGATGGAGAAGAAGCCCATGAGGAAGAAGGCGCTGATGAGGACTGCGACGATGATCGCAGTCGACGGGTTGACTCGCCTGAGACCATGTTGGGTCGGCGGGGTGCGTTGTGCCTCGGAGGGCTGAGCTGGCAGCAGCACTAGCAACAGATAGATGTATCCGTACAGATGGAGTATCGGAGGGCTGAGGTTGATCTTCGTCATGATCTGAGATGGGAGGAACCCCAGCTCATGCTCCTGGTTTGCTCTTCACCTGTCGAAGCTTCGGTTTCCTGCGGTTCGTGCACCTCTTTTGTTTATTGTGCGCCGGTGGCGCTTCGTACCTCTTTCTTATTATACTAGCAGGCCGTAGGCCTTCGAGGCTATTTCTCTATTGGGTCAAACTAAGAGCTCCTGTAGTTTTTGACTCTCGGGCAGCCCCCGATCTCTTTTGCGCTGCCCGTGCTGATGTCAGCATGCCACGTGTCACGTACCTGCCGTTTATGGTCTGGACGTGACTTCGGTCATGGTCCAGCACCGTTTTAAAGACCGTCGATACTTTTCACCCGTACATCATTCACCTTTCACACCTGTGCAACAATTCCGACCGTCCAGATCATGGAGGCCACCGTCGATGATTATAGCCTAAAATTCGCACTGATGGAATAATCATAACCATGCAATTGGTGACTACCTCAAGTGGCATACGTGTGCAACAATTCTGACCGTCCAAATGGGATTATAACCTAAAACTAGCAGTGATGGAATGAAGCAGGAGGTTTGTAACGCATGTGAACCGGAAGAAGCCAACGAGAAATCAACAAGAATTTATCATAATTCCATGCGATGACCTCTGTGGTTGACTAGTCAAAATTTCGCTAGAAATTTTACATTGACTGTTAGATTGGTGCCGGTTTACACAGGTTAAAATATTATTCGACGTGTAAAATCACTGTTTTAAATTGTTGGTTGGCAGATTTCTACTGATTTAAACAGATGAAAAACTGTTCAATGGATCCAAAATCACATAATATTCAGTTTAAATCTTTGGACACTTTTCTACTGTTTCAACCCTTCGACTCAGCCAATCAACGACAAGTTGATGGACCATGGAATTTTACACGTTTTTCGAATTTTGTTTCCTTATTTAATTAGAACTCGTTATGACGTTTTTTCGAATTTTGTTTTCTTATTTGTTCAAAACTCTTTAATTACGTTTTTATGATTTGTTTAGGATTATTTAAGGGGGTTAAATTCCTTTTTTAATTAACTATCAATTCTATCAATAATATTTCTTAGAAGTTATTCTATTTCTCTTGTGAATTTGAAAAACCTCTTGTGAATTTAAAATTGCCTTGTGAATTTAAGGTGTTTATTGATTGAGGAAGACGATGCTTAATTTCATCACGTCCTCTCTGTGTTAGTTTGATATTCGAGCGAGGTTTTCTCCTTACATTTATGGGTTCTAATGACAAGTCAGGCAACTTTCCCATGGACGGTGCTCTAAAGAATTTTTCTTTAATAACAGCTTTCAAAGTGGTGCAGCAAGAGAATCAGTAAGTCATGCAAGTGCTGCAGGCTGTTATCGATTGCATGATGTAGACTCTGTTGGAAATTATACAGATTGATATAATTTCTGTATAATGTGGGAACCAAAAATTGTAAATAAATCTAAAATATGGACAGGCTGAAGCACGTCTGAAACACTGTCCTTAAAGCGTTATTTGCCCCTACTCAAGTGAATTGAGTATGCTGATAGGTTAAAGACAAATCACTTGTAGGATACGACGAGCCTGGTATGGGTCTACGTTCAGCAAACACGAAGGCCCACCTATTGGAACTCTATTACACTCAGTCTGACAGAAATACAATAAAAGAAAAATCCCAGAAGAAAGAAAAGGAAGAAAATTATGATTTAGACCACTGCATTGGTCAAGTCTTTAGCCACTGGTTCAGTTGAACCGTTCTATACCACACCGTTGGTCTGTTCTTCTTATAAAGATTTAACCGATGCTATCTTGCTAGAATTACTGGAGTATAGAGAGAGTAGTGAGCTGTCTCAATTCGTATGGTAGTGCTGGATTGGGTTGTGAGATGGTTTGGAAATTCATCCAGGCCCTCCTTTTATAGGCTATGGTGGCTGGAGTTATGGTCCAGGAAAATAAATCCAATGACCGTTTTCTAACTGTTGGAGAAAACTAGCCGTTTTCTGACTGTTGTGCATGGGCCATTAATCTGCTGCATGCTGACTATTGTGAGATAACAGCTAGCCGTTTTCTATCTATTGGGCTAGCCATGCAGCAATTTCAGCTGGACCCTGCACTTATGGCACAGTTGTTACAGATTTTCTACAACAACTCTTTTTTCAACCCTCTATTTATTCTGGAGAACTCTCATTCAGTCCTCTAGTCTCTCCTTCACCCAGCCATCTGCCTTAGCCACTTAGTCGTACCGTGACTCGCACACGTCTCGCTCTGGTTCGCGAAGGGAGCGACCCTCTGCGACACGATGCGCACATGCGAAGTGCAAAGTGCGCCATTAGCGCCTCTACAGCCACATTACCTCACATGCCCACGCCCTCGCACCGAGCCCGAGCCCGTGCCCGTGCCCGAGCCCTAGACCGAGACCAAGACTGAGCCCGTGCCCGTGCCCGAGCGCGTGCGCGGGGGTGTTCCAGTGCTACGCACTGGAACACGCAAGGTCCATAGTCCTTGGAATAGGTAAGTAAATATTATAATACTCCACTGTTTTCATTTAAACTACTTTTTCTTCTCTTCCCTTTCCCATGTGGGACTATTATTAAAAAACTCGCAAAAGGTGTTTTTCATACATATTATATATTATATTATATTTATTTTAAAAAATATATTTTATATAAAATCAATATTTTTTGTAACAATCCCCTACTTGATTTTTATAAAGTATATTTTCTCGATTAAACATTCCTGCCAGAATAATCAACTTATATGCATAAAGAAAGATACCTTTCGATTTTAATCTTTTCTTAATGTAAGTATCTCAAAACTCTGTCGAAATGACTGGTAGCCGTAGCGTTAAACCAGTTATTCCTAGATAACAGAGTCGGAGAAACCACACACATATTCATTATGTGTTTGTTAGAGTTCCCACAATCTTCCTCAGCACAATTAGTGGTCATGTACTTATCCTAATTCGTGAACGATCCCGAGAGAAAACTCCTAACTCTCGTGAGCACCATCTCTACGTCCATATAAGTGAAATCCTTCCAGCGTCTCTGTTACTATAAGACACTTGTCCTATAGACTGGATTTCATTAAGAGTTCTAAGACTCAACCCTCTTTCGTAACGCTCAGCACTTATCTATTATGGATGGGGTTTTATAATTTAGTGCTGAAAACTTTTCACATATTAGTGACTTGTTTTTACCCATTAAACCTAAAATTAGAGATTTTTTGACTTTAGGTTAGGTTACCATCACTGGTGGAACTTTAGTTGAAGAGTTTCAACCCCATCCCTCTAGATGTAGTCTTTACTACCTCTCTCGTTAGAGGTTTAATAAAAGGATTTGCTAGGTTATTGCTTCATTTCACATGCTATGATTCCATTTCGAATTAATTGTCTGACATAATCATGTCAAAGACTGATATGTCTAGACTTTTCATTATATGTGCCGCTATAGGCTCTAGCTAATGTGGCTTCACTATCACAATGTAGTGACACAGCCGATATATGCTTTACATAGAAAGGAATTTTTAATAGAAGATCTCTTAGCCACTCAGCCTCTTTGCCTGTTGCAGCCAGGGCTATAAATTCAGACTCCATAGTCGAGTGCGTTATGCAAGTCTGTTTCTTGGATCCCCAAGATACAGCTGCACCTCCTAGGGTGAATACCCACCCTGTAGTAGACTTGTTGTCCCCTGCACTTGATATCCAGCTCGCATCAGTATATCATTCCAATATGGCAGGAAACTCTGAATAAAATAGTCCTAAGTCTTTGGTTGCTTTTAAGTAACCAAGAATTCTACAGATTGCATTCCAGTGTTCAATACTGGGGTTACTAGTAAATCTACTAAGTTTACTCACAGCATATGCGATATCAAGTTTAATGCAATGCATAGCATACATAAGACTCCGTATAGCACTCGTATATTCTAATTGTGTAACTGTTCTTCCAGTATTTTCTTTTAGCTTGATACTTGGATCAAATGAGATTTTTGCTTCATTTATATTTAGATGGTTAAACTTGTGTAGTATCTTCTCAATATAATGAGATTGACACAAAGCATAACCCCCACAATGTTTTTTAACTTTGATACCATCCTAACTTGTCCAAGATCCTTCATTTTAAATACGGAAGATAGAAACCTTTTTGTTTCAGTCACACCTTCCATTTTATTACTTATTATTAACATGTCATCAACATACAGACAAATAATAACGATATATCTACCATTTACTTTAGAATATATGCATTTGTCAGCTACATTATACTTGAAACCATGAGATAGTATTTTTGAATCAAACTTCTCATGCCACTGTTTTAGCGCTTATTTTAATTCATACAAAGATTTAACTAATTTACATACTTTGTTTTCATTTTCTGGTAGAACGAAACCTTCAGGTTGTTTCATGTATACTCCTCATTGAGGTCACCATTCAGGAATGCGATCTTTACATCCATTTGGTAGATGTGAAGATGATGTATAAAAGCTAGCACAAATAATATCTTAATGGATGTTATCCTAGCTGCAGGAGAGTATGTGTCAAAATAATCTATCCATTCTTTTTGTTTAAAACCCTTAACTACTAATCGAGCTTTAAAGGTTTGGATAGTCCCATAAGTGTGATATTTCTTCCTAAATACTCACTTACAACCTATGGGTCTAGAACCTAGAGGTAAGTTTATTAGTTCCATATTTGATTTGACAGTATGGATTCCATTTCATCGTTTATAGCTTTTTTCCAAAAAGCTGAGTCTCTAGAGGATACAGCATCTTTATATGTTTTAGGATCATCTTTTATAGTCATCGCTGTAGGTATTTTTCTAATAACATTTTCTCTATCTCCTTATACAAGATGAAAAATGACACGTTGTGAGTTTATGTAGTCATCTCCTAGACTCTTCTCTATTCTTGTCCTTTGACTCCTACGAGGTTCAACAAGAGCTTCCACTATTTGTGGAGTTGTACTGTCTGGTTCTCTATCAAGAGTTTGGATTTCATTATCTTTTGACTCCAAGGATAGTGAATTCTCAAAGAACTCAACGTCTCTTGATTCTATTATTATATTAGACTCTATATCTAGAAGTCTATATGCTTTACTATTTTGTGCATACCCTACGAAGGCGCACTTAATAGCTCTTGGTCCTAACTTAGTTCTTTTTAGATCAGGAGTTTTGCAGTATGCAAGACACCCCCACACTTTTAAATATCCTAGGTTAGGTTTTCTACCTCTCTATGTTTCATATAGAGATATTTTATATTTTTTAGATGGAATTCTGTTTAGTATATGGCATGCTGCAAGCAGTGCCTCACCCCATAGATTTAGTGGCAACTTTGCTCTTATCAGCATTGAGTTGACCATTTCTACTAATGTTCTATTATTCCTTTCAGCTATTCCATTTTGTTGAGGTGTGTATGACACTGTACATTGATGTATCAGTTCATGTTCTTCACAGAAGTTATCGAATTCATTTGAGAAGTATTCTCCTCCTCTATCACTACGGAGAATTTTTATCTTCTTATTTAGTTGATTCTCTACTTCTGCCTTATATATTTTAAACATGTTCAATGCTTTATCTTTACTCTTTAACAGATAAACATACATATATTTAGAGCAATCATCTATAAAGGTTATGAAGTACTGTTTATCTCCACGAGTAAGAATGCCGTTTAACTCACAGATATCACTATGCACAAGATCCAATACTTGAGACGATCTTTCAACACTTGGAAAATGTTTCTTCGTCATTTTAAATCGTATGCACACTTCACATTTATCGGTTTCATTATCTGTGTATGAGATTAAACCATTCTTAGCCATGAATTTCAAGGTACTATATCCTATATGGGCTAGTCTGTCATGCCACAGTCCAGCGGATTCAACCATATACGCAGAAGTGCTACTTTTATTTAGAGAAAACTTAATCATTCCATTACAAGCATATCTCTTTTCAACAAAATTCTCATCTTTAGACACAATCAGTTTACCTGACTCATACACCAACCTTTTGCTTGGTTTTCCCAGAAGATCCCTAAAAACTAAGTTTCGCCTCATGTCTAGGACATACAGTACATTAGTCAGAATCACTTTTTTTTCAGAAGTGAAATCAGTTCGACAGTTCCTTTGCCGACGACCTTCGATCGGATTTCATTACCCATTTGGACTTCTTGACCATCGGTCAATTCCTCATAGGTTTTGAAGGCTGATTTGTCGTAGCACACATGTACTGTAGCGGTAGTATCATACCACCAACCTGGAACTTTGCCTTGGATGGTATTCACCTCAGTGATCATAGCCACAATATCGCTTTCTTCTACTGTACTTGCCTCGTTTTTAGACTTGCGATATCGGCATACTCAAGCATAGTGCTCGGTTTTCCCACAGACATGGCATGGGCCTTTGAACTTTCTGTTCTTCTTTTGGGCATTTTTCTTGAATTTTCTTTTATTGGGTTTCAGGGAATCGTCCTTCTCGGGATTCTTGTTATTAGTGTTCTTTACTGCATGTACCTTGGATGAGGCATTCCCGTTATCATTCTTTCTGTCGCAGTTATGAAATTCTTCCTCAATTCTAAGGTGTTTCTGAATTTGTTCCAGTGTGTAGTCCTTAATTTTATGCAGCAACTTCTTTCTATAGTCTTTCCACATAAGAGGCAGTTTAGCGATTATAGCCCCGACTTGGAATTATTCGGGAAGATCAATTTTTATCTTTTTGATTTTGTTTACTATTAGCTGCAGTTCTTGGATTTGGGGCAGCAGCGGTTTATTATCTACCATGCTAAAGTCAAAATACCTGACGATGAGAAACTTGTTGGTACCTTCTTTTTCAACCTTATATTTGAACTCCAAAGCAGCCCAGATCTCCTTTGCTGATGATGTCTGTTGGTATAGATTGTACAAGCGGTCGGAGAGCGCGTTCAGAATGTGTCCTCGATATAAAAGTTCGTCTTCGGCTCATTTAGTGCGGGCAGCCACCTATTCAAGTGTGTCTATGTCAGATGCTTCAGGTAGCGCTTGCAGATTTGGATCTAATATGTAATAGATCTTCAGCGCCGTCAAGAGAAATTTTAGCTTGTCTTGCCATCTTATAAAATTGGTTCTATCGAATCGATCAAGACGTATCAAGTCCTGATTCATCAACTTGATGGATGAAACACTATCGGCTTCCATCAAATAACGCTTTAAGATTGTTGAAAATTATACAGATTGATATAATTTCTGTATAATGTGGAAACCAAAAATTGCAAATAAATCTGAAATATGGACAGGCTGAAGCACGTCTGAAACGCTATCCTTAAAGCGTTATTTGCCCCTACTCAAGTGAATTGAGTATGCTGATAGGTTACAGGCAAATCGCTTCTAGGATACAACGAGCCTGGTGTGGGTCTGCATTCAGCAAACACGAAGGCCCACCTATTGGAACTCTATTACACTCAGTCTGGTAGAAATACAATAAAAGAAAAATCCCAGAAGAAAGAAAAAGAAGAAAATTATGATTTAGACCACTGCACTGGTCAAGTCTTCAGCCACTGGTTCAGTTGAACCGTTCTAGACCACACCATTGGTCTGTTCTTCTTGCAAAGGTTTAACCGATGCTATCTTGCTGGAATTACTGGAGTATAGAGAGAGGAGTAGTGAGCTGTCTCAATTCGTATGGTAGTGTTGGATTGGGTTGTGAGATGGTTTGAAAACCCATCCAGGCCCTCGTTTTATAAGCTATGGTGGCTGGGAGTTATGGTCCAGCGAAATAAATCCCATGAACGTTTTCTAGCTGTTGGAGAAAACTAGCCATTTTATGGCCATTTTTTTACTGTTGTGCATGGGCCATTAATCTGCTGCATGCTGACTGTTGTGAGACAACAGCTAGCCGTTTTCTAGCTGCTGGGCTAGCCATGCAGCAATTTCAGCTGGACCCTGCGCTTATGGCATAGGTGTTATAGATTTTCTGAAACAACTCTTTTTTTAGCCCTCTATATATTCTGGAGGACTCTCATTCAGTCTTCTAGTCTCTCCTTCACCCAGCCATCTGCCTTAGCCACTTAGTCGCACCGCGACTCACACACGTCTCGCTCCAGTTCGCGAAGGGAGCGACCCTCTGCGACACGATGCACATGTGCGAAGTGCAAAGTGCGCCACTAGCGCCTCTACAGTCACACTGCCTCGCACGCCCACGCCCTCAGACCGAGCCCATGCCAGTGACCGAGATCGAGACCGAGACTGAGACTGAGCCCGAGCCCGAGCCCGAGCCCGAGGTCCATAGTCCTTGGAATAGGTAAGTAAATATTATAACACTCCATTATTTTCATTTAAACCATTTTTTCTTCTCTTCCCTTTTCCATGTGGGACTATTCTCAAAAAACCCGCAAAAAGTGTTTTTCAAACATATTATATATTATATTATATTTATTTTAAAATATATATTTTATATAAAATCAACATTTTTTGTAACAGACTCTAGGGAAGCTCTATGTTCGTGGTGGTGATCTTCGCCAGGTAGGCATTGAAATTCGTAATCGCACTGATCATAGGGCGATGCTGGTGATGAATCACAGAATCGCACCCTAGAAGGTGGGATCCAGTTACCGGACGAGGCATTGATCGAATAGGTCGGACGGATTATAAATTCAGGATGAAAGTTGATCTTCCTAGTTTCAATGACCACGATAGTCAGGTCCATGGGGGAATCAAACAAGCCGACGAACTCCTCCTTACGCCCTGACGATCCACCCACGAGAGGATTCCCTCCACTGTCCGACGGAAGCGAGCTCGCTCCTCCACGGCCTCCTCCCTCCCCGAAGATTGCACCCCAGAGGGAGGTTCTGCAACCTCCTGGGCCTCAGGAGGAGCTACCTCCACACCCTCATCCACGACTTTTATGACGGTGTGCAAGAAGGGCTGACCTTCCCCTTTCTCTCGGATGAAGTCTTCTGTTTCTTCCTCTTTGGAGCAGGCATGTTGTCCCGAGGGGTGCTCGAACTTAGCATGGAGAAGTACGTCAATACATCAAAAGCATTTTCGAACAAACTTCGAAGTTTAGAGGTTCAGCTAGGGGTCTTACCGAAGGTCGTACTGGTCAGAGCTGTGTCTAAGCCTGACTGGAAGAGTCGCTCTGGTTGGAGAAGTACTCTCCAAGATCTCCTCTCCCAACTTAGGACCTGCGAGTCCCTGATCCGAGTTACCGAGCCACTGCCGAGCAATGACCGGTGTTTAAGGATAGATGTGGAAAAGGACATGCAAATAGAATCAGACGATGAAGGCCGATCAACGGAAGCAAGAATAAACACTACATTGACCTGGCTCGGAGAAGGCTCGGGGGACGAGAGACTGAATCGATCCTGGGTCAACCGTCTTCTAGCATCCGTAAGCCCAAAACCATTTATCCCTCTAGTGCTTATTGGTGGAGGGGGGATCAGTTATCAAGGCCCCGCCGGTATTTCACCATGCAGAAAAGTAATACCAGCCAGGCTGAAGGGTGTTCACTTTTACTTGATACAAGTGGAGGAACTCATCCACTGATAGCTCGGGCTACTCCAGCTCAGTCCATAAAGACTGCAAAGCTAAACAAGTCCCTTCACCCGTTTGGAGTCAGTTGCCCTGGGACCAAGCCAAGGCAAGCCAACAGACGTCAGGCTATTCCCTGAAGTGGGATTCGCAGGCCGCATTGCAGTGCGACTTGGAAAATCGCCATTGTCCCTTTAGGAGGTCGGTCGGGGAGTTTGTCTGCCAAAGGTAGCCAAAGAATCACAGACTCGAGGACATGGTATCCAAGCCTGATATGGACTAACTCTTCCTCGGATAAGGTCGAGGGTACTAGTCCCCATAGATCATCCTCTCCCTCGGGCTCTCCTGCTCTGCCCTCATTGGGTAGGTTGCATGCTTCAATGACTTGTTCAGTCACCAGGGATGCATTCATCTCCTATGTCCCGAGCGTTGTCTCACGTCTGGGAAACAAATTCAACACCCTAGCAGTGGGTGCCGGTCTCTACACTGGGGACCGCTCCAACGCTCTCCTTGACGATGAATACTGGAAAGCGGCATCTGCCATCACCACCAGTGGCAAAGGTGGGTTCGACATTACCCTAAGCCGACTGCTCGTGTAAGACCCGTATCTTAACTTCTACTATTTTGTAGGCTTCCGTGGTCATCCCGGTCAAATTCTGGCGACTCGCGATCGGTTATCGGTGTTTGCGCGCGACCCTAAGATGTGTCCCGTCTATCTGAGTCGGCTTGACCTGAGACTTGTACCAGTGTGATCGCGCCGTCGCCCCGGTTCCGATGCCGCGTCTTACACGCTGATGCAGTACCCTAACCAGGAGATGTGGGCCCGCGTTCAGTTCGAGAAAAATACCACGCATTGCAATTTCCAAGAGAATCTCTACCCTAAACGTCACATCAATCCATCAATCAAAGTTTAATTACAAAACCTTACCTAACCATCCCTTTTTCACCAACAAGGCATGACACCCATTCATTTTTCACCCAAAAGTCAACAAGTACCATCCTCCCTCATCCCATCACCTCTCTCTCTCTCTTACACCTCTCTCTCTCATTTCTCTCTCATTCCAAGCAACCCCCATGAGAGGTAGACGTCTATGGCTCCATGAGAAAAACTAGGTGTGGCCCACCTTCCTACCACCCAATCCAACCCTTAGATCATCATCTCAACCGTCAAAATTGTTCCCTTCGAGCTCTAGATTGCATGGGCAGAAGAAGGAGTTGATCTAGAGGTCTCTCTCTCTCTCTCTCTCTCTCTCTCTCTCTCTCTCTCTTTCTCTCTCTCCTTCCTTTATTTTGTGACCCACTGAATGAGTGTACGTGATGTCTAAACTGTCCATCAAATAGACCCCATGGCCGTCAAAGCCATGTGAGCCCTACCCTCTGGATGATGGAAAAACACAAATATCATATTGATACAAATCAAGTGGGCCATGTTCATGTGGGACCCACCAGTTGTGGTCCCCACACATGGGACCCACCTTGATAAATATATACACGTCCAGCGTCCCTAGACGCACTGGACGTTGTGAAGATTGATCAACTGTGAGGTGTACTCACCGCCAAAAAGGTTGTTGGATTTTAAACTTTTGGGTGGGCCACTCATACAGGCCCCACCTTGATGTATGTCTCTAATCTACACCGTCCATCCTATTCCCTAGATCATTTTAGGCGTTGAGCTGGAAAAAGAAGTCAGTCTGAATCCCTGGCGGGCCATATTGTAGAAAACAATAGTTTTGGGTGAATTCAATTGTTAGGACCTGCTGTGGTGTTCTGTGCATCGAAACACACCCAATATTGGGCTTGTTAGACCCGTCATGCGCCTAGGGACCCAACCAGTGGAGTAGATCCTCCTGATGTGGGCCCCACCTATGATATTCTTTAAAAAAATAATAATATAAAAAAATAAAATAAGTCAACGCTGCTGCTGCTGCTGCTGACGCTAGCAGCGAGCAGCGTCCTGGCGCTGGCAAACGGGCAGGGACAGTGGACCCCACCTCAGGCCCCACCGTGATGCATTTGGGGCATCTACACCGTGCAATTGATGGGTCCCCTTTAGGCATGGGGATTTCCCAAAAATCAACCGTTCACCATACTCAGGTGGTCCACACCATCAACAACAGTGGACCCACCAGATGTATATACTTTATTCACACCGTCCAGAGCCTCTGGATGGTGGAAATCCACCCCATGATGTATGAATTTTCTCCCACGCCGTCCATCCGTCTCTGTTAGTGGACCCCCCCCCCCCCCCCTGAAATGTATGTGTCTACATACCATGCCGTACATCTGTTTTTCTTTGGAGTGGGGCCCACCTAGAGGTATGCGTTGTATCCACCATGCTAGATGTGTTCTTGCCAGACCGTTCAGACCTGCTGGACGTGGGTTGGACGCTGGTGGGCCACCCACGTGGCACCTCACCATGATATATGTGTTTTATCCTGGCCGTCCACCATCCAGACAGTGCTGGACGTGGACCCCAGCATGATATGGGTGTTATATCCAGGCCGTTCGTGGCCCACGTGATGTATGTTTTAGATCCACACCATACACATGAGGGGACCACCGAGATGTATGTGTTTTAAATCCATGCCATCTGTTCGTTTTGCTGGACAACGTTTGGACGGTGCCGATTTACATGGGAATGTTTGATGGTATAGATTTACATAGACAATGTTTGGGTGGTATTGATTCACTTAGACAATGTTTGGTTAGTGTTGATTATCATACGTGGGCCATGTGTGCAGTGATACACATGTTACACCCCGCCTTGATGTATTTATGGTTGCCTTGATTTTGGTGTGGCCCATATGATGAGGCCCACCTTGATATATATTTGTGGCCGTCCATGAGGCCCACTTTGATGTATTTGTGGCCGTCCATGAGGCCCACCTTGATATATATTTGTGGCCGTCCATGAGGCCCACTTTGATGTATTTGTGGCCGTCCATGAGGCCCACCGTGATATATATTTGTGGCTGTCCATGAGGCCCACTTTGATATATTTGTGGCCGTCCATGAGGCCCACCTTGATATACTTGTGACCGTCCATGAGGCCCACCTTGATATATATTTGTGGCCGTCCATGAGGCCCATTTTGATATATTTAAGGTCGTCCATGAGGCCCGCCTTGATGTATTTGTGCCCGTCCATGAGGCCCATTAGTGCGGTCCATTGATGCAGCCCACTTGTTGTGTTTATAGCCCATTGAGGCCCATTGGTGCAGCCCGTGGATGCGGCCCGGTTAATGTAATACTGCTTATTGTGATAAACTTCCAGCCTATGTGATAAGGCCCAATGTGATGTATTCAAGGCTCATGGGTGAAGCCCATTGTGATGTATTCGAGGCCAGTGGGCGTGGCCCATTGTGATTCGTTTGAGGCCCTTGTATGAAACCCAACGTGATAAATGAGGGGCCCATAATGGGGCCCATTGGGATGTATGTGTGGCCGATACGTTGTGTATGAATCCCTTATATGGGCCACTCCTTGGGAACAATGTTGGTTAGATGTCCACATTGATGGGCAATGATGGTTAGATGTCCTCATTGTGACCTTCTCGTGGGCCTTATTAGGCCCATTCTCATCATTCTCTTAGTGGGTTAACCCAATTAGGTGGGCCCCATTCGCCATAAACCGATGGTTTCGTGTTATTGAATTTGATATAACCACGGCTGAGGGCCGATCTTTATGTTATGGTTGATCGGTTGTTCACCTATGGCCCCCTCCTTATTTATATGATGATTATTGTGACCGATTTGCTTGCTCTGATTATCAATCGATCCGATTGTCATGACCGATTTGCCGATTCTGATCATCGATCGATCCGATTGTCGTGACCAATTTGTCGACTCTGATCATCGATCGATCTGATTGTTGTGACCGATTTGCCGACTCTGATTATCGATCAATCTGATTGTCGTGACCGATTTGCCGATTCTGATTATCGATCGATCCGATTGTCGCGACTAATTTACCGACTCTGACTATCGATCGATCCGATTGTCGTGACCAATTTGTCGATTCTAATTATTGATCGATCCGATTGTCATAACCGATTTGTTGATTTTGATTATCAATCGATTCGAATGTCGTGACCGATTTGCCGATTCTGATTAGCGATCGAGGCTGATTATCGTGAACGATTTACCGATTCTAATTATCGATCGATCCCGATTGTCGAGGCCGAGTATCGAAGCTGATTCCGATTGTTGAGGTTGATTTCGATTATCGAGGCCGATTTCGATTGGCAAGGCCGATTGTTGAGACCTATATGATGTATATGCGACCTGTAGTTGAGGCCCATTGTGATGAATTTGAGGCCCATGGGCAAGGCCATTGTGATGTATTCATGGCCCATGGACAAGGCCCATTGTGATGAATTTGAGGCTCATGGGCAAGGCCATTGTGATGTATTCATGGCCCATGGACAAGGCCCATTGTGATGTATTCATGGCCCATGGACAAGGTCCATTGTGATGTATTCGTGGCATATGGACAAGGCCCATTGTGATATGTATTAGGCCCATGATGCATGGCCCATTTGATGTATTTGAGACCCATGTGTAGGGCCCACATGTCATGTATTTGAAGCCCATGAGTAGGGCCCACCTGTTGTGTATATGTGGCTCTTGAGTGAGGCCCATGGTGTTGTATATTTAACCCTTGTGAGATGTCATAGGTCCACTATATGTTAGGCTCTATGTGGGCCATTCCTTGGGGGCAATGTTGGTTAAATGTCTACATTGTAGAGGTCGATTGTCGATGTCGGTTATTGATACTGATTATGAGTATGTGACAGCATAGCATCATGATACATGCTCATACACATCATTTGTATGTTTGTTATGAGATGTGGTTGATCATTGCATATGTCATTGGGCAGGTTGTTATGAGACTCCTTGATAGGCAGAGATTGTCTCACCTGAGCGCATGGTATGCGTAGGAGTGATGCATGATTGGATTGTATGACTCATGCATATTGTATTGTGATCACTGCACGCCCTAGCGACATCAGGGTCATAGCCTCTACAGGTATTTCGTGGATGGCCAGATGGGACACCGAAAATCTGTTCTACATGGGGTGCTATAGATATCCCTATGTGAAAGTCCCTAAACCCTCTTGGTTCTAAAGGTTGCTCTAACGTCTAGACTGAGTGGATGCATGAGCGCATGAGGGCCGTATACCGTTAGGCCGCGTCTCCTACTGTGTCGTGGTCGGTTGGAAGGGGGTACAGCCTTACTTGCCCGAGAGGAGGAGGTAATGCTAGGCTGAGTCTGACCAGCTTGAGGAATGGGTTCGCTATCGACGAGCTGGGCCCGATATTGGCAGGCGGATAATGAGGTCTCTTTCACTCACCTTGTTGTGCGCGATGGGGCGGCAACCTGGTTTGGAGTGTAATAAACCCCGGTGATTTTTCAGAGAGTAATCGTACTGATATGTGGACTTATTGAGCAAGAATTGTAAATTCATTCATTCATTCACTATCCACCTGGGCTGGTGGTGCGTAATTATTTGTTACGTGTACCTTCGCATGGCGATGATTTCGGTTAGGCGCGCGACTAACCTGAGATTAAGAGTTTACTACATTGAGTCTGACTATCCAAATTTAGGTATGGGACTGGTTTGGATAGAAGTCCCTTGTGGTGGACCCCGTAGCCTGCGATACTACGTACTATCATCCCAACTTCACGCTCCAGCATGGTCATTTCATTCGCATCGCATATCACATTGCATCTGCAGTACTTAGCATTTTAGGTTGCTATGCTTCTGCATTATACGACCTAGATACGACTGACGGTATTCGTGGACTCATCAGGATTTGCATATTACATTGCATCATCGACATCTGATATTTGGCTTACTGTCTCCGCATTGCATGGCTGATATGCATTGCTTCATCAGTATATGATATTATTTTCATTATATTTTCGCATCGCATAGCCTAGATAAGGCTGATGGTATTTATAGGCCTATCAGTATGTTTTCCCATTACTCTGATATCGTATGATTCATAATCTTGTTAATATTCTGCTTACTCTGATATCGTATGATTCATGATCTTGTTAATATTTCTGTTTACTCTGATAATTCCTGATCTAGTCAGTATTCTACTTATTCCGATATTATACGAATTATGGATTACCAGTATTTTCGGTATTGTATGATTATGACATTGTATTGAATACTTGACACTTACCTTGTGCACACACTTTCACCACCCACTAAGCTTTCTATAAGCTTATGCACGATAGATGCGTGCAGGTGGCATTAGGTCGCAGCAGCGTTGAGCTTGGAGCATGCAGCAGTCTTCTAGAGCTTGATTTTTTTTATGTATTTCCTTTTCAGCATTGTACTCAAATGATTATATTAGTGGACATGTGATGATGATGTTGCCTTTGTGATTCAGGTAATCTTGTGGTTATGCTTATTGTGAGTTAAATGTACACAAAGAAAAAAAATCCTCCTTGTAGAATCCCAGGATCGGAATCTGGCGTATAGACGCTAGGAGCTGAGAATGGGGTACTACGGAGGCTGTCGACACCGGATTCGGTGATCGGGATTCCTGTGAATCCGATTTCCGGATTTGGGGCGTGACAGCTCGCCCCACTTTTGCCACCAAAAACCCCCTCCCGTGGACTCAAAGAGCTAGACATGGCGATTTTGAATAGAAAAATGAAAGGAGTGGGGAAAAGGAGGCTCATCGAAATTGAGACTGGTGGAATTCTGGTTGGGTTACAATGGGAACGATCGCCGAAAATCGCACAAAGGAGCAGAAAAACAGAAAGGGGAGAAGGTGAGACGCAGATGGGAGTGACCCAAGGGCTAGGGCTTTCCTTATATAGCCACGCCACGTATCAGCCAACTGATGGGCTATTTAATGCTGCATCATACAAACGCCTCCTCGACTACCCCAAGCTGACACGTGGTGTAACCCCATGTGTCACTCAAGCTCGATATTGAGTGCAGCGCCATGCGTCGCTTCCTCATTGATCTACCACTGAAGCAACGGCTTGACAGCCCATGTGACCTCAAGTATTGAACTGACACGTCATAACAGTAAGCTGACACGCTTCGATATTCGCACTAGCCGCCATACCTGGCATTAATGACTACATGACTTGACCTAGTCCATGCATTACCCAACCAACTTCCAACGAACTTACTTCTCGAACTTCCATAGGTCAGCACGATAAGTAAGGGGCGATCACTGTTGGGGGAAAAATGGACAAGTCAATAAGTCAGCTTATGGAATGGACCAACTCTACTAAATTGGCTTAGGCCTATTGAGCATTGAGCCCAACGAGGCCTTTGTGTCCAAAGAGTGTAACCTCTAAGGTGGATGATGCAACTTTAAGGACACTCAAATAGCCCACTAATGAGCCCTCTTTGTGGCCATGTACTATCGACCTAACCCATAGGTCGGTAATAGGTCGATTATGGATTGACCATAGATTAGCCGATTGTCGATTACGGATCGACTACAGATCAGCTACAAGTTGGTTGCGGATCAACTATAGATCGGCTACGAGTTGATTATGGATTGACTATAGGTCGACCGTCGCCTGGCCATAGGCCAACAACACTCCCATCTAACTTACAAAAAGCGAGGGCTGATTCGTTGATCAAGTCTGGGCCCGCCTTGGGTCCCGACCTAAGGCTGACCTAAAAGATTCAGATTATCCTTCAACATCCCGAAAGATCCTTTAAAGATGTCCAAAGGATAATATTGGATCCCAAAAATCTCGAGATTTGTTCATCCCATAGAAATCCCGGATCATGGCCATGAAATCAGAGAAGAGTCCAACCAAAACGATATCCTGGGTTTCTATAAATAGAGATACTTTCCACCATTTAAGGTATATTCACTAAGAAACCCTAATGCTTGATTGATGTCTTTTTTCTGGAGATCCTACCCTACTCATAAGACCTTGATCCTGAATTAGGTATCTGAGAGTCCCCGTACTAGTAGGGCGTCCTTTGTCCCTCTTTAACACTTGTGCAGGTCAGGTCCGGAAAGGACTACTGCAGAGGGTTTGCCGGAAATATGCATCAACAAGTTTCATGGATGATGATTGGATGGATGGGATCATCGGCTTTACGTGCCTTTATATTTTGCGTCAGCCGTCCACCACAATTGTATTATCCGTAGTAACGGACGAAAAAGAAAAAGAACAGTTTTTAAACACCTGAAAACAAAATTTCGAAGAGGGCGAGACGGCCAACATCACCCAAACGCCTGCCCAACAACCTTCTTTTCGTTCTCTTGACGGACGCGTGTTTCCTAGAGTTCTCGTAACCCAAGGATCTGTGGCCCACCTCGATGTCCCCTATGACATCCACCCCGTCCACGTGTTTCAATCGCTCATGTTCGAATGTGAACCAAAACATTGAGCAGATCCAAAACTCAACTGGGGCACACCACAGGAAACGTTGGGAATGGAAACGACCACCACTGAAATCTTCCTGGTATCACCGTGATGTTTAGATGCCATCTAAGCCGTTCAACAGGTGATCCCACCAGGACTAAAGATAATTACAAATATCCGCCTGATTTAAAACCTCTAAGGGCCCAAAGAAGGTTTCAATGTTGAGTGTTTTATCCAGAGTCCCTACAGTCGACGTGCACGGGATTCCGGCCCCTTTTTTTCTTATACTTTTGTTTCTAGATTATAATCGGCTGGAATCTACTTTTCATGACTTAGTCAAAGATAGGCAGCTGACAAATGCGATGGACCATTGTCTATTGGATCCATCTAACCAAATAGAAAATGCACGTGGAGGAGGATTGATTTTATATATATAAAAGGCGGTGGGCTACTGATGGAAAGTAGTCCATGCTCATCGGCGGGCTACCAATCTGGACCTCCAACGGCCAAAAGAGGGCCATGGGTAGAGCAATCGTACGATGAATGTTTAAGCCCTACTTCTATCTTTACTTAATATACTACTTAGGAAATAAAGAACAGCTGAAGTAGTTTCAGCAGAGGGTGCCCCCGTCTCAATGATTTCTGTGTTTTGACCCACTTGAATTTTAAATATGATTAGGTTTTGGGTTCACATGCTAACATTAGACGTCATTAATGAATGAAATCAATATCACATAGGCATTAGGGTAGGCCCCATATAATTTATTAGGAGTTCGGTAAAATGAAAATGATAAAAATACCTTGGTTGAAGACTCATATGTTTTGAATATTAGCTTATTTTAAATTCTCTCATCAAGTACTTGTTGAAGTAAAAATATTTATGGACCACTCGCATTATATATAATAGAAACGTACAAGAAGAACCGAGCATCTGAATAATCCAAGACTAAGCTGTGTCACCATCCACCTCTCTTTAACTGACTTACCCTTACTCTCTTTAATTATATCCTTTTGTTTTACAACCACTTCTACCATTTTTTCCGTACAACTTGCCAAACACTTCCTCTCTCTCATTGAGGCAAAGGGTCCGGTTGGCCCGCAGGCTAGGCGACTTTAGGCCAATATATAGTAAGTATAGATGCATAAACATACGAGGAGTTGGGATATGTTAAGTACCTCAGGTCAGATTCAGCCTGGGCTTGATGAATTTTAAGTGGGTCAGGGTCAGGGTCAGGCCACAAGTAAGTTTTAGACCAGAAGTTTTGGCCTGTTTAATAGCCCACTCAACCCACTGCTATCTATAGAAGTGCCTGTTGGAGTAGCAAGAAATTAAAATTGAAGTGTACTACTCATGCTATCAAAGTTACCAGGTCCATGGTTAAAATGTAGATTTGACCTCAAAACTCTCCTTTTTCCTCCGAAGAAATGCACTCTATTTTCAAATGTTAATGCGTCACTTGAAAGTGAACTGTCAATCCATTAAAATAGAGGCTTGACCGGAGGTTTTCAGTTTCGATGAGTAAAGCTTATCATATGATACAGATGCAGGCTGCATTTGGGGTCAAATTTTTATTAGTTAGATCTTCAGATAACCAAGGATCAAGGCGTTTGGGAATGCAAAATAGTCATCCTCTTTGGCCTGAGAGGGTCGTGATCATTTATAGGCCGCCAACCATTGTGAAACATGATTCCTTGTTTTACTTGTTTGGCTTAGTCAACAGGTTTTTTTTTTTTTTATATGGATATTTACATTACTTATCTTGCATGCGGCGATCCTTTTAGGTAAGACAACTTGAAATGGCATGAAAATAATTATATTTGAAAGCCTATTGACTTAACTTTGCAATAAACCATAATTATGTATTATATCCATGTGGTCCGTCTGAACATGCTTTGGTAGTTTATTTTAGGAAATGATCTAGAAAAATGGGACAAATCAAAAGCTCAAGTGGATCACACCAGAAGAAAGTAATGGGAATAATGACTTCCATGGTTGAAACCTTCTTAGGACCCTCCGTGATGTTTATTTTGTCTTAGAACTTGTTCTTAAGGTCACATTAGGTAGAAGTGGATGAAGGGAAAAATAATATTAGCTTGATCCAATACTTGTGGCTCATAAAAAGTTTTCAAAGGTGAGTGTCATTATCGTCACTGTTTCTTATAGTGTGTTCGGCTTGATCTTTGGATCTATCTATTGGCCTGTTTGATCTTTGGATTTGCTTTATTTTTGGGCTCGTGCTTTGAAATGAGCTAGCAAAACAGACAATATGGATAAAACACATACATCACGGTTGGTTGGTTCCATGGGATCGGGTCAAGTCACCAGGTTATTGGTGTTCATTCTACCCTACCATTTGATGATCTAGACTGTTCATCTAGACGGTCACACTGAATAGGGCCCACATGACAAAAGTCCTGCTAACAAGGGATCCTAAGTGTATATGGGCGCTCTTGGAAATTGCTTTTCTGCACTGTTGTTTCTGAGGTACATATACAGACGTTTAGATCTCGACCATACCCCCAATAATATGTGAGAAAGCTATGCTAAAAACTAGTACAGACCGTTCATCTACGGATAGTGGATAAGTTGAACGGATTAGAAGATACTATCTATTATGTTGAGACCATTGGTTAGACAGTTTATCCTGTCCACTCATTATCTTCAAGACGGCCAATCAATGGCTGGATCACCCAATTGGGTGATTGTTGGGGCAAACCCATTCCATGATATGTCCAAACATATCAATGGCCAGGATCTCTCGTACGAGTTGGACTCATGCACCGCCTGTTTAGACACTGAATGCTTGATAAGCTAGATAAGGTTGGACTTTGTCCTGTCCACTCACTTGTTATCCTCAAGATTTCCCCAGTCAGTGGCTGGGATCATTCAATTGCGGTGATTTTTGGCGTACACCCATTCCTTGATATGGCCAAAGAGATCAAAGGCCTGGATCTCTCATTCGCCTTGGAATCATGCACGGCATGTTTTTATATTGAATGATTGATAAGCTAGATAATATGCCGCTGGGTCCTGTGATGTCCACTATCTTCAACCATGGAAGACCCAAAGCGGCTGGCAACAAATCTCAATTCCCATGTGGGTAGTTATTTTATAGATATTCTAGCTGGGGATGATGCTTGATACGCATGAGGTTAGAAGATGGTACACGTGCTGTGCATTAATTTCAACTAATTCCATTAAATTGTGGAATCCTTATCACTGAGTTACAGTCCCAAAATCAGATTCGTTGAACAATCCCGACCATCAATTCACATGCACTTGTTTGTTGCAATAAGACCATTCGGTATTTTTCACTCCTGTCCACTAATGTCTGGTTCAAATAATTTGGAAGGTTAATTTGAATTACTTACATGTCAAGTGAGCAGATTTTAAACGCCTGCATATCATCATCACACTCCACCAGAGTAGCATTCTCTTTCCATTTTGCTATATAAACTTTGGGAATAACGACACACGTCTAGCTGTTCGGGTCCCATTTATGATGTTTACGTGGAATCCAAACTGCGTAAACGGTGAGACTTCTCTTACTCACGTACATCTAGAAATCATCTTGATTAAAAAAACTCAGGTGGGACAGACATTAGGGACCAATATTGTTGATGTAGATCGGATCGTGGATAGTTTCATGGCTAAGATGGACTAGACAAGGCTTGATCAAAAACAGAGATGATCCGGACCGTCAGAACAAAAAACGGACGTCTCTCGCAATCGGAATGAGCTAGCAAACATACCATATGTGATTTTGGGGTATGACAAGCTACTTTAGCCACCCAACCCTGCTATACCGGGTTGGCATTTCATTCTTACAAAGTTATAGTTTAGTTACGACTCTTCCTCTGTTCAGATTTAGAAATTGCGTCCAACATGAAAAGTGCTTGAGAATAATTAGGAGTATAATATATTCGAGCAAAATAGGACACTTATTATTTTTGGTCAAAAACCATGTGCACGGGTAGGAATCATGACCCTCTATAAATAATAAGTTTACTATTTATAGTAAGCCTTGACTTTGAGTTTTAAGCTGTAGTTTAATTCCCAAACTTTTCCACAGGCTTGGTAGCAATGAGTTATAATCTCGTTTTTCAAATTTAAAAAAATTATTTTCTATTTTCTTTATTTTCCTCATGGATTTCAAATATCTGGATTCGTCACAGTTATCATTGAGGAAGATGGTGCTGGACCTCATCACGCCCGACCCTGCGTCAATCATTCAGCACACCTGAGTTCTGAAATGACCACTTTTTCCGTTCATCGTGGTGGGGCACACTTCATGACAGCGCTAGATGGCATATAAACAACACAGTGGACTCCACATTCCATCTGAAAAATTGTATGGTGCGCTTCATGTATCCAATGTCTCCCATTGTTCTCTTTGGTGTGGCCCACCTGTGTTATGGATAAGGCTGGATTTTGCAGTCAAGGTGAAATTGGTGGGGCACCCCTAATGGATGGGTTGGGTGGTATTCTACATCACGGTGGGCTCCATTCAGTTTTAAAATATAATAGTTGCCATACATTTAATACAATCGCTGGATTGAGAAAGGACGAGAACGGGTGGGCCAGTGCCAGGGTTAGTGACTCCAACGGTGCTCGTACAAACGCCTCACACGTGCTAATGGAGCACATATTAATTTGAAGGATCCTGGACGTTTATCAGAGGGTTCTCGAAGTCCAGGTGTCATGTCTAAAAAGTCAGACTGGCCCACCTATCAGGTGAGTAACACACACGTTGAAAGTGGATCGTTGATTATCGTACGTGTAAGAGGATCCCGTCCCGCCCCGACGTCTCAACTTAAAAAATTCCGCACAGAAGGTTCAAAAATGTCATTTCGGGCTCTTTTCGTTCGCTGAGAGCTAAGTATTGGTTAGATTTGACTAATTCAACCAAAATTTCTGTCAAGATATGCGGCCAACTTTGGACCACTTGTATTCATTTCTTTTAGACGGTAGCGATTTTTCTACATAATTGCCGTGTCGGGGCGTCTGCAAAACCAACGTGGCATCCTCATCCGCTAACACAGGATGTGGAGCCCAGAGTACGTGTAAGCTCTGGTGTGTCCAGCGAGTATGTTCATATTTTTGTCAAGATTCCGAAATCTACTACATTAGTCATCGCGCGGAACGGACCAGAATCATGTGCACCACTTGTTGGAGGAAGTACGTGCAACGTATGAGCTTTTTGGGGCCCAGACTGAAGTTTATGTGACATCTACTCCGTTCAACCGGTTATAAACCTCATATTAACCGTACATATTACAATTCAGAGCTAAAAACACTTGGTGGTCCATGACAAGGGGACATTGTAAAATCATGAGTAAAACCTATAGATTCATTCCATGTGGTGCGCTTTTGCTTTATATAGAGGCAATTTTTTTATGGGTAATCTTATCCTGATGGTGCGAGCCTGATTAACGGGTTGGATGGCCCAAAGAAGGCTTCTATTGTGGGCATCACGATTCCTACTGTCCCATATGGTATGACCCATCTGAGTAATAGAACGTCCTGATTCTTGGGTTGGAGTCTTACCATGATGTAGCCTAATGGATGGGCCGAGTAGATTTCATTAAAAAAAAAACGTCAAGGTGAGCCTGGAGAGATTAGTTGTTGCATGCTCTTAGTAGGAACAGGTGTTGCGTCTATTGCTGCAGGGGATTTTAGTCCGCGCGTGAGACCAAGAAACTAAACGCTACATATCAGCCGGCATTGGCCCCGTATTACCTGCGAGTCTTTTGTGGGGCTCACTACTTCTAGAAGCATAAGACTTCTAGAAGGAGAAGAAAAAAAAGAAGAATTAGGCTAATGACACATAAATGATGTCTCAATCTCCCTTTATCCTCAAGGGAATCAATCTGAACGGTACAATTATAATTCGAATATCCAGTAGGACGGCGGATGCAGCAATTGTTGGACATAGGCTAGTGGGCCCCATTGGTGGGCAATCACTAGTGAGTGTGTCTCAATTTGGCCTCATTTTATAAGATAAGATTGAATAATTTCTAATCTCATCAAAGAACCTCTCTCATGAATAATAAATTAATCAACAACGATAGTAAAAAGAGAAAAGTGATATATTGATGTTTGTTCATTTAGCTTGTTCTTGAAACGATCTAAGTCATAAATCGTAATTCGAGGTCATCTATACTATAGAATTATCAAAATTAGAGGAGTGATTAAACTCTTCTGCTCCAGTAATAGTTGTTGGGGGGGAAAATAGAACAAGTCGATGAGTCGGCTTATAGAATGGACCAACTCTACAGACATGACCCGAACTCACTAGGTGTTGAACTTGACCAATGTCCGCATGTCTGAATCACAAAAAGGAGAGACATGACCCGGACCCCCTAGGCACTGAGCCTAACCGAAGCCTAAATGTCCAAAGCCATGAGGCGAGACCCTAGGGACCCTCAAAGGGCCTCACAGCCCCTCAGTGGCCACATAACGCCGACCTAACCTTAGGTCGGCTACAAATCGGATACAAACCGATCATATCTTAACCCAGCCCTAGTCCGACCTAAATTCTGAGTCGGCCACAGGGCGATCCCTGGTCAGCAAATAGGTCGATCACGGATCGACTGCGCCTCAGCCGATTAAGGATCGGCCATCATCAGTTGACCATAGTAAAGTCGACATGCGAATCGGCTAGCAAAAGCCATCTGAGAATGTCAATGCTCTGAGATTGGTCAGTGGCTAGCCAAGCCCCATTACTTGGTTCTCATTTGATTGCTCATCATCGTATCTCGCCCTAAGCCGAACCAGGGCGTCAGTTCGGTATTAAAGATCTCATTCCGAGATCTTTGAAAGATAATTCCCAATCCTAAAAATCTAGGAATCGAAGATCTCGAGATTATCCAAGATAATGATCAATCCCCTCTAGGGAAGATTCCGAAGCCATTGGATCACATCTCCTCTATAAATAGAGACGCTAAAAGGTAAAAGGTACACACACATTCTCACCCCTAAGCCATTATCATACTATTAGACCCAGAATCCAGGCTTGACTTTGACATCAAATGGTCCCCTGTACAAGCCAGGGTCTCCTTTGTCCTCTTCCTATGCAGGTGTTCGAGTACCAGAAGGGGGTAAAGTGGAAACAATATCAACAGTAGTTAGGTGGACCGCTAGATCTAGACCGTTCATCTTCGACTCTGTGGAGGTCTCATATCATGTAGACCGTTGGATCTTGAGGGCTCACTCTTCCGCACAGACTTACAACAATAACTCAAAAAGTGTCCTATCACGTTTAAGTAGACCCAATCGAGTGTAGCTACCGTGGACAAGCCCTAGCCAAGAACACAAAGTCTACGCATCAGGTGGGTTCTTGGTCATCTTTTATTGAACCCTCCAATTTCCTTACAAGCGTACGGCCCACCTGATGAATGGAGAACAGGCCAGGATTCTCAAAGGCCTGTTCGTAACTATCTGCGTTTTGCATCGATCTGATTTTTGGGATTTGGTCATCCAATCAAAGCACAACTTGAACGGAGCGATCATGGACTAAAACCCACGGTATACAAAGGGCAGACATGCATCTATGTGAAAGGCCTAACCTTTCCTATCCATGTGGGCCACTGGGCCGTTTTGGGTCCGTTAGTGCTTGGAAATAATGTCAAATAGACCAAAAGACTCCCTCGTTGACAGTTGGGTCATATCTTTATTCTCTCCCCAAATGTTTTAAAAGCCAAGGTTTAAAATCGGTTCATTGGGTATTGTATCTTGTATTGTTCACCACTGTTATGGTCCTGGATCATCTAGTATCTAGCTATTTCTGAGTCAATACAACCGTATCGTTCATTGACAATACGTGAATGATACAGGCAATGCGTACTGGTTTCCGATGATACTTCAAATCTTGCTTTAAACCCTTACCCGACCGGGCTGTTGGGACAGGAATGACCGTTTTAAAACAGAAGGATCATATCTTTCATTTTCCCACCTGGTATTCTAAAACCTGGACCAGACGCGGTGGCTTGATTAGTTTGGACCGGTCTAGCCATGATGCAGGGATGAACATGATAAGGTCGATGACCGTCTTCCTCAAGGATAACTACTCCAAATCCATGGAACTTCTCTGGACTCCTTGTAGAAATTTTTTGAATCCACGAGGAAAAAAAATATAAATTCTATAAAATTCATAATTTGATCGATGATGATTGAAATAAACAAGTTCACAACCCTTTAAGCGGAGATACTAAGCAATGAGAGAAATTTCAGAATTAAACTACGACTCTTAGAATTCACAACTTACTATAGGTAGTAAACTTGCTACTTAGACAGTCGTGATGTCTATTAGTGCACAGGATTTTCAGCTAAAAATAGTTAGTAAAAATGGAATTAAAATAGGAAAATGACCGTCGATCCAATGATATTTCGCAAATCTGGCTTGCGGAACCCGGCGTAGCAGGTTGGGTGGCTAAAGTAGCTCGTCTCACTCCAAAATTATATATTTTAGGACTGTGAGATAGGTCTAGATCACTTCTATTGTTGACTAAGCCTTTTTTCATTCATCTTGGCCATGAAATTGTCCAGGACCCACTCTACATCAAGCAAAACAGGTGCATTACTTGAACCCAGGTTGTTAATTTTGTTGCCAATCTTGAGCTTTCCCCTGTATAAGTTTTCTTTGTTAGTTGACTTGTAGGTGGAGGGACATTGGTGGGTTCGCCAGGCTAGTCCGAGCATGGTTTTTTGACTTGGTGACTCAGCTTGATTCATTCAGTTCCAGTTTTGCAAGGACTCGCTCGTGTCAGGGTTAAATGGGTCTTGCTCACCCAAGCCAGGATTGTGTCCGGGGGACTTATGGTAGCTGGTACCTGTGTGACCTGTCATTACTGAAAATCAAGTCGACTCAGTTGAGTCGGATATGACTCGGACGAGTCGTCAAACCCCATCTCCTACTTGCAAGTCATGTTCATGGAAGGGCCCACCTGATAAGTGGCTCAGCCTGGCACCACACACCTGCAGATCACTACTTCAATTTACACGCGCGAATAGCCTCAATGCCTCATTCATTTCTCTATCCAGTTCCATAGCCGCCCACGTGCAAAATCCTCCCCAATGGGCCCTAAGGCAACTAATCAAATAAACAAAGAGGTAGCCAGCCCTCTGTAAGTCCTTGTAAAATAAGTCCATGCTACAAGATATTTACCTCCATAAAAGAGGTTATTCATTAGCTGCCAAATCACTAATTAGCTTAACCAAAATTCATGCATATTCAATTGGTGCGCCACACCATATAAAATAAGTGGCCACCACTCAAAAACTTCCAAATTCACGTGGCGGCGCCACATTTGATGGTGGGATCAGCTTGAACTTTGTGATGTCCCAACTTTACAGTGGGGTGGCAGGCAAATGTGCAACCTTGGCAAAATTAAGTGCTGAATAAGCTTATTACAAGAGAACTTAGAGAGTAACCAGCTTTGTAAATAAAATGCCAACATACCAAGTGTTGGGGAGAAAATCTAAGTCGATAAGTCGGCTTATAGAATGGACCAATTCTACTAATATGGCCCGGATCACTAGGCGCTGAGCTGACCGATGCCCACATGTTTCGAGCTAAAAGGCGAGACCTCCAAGGAGGTCGATACACCTTCAAGAACACTCAAAGAGCCCATCAGGGGTCATTTAATACTGACCCAATTCCTAGGTCGGCTGTAGATCATGTATAGGCCAATGGGCCGACCAGACCTTAGCCCGACCCACAGCCGACCTACCCTCTCGGTCAGTTATCGGTCGGCGCTCGATTAACAATAAGTTAATTATGGATCAACCATGTCCTACTTAAATAGTTAGTTTAGGGTTGGCCATTTTCAGTCGGCCATAACATGGTCAGCGTCGGAATCGGTCAACATGAGCCATCTGGATATATCGACACTATATGGTCGATTGACGATCGGGAAGTGAATTTCGATCCTTCCAAACCAAGCTTCGTCGGGTACACCTTTTTGGATATTTGTCGTCAGAGTTGAGTCAGAACCAAGCCAGAAACTTGGCTCAATATTGAAGATCCACCTTCTGAAATTCTCGAAAGATAACCTCCAATCCCAAAAATTTAGGAGATCGAAGATCTCGGAGTCTTCCCGAATGATGATCAATCCCCTCCAAGGAAGATCTCGCAATCACGGGATCACATCTCCTCTATAAATAGGAGACGCCCAATGGTGAAAGGTACACAGACATCCTTACCCCTAAACCTCTAATACCATTCGTAGACCCATATTCCAGGCTTGACTTAGGCATTAGAGGGTCCCCCGTATTAGCCAGGGTCTCCTTTGTCCTCTTCCTGTGCAGGTATTCAAGCAATAAAGGGGGTGAGCCGGAAACAGCATTAACAGTTTGGCGTCGTCTGTGGGAATCGACATTATAAGTTGTTTTCCTCTATCAGAAGCACTGTAACACCTGCCATGGTTAGAGGGAAAAAAAAAGGCCATACCCCTCCCAAGGAGGTTCCAATTGTAGCCCTGCCTATAGTAGATCGCACCCTCGATCGACCAGAGCGACAAAGGAGCCACAAGGGAACACCGGTTCGCTAGGCGACCTTTGGTTCGACCAAGCGCGCTCAACGGAACCGATGAGGGAACGGGCGACAGGATACATTAGAGAGAGAGGTTGGAGACATTAAAGCCAATCTGAACTATATGAGGGAAATGCTGAAGAAAATGTAGCTTCGGTACATGCAGGAGCTTGACCAGAGGGAGCGACGGTTAAGCGATGTTCAACAATTCACCAATTCTCATTCGTTCGCCCTGTGAACCGCTCCTCAGCCAACCTTGCATCAAGATCTGACCGATCCCGCTCTGACACATGTCTCGGGAACAGCCCCTCTGCCTGCTTCCGATCTACGGCATGAGATAGATCGGAGAAGGCGCAGTTGACTACCGACCGAAGGAACAATCGACAGTGAAGAACCATAGTAAACTGAGATCTAAAATATGCAGAAATAGATTGCGGACCTGAAGCAGAGTCGTCCGATTAATCCATCGGGACTGGAGGAGATAGAATCCCCATTCGTGGCCGATGTCATGCAAGCTCGGCTACTAGACCAGTTTCGCCTACCTCAGATTGTTCCTTTCACTGGCAAAGCTGACCCAACAGAGCATATAGAGTCTTTTCGGACCTATATAGAATTGCACAATGCCTTGGACGCCATAATATGCCGAGCCTTCTCACTCATCCTGGCTGATGTTACTCGACTTTGGTTCAAACAATTGAAGCCGATGTCCATTAGCTCGTTCGCCGAGCTCAGCGAGGTGTTCGTCACGAACTTTATTAGAGGTAAGAAAAGGCTCAAGGCATCCGCGCATCTGAACAACAGTCCAAAAGGAAGGAGAGCTCCTTAAGGACTACATTAAGCGCTTCAATCTTGAAGCCCTGCAAATTCGGAAGCATTTGAACGAAACAACTCTCAACTCTATCATGCAAGGGGTAAGAGACAAGCAATTACTCTTATCCTTAGATAAGAACCCTCCATCGATGCTAGCCGAGTTCATGGCCCGATCACAAAAATATGCCAACGCCGAGGAAACCAGGATCTTACGTGAAGCAGCCTAAAACAGGGATGCCCCGACAAAAGAATCAACAACAAAAGAGGCTAGCTCGGCCAATGCCAGTAAAAAGTGGAAAGACGATCGGCCTCGGGACAAGGGAAGGTCGAATAAGCGACCTGACAACAAGTTCACCAACTACACTCCGCTCAATAAACCTCAGGAGCAAGTCCTAATGGAAATTAAGGGTGAACGCTTCGTCAACTGGCAGAACAAACTAAAAGGAAATCCCGATCGGCGAAACAGGAACAAGTATTGTCATTTCTATCGTGATCATGGACACAATACTAGTGACTTCTACTACTTAAAGCAAGAGATTGAAAGGCTCATTCGTGAAGGTCACTTTGGTGAGCACATAAACCAAGGAGCCGATAGAACCATGACTACGGAAGAACGCCTGAACGATAACCGACCTACAAAGGAGATCTGAACCATCGTTGGGGTCATAAGGGTGGAGGCGACTCGAACAATGCTCAGAAAAACCATGTAAAGAGCATTAGTCAGCTTGAGTCCGAGATCATGGTCTTAGCTCAACCCTCAAAGGAGAGAAAACTAGAAAAATACCGCATAACGTTCACGAAAGAAGACGCCCGAGGCGTCTATCATCCACATGACGATGCCTTGGTCGTCACCGTCACCATCGCGAACTGCAAAGTTTTCAGGGTCTTCATCAACACAAGGTCATCCGCAGACGTGTTGTTCACCCAGGCGTTAACAAGATGAGCATCGAACGGTCCGTATTACGACCCGTGAGAACTTCTCTAATTGGTTTCTCAGGCGGACAGGTCCTCCCTAAGGGAACCATCCAACTCCCCCTCATTGCCGGGGATGCGTCGAGCCAAGCGTCGGTTATGGTCGACTTCTTGGTAGTCGACTAATCTTCTGTCTATAATGCTATCCTCGGCCGACCCTCACTATGCCTTCTTCGAGCCATCGTCTCGACGTACCATCCCTCCATGAAATTTCCGACCAAGTTAGGAGTTCGGATCGTCAAAGGAGATCAGCACGATACTCAACGATGTTATGCTACAGCTCTAAAAGACCCATCCGAGTGTTGAGGATCAAATATTGCATATCAGACCCAGTTATTGCCTGGATTTATGAACATGGTACCGTTTAATAGCCCATTTTAATCATGTTTGTGTTGCAAGGTGTAATTGCGAGCTTGGACTGGATCGAGATGCTAAAAGCACGGATTTAATGTTTAGAATGCACCAAGGTAAGGGACGGACTCCAAGGGACCAAGATTGACGAAATTACACACCAGGGATCCGAGGAAATAAAATCGTTCACGTTAAAGAGGCCCAAAACTGGCGCAGAATGCAAGATCACAGGGTTCTCGCCATTTGATTGGCTCGAAACTTCATACATGGGATTGGGACCATAAATCAACCGTGCACGTTGAATTTCATCTGTTCTATCCCTGTGGAAGTGGCCCAACAGACAGATCAGCCCCTAAAACTCTGATTTTGGGCCCACCTGCTATCTGGATATGCTTCAAAATTGGTATCAATGCGTTAAATGAGATGAGAATACAGATGGACGGAGCGGATTTCTCACCATCTTCTAGGGACCTCATGTACATCATGTGTACACGGTAGACAAGTGCACTAGCCGTGCACTAAAACTCTCAAAGTCGGTCAACACACGCTGACCGACTCCATCTTCTCCAAACTAAAAAAAAGACAGCGTCCTACCATCGTCCTTCGGTTTTCACCAGTGGACCCCACTCATCATCCGTTTACAAGATCTGGACCGTCCATCGCGTCCAGAGGGGAGCCTGGATCCCCGCCTAGGTGTCCTTCTATTCCCATATGTGCACACACGTGTAAATAGCGATCAAACGCAGGATGGACGGTGAAAGAAAAGATTCAATGGGCCGAACCAAAAGACATACAAAAATATCCTTTTCCAGCTAGTTTTTCGAGAGGAACGCAATGAACGGATTGGATTTTCCTTCTGAGGTCAATCTGGGACCCACCAGCCATCACAGCGCTGAATGCGCAGGCTCTGTTTCGCAACAGAGCCTGCCGACGAATCTTGTGGGCCACCACCGTACACCAACGATCTAATTCGGACTGTCTATCAGGAGCCTACGTGCCCTCTCATCCAAGCCTAGGTGACCAAATTTCAGAAGACAATGAAGATCAGTTTTCAAACTGTCTAAAAGAAGACGAACGGTGCAAGAAAAATTTCTGTGGGCCACACCGAATGCAAGCCATACCACTTCATTTCTAACTAATGTTTCGTTCTTCATCTAATGAACGGCTTGGATTCTTCCGCCGATATCAGGAATGGGCCCCACCAAACAGCCAGCATAGGTTCTCTTACGCACATTGCTTTGTGTAAGGAAAACGCATGCCTACTGCGTTGCGTAAAGAAAACGCATGTAGGAAGTTCTCCGACTCCAGCAGGATCTGACCTAGCTACTGCCTTCATTGCCTATAAAAGTAAGAGAAAGAGAGAGCAGATTTATTCTGGATCGAAGCTTGGCTTGGGTTGGACGTGGAGCACAGAGACAGAAAGTGGAATTGTTTTATTTATTTATTTTTCTTTTTGTTTATGTTATTTTTTGGAATTAGCCTAATCATGTGGCTAGGCTAAACCTCTTAGCTAGCGAGATGGGAGACTCCATTTTATGCTAGTAATTTAATTTAAATTTATAAACTGACTTTGATTTTAGTTTGATAATTAAGGGAATGCTTTTAATTTTTAATGATCTGTTGTGACTGAAATTACAATGGGTCTATAATGGTTTTGAGTATTTCTTTTTTCTTATTGTGATTATGACGTCAGGAAGTCCTGTTGTTCGCCATCGTCTCTTGGGCATGGTTGGATGACGGAACCCTTCCTAACCTTCATAGCATGTTGATTGGTTGGTAATTATTTAATTATGTTGTTTGCTTTGTCTCCTGGGCATGGTTTGGTGATGGAATCCATTCTAATTCATATACCTTTCATCTCGTGAAAACCAGATCAAGTAAGTTCAGTTTAATTTCCATGGTTCTTGATGCAGGCAGAAGATCTCCTTGATCTCTACAAGTGGATCCTCTGAATCCCTAGTTTCATACTTTGAATCTACATATTTTAGTTTACTATTTCATTATAATTCCTCAAATCCACCTGATTTAGATTTTATTTTATTCTAGTTCTAGTTCTAGCTATTTTTAGATTACGTACAGGTTTCAGTCCCTTGGGATTCGACCTCGGTCTCACCGAGTTTATTACTACATCACAACCCTATACTTGGGGAGTGAACAAGTTTTAGCGACGATCGAGTCCCTGGATCCTCGCGACGAGTCGTCTGAACGAGGCCAACCGGTAGAAGACCTTGTCGAAATACCACTGGACGAATCCGACGTCTCTAAAACCGTCCAAATTGGCTCGTCCTTGACACCACCGTTAAAGGATAAGCTGATCTCTCTGCTATGACAATATGCTGACATTTTTGCATGGTTACACGAAGACATGCTGAGGATCGACCCTTCATTCATCACTCATCGCCTCAACATCGATTCGACCCATAAGCCGATCAGATAGAAGCGACCCACCCTCGTCCCCGAGAGATATGCAGTGATCGAGGAGGAGGTCAGCAAGCTCCTCAAGGCTAAGTTTGTCGAGGAAGTGTACTACCCCGACTGGGTAGCTAACGTCGTGCTTGTCAAAAAGGCTAACGGAAAGTGGCAGGTCTGCATAAACTATATCGACCTAAATAAAGCCTATCCAAAGGACAATTTCTCTCTTCCTAGAATCAACCAGTTAGTCGACAGTACTGCGAGGCACGAGTTACTTAGTTTTATGGATGCTTATTTAAGTTATAACCAAATTGTAATGCACCCATTTGATAAATCAAAAACCACCTTTGTTTTCGACAAATGTCTTTATTGTTACCGAGTGATGTCATTTGGGTTAAATAATGCAGGAGCGACCTACCAAAGGTTGGTCAATAAGATGTTCGTTTGCCAGATTGAGCCAGCAATGGTAGTATACATCGAGGACAGATCATATAACCAATCTTGAGGTGTTTCTCATCCTTCAGAAATACCATATGAGGCTGAACTTGAGCAAGTGTGCATTTGGCGTAAGCTCGGACAAGTTTCTCGATTTTCTGGTCAGCCAACGAGGAATCGAGGCAAATTCCGAGAAGATTCAGGCCCTGCTCAACATGAACTCACCGAAGACGATCAAAGACATCTAGAGACTGACTAGAAGAGTTGTTGCGCTCAACCGTTTCATGTCCCGAGCCATAGATAAATGCCTCTCCTTCTTTAAGTAGTTGAAGGGTCGACAAATGGTAAACTGAACAGAGGAATGCGAAGCAGCCCTCCAGTAGCTAAAAAAATTTAGGATCGCTGCCCTTGCTCTCTAAGCTCAAGTCAGGCGAGATGCTACTGATCTACTTAGCATTATCTGACGCAGTAGTAAGCTCGACCCTAATTCGCGAACACAAAGGAAAATAATTCCTAGTTTATTACGTTAGCAAAGCCCTCATTCCAACAGAAATGAGGTATCTAACCTTAGAAAAAATGATCGTAGCGCTAGTCATCTCTTTTCGATGCCGGCGGCCATACTTCCAGGCTCATTCGATCATCGTCCTGGTCGACCAACCACTGCGACAAATACTACAAAAACTGGAAGCGTCAGGATACCTCACTAAATGGGCGATCGAACTAAGCGAGTTCGACATCCAGTACAAGTCCAGAGCGATGATCAAAGGCCAAGCTGGGGCCAATTTCATCATTGAAGTCACACAGCAATCTGAGCTAGTCATATTCAACTCACCCGGAGAGTTAGGTCATTCACAAAATCAAGAAAAATCTGAGCTCGCTTCACTTCTCGCCCTACCTTGCTGGTGCCTTAATGTCAATGACTCATCCAACTCTACAACAAGCGGGGCAGGGGTCGTCCTAGAAACATCTGATCACACCTACATATAGTATGCATTGAGATCTGGATTTCAAGCCTCTAATAACATGGTAGAATATAAAACATTACTCCTCGGGCTTCGCTTGACAGCCAGTTTTGGAGTCACTCACCTCGACGTATAAGTGATTCACAGTCGAGCGTTGATGAGACCGACTCCATGGCCGTGCTCCCCATTGACTTGGGACCTACGTGGGTCGATCCTATCATTCGGTATATCGAGACTGGCGAGCTGCCTGAGTATCGAGCAAAAGCCCGATGATTGAAAATTTAAGCCGCTTGGTACACTATGCTCAATGGAATATTATACAAGAAAGGATTCTTTGCACCCCTCCTAAGATGTTTGTAACCCGACGAAGCTGAATATGTCCTAAGGGAGATTCACAAAGGTATCTGTGGAAACCACTCTAGAGGGCAATCCCTAGCTCATAAGGTGGTACGAAAAGGCTATTACTAGCCGACCATCTAGCATGATGCACGAAAGCTTATCCTGAGCTATGACAAATGCCAAAGGTTCATAACTATTCCTCGGCAACTACCAGAGGAGCTTACCCCTATGGCTGGCCCATGGCCCTTTGCGCAATGGGGATTGACATCATCGGACCTCTCCCCACAGGGAAAGGTCAATGGGGATTGACATCATCGAACCTCTCCCCATCCAGCATGATGCACGAAAGCTTGTCCTGAGCTGTGACAAATGCCAAAGGTTCACAACCATTCCTCGGCAACTACCAGAGGAGCTTACCCCTATGGCTGGCCCATAGCCCTTTGCGTAATGGAGATTGACATCATCGGACCTCTCCCCACAGGGAAAGGTCAGACCAAGTTCACCATCGTCGCTGTAGACTACTTCACCAAATAGGCTGAGGTCGAGCCATTGGTCAAGATAACCAAGCAAAAAATTACAGACTTTATTTGGAAGAATATTATCTGCCGTTTTGGGATGCCTCGGACTATCATCTCTGACAATGAGAAGTAGTTCGACAGCAAGCAATACCAAGAGATGTGCAAAAATCTTGGGATAAAAAATGTATACTCGTCTCCGTGCCATCCCCAGGTAAACGGACAAGTTGAGGCAGTCAATAAAATCATTAAGAAACATCTTCAAACCAAACTCGACAGAGTAAAAGGAGCTTGGGATGAGGAATTCCCCAAGGTTTTATGGGCTTACCGAACCATAGCCCAGACTGTGATAGGAGAAATCCCGTTCTCTCTAGCGTATGGATCGGAGGCAATCACCCCTGTGGAGATCAGATTGTCGACCGCCCGAGTAAGCTCATTCGACGAGAAAGACAACTAGGAGCTATTGGTGCCCAGCCTCAACCTTATAGAAGAACAGAAAGAACAAACTCGGCTCTGAACGATCGTCCGTCAGCAGCAAGTGTCTCGATTCTACAATGCTCGAGTCAAAGTAAGAAGATTCTGAGTGGGGGACTTAGTCCTCCGGAAGACATTTCAAAATACCAATGAGGTTAGCTGATATAGAGCAGGTCGCGAACAGTTACATGACCAAGATGGATCAGAAAAGTCCCAGTTGACGACAGAAGTGATCCAGACCATCGGACCTTAAATCGGGCGTATTTCGCAATCCGGAATGAGTTATCTGACATAAAATATATGATTTTGGGGTACTTTAGTCAATCAACTCTGCTACACCGGGTTACCCAAGATGGATTTGCAAAATACCACCAGATCGACGGTCGTTTCCCTATTTTAATTTCGTTTTTACTATAAATAGTAAGTGTTAGTTTGATTATAACTCTTCATCTGTTGGGCATTATGAGTTGCGTCCAACATAAAAAGAGCTTAGAAAAAAATTAAGAGAATAGCTTGGTAAAACCAAATAGGACACTTACTATTTTTGGCTGAAAACCTTGCGCATTAGTAGACATCACGACCGTCTATAAATAGTAAGTTTACTATTTATAGTAAGTCGCGAATTCTAGGAGTTTTAGTTGTAATTTGATTCTGATTTCTTTCCCATTGCTTGGTACCCCTATTTAAAGGGTTGTGAACTCGTTTTTATTTATTTCATTAATCAATTTTGAATTTATTAGACTTTATTTATATTTTCTGCTTCTTTTCTTGTGGATTCGAGAAGTCTCTGTGAGGAGTCCAGAGAAGTTCCGTGGATTCGAAATAGTTATCCTCTTGAGGAAGATGGTGCTTAACCTCACGTCCTTCCCTGCGTCATCGGCGCAGGTACATTAGGGCCCAACTGGGAAGGACCCTACGTGATAGCAAGCACCGTTCGACCTAATACATATCAATTGAAAGATCTAACCGGCCAACTATTGCCTCATCCTTGGAATGCCAAACATCTCAAAATCTACTATCCCTAAGTAGGCCGACGGACGATCACTGCACAACTTTCATAGATAAACATGCGCGGATAACTATGTAAATTAGACAATTGAATGCGAAAATTTCTTTAGGAATATGTTTTCATTGATCAGATTGAAAAGTTACATCAGCATTTACATTGATATTAAATTGACAAAAACAACAAAAGTACATAATGTCGAGGGTGGACGACGCTCGCTTCTACAGATGCTCTCGAGCTCGGCACTTGGCATGCTTGAAATGCCTGAAGTAGATGTGGGGAGTAAAAAGAAATTTTACACCACAAAGCTAACTTCAAGGCTCGGCCACCTCATCAAGAGCTAGCTCAGGAGCAACCGAAGAAGCCACCTTAGGAGTCACCTCGACAGCCTCCTCGTCGCCGGAACTGTCAGATCCCGACTCACTCTCGTTGAAGCAGGAAAGGTCGAACTTGGGAAAGCTCTCCTTCATCGCCTTCACGCACTCGGCATAACCTTGACGAAAGAGAGTATTCCTCTTGTCCTTGAATGCTTAGGACGATTGATATTTCGTCACAGCATCCCTCTGTGCGATGACAAGAGCAGCCTTGGTCTCCGCCCTTATCCGATTGGCCTTGTCACATGTTTTGACAAGCTCTGCCTGACATTTATTATATGCCGCTCTAACCTCTTCTAATCGCGAGGCTAGGCGGGCTCGCTCTATTGCAGACTCCTTGACGGCGACCCTTGTTGCCTCTAGCTTGACCTCCGAAGAAGCAGCCCTAGCCTCAGCTAACGGCAACCGAGCTTCAGCCTCTGTAGCCCATCTATTAACTTTGGCAAGCTTGACATGGGCCCTCAGCGTGCATGGCGTGAACTGCATAAGAAAAAAGAAAGATCAACATTAAGGAGATAGGGGCCGAATGAATAAAATATAAATATGGTCACTATCTTACTTCAAGGAGCATCGTCATTATCTTGGCGAGCGTCTGCTTCATGGGAGATCCGAAGAGGCCGACGAATTCCTCCTCAACCCCCTGACGACTCACCCAGGGGAGAATCCCTTCGACATAACGACGGAAGATCCCCCTCTCTTCCTTAGCTGCCTCCCTTCTTGGAGGCTCCTCTTCTTTCTTCCTCTGGGGGACCTGCTCTGCAATAGGTCCTAGCTTGGAAACCTCACGAGGCTTAGGAGGAACTGCCTTCACCACCTCCGTACCCTTGTCCACGACCTCTATGACGGTCGGGTACGGAGGGGCAGCCTTCCCCTTACTCTTGGAGGACGTCTTCTGCCTCTTTGAAGCCCGAGAGTCATCCCAAGGAGGAGCTCTAACCTTGGAGGACGGAAGACAGGCCGAGATTCAGACATCTCTGCATTAAAAGATATAACAGCATTAGCGACCAAAGAAAAAATTCTCTCAAGTTCAGATCGTCAGTCATGAGTCGTACCTGTCAAAGCTATGTCCAGGCCCGACTGAAGGAGACGCTCCAGTTGGAGAAGCCTTCTCCAAGATCTTCTCTCCGGGCTCAGAGCTCTCAAGTCTCTAATTTGAGCTAAAGAGTTAGAGCCGAGCTTCGCCGGTTGCTTTGGGACAACTGAAAAAGACGATGTTCAAACTGTCAGAAGACGTAAAAAGAAGACTTAGCTGACCGACGCGACGAAGAAATTAGTGTTAAGTCACCTGGCTGGGAGAAGGCTCGGGGGACGAAAGGCATGAATGGCCTTGGCTCGGCCATCTCCTAGCTTCCACAAGCCTAAAACCACCGATCGCTACAGTTTTTTTTGGAGGAAGGAGGGTTAGTTAGCAGCGCCCCGCCAGTATTCCGCCAAGAGTAGACATAGTACTAGTCGGGTTGCTAAGGATTCAGCCATACTTGGTACAGATGGAGGAGCTCGTCCATGGTCAGCTCGGGCTATTCCGTCTTAGCCTATAGAACCACGCAGCCGAACAAGTCCCTCCACCCGTTTGGGGTAATTTGCCTCAGGGCTAGGTCGAGGCTACCCAGGAGATGTCGAGTGTTGAGGGTCAAATATTGCATATCAGACCCAGTTATTACATGAATTTACAAGCATGATACCGTTTAAATAGCCTGATTTAATCGTGTTTGTGATGCAGAGTGTATTTACAAGCATGAACTGAAAATTGGTGCTCAAACTATGGATTTAACGCTCTGATGACACCCAAGGTAAGGGACGGACTCCAGGGGACCAAGATCGATGGAATTACACACTAGGGATCCGAGGAAATCAAGCCATTCACGTTAAAGAGGCCCGAAATTGGTGAAAAATGCAAGATCACATAGTTCTCATCATCTGATTGGCTCAAAACTTTATACATGGCCTGAGGGCCATAAATTAACCATACATATCAAATTTCAGCCCTCGGATCACTATGAAAGTGCCCCAACTGACAGATCAGCCCATAAACTGTTGATTCTGGGCCCACCTGATATCTGGAACTGTCTCAACTTTGGTCTCGGCGGTTTAAATAAGATGAGGAAACAAATGGATGGATCGGATCTTGCATATACATTACAGTGGGCCCCGTATAACCAGCGTGTGTACATGAGGTACACACGTGCCGAGCCGCACCAAACCACGTAAGGCGGGTCAGCGCTGCTGACCCGCATCTTCTTCCCAAAAACGGCAACTGCCGTTTCACGCTATATAACAGACGGACGCTGTTCATTTTTGCGGACGCTGGTGGGCCTCACAGAGAGTACGTACGGACAATCCAAACCGTCCATCGTGTAGAGGGCCTCGACTACTACAAAACCTTGCTGAACTTTTAGACCCATGCAAGCACACGTGCGCGATACAAAGGCCACAAACAGGCGGTCCTGCGACGTTCAAAATAATTTTTGGGGTGATTTCTTCTCTGGGCCGCGTCAATGGACGTTCAAAACCACCCATTCTTGACCGAAATTTCATCCTGAATCCAATGGACGGGGTGAATTTCTTAGAAAATACCTCTGTGGGGCCCACCGATCACGTCAGCGCCGGACGTGCGAAAGGCTACGCACGTCTACGAAATCGGATTTTCCAGGCAGTTGTGGCCCACCATCTTTGATTATATGGCAGATCTGAACCGTCCATCGTGTAGGCCAGCCAAAATACTTCCAAGAGACGCTGATTTTATAGGATAACGCAAGGAACACAAGAGTTATGAAGTCCCGAACTTGGCTGCGAAAAGGCTTTCGCTGCGCGTGCGATAACTTCCCAAATCCGATTTCCACCACTCCAAAAGCTATAAAAAGAGTTCCAAACGTGGAGAAGAGGGTATGCTTGAATAGGGGACGTCAGATAGAGAAAGAGAGGCGGAGAGAGAAGTGTTTAAAATTTTTATGTATTTTTTCTTTATTTTTTTTCTTTTTCCTATGATTATGTTAGGCTAAATCTCTTAGCTAGGGCTAAGAGGTGAAGCTTGTGGCATGATGGGAGCTTCTACAGGTTTGATTTAAACTGAACTGATTGACTCTGTTTTGATTTAAGAAATTCTTTTAGTCATTAATGGTTTGTTGTGATTTAAATTACAGTAGATCTGTGATGGCTTGAATAATTCCTTTCCTTTTATTTTGATGTTCGGAAACTCTGTTGTTCGCCATCATCTCATAGACATGGTTGGATGATGGAATCCTTCTTAACACTCATACATCTTTTAGTTGGTTATGGATTGGTCTAAGTTCTGTTGTTTACCTTGTCTCTTAGGCATGGATTTGTGATGGAATCATACCTAATTCTTATACCTTTCATCTCTTGAAAACTGTATCAAGTAAGTTCAGTATAATATCCATGAAGCAGGCATAAGATCTCCCTGATCTCTACAAGTGGATCCTCTGAATCCTTAGTTCCCTTTCTCTGAATTCTTTAAGTTTAGATTAATATTTTACCATTATTTCTCAAATCACAATTGGTTTAAATTTCATCTTAGCCTAGTTCTAGATCTGGTTATTTTCAGATAACGTACAGGTTTCAGTCCCTGTGGATTCGACCTCGGTCTTATCGAGTTTATTACTACATCACAACCCTGCACTTGGGGTGTGAATAAGTTTTTGGGTCGAGTGACTACCTGAAGTGGTAGACGAAGGTTGCATTGCATCGCGACCTAAAATATTGCAACTGCCCCATGAGGGGATTGCCGGGCAATTCGCTCGGCAGGGGAAGATGCAGGATGACGGAGTCATGAATGTGATACCCAAACCAGATTCGGACCAAGTCTTCCCCGAATAAGATCGAGGGCACTGGCCCCTTGGGTTCGTCCTCCGCCTCGACCTCATCGGCCTCGCCCTCGGCAGGAGAGTCATCCTTGCCCAGAGTAATTTCCATCACGGTCTCCCACCTGGAAAATGGATTCGACGCCCTGACGGGTGCCGCTGGCCTCTGTGCCAGAAATTCCATCACCCTTTGCAAATGCTGAAATGCGGCATCTGCATTCACTGCCATTGCTGCCAACAGCAAAGGTGAGCTCGAAGGCTGCTCGCCCCATCTTCGTCACCAGAAACTCCCTCCCGAGAGCTTTTGGAACCAAACATTGTTAAAATTACAAAAAAGGGAGGGAGAGAGGGCTCACCGAAGCTAGCGCAGGTGCCGAAAACCAACCCAGAGAGCAGAGAAGCAGAAGTAAAGAGAGCATAGGGCAGAGGAGAAGAGAAGATGCGGAAATGGAAAGGGAAAAGAGGTTAGGGCAACCCCTGTTATAGCAGTGCCACGTGGCACCTACATTTAAGAGGAAGCCAAACTAGCGCCCCCTTGGTCGCCTCGGCATGACATGTGGCAGCATGCCATGTGTTGCTCAGATTAGCCATCAAGTACCTTGCCATGCGTCCTCCTCCCATTCACCCCGCCTCTGCAACGGCGGCTCCCAGCCCATGTGATCTCGGGCGTCGAACCGATGCCTGTTGAAATGAGGTGGCGTGCTCCGGTATGCACACTGACCGTCGTACTTGCAATAAATGCTTCATCATAAGCTCGGTCTAGACACGATCCGACAAAACTTCAATCTACTCCTCAACCTTCTTGAGTCGGCACAAGGAGTAAGGGGGCTCACTGTTGGGGAGAAAATCTAAGTCAATAAGTCGGCTTATGAAATGAACCAATTCTACTGACAAGGCCCGGACTCACTAGGCATCGAGCCTAACCGAGGCCCACATGTCCCGATCCAAAAAGCAAGACCTCCAAGGAGGTCGATGCACCTTTAAGGACACTCAAAGAAACCATCAGGGGTCATTTCATACTGATCTAATCCCTAGGTCGGTTGTAGATCATGTATGGGCTGACCAGACCTTAGCCCGACCCAAAGCCGACCTACCCTCTCGGTCAGTTATCGGTTGGCATTCGGTCAGCAATAAGTTGATTACGGATCAACCATGTCCTACTTAAATAACTGGTTTAGGGCTGGCCATCCTTAGTTGGCCATAACATGGTGAGCGTCGGAATCGGTCAACATGAGCCATCCGGATATACCAACACTACATGGTCGGTTGACAATCGGGAAGTGAATTCTGACCCTTCCAAACCAAGCTTCGTCGGGTACACCTTTCTGAATATTTGCCATTAGAGCTAAGTCAGAACCGAGCTAGAAACTTGGCTCGATATTGAAAATCCACCTTCCGATATCCTCGGAAGATAACCTCCAATCTCGAAAATCTAGGAGATCAAAGGTCTTGGGATCTTCTCGGATGATGATCAATCCCCTCCAAGGAAGATCTTACAATCACGGGATCACATCTCCTCTATAAATAGGAGACGCCCAACGGTGAAAGGTACACAGACATCCTCACCCCTAAACCTCTAATACTATTCTTAGACCTAGATTTCAGGCTTGACTTAAGCATCGGAGGGTCCCCTGTATTAGCCAGGGTCTCCTGTTAAGGGACAAATATTGCATATTAGACCCCAGTTATTACCTGGATCTACAGGCATAATACTGTTTAATAGCTGATTTAATCGTGTTTGTGATGCAGAGTGTACTTACGAGCTTAGACTGAAAAAAAGGATGATAAAGCATAGATTTAACGCGCTGATGATACCAAGGGCAAGGGACGGACTCCAGGGGACCAAGATCAACGAAATTTCACACTAGAGGTTCACGAAAATTGAGAAACTGAAGCTCAAGCGGCTTGAAAGTTAGTCAAAATACAAGATCACTGGGTTTCCATCATCTGTTTGGCTCAAAAATTCATACATGGCTTGAGGGCCATAAATTAACCGTACACGTAAAATTTCAGCCATTGGATGCCTCTAGAAGTGGCACAACTGACAGATCAGTCACCAAAATAGCGATATGGGGCCCTCCTGATCTCTGGATACGCTTCAGTTTTGGACTCAACGTCTTAAATTAAAAGGGGAAGAAGATGGACGGAGAGGATTATACAGATACATCACGAGTGGACCCCATTGACATCGCCAATGCACAGTGCACAAGTGCACTCGATGTGCATTGAATCGAGACAATCGGTCAGCGCCGCTGACCCGATCCATCTCGCACATGGAGATAGCGGACGGACGCTGTCCGTCCATTTTTGTGTAGTGGGCCCCAACCATCAGCGATCTGGACAGTCCATTCGTCCTGTGGGGCGGAAAAATCCCATTCCTAGATGGTATAATTTCAAAATATTACGTAGATCGATTTTTCATTGTTCAAACGCAATTCGGACGGCAGTCTAAAAAGCTTAGTATGCCACACCAAATCTAGTAAAAAACTATCCATTTTCATCTAATTTTTCGAGCTGAATACAATGAACGAGGTGGATTCTTCCAAAAACATCTCTGTGGGGCCCACCGAACACGTCAGCGTGCTCTGTTTTTCGTAGGCCCTGCGTTCGTGAAAAACGGATGCTGTGGGCCGTTCTGTGATCAAGGGCACGGTCGGATCCATGATCCGGACCGTCCACACGCTCGATCAGGTGGTCCTGACCCCAGTCATGAAGTCAGAATGGAAGATGGGATGACCACCATCCTGAAAATTCAAACCAAACGCAATGAGTTTGCATTTTTCGCTGGCTGCTGCGTAACTTACTGACTGCATAAACCCCGTACATCGACTCCAGCCGACCGACTTCCACTCCTATAAAAGGAGAAGAGAAGAGAGAGAGAAGAGAGGATCAGTGCAGCTTTGGAGGCAAGGTAAACGTGAAGTGGGAAAGCAAGAGAGAAGAAGAATAGCGTGGAGAGGTTGGCCATCAATAAGATCTTCTTTCCTTTGCTTAATTTTTATTTATGATTTGTTTTTACTGAGATTTTAGCTAGATCATGTCTGGCTAAGCCTCTTAGCTAGGGCTAAGAGGTGAAGCTTGTAGTCTGATGAGAGAGACTTTGCTTGTGCCTCTTGTTTAGACTGACTGATGTTAATTTTAGTTCAATTAAAAGGAATACTTTCAGTTTTTTTTCAATGGTTTGTTGTGACTAAAATTACAATAAGTCTGCGATGATTTTGAGTATTTCTTCCTCCTTTTGATATTCCTAACAGTCAGGAAGCCCTGTTGTTCACCATCATCTCATGGGCATGGTTGGATGACGGTATCCTTCCTAACTTTTATGCATTATTGATTGGTTGGTAATTAGTTTAATTCTGTCATTTACTTTGTCTCCTGGGCATGGTTTGGTGATGGAATCCATCTAATTCATATACCTTTCATCTCATGAAAACTAGATCAAGTAAGTTCAGTTTAATTTTCATGATTCTTGATGTAGGCATAAGATCTCCCTGATCTCTACAAGTGGATCCTCTGAATCCCTAGTTTCCTTTCCTCTAAATTCATTAAGTTTTAGCTTAGTATTTCACAATTATTCCTCAAAAATCATTCGATTTAGATTTCATCTTAATCTGGTTCTCATTCTACTTAGTTTCAGATAACGTACAGGTATCAGTCCCTTGGGATTCGACCTCGGTCTCACTGACTTTATTACTACATCATAACCCTATACTTGGGGAGTGAACAAGTTTTTGGCGCCACTGCCGGGGACTTACGGTTGCGATTCTCTAAAATTAATTAGGTTTAGAATTAGTTTAAGATTAGAATTTGATTAACTTTAGTTTTAAGTTTTTATTTGATTTCTAGAACTAACTTGTTTTCCTATTTTGTAGGATTGTGACATAAGTTTCTAAATTAGTAATTCCTTCCTAATTTCTTTACTTTTTCTACTTTTAAAATTAGGGTTTAAATTTTAGAAATTTTCTAATTATAATATTCTCCTATTTGTAGGAAATAGTTTTTTTTTTTAAAACTTTCCTCTTTTGTTTTCAGAAACTTTCTAATTTTAACTCTTTTAGAATCTAACTTTGTTTCCTAATTTATTTTTAGAAATTTTCTACTTGTAGAATTTTTGTTTAGAAACTAACTTTCCTATTGTGTAGGCTTTTTAAGGTAGAAATTTCTAATTCGGTAAGCTTTCTCTCTACTTTCTATTTTTCAGTTCTCTTTTAATAATTTACTTTCTTTTAGGAATTCCTTCTTTTAGAAATCAGTTTACTGCTATCTTTCTTTTTAAAGGATTTTTCTTCTCTTTTTAGAATCTAACTTATTTTGTTTTATTTTACAGGTTTTTAACTTAGGGACTCCAATTTGGTAACTTCTTTCCAACCCTCTCTTTCTTTTTAAATTTTCTTTTTCTTTCTTAGGATTAGGTTTCGAATTTGATTGAGGGCTGCCAGTGTTTCATGCCCAAGTGGGCTCGTGACAACACTCGACGTCTCTTGACTGAAGGAGGATTGGTTGAGGGGTTGACTATCCATCGCAGGACTAGACACCACTCAAAATCCCCTGAGTTAATTGAAGTGATGGCTGAAAACCAACCTCTTCTACCCCAACCTAAGGTGGAGGACATTCAGGATGAAAATGAGGTGTATCAAGCACCCCCGCCACGTACTTTACGTGATTATTTACAACCAGCGGGGGTGAGTACGCCCTCATGCATGATTTTTTCTGAAAATACAGGACATATGGACATCAAGCCAAGGGTTATCCAACTCCTTCCTAAGTTCCACGGGCTTGAATCTGAAGAACCATACCTATATTTAAAAGAGTTTGATGAGATCAGAGCCACCTTAGCCACCTTATATTTTCAAAATGTGTCTGAGGACACAGTCAGGCTGAGACTCTTTCCTTTTTCCTTAAAAGAGAAGGCTAAGACGTGGTTACATTCACTGCGTCCTAGATCCATTGGCACATGGAATGATATGCAAAGGGAATTTATAAAGAAATTCTTTCCACATTATAAAACGATTATCCTTAGAAAAGCAATCATGAACTTCACCCAAAAGGAGGATGAAACATTTTACCAATGTTGGGAAAGGTTCAAGGATTTGGTCTGTTCATGCCCACAACACGGCTTTGAAACGTGGTGTATTACAAATTTTTTCTATGATGGACTGACATCTTCCATGCGTCAAATGGTTGAGACAATGTGTAATGGAGAATTTATTAATAAAAATGTTGACGAGGTATGAGATTACCTCGATAGTCTTGCGGAAAAAACACAATCATGGGACTATTACCCAAAGTCGAACACCACGTCTAGGTCGACTCAATTAAAGGAGAAAAGTGGATTGTATCTCTTGAAAGAAGAGGATGATCTCAAGTGTAAAGTGACTACGCTCATAAGGAAAGTTAAGGCCATGGAAGGAAAAAATGATAAGGTTAATGAAAGTGTTTGCGGCATCTGTGATTGCAATATTCATACAACTGAAAATTGCCCTACAATACCCGCCTTTCGAGAAGTATTGAATGAACAATCCAATGCCGTAAATAATTATCAAAGACCTTTCAATGGACCAACCTCTAATATGTACAATCCTGGTTGGAAAAATCATCCAAACTTTAGTTGGAGAAATGGACAAACGGCTACCCCTCAAGGTTTCTTCAATCAAAATCCAAATAAGGGGAAACCTCAAGAAGAACCGGTTTAAAATTCCATGCAAGAGCTGACCCATGCAATGCGAGACTTTATGCAAAAGATGGATTCACGTATGACGGCTATAGAAAAGGGGATGCTTCCTGCACAACTGCTCCCTAATCCTAAACCGCAATACGAGACAAGTGATCCCAGCTCTTCAAATCAAATGGGGCACGCTAAATCCATCATCACTCTTAGGAGTGGGAAGATCATTGATAAAACCCTTCCGGTTAGGCCCGAAAAGCCTCAAGAACTAGAAGAGGACAATGATAATGGATCTAGTGAGGCCCCACAAAAATTAGAACCGGAACTTCTAAAAAAGCCAGTTGCTCCATTTCCCCAATGGTTGGTCGTACCAAAACCTCTCTCTAACTCTCAGGATATCCTAGAGGTGTTGAAACAAGTGAAAGTCAACATTCCTTTACTTGATGTTGTAAAACAGATACCTTCATATGCCAAATTTCTGAAAGACTTGTGCACGACCAAACGACGGCAGAGTATTCAAAAGAAGATCTTCTTGACCGAGAAAGTGAGTGTCATCCTAAAGCAAGATGTGCCACAGAAATTTAAAGATCCCAGTAGCCCAACCATATCATGTGTAATCGGGGACCATTGAATTGATCATGCACTTCTTGACTTAGGAGCGAGCGTCAATCTGATTCCCTACTCGGTATACAAACAGTTAGGTTTGGGTGAATTAAAACCTACCCTAACCACACTACAACTTGCTGATCGCTCTGTTCGTGTACCAAGAGGGATAATTGAGGATGTGTTGGTCCAAGTTGATAGATTTTATTACCCTGTAGATTTTATCATCCTGGACACCGAACCCATCAATAACATGAGCACTCAGATCCCCGTCATTCTTGGTTGCCCATTCCTTACCACTTCAAACGCAATTATCAATTGCAGGAACGGTGTCATGACTATGTCTTTTAGGAATATGACATTGGAGTCAAACATTTTTTTCAATAACGGCAGAAACTTAGAGGATGATGACAATTTTCACGACATTAACATGATTGACTCTTTAGTGGAAGATACGACACCTCTGACCTTATCCTCTGACCCTCTAGAGAGGTGCCTGGCTCACTCCCATAATTTTGATGATGACATGATTAAGGAGACATGTGCCTTGCTTGATACTGCACCGATACTTGAAGTTAACCGGTGGAGGCCACAATTTGAAGAGTTGCCCCAACCTGATGTAGTGCCTCTACCGTCTAACCTCAAGCCGCCAAAGCTTGACCTAAAACCTTTGCCCTCTGATTTGAAATATGTCTATTTAGGTCAAGATGAGACATACCCGGTGGTGATTTCTGCCCACTTGGAGAAAGAACAAGAGAGTATGCTCATATCTACTCTTATTCAGCATAAGGGAGCCCTTGGATAGACGATAGCGGACCTCAAGGGAATCAACCCATCGATTTATACTCACCGCATTTATCTTGAGGATAACCACTCGGCAATCACAACGTAGACTAAATCCAAACATGAGGGAAGTGGTTAAGGCTGAGGTTCTTAAACTATTAGATGTGGGTATCATATACCTCATATCCGATAGTCAATGGGTGAGTCCAACTCAGGTGGTTCCTAAGAAGTCTGGGATCACCATCGTAGCCAATGCCAATAATGAATTCGTGCCAACTAGAGTTACTACTGGTTGGAGAATGTGCATTGACTATAGGAAACTGAATACTGTCACGAGGAAGGACCACTTTCCTTTGCCCTTCATTGATCGAATCTTGGAAAGGCTAGCTGGTCATTCCTATTACTGTTTCCTTGACGGGTATTCGGGCTACAATCAGATTGAAATCGCCCCTGAGTACCAGAAAAAGACTACATTTACATGTCCCTATGGCACCTTTGCCTACAGAAGGATGCCATTCGGATTATGTAATGCCCCTGCCACATTTCAACGATGTATGATGAGTATCTTTTCTGACATGGTGGGGAAATATTTAGAGGTCTTCATGGACGATTTCTCTATTTTCGGTTCATCTTTCAGTGAGTGCTCAGAAAGTCTTAAATGTGTGCTGAAAAGATGTGAAGAGAAGAACTTGGTACTTAATTGGGAGAAGTGCCATTTCATGGTTCATAAGGAAATTGTCCTTGTATATATTATCTCGTCCAAAGGAATCGAGGTGGATAAGGTAAAAATCGATCTTATCTCTAACCTACCTCCACCCAAGAACATCAGAGATGTGCGATCCTTTTTAGGACACGCAGGGTTTTATAAACGATTCGTAAAGGACTTTAGTCTCCTCTCTCGTCCCTTATGTAATCTTCTGCAAAAGGACACACCATACGAGTGGACTGAGCAATGTCAGGAAGCTTTCACCAAGCTTAAGGGCATGTTAACCATTGCACCTATCATGCAACCACCCGATTGGAGCCTTCCTTTTGAGCTTATGTGCGACGCTTCTAATTATGCTCTTGGAGCGGTTCTAGGCCAGAGAAAAGATAAGAGGCCCTACGTCATTCATTACGCAAGTAGAACTTTAAATTCTGCCCAAGTGAACTACTCGACTACGGAAAAAGAACTCCTAGCCGTAGTGTTCGCTTTGGATAAATTTAGGTCCTACTTGATCGAATCCAAGATCATTATCTACACGGATCATGCGACACTTAAGTATCTTCTTTCTAAGAATGATTCTAAGCCCCGCCTGATACGATGGATCCTTCTACTCCAAGAATTTGATTTGTAAATTAAAGATAAAAAGGGAGTAGAGAACGTAGTGGCCGATCATCTGTCTCACCTTAATACCTCTGATTCCCCTGAGACGACCCATATCAATGACATGTTCCCTGATGAACAATTATTCAGAGTCTCCCATTTACCTTGGTTCGCTGATATTGCTAATTATCTTACCACAGGTTCCATACCTACACATTGGATTGCGCAAGATAAGAAGAAATTTTTCACCAAGGTACGTAACTTTTTCTGGGATAATCCTTATTTGTTTAAATATTGCCCAGACCAAATCCTGAGGAGATGTGTGCTAGACGATGAGCATAAGAGTGTCATCTCCTTTTGTTACTCACAGGCCTGTGGTGGTCACTTTTCTGCTAAAAAGACCACGACTAAGATTTTACAGTGTGGCTTTTACTAGCCCACTATGTTCAGGGACACTCATGAGTTTTGCAAAGCTTGTGAGCGTTGTCAAAAATTGAGAGCATTATCCCGTCGAAATATGATGCCTTTGAATCCTATCCTTATTATAGAAGCATTTGACTGCTGGGGCATCGATTTCATGGGACCATTCCCCCAATCATTTGAAAATTTGTATATTTTGCTCGCCGTAGATTATGTTACTAAATGGGTCGAAGCAATTTCGTGTCGAAATAATGACCATTGCACGGTTATTAAATTTGTAAAAGAGAACATCCTTTCGCGGTTCGGGTTGCCTCGAGCCATCATTAGTGATGGGGGCTCACACTTTTCTAATAGACCATTCGAAAGCTTAATGAAGAAATACGGTATCTCTCATAAGGTGAACACCCCATACCATCCACAGACAAGTGGACAAGCTGAGATTTCCAATAGGGAGATCAAACATATCATAGAGAAAACGGTTAACCCTGATCGTAAGGATTGGTCAATCCGATTGACCGATGCCTTATGGGCATACCGTACTGCTTTTAAAACCCCTATTGGAACGTCTCCCTTTAGACTTGTCTATGGGAAAGCTTGTCATTTGCCTGTGGAGTTAGAACATAAAGCGTACTGGGCGATCAAAAATCTGAATTTCAATCTAGACAAGCTGGCTCGCTACGTAAACTTCAATTAAATGAACTTGAAGAAATCCAGAACGATGCGTACGAGAACTCAAGAATTTACAAAGACAAAATGAAGGCGTTTCATGACCAACGTATTCTACGAAAATTATTCACACCTGGTCAGAAAGTCCTTTTGTATAATTCTCGATTACATCTCTTTCCAAGTAAGCTTCGATCTCGTTGGACTGGCCCTGCCCTTACATTGTGGTCACTGCGTATCCTCATGGGGCCGTTGAGATAAGAGATCCTGACAATGGCAAGGAGTTTAAAGTAAATGGACATCGCTTAAAGCTATTTGTCGAGAAATTTGATTCAGAGGACATGTCTATACCTCTGACTGATCCTGTTTACCATGATTGATCTCCTAGTCTGATGGAGGTATAGGTAGGTTTCCTGTTTTCATAGGACTAGGGTAGTTTCCTTTATGCTGTTTTAGGATAGACAGTAAACTTAGCGCTCCTGGGAGCCAACCCAGCTTTTCATTCTGTTTCATTTTCCTAGTTCGTTAGTTCAATGTTTGTGGTTAACATTGCTGCAAACTCTCACGAGACTACAACTCGTCCACTAGGGGCAACCTAGGGGTTTAAAGGCTTGTTGCATACGCTAAATGCAATCGAGAGCACCTGCGAAAGTGGTGTAGGTAGGATTTTATTTTTGTTATTTCTATTTTGCTTCTGTTGGTTTCTCTCTTGTGCTGACCCGCTCTTACGTAGATATTTTTAGAAAGCTTCTTGATTTTTTTGCCCAGGTACTATCTTTCCATCACTCTTATATTTTCGTTGTCCCATGTATATTGTATGCTTATTTCTTTTACATTAAGGACAATGTAGATTTTAGGTTGGGGGTGGGAGATTAGGTTTACTAATCAGTGTTTCCTTGGTCTTGAGCAAAAATTATGAAAATTTTTAATTTTTTGTGAATTCCTTGTGAATTTCAAGATAAGTGATGTTGGTAATTTATGACTCTTTGATTCAGTATCTTTTAAAAGTTGTAAACATTGATTGAGTCATGATTTCACAAAACGCATCTCGCTTACACATTAAGAATTCAATTCGATATTAAAGGATTAACTTGGTAATCACTAAACATGAAAGGAACCAACTTGAAAAATTGAATGGATCGGGCGAACAGTCTTTACCATAGGTTTCCTCCTTATAGGTGAGGATTCGATTCCCCATAGATGATATTTGAAAAAAAGTGGGTGTGAAGTCTTTACCTTAGGTTTGCTCCCTATAGGTGAGGATTTGATTCCCCTTCTTGGCGTTACTTTTAATGAAAAAATCAAAAATTTAAAAAAAAGAAAAGAAAAAGATAATGTGTGAGACAAGTATGGGTTATTGTGAATTCTCTTATTGGTTAACAATGATATCCTTAAATAGATAGGTGAATCTTAATGTTAATAAGTCGAGATCAGACTATACATCCATGGAATTCAATGTTTAGAATTGTTCTAATTAACAGGTTAATATTTTGAACTTAATTATGAAGTTACCATGTGCTTGAGTCTAGGAAAGAATTATACCCAACATTCATGAATATTAGAATTTTCACATCTCGACTATGTGTTCACAAGTCACTCGGGTTTACAGGAATTGTTTTTTAGTTTTGAAAGTAATTTTTCACATATTTTGCTCGGGACTAGCAAAATGCTGGTTGGGGGTTATGTTGAGGGTCAAATATTGCATATTAGACCCCAGTTATTACCTGGATCTACAGGCATAATACTGTTTAATGGCTGATTTAATCGTGTTTGTGATTCAGAGTGTACTTACGAGCTTAGACTGAAAAAAGGATGATAAAGCATAGATTTAACGCACTGATGATACCAAGGGTAAGGGACGGACTCCAGGGGACCAAGATCAACGGAATTTCATACCAGGGGTCCGCGAAAATTGAGAAACTGAAGCTCAAGCGGCTTGAAAGTCAGCCAAAATGCAAGATCACTGGGTTTCCATCATCTGTTTGGCTCAAAAATTCATACATGGCTTGAGGACCATAAATTAACGGTACACGTAAAATTTCAGCCATTGGATGCCTCTAGAAGTGGCACAACTGACAGATCAGTCACCAAAATAGTGATATGGGGCTCACCTGATCTCTGGATACACTTCAATTTTGGACTCAACGTCTTAAATTAAAAGGGGAAGAAGATGGACGGAGAGGATTATACAGATACATCACGAGTGGACCCCATTGACATCGCCAGTGCACAGTGCACAAGTGCACTTGATGTGCACTGAATCGAGACAATCGGTCAGCGCCGCTGACCCGATCCATCTCGCACACGGAGACAGCGGACGGACGCTGTCTGTCCATTTTTGTGTAGTGGGCCCCACCCATCACCCGTATCAACGATCTGGACCGTCCATTTGTCCCGTGGGGCGGAAAAATTCCATTCCTAGGTAGTATAATTTCAAAATATTGCGTAGATCGGTTTTTTATTGTTCAAACGCAATTCGGATGGCGGTCTAAAAAGCTCAGTATGCCACACCAAATCCAGTAAAAAACTATCCGTTTTCATCTAATTTTTCGAGCTGAATACAATGAACGGGGTGGATTCTTCCAAAAACATCTCTGTGGGGCCCACCGAATACGTCAGCATGCTCTGTTTTTCGTAGGCCCTGTGTTCGTGAAAACCGGACGCTGTGGGCCGTTCTGTGATCAAGGGCACGGTCGGATCCATGATCCGGACCGTCCACATGCTCGATCAGGTGGTTCTGACCCCAGCCATGAAGTCAGAATGGAAGATGGGATGACCACCATCCTGAAAATTCAAACCAAACACAATGAGTTTGCGTTTTTCGCTGGTTACTGCGTAACTTACTGACTGCGTAAACCCCGTACACCGACTCTAGCCGACCGACTTCCACTCCTATAAAAGGAGAAGAGAAGAGAGAGAGAAGAGAGGATCAGTGCAGCCTTGGAGGCAAGGTAGACGTGAAGGGGGAAAGCAAGAGAGAAGAAGAATAGCGTGGAGAGGCTGGCCATCAATAAGATCTTCTTTCCTTTGCTTAATTTTTATTTATGATTTGTTTTTACTGAGATTTTAGCTAGATCATGTCTGGCTAAGCCTCTTAGCTAGGGCTAAGAGGTGAAGCTTGTAGTCTGATGGGAGAGACTTTGCTTGTGCTTCTTGTTTAGACTGACTGATGTTAATTTTAGTTCAATTAAAAGGAATACTTTTAGTTTTTTTTTCAATGGTTTGTTGTGACTGAAATTACAATAGATCTGCGATGATTTTGAGTATTTCTTCCTCCTTTTAATATTCCTGATAGTCAAGAAGCCCTGTTGTTCACCATCGTCTCATGAGTATGGTTGGATAACGGTATCCTTCCTAACTTTCATGCATTGTTGATTGGTTGGTAATTAGTTTAATTCTATCGTTTGCTTTGTCTCCTGGGCATGGTTTGGTGATGGAATCCATTCTAATTCATATACCTTTCATCTCATGAAAACTGATCAAGTAAGTTCAGTTTAATTTCCATGATTCTTAATGCAGGTATAAGATCTCCCTGATCTCTACAAGTGGATCCTCTGAATCCCTAGTTTCCTTTCCTCTAAATTCATTAAGTTTTAGCTTAGTATTTCACTATTATTCCTCAAAAATCATTTGATTTAGATTTCATCTTAATCTGGTTCTCATTCTATTTAGTTTCAGATAACGTACAGGTATCAGTCCCTTGGGATTCGACCTCGGTCTCATCGAGTTTATTACTACATCACAACCCTATACTTGGGGAGTGAACATCTCCTTTGTCCTCTTCCTGTGCAGGTATTCAAGCAGCAAAGGGGGTGAACCGGAAACACCATCAACACTGAGTAATGGACTTTGTGTGATGCATGGGAGAGTGTAAAATGATAAAGAAGAAAATCATCATTTTCCCCAGGTAGTAAAGTATTTGAATCTCACAAGGTTAGTTCCTAATTTTAAGAGAAAAAAGAGGAAATTTTTGAATAATTTTATTTAATAATGGTTTAAGATTGCGCAATTAAATTATTTATATGGAAGAACCAAAAATCTAATTTAAAATTATCCAAAATATCAACGAAATCTCTTAAAAGATAAAATTTATCAAAGAAAGAACGTCAAATAAAATTTATTAGAGCATTCCTACATTATTAAAAGTAAATTCTAAAAAAATTGAAAATATTAAAATTACAATAAAAATGAAAATTACCAAAAGTAATATATATATATATATATATATATATATATATATATATATATATATATATATATATATATATATATATATATATATTATTTTCTTCTACAGTATTGGTTTTGACCTTCAGAACGAGCTTTTCTAGCAAAACGGAAGTCCTTAGCTTGCTATAGGTCGGTTGACTCCAGAGCCTCAGAGCCATCATTACATGTTGATAGATTGTGTTTCATGACTATGCCTATATTAAAGTTATAATTGTTTTATGGTCAACTCATTAAATGATAATTTCTCTGTATTAGGAAAGAATCATTGGATCCAATTACATCATACCTTACAAGGACTACTACTTTCATTTGGGTTTCTTTTCGTCTAACCATGATACATCACTATGATCTAATAAAAGCATGGGCGGCAGTCTAGACATATCAAGAACAAGAACTTACTCTTGTTTGGTTATCTAACTATTCGATTAGTGGACAATAATTGAACGGTTAAAGGTGAAAACCGTCCAATGTTCTTACTCCACAGGCCAACTGTCCACAAATAAGATGTCAGGATCATTCAACCAATCCTATTTTTACAATGTAACATAGTGACAGTGGGTTCTACAATTAGTCTGTTTAATTAGTAAATGACACGTGTGCCACGTCTAAATACCTGCATATCAAGTGTCATAGCAGCCAGGGTACAAAAATCAACACCCCCGCATCATAGTGAATCTGATCACTTGATATAGACAGGCCGATAGACGCGTCAGGTGGACAGTAAAAATCAACCAACAGCCGACAGTCCGACCCAACGTACTGGTCTTGCATCCCCCATGAATGCATTGGCCTGATTTTCATGTCAGGTGGTCTTTACGATGGCCCACCTTTTTGCATCGTATTGAATCTGCCGTATTTATTACATATTTTAGGTTTGGCCTTACGTCACGAATGGATCAACCAACATGTCATATTTTGGCAAATCTCTCGACCTTTGAAGTCCTAAAGATGCAAGATATTGTGAGTGCCTGATCTCTATTTATATGATCATTTCATCCAATGCCATCCAAAAATGCCACTGCCGTATAGCCATTCATGTAATACATTTTCTCCCCTTCCCAGTTCGTCTTGATACATGAAAACCCTTTTCGGATTCCCAATAAAAAAAACATAGTCAAGTGTGGGAGCAGAGAAGTGTCTCTTTCAAAATGCTGGCAGGCAGGGGGTGGAACAACTACTACCCTTAAGCAACACCACGGTATGTGGGGCCGATGTAATGTGTGCACAGCATCCAATTAGTCAATCATGCACATCCAAAACTCAGGTGGATGCTAACACTCCCCCTGCGATTCATTAGAGTGTGGGGTCGAACTCTGCACCAAAACATGAGAAAGGGAGGGATACTCACAACATAAGCACGTGGAACTCTGCACCGGAAGAATATATCAGGGAGTCATATTTGCTGTTTTTGAAATTCAAACATGACTTTCTACTCTGGTACTATGTCAGACAGTCACTTTTTCTTAAAGCCCGAGCTACTAGAGGATGGTGCATCGATATATATTGAAGGACTCTAACAGTAAACTCATGCCCAAAGCCTCTAAAACTGTGGCACATAGCATACTTAAATTTTGGAATGGGCGGATTTTTGAGTTATCCATACATCCCAGGAGCACCTCTTCTGAATGGATTGGATGGCATATACAAAACAGGGTGGGCCACAAACAGAATCTGTAGTTAAGATTTCTAACAGTGGGCATTCGACTGAGGTTGTTAAGGCCTAACTGGAGATCTACATTCCAATTGCTAGGAGGCATCGAAATGAGTACCGCCTCAGCCTAGAGTGTCTCTATCGTCTAATCCTTTTGTGCCAATGACATGTTCATCTTTCGATCGTGCGTGCAATGTTCCAAGAGGTAGCACTTACCATAGAGTCCTTGAGCTCATCACTTCTTGCAATTCTCAGTAGCTCATTGGCAAATCTCGAAACTGCAATAAGATCAAACAATTAGCAGAAATCGTCATAAGATTTGAAAATTAACATGAACTTCAACTGAAATTTCTGACCCAAACTAAATTGTAGATTGTATTGATAATAAATGCTAAGAAATGACAAGCCAACTGAAGTCCCAAGGTACAATGGTATTCTGATCAATGGAGAGAGACATAGGAAGAGGATCATTATGCAATGATACTTGGATCCTTTGGAAAAACTGGCGTAAAAGAGTTCGACTTGACTGAGGAATTATGCTTTTAGTGTTCTCAGCGCATTGGGGCAGTTGGGTGGCAACCAATTGAACTTTTGAATCCACCAAACGTGATCCTTGCCGTGCATAGATCCTGGATCAAGACTTCTACCTTCATGTGTCTTTGTAGCTCCTTTGAATTTTAGCCTAGTTCTTCTTGATCTGCATTTCCAAATAAGAGGAGCAAGTACCACGAACAAAATTCAATCAATATAAAGTGGATCGGCAAAAAGAAAACACATGCTACACAGCCATTTCTAGTTGTGTTTGAACAGAACCTTTCCCCATTAGCATTTTTCACAGCTTCCATTGGACTTGGGAGAAGAGAAATGAAAACATCTCTTCATGACTTATAACATATGAATTTATACAACGAGATGGAACCAATTCGGCAAGCAAATGAGGAACTAAATCGATAAAAAGCTCTCTCAGATCTTTTTAAAAAAAAGCATGGCACTAGTTTTAAAATCCCTCCATCAAACTTCAATTTTAAATGCATCCACTGGCAGATAAAGTTAAAAAATCATGAAAAATCAGTGACCAGAACCAAAACAGAACAGGAAACGAAGCCTACCAAAAGCCTAAGAAAATGAGATAGAAACTAGTTCTTGTGATATTCATGCAGGCATTTTCGTTGCCACCTTAAAAAAATGAGTTTTTCTCATTTTTAGTCAATCATAATCATATGATTACAATGAACTCATAAAAATGATTTCATCGCATTTTCGGAAATTGTAGTCATGTGATGACAATTAATTAAAATGAGATGAACTCGTTTTAAGTGGAACCTGAACCACCGCTGTCACTTTTATGTTGCACCAACCTACTAAAATCTTCCTAACTAAGAACCTTGGGTGGCAATTGGATGGGTTTGGGCTGGGCCTGGTCCAACATTTAAGATCATGGCCTGATCTAAGACCAAAACCGGCATGGGCCTACCCAAAAAATTGGTTGGCCTCGGACCCAACCTGACATGACCTGGCCCAACTGAAAAAATTGACAAAATTACTATTTCCAACAAGATCAAGCGTGCCACATAGAAATAGATATTTTAGAGAAATGAGATCATGATTCTAAATTCAAGATAAATGGGTCGTCTAACTGAGGATTGAAATGACATATTTATAGGATATAACACATGTACATATAAAGGTGTGGTGATGACTTCACTTCCAGCCCAAGCCCGACCCAGAAAATTTATCAAGTCATGCATGTGAAGCCCAAACCCAACCCATGGGTTAAGATACTAGGTCTAAGTCCGTTAGAGTGGGCTACCCAGTATGACCGTTGAATGCCATCCAATCCGTTCATAAGGTTATCCCCACCGTGGTGTAGGGAAAACGCAAATATCATCTTGATCGAATGCAAATATCATCTTGATCGAATCAGGTTTCAATGGTGGGCGTTCGATCCCCGCTGTTTTCTGTGGTGTGGCTCATTTCAGTTTTGGATCTGTCTCATTTTAGAGCTCATATCATAATATGATTGGGAAAAACTGATGAACGGATTGGATATCATATGGACATCTTGTGGGCCCACCGGGCTTTGGGTTACATGGGCACCGTGTAAACAGGGTTTCCAAGAAACTTCTGTCGAAAAAGACGTGTATAAATGCCAAGGTCGGCCCCACGTATCAGAAGACCAACGGCCAGGATTGCGGAGACTCCTGAATACTTCTTCTCCCTCGGAAGTTCAATTCAAACTACTCTCTGCTCTTCTGCCCTTCCAACACCTAACCGTCTTCCCTGGTTGGTAGTTGAAGAATGGAAAACAGCTCTCTCTCTCTCTCTCTCTCTCTCTCTCTCTCTACCATTACTGTTTCCCTTCTTATCCTTCACATTTACAGAATATCCCCGCAATGCCCTCTGCAATTCCTTTCCTCATTCTCTCTTCCCTACTCCTGCCAATTTCTCATCGACCCACCAATGGAATTCAATAAAATCTCCAACTCCTTTGGTTCTTCCAGCGTCGACCACCCATCGGCAGGTGCCATCCGCGAAAATCTCTTGAAGAAACATGGCCCTAGTCACCGAATCCCGAAAAGGGGATTCGCGGATTGCGTTCTGGATTGCTTGGGAAAGCTCATTTCAAGAAGTACCCATTTCTTTCCTTCTCCTCATTTCTCTGTTTTCTTCTGTCTTTTCCTTCATTTTTCTGAGATGGGTTTCATCTGCTTTTGATTTTTATAGAAAAGGTTGATAGGGGAATGCGGTCTGAAGAGGAAGAGAAGGTTGATGCTTGGTTGCATGCCTTGGCTCAGTCTGAAAAGGACTTGGTTTTCGAATATGTGAGGTCGACAGAAAGAGGTGTGCACGTTTTTAGTGATGCTTTGTTGTTGTGGATTAGTATGAATTTTTGAATTGAAGGAGCGGATTTTGATTCAATTCAACCCTTCCCTTCTTTGTTGTTCTCATATTTGTTGATGGGGTTGTTTGATTTGTAAACAAAAAGTTTTCATATGATTTAGATGATGAAATACTAGCAAAAGAGGTATCAAAGTACAATTCAAACTGATGTAGATTGGTTGATGAAATCCTAATTATGATATATGACCTTCTATCTGTTACACACGAGAGAGACTACACCGTGGAAACTTTAATATATTTTATTTCATTGAGAATACAAGAATATATAGAAGATGTGGGAGATCTGTAGATCTTAATAGATAGAAGTGAATTCATCAACATAACTATTTAGATATTATTTACAACTGTAAATGAGCGGCTGTACATATGTATACTTTAACACTAGCAATGAAATTCTTTTGTCATCAGCTATTACGTTGGTTTTTAGTTGTCCACTTCTCTACTGTCACGTAATGCCATGTTTCACTGCATAATACATGGGTCCGCCCATCACAAGCAAACGAACCATTGGATCATCACCATTGCCTTTCACAGGTCCTCTTTTGGGGTCAGCTTTATGAATCCTGTTTTCCCCCATTCATCCTTCTAAACAGGAATTCTCAAGATTAGTTTGGCAATAGTTTTACAACCAGCTGCCCACCTTACATCAACTGTCCTTTAACCGTGCTTGGGACTGGCTGATGCATTCCTTCCAGGCAGTGTTCACATGGGCCATTGGATAAACCATCATATGAGTTTCACAACCAATCAAAGATTTTGATGGTGTCTGGGGCTTTACCACCCCCTCCATTTGCTTGTATTCCTTTTGGAGAAACTGATTTATTTGATGGGCTGAAACCCATGTTTTTTAGAAAACTTTTCTTTGAACATTGGCGTTATCTTATCTCACTTTGTGCAAAATTTTGGATTCTAAGCATCTACCAAGTCGAGTGAAAACCATCTCTCACAAGAGGACTTTTCAGACTTGATTTTCTCACATTAATTTCAAATTTAGGTTTATATCAAAATGTACATAGAGGCATGCGGAACAAAATGCAGTTGGAAAGATATGTTCGTTCATCGATGCGAAATGGTAGCCATAGGGACATCTCGATATTTATATGTAATATGTACTTGATTGTGTTAAATATGCCTAATGTTCACCATAAACGAATGCATATTTGAACAAATTACAGTTTCTTCTATTGCTTGAGAAAAATGTGACGTATAACTTTTGCCGAGTTTACTCTGAGATTTCTGGTTATTTCAATCATTGAAATATAGAAAGTACGTTATAGAAAGTACGTTAAATGTTTATGAAGACCACATGGTATAGTGCTATTTATGACATTTTCTTATTCCATTTCCAAGAAAGGAGGCTTGCTTGCAATATAACTAGTTCTCTGAATACTAGGGTCATGTTTGGAAGCTCTATTGATCTGAATTGCAATAACTAGTTCATTAATGTAGCAACAGCCAAATTGCAATTTTGCATTCCATAGTATCCATACTGAGAGTCTAGGCTCCAATTGCAATTATACATTCCTCAGTATTCATAGTGAGAGTCTAGGCTCCAAATTGCAATTACATTCATTGCAAGTTGGGCTTGAAAGGAATGTAACTGCAATTTGAGGGTTGCCCCTCTTGATTAAAATGAATTCTTGCAATTCAATTCAGTTGTGCATGCAAACTCATCCTTTTTCCTACTACAGAATTCTGATTAGATAACTCTTCAATTTTGGACTGTGTAGCTACAGCGTAAATAAATGATGGATTGCTTGAAAATGCTCCTTTCATTACATTTATGCTAAAAGGTTTGATTTCAGCAGGCTTTAAGCTCTGTCTTGTGCAGGCCTGAGCTTTAGGGAGGCAGAGAGGAGACTGCAAGAAAGTGGCCCAAATGTTCCTCTTGATCATACCTACCCGAGATGGTGGCAAATGCTATGGGATGCTTTCATTCACCCATTCAATATCATTCTGATTGTCTTAGCAGCTCTGTCATACATATCGTACGATTATGCTAATGGAAGCATTATGTTCATACTGGTGTTCATCAGTGTTGGACTCCGATTTCACCAGGTAATTCAATTTTCACAACACTGAAGATTTCAACCTGTGGTTAAAAGACTCAGTGACTCAACCCGGCTCATTTGGCCCTGAGTCAAGTCGCGACTAGCCCAAGCCAGGGCTGAATCAGTCGAAGATGGCTGGGGGATCACTCATGCTATCGAACAGGATTGGGTCTAACTGAGTCCGAGTTGACTTGGACGAGTTGCATCAGACTCATCTGAGTCCTAAAACCATGGTTCAACCCCCCCTCTTCAGGACATTTGTATAACGATGCTAGTTCCATGAAGCAGGTTTTGTTATTGTTATTATTATTATTATCACAACAAGTTATTTATTTCTTTAATTAATTATTTATTCTTGTAACATAATGTTTCTATAGTGATAGTGATGTTTTAGAACCATTTTGGATGATGCAAAATCAAGGTGTATTAGTTTGCATTTTTTCTCGGACACCAAAATTGGTGTTTGCTTTCATACTTAAAACTTTGGGTAGAAATCCAAAATATGGGTATTTGGGCTATCAGTCCCGGGTTTTGAAACCTTCTTTGAAAGAGTAGTAGCTTCAAGAAAATCTCGAAAAAAAACACACCACAACCAAATTCCTGCAAAAATCCGCCATCCACAGTGACCCGTAATTAAAAGGTTCCTATGCATTTCAGGAGTTTACAAGTTCAAAAGCCACCATGAATGTTTGCTTTTGTACTTAAAACTTTGGGTAGGAATCCAAAATATGGGTATTTGGGCTATCACTCCTGGGTTTTGAAACCTTCTTTGAAAGAGTAGTAATTTCAAGAAAATCTCGAAAAAATAAAAACACCACAACCAAATTCCTGCAAAAATCTGCCATCCACAGTGACCCATAATTTAAAGGTTCCTATGCATTTCAGGAGTTTACAAGTTCAAAAGCGGCCATGAAGCTGTCAGAGCTTTTAAAATCGCCTGTTAAAGTTCAGAGGTGCGCCGGTAGATTTGTTCAGACAGAACTGATCGTTCAAATTGATCAAAAGGATATTGTGGCTGGTGACATTGTCCATTTCAGTCCTGGGGATCTGTTTCCTGGTGATGTGCGGCTATTGACCTCAAAAGACCTTGTTGTAAGGTATGGTGCTAGATCAAACACTCACTCCACTTGTCATATGAGGAAGCACTGAAGACATTCATTCCTTTCTCTACAGCCAATTATAGAACGCATGACCACCATACTGCTTCTTGAACAGTCAGTCTTCATTAACAGGCGAGTCTGGGACGCTTGAGAAAATTGCAGAGATCAAAGAAGATCCACGGACTCCTTTGCTTGAGCTTAGGAATATATGTTTCATGGCAAGTTTTTTCTCATATCTAACTTTTTGATGGCAGGTGCTAGACTACCATTTGTGCCTTCCACCATTTCTAAACAGCAATTACTCATCTGCTGACTCATAGCAAGAATTTATGTCAATCCAGACTATCAAAATCCGGACCTGGGGAACATTGTGGGTGGAGCATACCCCAAAAATCACACAAATAAGGCAATCTTAACCATCCACTTCATAGCCATCAAATGGACAAATATAAAGAAATGTTCAGCAGTCCAAATACATTGTCTGATATTAGATGGTTAGATTTGCCCAATCACTAAGATTTCGGGATGTGCACCATGATTGACATACATGTATTCCAATTGCAAGATGATAAGTCACCACCATTTAAAGAAATGGTGGAAAGTACATTGCATTCTATCCCTTTGAATGCAAAGAAATTTTTTTTTTTTTTTTTTTTTCCTTTTTTTGCATCAATATTAATTTCAAATGTTAACTATCTGTGTTTCAGGGAACAAGTGTGGTATCTGGTTGTGGCACTGGGTTAGTCATTTCAACTGGATCTAAGACTTACATGAGTACCATATTTGCCACATTAGGAAAAGAAAAACCGCCTGACGCCTTTGCCTCTGGTGTGCGGCGTGTTTCTTATGCACTTATTTGCGTTATGCTTGTCATAGTCCCCATTATCGTCTTCTTGGATTACAATACATCACAAAACTGGAGTGAGAGTATTCTATTTGGGATCTCTGTTGCAGTTGGTCTTACTCCTCAGATGCTTCCTCTCATTGTGAATACTAATCTTGCAAAAGGAGCCCTTGCAATGGCCAGAGACCGATGCATAGTCAGAAGCTTAGTTGCTATACAAAACATGGGAGCCATGTAAGTTTGCGTTTATCCTTGAATATTCTAGGCGTGATGAAAATTCCTCTCTCTGTGAGTACTGATGCATGTGTGTTCCTATATCTATCTGCCTATATCACATGCACGCACGCACCCGTATGATCTTTGGATCGTGAGAGATATATGTGCATCGACTCTCAGTGCAATCCATTTTTCCTGTATGTATGTTTGGATGTACATTCATGGTTGTCAAGGCCAGAACCTGATATGGAGACTAGTGTCATCGCTGAAGTGCTTCTCCTAAGCTTAGATTGTGTGCCACTTGACTCAAACCCCTTTTGTGGATGAGTCAGCCAACCAACAAAATGCTAACCAAGCTAACTTGAAGAGGAGAGATCACAAGAGAGTTTGAAGGTTGTATTGCACCAATGCTCAAGATGAGGGGCATTCCCCCTTATATAGACCTAAGAAGCTCTCCGTCTCCTAACATGGATGGCTAGGATGATGCCAAATGACAATCATCCAATGGTTAGGAATAGTACTAGAAGGCACTAGAGAACTCTAAAATTGAGATCTCTACACACATCTAATCTTTTCTAGAATTCTCTAAATTCAATGTACAAAATTTCTAGTGAACAAGTAGTGCCAAAATGGCCAAGTCCACGAGATGGGACATTGAGATGTCTGCCATGACAATTCTACAGATTGGACATCAATCTCTGAGATGGCTGCTAGTGGACCATTGGTCACTTCAAAGACCTAGACCCATTTTGATGCAGGACAATTAACCACTTGCTCTAAAAGCTCGAACTGTTAGAGTATGGCAAATTAATCCCTTTATCTCATAGCCCAGGCCCCACATCTCTTGGGTTAGGACCTCAGCCGAACCCTTTTCGTGGGCCCCAAATCACATGGGCTGCCCACCCCGAGTGTGTCCCTGCATCCCACGGGCTACCCCACTTGAGCCCGGTGTGAAATGCGCATTAATCACCCTTGGTGAGGAGTCTCAAACACGAGACCTCCTCCTTGGGCCGCACCCACCCCGAGTGTGCCCTTGCATCTCACAAGCTACCCCACTCGAGCCCAGTGTGAAAATGCCCCTGCATTACATTTCCTGATATTTCAAATGATTATAAGTGTTCAAATAGTGAGATGATATTAGTTATTGCATTGTTCTACTCTAAGAAATATAGGTTTCAACCATTTTGTGAAATATATTTTTTAAATTTTGCAGGGATATCCTATGCCTTGATAAGACTGGAACTCTGACCATGGACCAGATTATAATGCTACATCACCTTGATAGCTGGGGCTTACCCAAAGAGCGGGTTTTGCAGTTCGCATTCCTTAATGCTTACTTCAAGGCTGAATTGAGGAATCCGGTGGACGATGCAATTTTGGCGTATGTTTATACTAGTGGATACAGGTTTGAGGCATCCAAGTGGAGAAAGATAGATGAGATACCTTTTGATTTTTCACGGAGAAGAGTGTCTATAATCATGGAAACATATCTGAAAAATATGCATGACAGAAATGGGCCTTGTCCTGATATTAGTAGATTCATGGTTACAAAAGGAGCACTCGAGGAAGTACTAGATATTTCTAGTTTCGTTGAGCATATCGATGGCGGCTTTACCTCTCCTCTCTCTTTGGAAGACCGTCAGAGAATCCTACATATGGGTGAAGAACTAAGTAATGATGGATTACGGGTTGTGGGGTTGGCAATAAGAAGGATAAAAATGGTATGTTTCCATCTCCTTTGGTGTTTGTATGTTGTTGTCTTGAGTTTGATGCATATCCGTGTTTCCTCAATAGTTTCTTTCCCATGTTAGAGATCATTCAATAGATTCTTCGTTTCAATAGTTTAGAGTATTACAAATATATCGTGGTCCACAATATTACCCCACAGAATACATTTATGACTGCACAGCCAACCTCCAGTTGTAAATGCCCCATTAGACCACTGGATGCATGCTCTCCTAGATTTTTATTCAATTGGTCCTTTTCATCTGATGATTTCGACAATTCGCTTGAGGATACATTGAGAGCCAATTGGAATGCGAACATGGCACACAGATGTGGAATCAGGGCCTCTCATCAGGTGGTGGCAGCTGTGAATATAAACCGAGAAAGGTCCCACTGAGATCATTGAATGCTGTCCAACCATCAATCTAATTCTGTTTTGCTGCATTTATTTTAGGGTTATGTGCATCTACATCCCTTCTTTTATATGACAATTAGACGTACCAAACCCATCATTAGGTATTAGAGGAATCCATACCAAATGACCAAAATACCCCCTTTTCAGTTGAAGTAAAAATGTCCACTCATCAGAGGATAGAATAATGCAACCAATCTGATTTTGAATCTCTGTACCATCTATGGTAGTGCCCATGATTTGAAGGCAGGCTGTATATAGTAGACTTGTATGAGGGCAGTTTTGTCCTAACATTAATTTGAAAATGAATACAACGGTGCTAATAGATGGTGGTTTCTTGCCTAGGGTAATCTGCAATGAATATGTGAAACAGAACCCTTTGTTTTATACAAAACATATTTTAACAATCTTCTAATTCAATGATCTTTTACTTTTTTTAAGCATCTTCCTGTCACATTGTTGCAGGAAACCGTTGGTGGGAGAGCTGTTGATGATGACACAATTGAATCCAATATGGTTTTCCTCGGTCTACTCACCTTTTTTGATCCCCCCAAAGATTCTGCAAAGCAAGCTCTACGGCGTCTGGCAGAGAAGGGTGTAAAGGCGAAGGTCTTAACCGGCGACTCCCTTTCCTTAGCCATTAAGGTCTGCAAAGAAGTGGGCATCAGAACCACCCACGTGATAACCGGCCCTGATCTTGAGCTCCTCGACCAGGCCACCTTCCATGATACTGTGAAGAGAGTCACGGTACTGGCCCGCCTCACTCCGACCCAAAAGGTCCATGTGGTTCAGTCTTTGCAAACTGCCGGAAACCACGTCGTTGGGTTCTTGGGCGATGGAATAAACGATGCCCTTGCATTGGACGCTGCCGATGTCGGGATCTCGGTTGACTCAGGCGCGTCAGTGGCTAAGGATCTTGCCGACATTATCCTTCTCGAGAAGGACCTTAATGTCCTTGTTGCAGGTGTAGAACGTGGTAGGATCACGTATGGAAACACCATGAAGTATCTAAAAATGTCAGTTGTCGCTAACATAGGCAGCATTATATCACTCCTTGTCGCGACCACATGCTTGCCGTTCGAGCCGTTGACACCAATGCAGCTTCTTACACAGAACTTCTTATACAATCTAGGTCAGATTGCAATCCCATGGGACAAAATGGAGGAAGAGTACGCAAGGAACCCACAGCATTGGTCCCACAAAGGACTGCTATTATTCATGTTGTGGAATGGGCCAGTCTGCTCTATATGCGATATCGCTGCCTTTGTGTTTCTTTGGTTCTATTACAATGCTTACCTGCCTTCTCAATACAAGTTCTTCCATTCAGCTTGGTTTGTTGAGGGCTTACTAATGCAGACACTCATCATCCACATGATCAGGACAGAGAAAATTCCATTCATCCAGGAGGTGGCATCGTGGCCTGTGATCTTTTCTACAGTCGTGGTTTCTGCGGTTGGGATCGCAATCCCATTCACTCCTGTTGGAAAGGTTATGGGACTGACTGATCTTCCACTATCCTATTTTGGGTTTTTGGTCTTGCTTTTTCTTGGGTATTTTTTACTTGGGCAGGTGATCAAGAGGGCTTATATCATGTTCTATAGGAGATGGCTTTAATCGACGAATGCATTCGAGGAAGCAAATGGATTGGATCTTTTGCATGTGTATAAAGATCATGGTACGTTAACAGTATACAATGGAGATAAATGTAGGATTGGAGCCTTAGGCAGTGTTTGGATGCACAACTGAATCGAATTGTGAACTGTTAGTTTTATGAGGAGGAGATGACAAAAGATTAATGACCCCCTTTCATTCACAGTGAGGAATTAACCCTCAAATTACAGTTTCCCTCGAATACCAGCTTGAAAGTAACATGCTTGCAACTTACAGGTAATGCCCTCAATGAGAACTGATCACCTACAGCAGGCTGCATGATTTACCATGCAGCCCCACCTAGTATTCATATATATATTTTTAAAGTTGGGTCTGTCGTTGTTGAATTTAAGGTCATTTTGAAAGGATCCAGACTGTTTATATGATGGGCTTCATCACAGAGGGGGTAGCTGACAAAAAAAATAAAAATAAAATCTCAGATTGGAATATTTCAAACTTTTGAATATTTAACTATCTTCGTTTGAAAATGGACCATCTTCTTTAAACTTACTTTTTGTGGGCCATCTCATCAACCATCCTTTGTGTAGCCCACCATATAAACAGTGGATTATTTCGAAATGGCTCCTTATCCAAGGGCTGTATTCTTCAAGTTAAAAATAGCAATGAGCTGTATCAGGGCCGAATATGAACTCAGGCCCCATTTAGTGGGTTTAACTTAGAGAGTAAAATCCAAGTCATCATTTCACTGTAAACAAAGCAAAATCCCAATCAAAGGTGGAGAAACACATAGTAGATTACGTAAATACTCTTTGATTTGGCTAAAAACCTTTCACATGTCCTCAAACAGTGGAAAAATAGAGGATAGATAATTTTGAGGCATGGTGTAATCCACAATAAAACACAACGAACCAGTGGTGTATGAACTACAGATCGTAACATGTTCAAAGATATGGGCCATCCATTCTGTAATTCCTCTTCATGAGACATTTTGTATTATTCATGATGCAAATGAAAGAGTGCACGTACCCATGGTTTTATGGCTTCGATGGGCCCAGCCAGCTCAGATTCAGTAGCACCCGACCTCGGTCTATAGAACAAGTGTGATACGACTCGCCCAAATTGGCCTGACTTGGGTGAGTCTCAACTTGATTCAGGATTGAACAAGTCGGTCCAAGTTGTGAAGTCTTTTGATGGGTATGGAAACGGGGTGAGGAAAGCATCAGCCCATGTCTCCAAGCTGGTTTATTAACGGACCTCAAAATCAAGCCCTTGCCACCTGTAATGAGCCTGTATTTGAGCTTGGGCTAGTGCCCAATACAAAGTAATTGTCACTCGTGAGCCCAAGCGACTATGTGTGCTCTTTCATTTGCATGGTTGTTGGGCCCAGAAGATTGATTGTCCATCCTTGCATATTGCACAAACCATTGCTTGGGCACTTGCTTGATAATGCCGCAGCATGAACTAATCTTGGACACAGCCCTCTGAGTTCTTGAATTTTGAATTTGGAATTCTCTGCATTAGGGGTGGCAATGGCCTATACTTGCCCCACGGCAGGGCCCAGGCTTGAAGTCCAAGACCGGTGCTTGAGTGGGCCAGGCTTCCATCCAATGATGAATGGCCCAGCCCAGCCCGGGCACTGAGACGTGCGCCATGATGCACACAAGTGCAAGATCCGGTTTGTCCATATCGAGGGTACCTCTGTGTTGATGCCTTGGCCCAAAGTCATCCCTGCTCACTCCAAAGGTGGGCCATAGTGTCAGAAACCAATCCACAACTAAGAAAAACCTGGTGAATTTGTTCTTGGCCGTCCATTTATTTTTTTTTAAAAATGTGGTTCACCTGATTTTTGTGAATTGGCATGATTTTTTGGGCAAGGCATCTACACTATGGATCCACCTAAGGGACGGCTAGGATTATTCACCCATATGGAACCCACTTTTTTTTTTTTTTTAATTCCCTCTCTTCCCATACAGGGCCAATTGGAGTTTGGATGGGCAAGTGATCGGAACTGCTAACAGTCCGTTTGAAAAAAGAAGAAAAAAAAGACCAGACTGTTATTAAGATTGGACGGCCGCAGTGAGAGCCGTCCGGTCCCGTATCACCTAACTCTTAAATGGGCCAGATTCCAAAGATAACATCAATATAACGATTTAATTGCAAAATTTATATAGAATTTTTGTGGACCACAAATAGTGATGAAAATGTTGGCATTGGATGGGTGGGCATGGTATGCTTTAACCTAATGCACTCATATTTATGTGATTGTGTGGATCGGTTGGATAGGCCTGTACTAAGATATTTCTATCGTTTTCTTAGATTAGAAGTCTTTAATTACTAGTTCATTTATTTCTATCATCAATCATATTACAACCTAATATAATCTTAAATTTATATAAAGAAATATCAAAATCCACATATAAAGTCTAAAAAAATCAAACATTTTTATCAATTAATGTCACTTTGGTGACTAGCACAACTAATTCCAACCTTTGAATATTTGATTACTCCATAGTCTTGCTCTTAATGAACCACTCTAAAGAAGTTTGATTTAACCCACAACATAGCTAATATTAATTAATGATAAGTTGGAAGCATTTTGAATATAACAAATGGTTGAATTTATTCTTTCTTTTCTCACAACCAACAATGCATATCAACTCCTGAAGTATGGGGAAGGGTCCAAACGTTTTTAGCCTAATCAAGACTTAATATAGGAATGTGAAATGATGGGCAATCATTTTTTTATTTTTTATTTTTTAAAATTTTATTAAAGAAAAAGGAAGGATACTGTGGGTATGTTCATAATTATTTTAATGGACTACTTTGATAAAATTTCCATGACTGGGCTATCCTTTAGTCAAGTAAGGGCGTGTTTGGATCGCAGGCCCGTACTATATTGTTTTATTTTAAAATAATACATTAACTTATGTTTGAATCGGATTTGAAATTCAATATACACTCGCCGCCCATGTACGTCTCCGAACCAGAAACGGATGGGCACGCAACTCTGCTCTGACGTCTACTCATATCAAGCAGCGCAATTGATTTCTTTGCATTGCAAAGGGTTGGAAGGAAAAAACCCATTTTCCTCTATGGTGTCTTGAGAGACCATTAAGTGAGTGTATATCTTCTTCCCTCTTCTCCGTTCGTCTACCATACTGCGAAAGAGGAGATCGTTCCTCTCCATTTGAATCTGGGACGTTAGCTGGGATGTACGCCCATCCGTCTTCAGCTACAACGAAGATGTAATGAACTTTTAAGCTGCTTCATCGTGAGAAAAATCAATATTCTTCTCTCCTATACTTATCATTCTCATAGACTCTGAAAGACCAGGTAATGTATTTTCTAAGGTGACAATTGATTGAGCACTGCATCCTAGACAGTTTAGATGAAACACATACATCGTGTTGGTGCCCCTCAGAGCATCGAACACCATCCATTGGGTGGTGTCAAGTTTTAGTAGCCAATCCGTGATCCATAGCAACTATAGATGTGGCCTGTGTTATGAAATTTTCGCACTAGGGAGTCCGTTCCTTGAACAAACATTGAATTCGGTATATCCGCTGATTACATTGATAAACCGACAAATGTTTTTAGAATGCGCTAATAGAGCTAGAAGGCAAATTTCAGCCCAATTTATCTTGAATGAATCAATCCGTTGAAAACACCCTATAAATTGCCACAATTAGGATCTCTTTAATTAGAAGAGCGAGCCAGGAAGGCGCCTGTCTTGTAAGATGATTTTCAGAAGGAAAATAGGCGCCGTGTCAATCAACCTATGAAAATAGGCTCGCGCTCGTCCGAGAAAAGAGCCCACAGGGATAGGGAGATGTAATCATTTAGAGGGTGGTGATTCTCAACAGAAAGGGAAGTGAGGTCACTTGAAGAGCATATGGAGAACATCATTAATACCAAATTTCATCTCATTCTGACCGGTGGATCATGAGATCAAGCTTACTTTTTACTATCCGATAATTTCACGATCCAAATTCTCATTTAAATGAGTGGCCACTCATTTCAAATCTCTCAACGAGCCAAACAATATGAATGGGTTAGATCTCCAAAAAAGAATGTGAAAAGTGGGCAAAAGGGCCCACAATCATTGACATCACTGGGACTACATATGGGCATGTGCACACCTATTTTTTTTGGGCTACATATGGTGATCCAGCAATCCAATGGCTATGGGGCTCGATCCTCGGTAAGACAAGGGTGGACCTCATATTCCAAGTCGTATGATCAATTCCATACACGGATTATTATATTTGAACATAAACATCATACACACAATATGAATACATTGAATAGTGTGGATTGCATAGGGAGATGTGGGCCTTTAGATTTAGAAGTTTTTATAAAATTTTGGATTCCCCAAACCCTAATTACTGAATTTTGGTGTTTTAATTATTATAGGATTTTAGAAAAATAGAAAAAATAAAATAAAAACCTATTTGATTAAGTCAACCAAGCGATGAGAGAGAAAACCTGAAAGGAAAGAGGGTGATGACGTCACCTCTCCCTCTCATGCCTAATGGCAAACAAGCCTTTTACCATAAGGATGGAAACATTGATGTGTTACAAAGGCCCAACATGGCCTGCGGTTGGATGATATGAATCGTTTATTATTCTCATTTTCTCATGAACTTTCCAACAAGTACTCCCATATGTATATGTATGTGATTTCTGAATAGCGTTCATGAACCAATTTCAGTAATTTGGAATGCATTCACTAAATCTACATCATATATCAATATTTCAGTAAATCTGGATGGTTCAATTCAAAAGGTAAGATGAGATCAACAATTGGACAAGCGGTTTCAGAGAACACAACTAAGAATGACTTAAAATCAATCACTTCTTCTAAGCTGTATAATTATGTGATAAACATGGAATTATTAAAACATCATCAATCAAGACTACAAATTAAATCAATACATCACTTATCAAACAAACACAAGTAAAGAATATTTAATGGAAAAGAATGTCTTAAATCAACCTACACGCCAAAAATAACATGTCTTTCAATTTATACCATCAATAACATGGTGAAATTGAGATGGCGGCATCTCTTAATCTATGAATTCATTTCATTTTTTATTTTTTATTTTTCTGATTGATTCTTGTTTAAAGTACTATCATTATGATGATTTGAATATCTAACAGACATCAATCACATTGCTGAAAAATTATAAAAATATATAGTTATCACGAAACGGGGTTGCTTTAATACCATGTTGGATTTTTAAATCTAATGTGGCAAAACAAAAGGGGTTTTTCGAAAATCCAATTCAATACATTGAGCCAAGGACCTTGTTGCAGTAACTTCAAATCTCACACTTAATCTAATGAAAATCCAATCCAATACATTGAACTAAAGATTCTTTTTGCGATAATCTCATATTTCACACTTAACCTAAATCACATACTTGAATGGGAAACTATTCTTGTTAATGCCAATACTGTACTTTGATCTTTCATACTTTCCACCCTTCTAGAAACTTGAGAGAGAGCGATAGAATTTCTTATACGTGTGAGTGTACCAAATCCTATATTTATAGAAAACCAATAAGATTTCTTTTACGTGTGGGTGAGAGACCAAGACCTATATTCATGAAAAAGAAATCTTGAGTATTTCAACCTATCATGATTATTCCTCCAAGAGTCTCCACACTATAAAAGTTTACGTCTTTGTAAGAGTTCATGTTTAACTAAAATACTCTAGAGCTTATGTCTATCTAAAGTACGTCAAATACATAACAAAGTCCAAGCATACAAATATTTGAATTGATCATAACTACTATGGGTCCACCGGTATACTCAATCCAAATATTTAATAGTCAATTGATTTGATTTGAGCCATTGATCAGGTAGGTTCACCTGACAAAAGTCTTACTCTAACCACCTTAGGACAACTTTAATCAATTTTTCATTTTTACCTATGCTGAAGTTTGCCAAATGTGGACGGGCTTGCATAAAAAACTGCCGCCTATTTGTTAGTTAGTGCTGAAAATTACGTATAAGCATGATCTGCAAGCATGAAAATTGACCTGTGCGATGCTAATGATAGCCGCATACAGGCTTGGACCTATTAGCCCGGCCTCCCATGATCTTGCACCCATAGCTATTCCAAAATGGATTTATAATCACATCAATGGACTTTTGCTCATAACTCGAGCCTACATTAAGAAATAAAAAGGCACTCTGAAAAAAAGTCCAGTACAAGACCATATAAAAAAATGTGTCAATCACAAAACATATATTGTGCCATTTTCACCTGATTTTTATATTTTTAGGCTTTTATCCATTATCAACTTCTTCGCATTTCAGTCCATCATCTTCTTCTCTTGAGCTGTCTTCACACACAATGCTTATGAGTGACAGTCGTCCACCTACTTCTCAATTTACTAAAAGTCCATCGAATATGGTGAAAAGATTGTGTTCACATAGTGCAGACCTAGTATAGGTGCCTGCGCATGTCCTGCCGCTTAGGGGCGGTGGTGGGCGGCAAGACCACCATCCACCATCCAACCATGTCGGGGAATGCATGTGCATTGGATAGAGTCCCGTCTAAATCAGTCCCCACAAATGATGTCATTTTGATAGAGAAAATCTAAGTGAAATATCGTGTCAAGCATGGAACTTTGCATGGTTCATGCACATAACCTTTATTTGGCCTGAACATGTCATTCAAAACCATTACAGCCAGAATCATTATTTTAATGAACTTCCAAGACTTCTCTCGTGTAAGCCAAATTCTGAGATCCATGACAATTGAGTCTATCTGGCCGTTGACTCAGTTGAGCTTTGAGAAGTTTCTATGCCGTTAGCAACACGATTCTTGAGTAATGCTTTGTGGTGGCATCCACAGTCTACATGATGGTAATGTGCCATTAAAAATTAGAAAGACCTGTTGATTTGATGCGATTCTACAGCCTTTAATTCACAAAATCGTGGCCACGTGATCATGGTCCCACTCGACTGGTCCATCCACACTGCAGCAGCAACAACAACAACAATTCCATCGTTTGTTGAGCGAAACATGAAAAGAAATTATTTGGATTTGATTTGGACAAATATCATTGAAAATGTAGAATTTCAACGTTGAGTAGTTGAAAATGTTCACATTTTCTACAGAATTTTCATTACAAAGAGGAACCCTTCTCGATAGGGCAGTAAATGATTACCGAGACCTGCGGGTACCCAATGGACCTGACCTGATTTTTAAAGGATCTGGGTCCCATTTCTTGGATCCAGAATCAGGTTGGATATGAGTCCAGCCTTTTGGAACCGGTTAAAATTTGGATCCGATCTGGTTCGGTTTGGATCCACAAACTTGGACCCAGTTAAAATCTAGTCAACTCGGGTCCAGCTATGGTCCAGTTTATTTCAATAGGTTTATCATATATAATAAACATATATTGATTATTTAAGAACAAAATGAGGTTTTCTAAGGTACACGTGTAAGAGGGTTTGCTTACACATCATGAATGTATCGAGGTGGCACGTGTATGCAATTTAATTCGACCATCAAGTGGGCCTCACCACATGGATGCTCTTATTTGTCCTAAACCCAATTCAGAACTTATATTCAAAGACCTAATGGGTGCTAGATAGGTACCTAAACCTGATAACCTGGACCCCTTCGGGACCCTACTTGTCGATGTATCATTGTCAACCTTACTTGGGCCGCAAATTAAAAATTATTAGACAGGGATTGAAACAATCTTCACGAATCATGGTTAGTAATTACTAAATGGCTGATGTATATTGGTCGCCGTATCAACAATTGCCAACATGCCTCTGATGTGAAGGTTTGCTACAATATGTCCCAACTAATCGTGGTCAGTAATTACTAAGTTGCTGATGTATCTTCATTGCAGTATCAACGATTGCCAACATGCATCTCTGAATTCCCCAGCGAGATACCACTAATCCACGAGGAAAAGAAGTAAAAGAAAATAATTTTTAGAAATTCCAAATAAATTTATTGATTGTCTAATGTGTGTCCATGTTACACCATTAATATAGAAAAATAAATAAATAAAAAAAATTCGTAATTACCAAAAATAGCAAAATTCTAATTCTAATAAAAATCTTAATTTTAATAAAACTCTTATAAAGTCTAATTTTTAAAAATAAAATTTCCAAATAAACTTTTAAGAGAAGAGACCTATCATAATTATAAGTTATTTCTAAAAATAAGAAAATCTACAACTTTAAAAATAAGAAAATATTACAAAAAATGGAATTATTAAAAATAATAATTTTTTCTTAAATTTTTGTTTTTGAGGTAAAAGCATCCATTTTCTGGCGAAATGGACGGATTTACCCACTTTTGGGTCGGTTCACCTTGGATGGCCCATTTCATTAAAGATTGATAGGTTATGCGCCCCATAATAATACCTGGATCAAAAGTTATGATCAATTTACGGTCCATGTTTTTTTGGTCCAACTATGCTAGGAATGTATCGGTGCCACGTGCTACATCAAGATTTAAAAGATCTTCAAATTTTTTCATTTATTAGGCTGTTTGGATGTTTGTAAGTTTGTAAGTTGTAACTCAGTGTAAGTCATAAAGAAGTGACTTCTCACCCCAATCTCAAGAAATTTCTTGATAGTTTTACATGTAAGTGACTTTTAGATTATAAATAATTGGTGAATTTTCTCCCCTAGACGCCATTGGCTAGTAATTGAACTATTAAGTTACTTCTCATTGATGAAACTTACAGGCATCCAAATTTCTCATAAGTTCTCTTTGGTGCGCTATCCATTCATGGTGATGCTGGTTGAGAGAACCGCAGAAGCACACATAGATGAATTTATGATAGTGTCGACACCCCACCCAGGCTAGCATTTCGAGAAGACTAGAACAATCCGGAAACCCTAATCATATCTTAAACCAAACCCTAATCCCAGCCTAAAACCCTAACTATAACCTCGGCGTAAACCGTAAACCCAACCTGACCCTAGCTTAAACCCTAATCCAAAACCCTAAACCATCACCCAAGCCCGAGTGAATGTGAAAATCAGTATAAACCTCAAAAGTACACTCGACCATTTGAGCCTAAAATTTCGAAATAAGACTTTGACCCGAACCAGAACACCGAAGAAAGCCCACCGACCAGAGCCCGGACCAAACCTAGCCCGAGTAGTAGTCGGACTACTGTAAGCGATAATCCAACTGCCGCCCCTCATTCAACAGGTGTCCCCTCTGGGCACACAGCTGTCACCCGTCCCAAAGTCAACTTTCATATAGAATTACCTATATAATTCACCTTATTTACCCTTTCACCTACTCCCAAGAGCCCATAAGAGCATGTCACATGACACTTCTCTTTCATCAATCAATCCCAAGTTGCCATGTCGGCTTTTACCCTTCGCAAACTCAGCAATTACTACAATGTCATCCTAAAAGGCTATAAATAGCCATCTTCTCTTCGCATTTTACACAACACAACAACAACAATCTAAGAGAGAGAGGGAGCGAGGGAGAGAAAGGAAGAAAGTGAGGGTGAGAAGGAAGCTCCAACCCTCCAAGATCAGAATTTTCAGCTACCCCTTTAGCATCTTCTCTACCATCTCAACCCCATAGTCTAGCCTGGATTGATCATGGTGTAGTCCATGTTCTAGCCAACTTAAGATCAAACCAAAGATCATATCGTTTTCTATTCAAGCATTCATCATAACATTTCCACCCTCCTCAACCCCCTTGCTTCTCTAAATCACTTATGAATGTATGCTCTGTGACTTGTCGTACATCGGATTCTATTACATCAGAAACTCCTAGTTCTATTCCATTTTCTTTACATTTACATAAGCATCATCACATTCGCCTCTAGACACATCCTTGGATATATGCTTTATGGCTTGCTAGAATAACATATTTTGCCGCATCAGAAATCCGCATGTGCCTAGTCCTACTCAGACTATATCATTCATCTCTTGAGATTACTTACCATACCAAAGTAGAGACCGTACATTTGTATGGGTAAAAAGGGTGCCTAACACCTTCCCTTTTTGAAAATGAAGTCCCTTACTCGGAATCTCGGTTCATAGACCACGAATCAATCTAAGGTAAGAGAATCTTCAGATTTCTTTAAGCCTTACATATTCCGCAGGTTCTTGCCGACTGCGGGATTTTGAGATTAAGTGGTTAGTGGTGATTCCAAACTTACAATCAAGATCACACCCCCCACACAGAAGACAAAAAATCATATTGCCTAAAGCATGGGTGCCGATCTCCCAGCGTCCATAGATGATAATCTAATAACACCAAGCAAACACAAAGAGAACACAATGATTTAACGTAGAAAAACCCTTTTAGGAAAAAAAAACCACAGCACAAAGCGATAGTTGATCACTATGAAAGCAAAAATTATAAAGGGAAAGAGTTTATCTGATTGAAACAATCTCGAATCTCACCCTTTCTACACCCTTTGAAACCCTTTGACAATTTACAAACCCTTAGAGTTACCTCATAATATTGTTTATAACCATATCTATAGCCTTGGAAAGAATCTCAAACAAAATTGAAAACAAATATTGCAATGTCACAGTTTTGTAAAAATCTGCGCAGAATCTATTGATCAATGGCATCGACAAACCCAATAACAAATTCGATTTAAGCCATCTATTATAACAATGCCCAATGCATAAATGGTTTGGATCATTGAAATGTGACCCCAAATCCAACAAATATAGTTGAGAAATACCAATGAACATAATCCATCATAATAAATAAATAAATAAGTTGTAAGGCTACAGGACACATTTTAGATGACACCACCAAAACCCTGTCCTATGGCCGTCTGCACACTCTTACAAAAAAAAAAAAAAAAAAAAAAGAAGGAAAGAAACTTTTTTGCGCAAGGATGCGTAATGCTTGGGAGTCTTACCTACAAATTTAGATGATCCAGTACTGCCTTACGTACCATCCTACATTTTTATTCCGGCCAAAGTACTGCCTTACCATCCTACATTTTTATTCAGGCCAATGCGTCATATGTGAAGGACATCCAAGGCATGCCATAGTTCTGGCCCACGCTACTTGAAAATCAGCTCATCAGGCATCATGCAAGGTGCCTGATTTTCAAATCAGATGATTTCATGATGGGCTAGCCCTAGGTAACGGCTCAGATGTCCCACACATCCGAATATGTGACACATTGGCCGGAAAAAGAGAAGAAGGGTAACTACGTTACAATACCTAGAAATATATTATATTGGGCCCCACACTAATCCTGGAGGCTTTGGAAAGATTGTCCATTGTTTTCGATGCGGTAGATAAGGATCGGCTTGATTTTTTAAGAATGCCCACCTGATGATTTGACCAGCCTATTAGATCGGTTGGATCGATGGCGTACACACATATGTACGCCCACAACAAATCTATGTACGCCCACAACAAATCGTCTCCATGTGATTATTCCAGTTGATTAAACATGCAGGTCTCCTTTTCAAAAAAAGGGATAGTTGCGAATGCCTCCCTGGTTTCTAACAATTGTAAATACTTCCCCCGTTGTTTTGATAGTTGCAAGCAACCCTCCTTTGCTAGAGAGGTTGGAGGAATCTACACCAAATGACAAAAAATATCTCTATCGTTGGTGTTTATGTTTCCAGCATGTGCCTACCATTATGTATAAATGATATTCAAACCATGCATGTAGAAGGGTCCTTCCACCGTAAATATTGGACACCAAAAAAAAAGAAGAGATAATCCAATCACCAAGTGGGTCACTCCTGAGAGCGAGATAGCTTCTTTTTGTCAGTCTTTTTCTAACGATAGGTGGGTCCTTCTCTCTTTTTGTCCATGGGCCCACCGAAATCTCTCTTGTAACTATTTCAGATTAATAAATAGAGTTTATTATAAAAAAAAAAAAAAAAAAAGTGGGTCGACTCTCCCATAAAAAACCTAAAAATTTACTTAGTGGGCCACTTGATGGTTGGATCAACCTTGTTTTGTTTATATGGAATTTTCAATTTTTATGGTGGAGTAATCACGTTAGGCTAGGCAACGGACAAGCACTTTGGTAGACCCATCCGTATACAAAAATTACCTATCAGATTGGTAAAACGGTCGAATGTTCCTAAGATTACCCACACGGAATCCATAAACCAGAGGGGAGGTACTTGCAATAAAATAACAATAATAATAATAATAAAACATAAGGGAGGTATTTGCAATTGTTAGAACTAGAGGGGAAGCGTTTATTTTTGTACAGCTGGTTAAGGCTACCTAAATTGCCAAAATTTCCTTTCGCATTATTATTTTATTATGGATCTTTTTCTTTTTGGTAATTACAACCCTAAAAACATCTCTCATGATTCTGGAGCTTGTTTTTTACCTAAGCACCAAATGCTCCTTCCGTTATATTTTCTTGACTAACCATCTTATCTATAAATTTTAAATCCACCGAACTCTCTTAGCAAAATTCTCTTTTTACTCTTCTTTCTTTAATTTTTTATTAATCTTTAGTCAATTTTATCATCTATTCATTAAAAAAAAAAAAACAAAACAAGCAAACGTATCACAACATTCTTCTTCACTATTTCCAAGTTTAATATTCTATAAGAAGAAACCAAATATGATAAAGCCATCATTGTCTGTGTTATAGGTACTCCATTTATCCATAGTGCTAGCTCATGTTAAGACATGATCTAAAAGATCAGGAAAATTAAAAACTCATGTTTGCCACACCACAAGAAACAATAGAAATTTAAAGTTTAGCAGTGAAACTTTCCTAACCCCACAAAATTTTTGAATCAAGCTGATACTAGTGATTAATTTCCCTTCATCCTGATGGTAATCACCCAATGAACGGATTGGATGACACATAGACATCACAATGGGCCCTAAAAAGGTTTACGGTGGCGTTTCCAACCATACTATTTCTTGAGGTGTGGCCCACCTAAGTTTTGGATCTGCCTTAGTTTTTTGCTAATGTCCTAGCACGAGCTAGTGAAGCTGATGGATAGATTGAACGTCACGCGTAAAACCACAGTGGGCCACATAAAGCCTTTGGTTACAGGGGCTCAGTTAATGGTGGCAAGAAATTCACGTCCAGATTAAACTCACCGTATTTTAGTTGGGGTTTGATATGGTATGGTACCTTAATACTATACAGAGAGAGTTTTCATCCAAATTGCATCTTAGATGGTGATTATGAACGATTTAAACTTTACTGTTCAATGTTCCAAATTCATCTTTATATACAAGCATCCACCAACAAATGTTTCTCAGGATAGCTCATGTAACATGGAATCCATAACACGAACGGTTTAAATCATCAGCTAAAATGCAATCCTGGTGAAAAACCCACCCCATACGGTAGCTGTATGGTACGTGGGCACCATTTTATCTAAATTCAATTCCAATTCATCTAGGTCAGCCATATCATCTCTTCGTGTAACGGTGTAAGAGGACCGGAATCCACCACCACACCTGTTTTACACAGTGCGTTCAAACACCCATGCTTGTGGGGCCAACCATATTGTAAACGTAAGATCCACTCTGACCATCAGGTTCTATCTTTGATTCTAGAAGATGGGGTAAAAAATCAGCAAGGTCAACATCTCAGGTGGGCCACAACGAATGGAACAATGGGAGATCTGATGTCAACCATAGGTTTGTGCGTGGGCGACCATGGTGTGTATCTTTCGTGGAAACCAGTAATCAAGTGTAACATATGAGGATGAAGTAAAGATACAAAAATCAGCACAGTCCAAATACCAGACGAGATCACACACTGATTTTAGAAAACTCTTTCATTGTTCCCATTGGTGTGGCCCATCAAAACTTTTATCAGGCTGATATTTTGTATGCATGGTTCAAACAATAATGATCACCTTATGGATAAATTAGATTTATATATAAAGAATGGCAGACCCACGGAGCTAGGGTACATGTTATAGACGACTCTGGTACCCTGCAGGAGGCTAGTCACTACGCCAAAACTGCGAAAAAAGGATGGTCCAAAACTGTCTCAAATGACCAAAAAGGACGGTCATGGACCGTCGCAAGGGCCGTCAAATTTTGACGTGTCGTATTACTTAAAGGACGGTCGAGAACCGTCATTTTTATTGACGAAAAAAAGACGGTCATGGACCGTCCTAAAAAAGGACGGTCTCGGACCGTCTCTTAAAAGCCTTCGAAGGACGACCATCGACCGTCCTTTAAAAGAACGTTCATGGACTGTCCTTAAAAAAGACTGTCGTACACCGTCTTTGATAAGCCTTCAAAGGACGGCCATAGACCGTCTTTTTAAAAGAAGGGTCATGGGCCGTCCTTAAAAAAGGACTGTCATTGACCGTCTCTTATGGGCCTTTAAAGGACGGTCATGGACTGTCCTTTATAAGAGGGTCAATATACACCTATTACAATATATTTCATCGTATTCTTCCTAATATTCACCTGTTATATAATATATTTCATCATATTCACATTCACATCCATTTAAACAACCCAAACTACATAAATCCAACATAAACTACATTCATCCAAACATAAACTACATCCAACCAAACACAAGCAATCTTATCCACATTACATTCATCCACACATAAATACATATATGTTTAACATCATAAATAAAAAAAGAAAAAAAATCAGCAACAATTTTCTTTTTGTCTTTCACCTGAAAAAAAAAATATTAAACCAACAAAATATGATAATTCAGAATCATGAAGAATTGTATAAACTTCTTCAAAAAAAGTAGGCACTTTTTAAAAATAAAACTGATCATTAAAATAGGTTTCGGTTTAGGTTTTAAGTTTTAGGTTTAGGTTTAGGTTTAAGATTAGGTTTTAGGTTATAGGTTATAAGTTTAGGTTATATGTTATAGGTTATAGGTTAAGGTTTAGGTTATAGGTTTTGGTTTAGGTTTAGGTTAAGGTTTAGGCTTAGGTTATAGGTTTAAGTTAAGGTTTAGGTTTTAGTTATAGGTTATAGTATATAGGTTATAGCTTTAGAGAATTGAAAATAGGTTAAGGTTAAAGTTTATGTTTAGGAAATCGGGTCCGAGTTCGGGATCAGGTTTAGGTTTGGGTTATTAAGTTTAGGTTAGGAAGTTGAGATTAGGATTAGGTGTAGGTTTATGTTCAAGGATTTGAGAATACATTTCGATTTTAGGTTTAGGTTTAGGTTTTAGGCTTATGTTTAGGTTATAGGTTTAGGTTATAAGTGCAGGTAATAGGTTTAGGTTTATATTAAGTTATAGGTTAAGGTTTAGGTTTAGAAAATTGGGTTCGGGTTCAGGATCGGGTTTAGGTTTGGGTTTTCAAGTTTAGGTTTAGGTTTAGGTTAGGGAGTTGAGATTAGGATTAGGTGTAGGTTTAGGTTTCGGGATTTGAGAATAAATTTTGATTTTAGATTTAGGTTTAGGTTTTAGGCTTATGTTTAGGTTATAGGTTTAAGTTTTAGGTTTTAGGTTTAGGTTTAGGAAATCGGGTTCTGGTTCGGGATCGGGTTTAGGTTTGGGTTTTAAGTTTAGGTTTAGGTTTAGGTTAAGGAGTTGAGATTAGGATTAGGTGTAGGTTTAGGTTTAGAGATTTGATAATACATTTATGTTTTAGGTTTAGGTTTAGGTTATAGGTTATAGGTTTAGGTTTAGGTTTAGGTTAAGCTTTAGGTTTGGGTCATAAGCTATAGGTTTAGGGAATTGAGAATATGTTAATGTTTAGGTTTAGTAAATTGGGTATAGGTTCGGGATCGGGTTTAGGTTTGAGTTTTCAAGTTTAGGTTTAGGTTTAGGTTAAGGAGTTGAGATTAGTATTAGGTGTAGGTTTATGTTTAGGGATTTGAGAATACATTTAGGTTTTAGGTTTAGGTTTAGGTTTAGGTTTAAGTTATAGGTTATTGGTTCAGGTTAAAGTTTAAGTTTAGGTTTAGGTTTAGGTTTAGGGAATTGAGAATATGTTAAGGTTTAGGTTTAGGAAATCGGGTTCGAGTTCGGGATCGGGTTTAGGTTTGGATTTTCAAGTTTAGGTTTAGGTTTAGGTTAGGGAGTTGAGATTAGGATTGGGTGTAGGTTTAGGTTTAGGAATTTAAGAATATATTAGGTTTTAGGTTTAGGTTTATGTTATATGTTATAGGTTTAGGTATAGGTTATAAGCTATAGGTTTAGGGAATTGAGAATAGGTTAAGGTTTAGGTTTAGAAAATCGGGTTCGGGTTCGAGATCGGGTTTAGGTTTGGGTTTTCAAGTTTAGGTTTAGGTTAGGGAGTTGAGATTAGGATTAGGTGTAGGTTTAGGTTTAGGGATTTGAGAATACATTTAGGTTTTAGGTTTAGGTTTAGGTTATAAGTTACAGGTTTAGGTTTAGGTTTAGGTTAAGGTTATAGGTTATAGGTTTAGGTTATAAGCTATAGGTTTAGGGAATTGAGAATAGGTTAAGGTTTAGGATTAGGAAATCGGGTTCGGGTTTTAGTTTGGGTTTTCAAGTTTAAGTTTAGGTTTAGGTTAGGGAGTTGAGATTAGGATTATGTGTTGGTTTAGGTTTAGGAATTTGAGAATACATTTAGGTTTACGTTTAAAAAATTAGGTTCGGGTTCGGGATCGGGTTTAGGTTTGAGTTTTCAAGTTTAGGTTTAGGTTTAGGTTAGGAAGTTGAGATTAGGATTATGTGTAGGTTTAGGTTTAGAGATTTCAGAATACATTAAAGTTTTAGGTTTATGTTTAAGTTATATGTTATAGGTTTAAGTTTAGGTTTAGGTTAAGGTATAGGTTTAGGTTTTGGTTTAGGTTATAAGCAATAGGTTTAGGGAATTGAGAATAGGTTAAGGTTTAGGTTTAGGAAATCGGGTTCGGGTTCGGGATCGGGTTTAGGTTTAGGTTAGGGAGTTGAGATTAGGATTAGGTGTAGGTTTAGGTTTAGGGATTTGAGAATACATTTAGGTTTTAGGTTTAGGTTACAGGTTTATGTTTAGGTTTAGATTTAGGTTAAGGTTTAGGTTTAGGTTACAAGCTATAGGTTTAGGGAATTGAGAATAGGTTAAGGTTTAGGTTTAGGAAATCGGGTTGGGGTTCAGAATCGGGTTTAGGTTTTGGTTTTCAAGTTTAGGTTTAGGTTTAGGTTTAGGTTAGGGAGTTAAGATTAGGATTAGGTGTAGGTTTAAGTTTAGGGATTTCAGAATACATTTAGGTTTTAGGTTTAGGTTTAGGTTTAGGTTATAGGTTATAGGTTTAGGTTTAGGTTTAGGTTTAGGTTAAGGTTTAGGTTTAGGCTTAGGTTTAGGTTATAAGATATAGGTTAGGGAATAGAGAAAAGGTTAAGGTTTAAGTTTAGGAAATCGGGTTCGGGTTCGGGATCGGGTTTAGGTTTGGGTTTTCAAGTTTAAGTTTAGGTTTACGTTACGGAGTTGAGATTAGGATTAGGTGTAGGTTTAGGTTTAAAGATTTGAGAATACATTTAGGTTTTAGGTTTAGGTTTAGGTTATAGCTTACAAGTTTAGGTTTAGGTTTAGGTTAAAGTTATAGGTTATAAGTTTAGGTTTAGGTTTAGGTTTAGGTTAAGGTTTAGGTTGTAAGATATAGATTTAGGGAATTGAGAATAGGTTAATGTTTAGGTTTAGAAAATCGGATTCGGGTTCGGAATCGGGTTTTCAAGTTTAGGTTTAGGTTTAGGTTAGGGAGTTGAGATTAGGATTAGGTGTAGGTTTAGGTTTAAGGATTTGAAAATCACTTCGGTTTTAGGTTTAGGTTTAGGTTATAGATTTAGGTATAGGTTAGGTTATAGGTTAAGGTTTAGGTTTAGGAAATCGGGTTCCGGTTCAGGATCGGGTTTAGGTTTGGGTTATCAAGTTTAAGTTTAGGTTTAGGTTTAGGTTAGGAAATTGAGATTAGGATTAGGTGTAGGTTTAGGTTTAGGTATTTGAGAATACATTTAGATTTTAGGTTTATGTTTAGGTTATAGGTTATAGGTTTAGGTTTAGGTTTAGGTTTAGGTATAGATTTAGGTTTCGGTTTAGGTTATAAGATACAGGTTTAGGGAATTGAGAACATGTTAAGGTTTAGGTTTAGAAAATCGGGTTCGGGTTCGGGATCGGGTTTAGGTTTTGGTTTTCAAGTTTAGGTTTAGGTTTAGGTTAGGGAGTTGAGATTAGGATTATGTGTAGGTTTAGGTTTAAGGATTTGAGAATACATTTAGGTTTTAGGTTTAGGTTTAGGTTATAGGTTACAGGTTTAGGTTTAGGTTTAGGTCAAGGTTATATGTTATAGGTTTAGGTTAAGGTTTAGGTTTAGTTATAGGTTATAAGATATAGGTTTAGGGAGTTGAAAATAGGTTAATGTTTAGGTTTAGGAAATCGGGTTCGGGTTCGGGATCGAGTTTAGGTTTGGGTTTTCAAATTTAGGTTTAAGTTTAGGTTAAGGAGTTGAGATTAGGATTAGGTGTAGGTTTAGGGAATTGAGAATAGGTTAATGTTTAGGTTTAGAAAATCGGGATCGGGTTTGGGATCGGGTTTAGGTTTAGGTTAAGGAGTTGAGATTAAGATTAGGTGTAGGTTTAGGTTTAAGGATTTGAGAATACACTTAGGTTATAGGTTTAGGTTTAGGTTATAGATTTAGGTTTAGGTTAAGTTATAGGTTAAGGTTTAGGGAATTGAGAATAGGTTGAGGTTTAGGTTTAGGAAATCGGGTTCGGGTTCAGGATCAGGTTTAGGTTTGGGTTTTCAAGTTTAGGTTTAGGTTTAGGTTAGGGAGTTGAGATTAGGATTAGGTGTAGGTTTGGGTTTAGGGATTTGAGAATACATTTAAGTTTTAGGTTTATGTTTAGGTTATAGGTTATAGGATTAGGTTTAGGTATAGGTTTAGGTTTTGGTTTAGGTTATAAGCTATAGGTTTAGGGAATTGAGAATAGGTTAAGGTTTAGGTTTAGGTTTAGGAAATCGGGTTCGGGTTCGGGATCGTGTTTAGGTTTGGGTTTTCAAGTTTAGGTTTAGGTTTAGGTTAGGGAGTTGAGATTAGAAATAGGTGTAGGTTTAGGTTTAGGGATTTGAGAATACATTTAGGTTTTAGGTTTAGGTTTAGGTTATAGGTTACAGGGTTTAAGTTTAGGTTTAGGTTAAGGTTATAGGTTATAGGTTTAGGTTTAGGTTTAGGTTATAAGATATAAGTTTAGGGAATTGAGAATAGGTTAATGTTTAGGTTTAGGAAATCGGGACCGGGTTTAGGTTTAGGTTAAGGAGTTGAGATTAGGATTAGGTGTAGGTTTAGGTTTAAGGATTTGAGAATACACTTAGGTTATAGGTTTAAGTTTAGGTTATAGATTTAGGTTTAGGTTAGGTTATAGGTTAAGGTTTAGGGAATTGAGAATAGGTTTAGGTTTAGGTTTAGGAAATCGGGTTCGGGTTTAGGATCAGGTTTAGGTTTGGGTTTTCAAGTTTAGGTTCATGTTTCGGTTAGGGAGTTGAGATTAGGATTAGGTGTAGGTTTAGGTTTAAGGATTTGAGAATACATTTAGGTTTTAGGTTTATGTTTAGGTTATAGATTATAGGTTTAGGTTTAGGTATAGGTATAGGTTTCGGTTTAGGTTATAAGCTATAGGTTTAGGGAATTGAGAATAGGTTAAGGTTTAGGTTTAGGAAATCGGGTTCGGGTTCGGGATCGGGTTTAGGTTTGGGTTTTCAAGTTTAGGTTTAGGTTTAGGTTAGGGAGTTGAGATTAGGATTAGGTGTAGGTTTAGGTTTAGGGATTTGAGAATACATTTAGGTTTTAGGTTTAGGTTTAGGTTTAGGTTATAGGTTATAGGTTTAAGTTTAGGTTTAGGTTAAGGTTATAGGTTATAGGTTTAGTTTTAGGTTATGGTTTAGGTTATAAGATATAGGTTTAGGGAATTGAGAATAGGTTAATATTTAGGTTTAGGAAATCGGGATCGGGTTCGGGATCGGGTTTAGGTTTAGGTTAAGGAGTTGAGATTAGGATTAGGTGTAGGTTTAGGTTTAAGGATTTGAGAATACACTTAGGTTATAGGTTTAGGTTTAGGTTATAGATTTAGGTTTAAGTTAGGTTATAGTTTAAGGTTTAGGAAATTGAGAATAGGTTGAGGTTTATGTTTAGGAAATCGGGTTCGGGTTCAGGATCAGGTTTAGGTTTGGGTTTTCAAGTTTAGGTTTAGGTTTAGGTTAGGGAGTTGAGATTAAGATTAGGTGTAGGTTTAGGTTTAGGGATTTGAGAATACATTTAGGTTTTAGGTTTATGTTTAGGTTATAGGTTATAGGTTTAGGTTTAGGTATAGGTTTAGGTTTCGGTTTAGGTTATAAGCTATAGGTTTAGGGAATTGAGAATAGGTTAAGGTTTTGGTTTAGGAAATCGGGTTCGGGTTCGGGATCGGGTTTAGGTTTGGGTTTTCAAGTTTAGGTTTAGGTTTAGATTAGGGAGTTGAGATTAGGATTAGGTGTAGGTTTAGGTTTATGGATTTGAGAATACCTTTAGGTTTTAGGTTTAGGTTTAGGTTATAGGTTACAGGTTTAAGTTTAGGTTTAGGTTAAGGTTATAGGTTATAGGTTTAGGTTTAGGTTTAGGTTATGATTTAGGTTTAGGTTTAGGTTATAAGATATAGGTTTAGGGAATTGAGAATAGGTTAATGTTTAGGTTTAGAAAATCGGGATCGGGTTTAGGTTTAGGTTTAGGAGTTGAGATTAGGATTAGGTGTAGGTTTAGGTTTAAGGATTTGAGAATACACTTAGGTTATAGGTTTAGGTTTTGGTTAGATTATAGGTTAAGGTTTAGGGAATTGAGAATAGGTTGAGGTTTAGGTTTAGGAATTCGGGTTCGGGTTCAGGATCAGGTTTAGGTTTAGGTTTAAGTTTAGGTTAGGGAGTTGAGATTAGGATTAGGTATAGGTTTAGGTTTAGGAATTTGAGAATACATTTAGGTTTTAGGTTTATGTTTAGGTTATAGGTTATATGTTTAGGTTTAGGTATAGGTTTAGGTTTCGGTTTAGGTTATAAGCTATAGGTTTAGGGAATTGAGAATAGGTTAAGGTTTAGGTTTAGGAAATCGGGTTCGGGTTTGGGATCGGGTTTAGGTTTGGGTTTTCAAGTTTAGGTTTAGGTTTAGGTTAGGGAGTTGAGATTAGGATTAAGTGTAGGTTTAAGTTTAGGGATTTGAGAATACATTTAAGTTTTAGGTTTAGGTTTAGGTTATAGGTTACAGGTTTAAGTTTAGGTTTAGGTTATGGTTTAGGTTATAAGATATAGGTTTAGGGAATTGAGAATAGGTTAATGTTTAGGTTTAGGAAATCGGGATCGGGTTCGGGTTCGGGTTTAGGTTATAGGTTTTGGTTTTGGTTTAGGTTATAGGTTTTGGGATTTGAGAATGGGTTCGGGTATAGGTTATAAGTTTTGATTTTGGCTTAGGTTTAGGTTATAGGTTTTTGAATTTGAGAATGGGTTATGGTTTAGGTTTAGGAAATCGGGTTCAAGTTCGGGATTGGGTTTAAGTTTGAGTTTTCAAGTTTATTTTTAGGTTTAGGTTAGGGAGTTGAGATTAGGATTAGGTGTAGGTTTAGCTTTAGGGAATTGAGTATAGCTTATAGGTTTAGGGAAAGCTTAGGTTTAGGTTATAGGTTTTGGGATTTGGAAATAGTTTTAAGTTATAAGTATAGGTTTCGGTTAGGTTATAGGTTAAGGTTTAGGGATTTGAGTTTAGGCTATAGGTTTAGGTTTAGGTCTAGGTTTAGGTTTAGGGAATTGAGTTTAGGTTATAGGTTTAGGGAAAGGTTAGGTATAGGTTATAGGTTTTGGGATTTGAGAATAGTTTTAGGTTATAAGTATAGGTTTAGGTTAGGTTATAAGTTAAGGTTTAGGGATTTGAGTTTAAGTTATAGGATTAGGTTTAGGTTTAGGTTTAGTGATTTGAGTTTAGGTTATAGGTTTAGGGAAAGGTTAGGTATAGGTTATAGGTTTTGGGATTTGAGAATAGTTTTAGGTTATAAGTATAGGTTTAGGTTAGGTTATAAGTTAAGGTTTAGGGATTTGAGTTTAAGTTATAGGATTAGGTTTGGATTTAGGTTTAGGGATTTGAGTTTAGGTTATAAGTTTAGGTTTAGGTTTTAGGTTTAGGTTTAATTTTAGGTTTGGGTTTTGGGATTTGGTTTTGATTATATGTTTTGATTTAGGTTATAGATTATAGGTTTAGGTTATAGGTTTTGGTTTTAGGTTTAAGTTTGGTTTAGGTTATAGGTTTTGATTTAGGTTATAGGTTAACGGTTTAGGTTATAGGTTTTTAGATTTGAGAATGGGTTCGGGTTTAGGCTATAGGTTTTGTCTTTGGTTTAGGTTATAGGTTTTAGTTTTGGTTATAGGTTATAGGTTTAGGTTTAGGTTTAGGTTTAGGTTTAGGTTTAGATTATGGGTTATAGGATTTGAGAATGCGTTTGGGTTTAGGATATAGGTTTTGGTTATATATTTTGATTTAGGTTTAGGTTATAAGTTTAGGTTTTAGGTTAAGGTTATAGGTTTAGGTTAAGGTTAAGGTTAATGTTAAGGTTAAGGTTTAGGTATAAGTTAAGGTTATAGGTATAGGTTAAGGTTTAGGTTTAGGTTTAGGTTTAGTTTATAAGATATAGGTTCAGGGAATTGAGAATAAGTTAAGGTTAAGGTTTAAGTTCGGGATTGGGTTTATGTTTGGATTTTCAAGTTTAGGTATAGGTTTAGGTTAGGGAGTTAAGATTAGGATTATATGTAGGTTTAGGTTTAGGGATTTGAGAATACATTTAGGTTTTAGGTTTAGGTTAAGGTTGAGGTTTAAGTTATAGGTTAAGGTTTTAGGTCATAGGTTTTGGTTTAGGTTAAGGGTATGGTCCCTGCAAATACAGATATCAACACGACCATTCAGCACAAATGACCAGGCCCTTCCAATGCTGTCCATAAAAAATGGACAGCTTCATCATGATCATAATAGCGGTTCCCTGTTTCCAGGGAACCCCGCTCTTCCGAATAGCTCTGACGCACAACCGGGTCTGCTCCATTAATTTCGATCAAATACATAAACACGGCATGTCCAAATGGTCAGGCCCCTCCAATGTTGTCCATAGAAAATAGACAGCTTCATCTAGTCATAACAGCGGTTCCCACCTTCCAGGGACCCCCGCTCAACATCTGGATAGCTCCAACGCACATCCGGGTCTGCTCCATCAATTTCGAGCTAATACATTTAAAAATAACATAATTATATCTAAAAGCATCTGGATACCTGGAGAAGTCCTCCCATATTCGTATTGTTGGTTACTCATCCCTTTGTCTATAAGCTACAATCGACCAACACTTTCTATTGTTACCTGTACTTTGAAACCAACACAAATATAACTGGGAAACAATATAAGGAATAAGAAAAAATAAATTTACTTGTACATATCATTAAATGTTTCCCTATAAGGAAGTGATATTATATCTTTGATAGTCACAACCTGTATAACAGAGAAAAATGCAACCGATACATTTGGAATATAACTGAGAAACAATATAAGGAATAAGAAAAAATGAATTTACCTGTGCATATCATTAAATGTTTCCCTATAAGGAGGGGATATTATATCTTTGATAGCCACAACCTATATGACAGAGAAAAATGCAACCGATACAGTTTGTTACAATTCAAAGGAGAAAAAAGTTGTAACTGCATGGCTTACATACCATAAGTTTGTTATAACTTTAACTTACAACATAAACACAATACACATCAATGCATACCATAAGTTTGTTATAACTTTAACTTACAACATAAACACAATACACATCAATGCATACCATAAGTTTGTTACAACTTTAACTTACAACATAAACACAATACACATCAATGCATAACTGACACATTAATCATGTTTACCAAGTTAGGGAATTTGTGCAACTGCATGGCCTACAAAGCTTGCCGGTAAATCTTGAGATACTCATAAGGAGAATGATTGTCCCATTAAGATTGATCATCCATTTCAATGCATCAACACATCTAATCTGATACATATACCCATGTTGATACATGGAGAGGTGTGCTCACTAAGTGACACTCTTACCTAATGGACCATTCCTGCCTAACAATTCCAAGCAACTTACTCACTATATGTACTTTCTATTTACTCATCTGTATTAACAAAGCTACCTATTTCTGTTCAAGTATTGCCCTGTCTTTCTTACCTTGTTTGTGTACTTTGGTGTCTTTTAGTGCCAGTACTGCAAGTAGAAGACTATCTAGTACCTTAGGGATAAACGCATGCATCAATGTGGGGCCCATATGTGTAGTGGATTTCAAAACAACACTTAACGCGCTAAGTGCACCGCCTCCTTTTGCATGGCCATCCATTTTAGTAACAATCACAGCACCAACCGCGGCACTTTGTTTAAAAGCTTGAGCTTGGTCAAATGCTGCTTGGCCAATACTGCTATCCATAACGAATATAATAAGATCTGGTTTCTACAACATCAAGGAACTTAAATTAGATATAAACAGCATGTTGGCAACCAACATAAATGAATAAGAGTGATAAACCTTTAGAATAAGAAAATGAATACCGTTGCTTCAGATACTTGGTGCATTTCTTCAAACAGAGCCGCTTCCTGTTTGTGGTGTCCACTTGTGTCTACAATTATCAGATCACAATTTTCCTTCTTAAACCGTTATACACCTTCTGTTGCAATTTTTACAGGGTCTGACTCCATGTAGCTGTGGATACAGCACAAATGATTTTTTATGTGAAAATGTTGGGGAAAGCACAGAATGAAACAAGCAGTGTTATGTAGACATAAACATATTTTATCTGACCAAAAGACAAGCAGCACTGGCAGCATTAACAAATTTGGAACTCATTCAGATATTCCAGGACCTAAATCGGGTTTCACTGTGATGACCCATTCTCCATGGTTGCTTTTGAACTCATACCTATGATTCAAAATTTTTGAGGCATCAGCACCGAAAAAAAAAATCACATTCAATTTTTATAAGGGAGTCATGATAATAAATAATAATACCACACTGCCACTGCTGTGTATATTTCATGAAACAAAATAGATACACCTAGATAGAGGATGGCCCTAACTAATCCCTCAATACAAAGCTATATAATGAAAAAAATAGACCTCTATGCACAACCGCAACACTTGGATCCCCAAAAAATCAAACATCAAAGGATCAAGAGAATTGCAGCTTTACAAGGCCTACCCTATCAAGCGGAAGTCATGATAACATACTTGCATACCAATCAAGCAACAACAATTAAAATTTTATGATTACAAATGCTACTCAAGAATCCTCAATAATGCAACTCAATTATTTCAAATACATGCACACACACACACACACACACACACACACACACACACACACAGAGTAAAAGATTAGATCAGTGATATAGGAACATGCATTTGAAGGAGAACTGGGCATTTTGTAGATCTTGGCAAGCATGGACCTACACAAAGTATCAAAGAACATATTACCAAAATGGTAAAAAAAAGAAAAACAATAAGTATAACAACCAAATTGGAACTCGACTAGTGGTATTCTCCATTGTTTTATAGAAGATTTCCCTAAACCAAGTGAGTCATGGTACGAAGCTGCTAAACTGGTCCATGGAATGAAACCAAGGATCCAACCAAAGGGGAACAATATCTAGAGCATCATGTATCTAAAACATGCCAGAGGCGGTAATCAGCTATTTAAAAAAAAAAAGGCACCGGCAAAAAGGCCTTATTAATGTTGGTATCTTCAAAATTTGACTGAAGTTTTTCTTAAGACATGCAGTCAACATCTTTTTTTGATGGATGATTAGAGTCAACAATATTATATTGGCTTTCGACCTCACACCTCTCTCAAACTTCTAGGAAACAAAGCAAAATGGAAACTAACACGAATATGGAATGACTCAGATAAGATCCAGACATTGTACCTTCCATAAAAAGGAATCTTAGCTTTAGTTGCATTCTGCTTCAACTGATCAAAAGCACCAGCTCTAATTTTTGGGATAAAGCCCTAAAATAATCTATAAAAATGGATGAATGGCATGGATAAAATATATACATCATGGTGGGGCCATAGATCATGGTGGTGCTGCAGACGAAATCGGATTGCATATTGAGTTACTCAGTACGCTCTTATTGTACCGAGTAAACTCAGTAGGGCCCACCTTAATCCCTAAATCCCCATATCCCAAAATCCCTAAATCCCCAATCCCCAAATTTCTAAATCCCCAAATCGTTTCAATCGGTATTGAGATTGAGAGAGAGAGAGAGATACCTCATGTGCATGCACGAGAGAGAGAGCACCGAGAGAGACAGAAACAGAGAGAGGGCGCGGTGGAGAGCGGACCGAGAGAGAGAGAGAGAGAGAGAGAGAGAGAGAGAGGATGCGCGTGAGTGAGAGAGGGTGGCGAGGGAGGGAGGGAGGGCGGTGAGAGAGAGAGAGAGAGCCCTCGCCGAGAGAGGGCAGGGGTGAGAGAGAGAGAGAGAGATAGAGAGAGAAGAGGGAAGGTGCTTGGGCGCGCGCGGCTCTTTTAAGCGCGCGCCTAATTTTGGGAGAGATTGGACGGTGCTCTGTGGGCCCCACCATGATGTATGATTTTCATCCATGCCGTCCATCCATTTTTACAAATCATATTAGGGCTTTATGCCGAAAATTAAAGGGAAATAAATCTCAGGTGGTCCACACCACATGAGAAAATAGTGATTGGATATCCACCATTAAAATCCTCCTAAGGTCCACTGTACTTTTTATTTGACATCAAATCTGTTGATTTGGTCATCCAGGACCAGATGAAGGGAAAAAAAAAAAAAAAGCTTGATCCAAAACTTTTATGCCTATTGATCATATTTTTAATGGTCGACGCTCATTCAACACGTTTCCTGTAATGTGGTCCACTTGAGATTTGCATATATCTCATTTTTGGTCTCATATTGTAAAATTATCTGTAAAAATATATGGACAGCATGGATGAAACACATACATCGTGGTGAGAGCCATAGAGCACTGAACACTAGTCATTGGTTAGTGTCAGGGGAGTAGTCAATCCGTTCTCAAGCGTATAGAGTAAATCCTATGGGGGCCACCATAATTTATTCATTTTATCCACTCCATTCATCCATTTTAACATATAATTTTATTACATAAGTTCAAAAATGAAGCCTATAAAAATCTGAAGTGGACCACATCATAGGAAATAGTATAAACTGAACGTCTACCATTAAAATAATTTGTAAGGCCACTGAAGTTTTGGATCAAGTTGATACTTTAGTTTTCCCTTCATCCATGTATTTGTGATCTATTGAACAGGTTGGATGACAAATAAAAATCATTGTAGGCCATAGAAAGATTTCAATGGTGGAAATCATTATTCCTAATGTGTTCCTGTGGTATGGTCCATTATGTCCACGTCGTCCATCTGAGAGAGAGAGAGAGAGAGAGAGAGAGAGCGAGAGAGTAAGAGAGGGCGCGAGAGTAAGAGTGAGAGAGGACAGAGAGCGAGTCTCTCTTACGAGCGGTCATGGGTCACATGGTCTGTGCTCTGTGGTATGGTCCATTTATTTTATGGTATGAGACAAAAAATAAGGTATATCCCAATCTCAACTGGACCACATTATAAGAAACAGTGTTGAATGAGCGTCGACCATTAAAAACCTTTTGGGGGCCATATAAAGTTATGGATCAATCTGATATTTTTTTTCCCTTCATCTGGGCCTGTATGACCTAATCAATAGATAGGATGTCAAATAAAAGGTACAGTGGGCCTTAGGAGGGTTTTAATGGTGGATATCCAATCACTATTATTTTCACGTGGTGTGGTCCACCTGAGTTTTATATCCCTCTCATTTTTAGTATTTGGCCCTAATATGATTTGTAAAAATGGATGGACAGCATGGATGAAACACATACATCATGGTAGGACCCATAGAGCACCGACCAACATCCAAAAACGGTTACTCGCCTCGATCATATTTCATATGAGAAAGATATTGGGCAAACAAGATTGATCAACAATTTGAGTGAATTTTGATTTAAACATCTGAAGTTATTTACTTTTCATGTTTAGACTGATCAGATTGTCCAAAAACAGTTAAAGGTTGTTCATAATATCAAAAATATATAAATGAATAGAAAACACAAACATCAGCTTGATCCAAAACTTCTATAGCCGCCAAGAAATTTTAAATTGTAGAGGTTCAATCACACTATTTCCTGTAGTGTGGTCCACTTGAGCTTTGGATATGCTTCCTGTTTGTTCTTTAGACCTCAAATTATCTGTTAACATGGATGAATGGAGTGGATAAAATAAATAAATAACGGTGAACCCCACAAAGTTTACTCTAATAAAGGTAACGAGTAATTCACTTAAATGTAGTGGAGAAAGGTTTCCTTAAAACATTCATAATCATATATTGGGCCTGCCTAAATGTGATTCACATATCCAACCCACTCATTATGTGTGTCCCACTTGGATGAGGGGTCAGACCAAGTTTCAACCGCATCCAAAACTCATGTGGGCCCCACCAAGTGCTTTTATATTTTTTAGGATGTCTTCACATAGTTTTAAATGGTATGGCCCACTCGAGTTTCGTTTACCAATGATTTTTGAGATATCTCATAACTATAAATGGGACACATCAAATCCACGATGTTGATGTTCGACACACATCATGATGAGGCCCACAAAACTTACTAAAATCAATTCTTAGGTTCTCACAAGGTCAGTTATAAGTTGGGTCATAATTTTAACCAGACTATTTGGTCCATTTTACATGTCTAGTCCATTCACTCTATTTTACTAATCAATTCTCAATTTGACTAGTTAATCGCCTCAATCAGGCTACATATATATGAGAAAGATATTGGGCATACAAGATTGACCAACAATTTCAGTGAAATTTGATTTAAACATCTGAAGTTATTTACTCTTCAATTTAAACTGATTAGATTGTCCAAAAATGATTAAAGGTTCAATTAGTGGATGTGCCTAATAATTTAGTAATTTTATTTTTCACAAATAAATTTAACATTTTTTTTTTCAAAATGTATATATTTTCTTTACTCTTTTAACTAAATATCATTTTTATTATAAATAAATTTAACATTTTTTTTACAAAATTTAGTTTTCTTTTTTAAAAATATTTTTTTTTTTTTACAATTTGTCAATTTTTTCACAATTTTGTTTAATTTTTTAAAATTTATTTTTCAAAATATCATTTTTTAAATCTCACTTTTGTTATATAACTTTTTAATTTTTCTTGTCAAAATACAAAATCTGATTGGTGGACTTGGTATGATTGGATGGATGTCGGTCGTCTTTTTTTTTCTTTTTCTTTTTTTTTGAGATTTCATTTGGCTTAAACTATATTCCAGTTCCTTTTTAATTAACAAGCAGCTTAAACTATATCTAAGCTATGCAAGTTTACATCTCATTGCTTTGGAGACGAGTTAATAGCCGAAAAATGATAACATGAAAATGGCCTATACTAATGTATGCATTTGGTACCAATTCTTAATGTTGGCAACACCTGGCATACATGTACCTCTCTAAAGGTCACACTGATTGGATGATCTTAACTGTCTGAAATTGCCGTTGGATTAATTTGGACCATTTTCTTTTTGACTATCCTGAGGAACATTGACTTCTACTATTCTTTTTAAACATCTATATGCTTCAATCTCCTTTGGTCTACACTTGTGTTAAAGGGCACATCTATTATGTTGGGTAGAACACTTATTTTAATATCACAATGATTGGATAATCTCAACCATCTGATATTACTGTTGAATTTAGACCATTTTCTTTTTTACAAAGGTATTGAGGAACTTTGATTTGCACTCCTCTTTCTTAAACGTGTATATTTTTTTTTAACCTCGAGTTAACACTGTTCTTCTTCTTCTTCTTTTTCTTTTTTCTTTTCACGTTTACATGTTTTTAATCCCACTTTGTGTATTGTAGGCCACATCCATTCAATTTGGTATAGATCCTTTTTTTTTTTTTCAATTTTTCTTGTCAAAATACAAAATCTAGTTTTATTTTTTTTAAAATATATTTTTTTATATTTTTTCAATTTTTTCACAATTTTGTTTAATTTCTTTCTTCTTTTTTTTTCAAAATATCAGTTTTTAATCTCACTTTTGTTATATAACTTTTTAATTTTTGTTGTCAAAATACAAAATCTAGTTTTCTTTTTTTAAAAAAATATATATTTTTTTTACAATTTGTCAATTTTTTTCACAATTTCGTTTAATTTTTTAAATTTTCTTTTTCAAAATATCATTTTTTTATCGAAATCTTGTTATATAACTTTTTAATTTTTCTTTTCAAAATACAAAATATACTTTTTTTATATTATATATATATATATATATATATATATATATATATATATATATATATATAATTTACAATTTGTCAATTTTTTCACAATTTTGTTTAATTTTTTAAATTTTCTTTTTCAAAATATCATTTTTTCAATATCACTTTTGTTATATAACTTTTTAATTTTTCTTGTCAAAATACAAAATCTAGTTTTCTTTTTTAAAAAATATATTTTTTTACAATTTGTCAATTTTTTCACAATTTTGTTTAATTTTTTAAATTTTCTTTTTCAAAATATCATTTTTAAAATATCATTTTTGTTATATAAATTTTTAATTTTTCTTTTCAAAATACAAAATCTAGTTTTCTTTTTAAAAATATATATATATTTTTTTTACAATTTGTCAATTTGTTCACAATTTTGTTTAATTTTTTAAATTTTCTTTTTCAAAATATCATTTTTTAAATATCACTTTTGTTATACAACTTTTAAAATTTTCTTTTCAAAATACAAAATCTAGTTTTCTTTTTTAAAATATATTTTTTTTTTACAATTTGACAATTTTGTTTAATTTTTAAAATTTTCTTTTTCAAAATATCATTTTCTTATCGATTTTTTTTTTTCAAAATTATCAACTTTATTAAAAGTTATTAATTTTTATTTCAAAATCTAAATTTTTTTCTTAAACATTGTTAGTTATTTTTCTAAGCTTTTTAACTTTTTTTTTTTTCGAAATTCATAATTTTTTTTGTTCTTAATGTTTGACTTGAGCATTAATCTAATGCAGACGATCCTTGACAGTCTCAAATAACCACAATAAGACAGCTAAGGACCGTCTCTAATAGAGACGGTCATTGACAGTCTCAAATAGGGACTACTAAGGACCGTCCCTAATGCAGGCTATTTTTTACTAGGTTACAAAACTAGTAAAAGACGGCCGATGACCGTCTATAATTGAGACGGTCCATGACAGTCTCAGATTACCAATACAAGACGGTCAATGACCGTCTCTAATAGAGACGGTCCTTGACAGTCTCAAACAGAGACAGCTAAGAACCGTCCCTAATACAGAGTATTTTTGACAGTCCCAAATTACAGGAAAAGACGGCCAATGACCGTCTCTAATTGAGATGGTCCTTGACAGTCTCAAATTACCAGTAAGAGACAACCAATGACCGTCTCTAATAGGGACGGTCTTTAACCGTCTGAAATTTCGGCATATAAGACGGTCAGGGACCGTCTCTTATTCCAGATGGTCAATGGCCGTCTTTTATCTACAGTTAACGACGGTTTTTGACCGTCTTAAATGATTTGTGGACGTTCAAATTTTCAAGACAATAATAAGGATGGTCAAGGGCCGTCTAAAAGTTGAGAGACGGTTTACGACCGTCTCTGAAGCGTCTTTAAACCAAGCAATTTTAGAGACGGTCCAGAACCGTCTCTAAATCCGTCATTTTTTCCCATTTTTCACGTAGTGAGTTTTCGCCAGTTCTCTACAAGTGTGCAGACCAGAGTCCTCTGCAACATGTTTTTTGCATTAAGTAAAACACATCAGTCTATGGGGCATACCATGTTGTAAATATAAATTCTACTCCATCTGATAGGTTCTGTCATTGATATTAGGCCCAGAGGACAAGAATCAGCTTAATTCACAATTCAAAATGGCCACAGCACATGGAACAATGGGGATGGGCTTCGAACGGTGGATAGGTTTCTATGTGTAGCCACCATGCTGTGTATCTTTCATAACCTGTTAATCCCGTGTAACTAGCTAGGATGGGGAAGGGAAACATACATGATCAGCTTATTGAAAACTTAGGTCAGCCACATTGTGTGTTGGACACGGTGGTGGATTTGTGCAAATTCAAAACCATGTGAGAACCGTGTATGCTAGCTATGAATTGAGATTTTTTTCTAAGTTTAGAGTACTAGTTGGGTTAAGATAACAGTAGATATTTTTTTCTGAATTTTTTCAATGTTTAGCTATCCCTAGGAAACATCTAGATAGGGATATCTTAGTCATTTCACATAAGGAGATGAGCCTATAAAAGGCTCACCATTGTATTCGCCTCTCACTCAATTCAAAATACAGTAGTTCATCTCTCTTCATCTTTCAAGTTTCTGAACATGGGAGTTGACCTCACTCCCTAAAGGTGAGAAGACCATTGGTCTCAAATGGGTGTATAAAATCAAGCGGAATGCCGATGATAAAATCGAACGATATAAGGCAACACTCGTAGCACAAGGTTACGAATAGAAATATGGGGTAGACTATGAATAAGTTTTCGCCTCAGTTGCTCACGTAGATATTGTAAGAATGATTATCTTCCTTGCAGCTCATCACAGTTGGATGATCTACCAACTGGATGTGAAATCAGCATTCCTAAATGGAGTACTCAAAGAAGAAGTATACGTTGACCAGCCTGAAGGCTTTGTCATGCAAGGGGAGGAACACAAGGTGTATCGGTTGAAGAAAGCCCTATATGGGTTGAAGCAAGCTCCGCGTGCTTGGAATGCATGGATCGACGACTATCTTCAAGAGAATGGTTTCGTCAAATGTCCGTATGAGCATATCGTCTACACAAAGAAGAATGCTCGTGGTGATATGCTTATAGCTTGTTTATATGTTGATGATCTGTTGTTCACTGGGAACAGCCAAACAATGTTTGAAGAATTCAAGCAGGCTACGTTCAAAGAGTTCGAGATGACTGATGGTGGATTGATCTCCTTCTTCTTGGATATTAAAGTGAAGCAACAAGTCGGCAGTATTTACATATTCCATAAGAAGTACACAAAGAAACTTCTTAAGAAGTTTCAGATGGTCGACTGTAAAGCCGTAAATATACCTGTTACAACAGGGCTGAAGCTCACAAAAGATGGAGAAGGAAGAAACATCGACTCAACCCTATTCAAGAGCCTAATCGGAAGCTTAAGGTACCTCACAGTCACTATGCCAGATATAGTCTACAGTGTTCAGCTTCTAAGCCGTTATATGGAAGCCTCAAAAAAGTCACATTGGCTAGCTGCAAAATGAGTATTGAGGTATATCAAAGGGACTATTGATTTTGGTCTCTTTTATATATCCGTATGATGATGAGGCGATACTATATGGATACTCTAATAATGATTGGGGTGGTGACCAAGATGAAAGAAAAAGCACTATAAGCTATGCTTTCTATCTTGGGTTGATGGCATTCACATGGAATTCAAAGAGGCGGAGTGTGGTCGCCCTGTCCACATGTGAAGCAAAGTACGTAGCAGTTTCTTCCACTGTGTGTGAGGCGATCTGGCTAAGGAATCTACTAAAGGAGATAAAGCATCCATAGGAGGAATCCACTGTTATATACGTGGATAACAAGTCGGCAATCGAACTTGCTAAACATCCAGTTCAGCATGGAAAGAGCAAGCACATCGACATAAGATATCACTTTCTTAGAGATCAAGTAAAATAGAAATTGGTTAAGCTAGAATACTATCGCACCACTGAACAAGTAGCAGACATCTTCACCAAAGCATTGCTGACTAACACATTCGGGAGACTTACATCAATGCTTGGAATGAAGCCGGTTTTGGTTTGAAGGGGAGTGTTGGACACGGTGGTGGATTTGTGTAAATCCAAAACCATGTGAGAACCGTGTATGCTATCTATATGTTGAGATTTTTTTCTAAGTTTATAGGTTAAGATAACATTAGATATTTTTTCGAGATTTTTTCTATGTTTAGCTGCCCATATGAAGCATCTAGATAGGGATATCTTAGTCATTTCACATAAGGAGAAAAGCCTATAAAAGGCACCATTGTATTCGTTTTTCACGCAATTCAAAATATAGTAGTTCATCTCTCTTCCTCTTTCAAGTTTTTGTTTTCTGTTCTATGGTGGCTGCAACCACACGTCAGCAAGAAGTTACATTTTAAACCCAACAGTGTGAACTTAGTGGTTCTAAGAGTAATTTTACATTGTTCTCATTGTTGTGTTCTATATTAGTTTATTGCACTTATCTTTTGAATGTATGGTTAAAATAATAGTTGTCACCAAAAGAATAAGCGTAAGAGTGTATTTTACATAAGTGTTAACATTGTGGAACCCACACTACTTTGGTCTTTTACATGCTAAGTAAAACATGTGTTATAGGCAATATTTATCCCACTAGGTGTATTTATGAATCCAAAATACCTAAAAAGTTTCGGAGTATGAAAGTTGGACACTCTAAAATTAGGTTAATCTAACCACTATATGTGCCACCATGTAAATTGGAGATTTTTTTTTTTTTTTTTTTTATGGTTGTCCATTATTTTTTATGGTGTGTCCCACCTAATGACTATATAGGCTTGAGTTTTTTGTATGCTAGCCCTGGACACCCATTTTCAACACTATAAATGTTTTGATTGAATTTTCAAAGATTTTTAACTATTAAAATTTTATTTTAACCATTAAAAATGTTTTGAACACATTTGATAATAACCTAATGGCACATATCTGATGGTCTACTTTTGAATGGTATGGGATATGATCGTTAGTATATACGCAATATCAATGGAGGGATTAAATCATGAATATATGTATGGATGAGACGAATTGACAAGCTTTCTTCACAGTAAGTTATATCGAACTCCGTAGGGTGGGGGAGCACCATACTGGGTGCACCGTTGAAACTCTAATCCCTCCTTATTTATATGATCCTATCTTAGAGGAGAAGAAGAGCTAGCCCTGGACACCCATCCCCATTGGACGTGTGAGTATGAGAAAGTATGAGAGAGTGGAGATCCATTCCATCCTCTTCGATTGCCCTAACGTATGGTCCACATATGCGGATGGTAAACGTCTTCCTCAATACTTGCTAGAGGATTTATTATTATTATTATTATTATTATTATTATTATTAGCTTGTTAATACACCGACTATCAGTTTACACTTTACTATTAGCCACCCCCACTAGGGAATCGATACCAAGACCTCAGTCTTGAAACGAAGTATCTTTCACTCAATACCTACTAGAGGATTAGACTTTATGCTATCTCGATTATCCGATACTGGAATAGATTAGGTAGAGACTTCTTGATTTAGAAGATCGGTATCGACAAATTGGTATCATAGACATATCTTTTATGCACATTGCATGCATGTATGATCTCCACCATTTACACATATTTTTATATTATAGAAATTTGATGTTAAAATGTTCCCATGATCAAATTTTATTGTTCTATATTATGTTGCGTTTGTACGCTAGGAACCTAACAATATATATATATACACAATGGGCTCACCTTAGAAAACAACAAACAAGCATTAAAAGAAAAAGATTTATTTAAAAAAAAAAAAATTATAATCCAAATTCACGCCATGTCACATATGATGGTTGGATTGGCCTGAATTTTGGGCATTCAACTTTGATGTAGGGCAGCTTTGATGGAAGGGCTGGATCTTATTCACACACCAAAGTGGACCCATGTGTGTACAATAAGATTAGTCTTGGATGACTGAAAAAAATACAAACTTGTAGAAGATCAAGACTACTGGAAGGATAATTAAAATAGAAATAAACAAAAATATTAACATTCCTTCTCAAGCAATAAAGGTTGATAGGATTAATTAGCAAAATTGGAGATGGGGTTGACATGAAAACAATAAGAGGAAGTGAGAAGTCACGAAAATAATATTGAAGGGGTGTTTGGTCTTCATCCTTTTTCAACCATCCATTTCATGGTCACCAATTGGATGGTGAACAATCAAGATCTTTGATTAGCTGACGTGTGCACTACATGACCATTAGATATTTTTTGTTCAGCCATAAACTAAATGTTTATCGATTGGCTAGCTTGATTAACAGATGACCATAATTCTGGGTCTATGGCCCATTTAGAATTTGGTCCATAATTTCAATGGTTTTGAATTACTTATACTCCACATGTACAAATTCCTAATGCTTGCACTACAAAGCATCACTATGCAAGAGTATCAATGTTTTTTCTTTACCAATAATTATCAGAGTACTGTCTTGTCAAATTTGCCAATATATCACCAATATTTTCTTTTGATACTTCATCAAGGATGACTGGTTGCATAATATAGTCCATTTTATGATTGCATAGGGACTGACTCCCTTTGGGCATTTCATTATCATGATGGACTTTGCTAGCAATGCTTAAGTCTACATATACACAACATGATGGCCCCACCAAAGAAACCATTGTACGCTGCACCAAAGAAATCAATCAACCACCGTGCAAAAACCTTCAAATTCACTTAAAGGCCACACATAGATTGACATGATTTTTGGGACGTCTAACTTTCATGATGGGGCAACCATGATGAACAGTTGGAAGCATACAAACCACCCGCTTGGTCCCATGAGCAGTGATCGATAAGATAACCTTAATTTACTAAGACTTGTACACGAAGTAGATGTTGGGATTTGTCCTACGGAATCACAAAGATATGGATCTAGGATAGCAATCCAATAGCGCCAAGCAATCACAAGAGAACACAAAGATTTAACGTGAAAAATCCTTGTGAGAAAAAACCACAACACAAAGCGACAAAAATCCACTTTGAAAATAGAAATTACAAAAAGAGAGGACTTACTTAATTTGAATAACCTTGAATCTCACCCTTGCTACACCCTTTGATAACCCTAGAACTCTTTTAGAAACCTTTTAGAATACTTTAGAAAGCCTTAAAATTCCTGAGAATGGCCCTAGGGACTCCTATTTATAGATGGGAAAACCCCACTTACGAACCTCCTTAGAAACCGCCTCAAATTTACGCAGGTCGCGCACAACCGTGCACCATCTGCGTAACCCTCAACTAATCAAAGGAGGGCTTCGACTGGCCGAGCCTGTCCCTTGACTGGTCGAGCGTCCCGGAAATCCAAATATATTGTTACCGGACTTCAAGTAGAACGGGTTTCGACTGGTCGAAGGGATCCTCGACTAGTCGAGCCAGCCCCTCGACTGGTCAAGCATCCTAGAAGATTTAAGATATCACTTTCTGACAACAATTTCCACCATATCTTCAATCATCAAACGAGTATCTTGTTGTCTTCTTCTCTTATCTCTGCATCGTATCATAGCTTCAATCAACACTTCTCGTGCACACTCCATCCTTCTTTTATGCCATCGCCAAGCCCAAAGATTGTACAGAACTTGAACTTCTCTATAGGAACGACCTTAGTGAGCATGTCTGCTAGATTCACATTGGTGTGAATCTTCTCTAGTGTTACGCCTCCTTCCTCAAGTACCTGTTGGATAAAATGATGACGAACATCAATACGTTTAGTACGTGAGTGATAAACGAAATTTTTATCTAAATTGATAGTGCTCTTGCTATCACAGTTAACCGGCACGGCCTCTTGTTAAAGTGCCAACTGATTTATCACGCCTCTTAACTAAACACATTCCTTAAATGCTTCCGTCACTGCCACTTATTCTTTTTCTATCGTGGAAAGAGCCACCACAGACTGAAGCTTCGACATCCAACTGATTGCTCTACCTGCTAATATAAATGAGTATCCTAAAGTAAACTTTCTAGAATCCACACTGCCTGCATAGTCTAAATCCACATACCTTACCAACTTTGCTCTTGTCTTTTCAAAAGTTAAGATGTAATCTTTTATACGTCGAATGTATCGAAGTAGTCATTTCATCGATTCCCAATGATGCTGGCCGGGGTTTGACATATATCCGTTCACAAAACTGACTGCTTGTAAAATATCTGGTCTTATACAGACCATGACATACATTAAATTGTCAACCACATTTGAATAAGGCACATGAGACATAACCTGATTTTTCTCATTTAATTTAGGACATTGTTCAGAGGAAAGCTTAAAGTGAGTCGCGTGGGGAACGCTCACCAGCTTTACTTAGTCTATCTCATACTTAATCAATACCTTTTCAATGTATTCTGCCTGTGATAATCAAAGCCTGCTCCTCTTCATGTATTTATGAATATCTATGCCGAGAACCCTCTTTACAACCCCCACATCTTTCATCTCGAATGTCTCTGATAACTGAGTCTTCAGTATGTTGATTTTAGACATATAATGACTAGCGATCAATATGTCATCAACATACAATACTAGGATTATGAATCTGCCATAACTTAGTGTCTTGTAATAAACACAGTAATCATATTTACTCTGAGCAAATTTTTGACTTAATATGAAATAATCAAATTTTTTATACTATTGCCTAAGCGACTGTTTCAGGCCGTATAACGACCTCATTAACCTATAAACTTTTTTCTCTGCCCCTTTAACTTCATAGCCCTCTGGTTGTTTCATGTAGATCTGCTCTTCCAACTCCCTGTGCAGGAATGCAATCTTAACATCCATCCGTTCTAGATCGAGATCGTATTGGGCAACTAACCCCAATATGAATCTAATAGACACCAGCTTAACCACAGGCGTGAATATCTCTATGAAGTCGATTCCTTCTCTCTTAATATAACCCCTCACTATCAACCTTTCTTCATATCTATCTTATTTCCTTTTAAATAACCACTTGCATTCGATTACTTTTTGGCCCACTAAAAGCTCCACTAGCTCCCATGTGTGATTTTTGTGCAACGAGTCCATCTCATTGCCCATAGCCACCTTCCACTTTTCTACATCAGGCTAACTGAGAGCTTCCTGAATAGTAGACAGGTCCCCCTCATCTGTAACGAGGACATATGCAATATTAGAGTCATCCTTGTATCTAGCCGGTTACCTGCGATCACGTGGTGAGTTTCTTCTCACAAGTGGCTGCTCCAACTGGTCCTCTGTCTCTGCCTAAGTATCATCTGTGTCAATCTGGACGTCTACGATTAACCTTTCAGGTTTTTTTGCTCATTTTGATCATTCTTGCGGAATATGTAGCTTTCATCAAATCTGACGTCATAGATAGTGATGACCTTACGTGTGACCTTGTCAAATAACCTGTAACCTTTCACACCAATGCCATAGCTAACAAAGATATACTTTTTGGCTCTATGGTCTAGCTTATATGCTTCAACTGACAGTACATGAAAGTAAGCTTTAAAACCAAATATGCGTAGATTTAAGTAGTCGAATTTCTGACTACTCTAAACTTCCTCTGCGATTTTACATTCAATTGTCGTTGAATGAAACCGCTTCACCAAATAACAAGTCATGTTAACGGCCTCTGTCCATAGGTCCTTGCCTAAAGGAACATTACTTAACATGCATTTGGCCATCTCTAGGAGGGTCCGATTCATTCGCTCAGCCACACCGTTTTGCTCGGACGTGTGGCGTATTGTGTTGTGCCTGATGATCCCTTCATCCTTGCAATAATCATCAGTGGAAGTAAATTTTCAACCATTGTCAGTCTTTAAAACCTTTATTTTTCACTCTGAATATTTTTCCACCATTGCCTTCTATTATTTGAAAATGGCAAAAACTTCAGATTTACGTTTTTTGAAGTAAACCCAAACTTTTCTAGAGTAGTCGTCAATGAATAAAACAAACCATGACGACCCTCCAATGAAAACCTCTGGCGATGACCCCTATACGTCAGAGTATACATAATCAAGCACTCCCTTACATACATGTTTTTTAGTTTTAAAAGATAATCTAGATTGTTTACCATATATATAATGCTCGCATATATCTAAATCAGAATTTTTAAAAGCTGGAATCAAACAACGATTAGATAGTACCTTCATACCCTGCTCGCTCATGTGGCCCAAATGAGTATCCCACATACGTAGAGATATGGAATCTGTAATAGCTGTTACTGCTCCACCTGCCAAAGTGTTACCGATCAACTTGTAAAGATTTTTGTGCCTTTGTGCTCTCATAACCATAAGTGCCCTTTTTGAAACTTTAAGGACACCATCAATACCAGTGAACTTGCACCCTATAGCTTCGAGTGCACCAAGAGAAATCAGACTTTTCTTCATATCAGGAACGTGTCTGATATCAGTCAGGGTACGCTCTATCCTATCAAACATTTTGATACTCACCATACCAATAGCCACAATATTACAGGCATTGTCATTGCACATAAAAACTTGTCCACCATCGCATTCCTTGTAACTGGCAAACCAACTTCGATGATGAGTCATGTGATATGACGCTCCTGTATCTAGTATCCACTCATCTACATGATTGTCATGCACATGTCCGATCATGGACATAGACAGAACTTCACCACCCCTTGTCTCTTCATCAAATGTGACAACATTGGCCTCCTTGGAAGAAGCTGCTGAATTTTCTTTCTTCACTTTAGGATTGGTACAATCCTTCTTCATATGTCCAGACATCCTACAGTTTCGACACTTTAGTTTTTCTTTGCCCTTACTCTTGGATTTGGATCTAGGACTTGAAGATCTTGTATCTCGCTCAGAATTTCTACCTCTCGTAATTAGTGTCTTAGAAGATGTCCTCATGTCGCCATTTAGATTTCTCATCGCATTCCCTTGAAGGGCCGAGATAACGGCGTTGACACTCAGAGTTTTATTTATGGTGCACATTGTATCCTTGAATGACTCATACAATACTGGAAGAGAATTCAACAACATATATGCTTGTTCCTCATCTTTGATTACTTCCTCCATATCCAGTAATTAGCAAACTAATTTATTAAAGTTGCTGATTTGGGCCTCAGATCTCCATCTTCTGTTATCTTGATGTTATACCACTGCCACTTCAAGTGTAGGCGATTTTCAAAGAATTTTTACGCATAGATATCTTCTAACTTCACCCATGAACTAGCTGCAATTTTCTCCCTCAAAATATTATAGATAACCTCATTCGTGAGACATAAATGGATTGAGGATAAGGCATTCTTATCAAGAATATTTCATTCATCATCAGTCATACTAGACTTTCTCGTCTCAAGAGCGCCATCCTTGCCTTGTTTGGTTAAGGAACTAATTATCTTGATCTTTTATAACTCAAAATTATTTTTTCCTAAGTACTTCTCAATATCATACCTAGTACTTCCCATTATTGTTAATCCTATATATTCAAATCTGTGCCCCCACGATATCTCTGATACCACTTGTTGGGATTTGTGCTGTGGAATCACACAGATATGGATCTAGGATAGCAATCCAATAGCGTTAAGCAATCACAAGATAACACAAAGATTTAACGTGAAAAATTCTTGTGGAAAAAAACCATGACACAAAGCGACAGAAATCCACTATGAAAATAGAAATTACAAAGAGGGAGGACTTACTCGATTCAAATAACCTTGAATCTCACCCTTGCTATACCCTTTGATAACCATAGAACTCTTTTAGAAACCTTTTAAATACTTTAGAAAGCCTTAGAATTCTTGAAAATGGCCTTAGGAACTCTTATTTATAGATGGGAAAACCTCACTTACGCACCTCCCTAGAAATCTCTTCAAATTTATGCAGTACGCCTACAAACCACGCACCGTTTGCGTAATCCTCGACTAGTCGAAGGAGGGCTTTGACTGGTCGAGCCTGCCCTCGACTGGTCAAGCGTCCTGAAAATCCAAATACATTGTTGCTGAACTTCGAGTCGAACGGGCTTCGACTGTTCAAAGGGATCCTCGACTAGTCGAGCTCGCTCCTCGACTGGTCGAGCATCCCAGAAGATTTAAGACATCACTTTCTAACAATAGTAGATGCCAACTGCTTGGATCGAGATAACCCCTTTTGTAGCTTAATGATAATGTTTCAAAACTACACTCATCAAATGTTGGCCATATAGTGAAAAGCAAAGATTTTTCTTTGTGAAATGTTAAATTTATGAATTTACGACAATAAAAATTTGATTCACAAATTGCTATGGCCGTTTAACTCTAATTATTCTTAATCGTAGCGTATCTTTTATCAATTGTTGGAACCAAAGTCATGATGATGGATGAGTGGGCTTTATTATCTGAATGTCTTCAATCTTTATAAAAACAAAGTTTTATTTATTTATTTATTTTTATTTTTGTAAATCAATTGAAGAAGTTGCACGATCAATCGAATGAACCTTGTATTAAATAGATATGTCTTTGCGCAGTTTTGGACAGGTTTGATCAATCAATCTTAAAGGTTTGAGCGATCAACATAATTCATAAAATTTATATTTACTTCCCAGACACTTTTGAACATGTTCGATTGATCGAACATAGAGGCTTGATTGATCGATGGTTGTTCGATTGATAATTAGATCAACGACGCACACAGTTTCGCATATGGTTTAACACTTTATGTATGGGTGTAATGTAAGATTATGGTTGAACATGGAGAAGTAAATTGTTTCTAGGGATAAGTTCCATATCTTGTACTTTTATTTTTATAGTAGATTTTTTATTTTTTTTCGTAAGAAATTTTTTATGTAAAATTGTGTGTTGTTTAATTTATTTTATTTGCATTTATCTTTCTTTCGTGGGATTTGAATTTAAGGTTTACTTTCGTGGCTCGCAACATGCCTGACCCATGACATGCATATATATCCTAATTTAAGGAAAACAGGTTTTCACCGTATCTCAGGAACCCCGTTACTGGGGTTTGCATTTCTTCAAATTGGCTGAGACCCAAACAGACAAACACGGGAATATCATGATATGTTATAAGATGTTATGCGCACACCATGTTCCTCAATGTTACGTGCACGTTACTTCATACAACATATGATTTGGTCATGGAATGTATTGAGCTTTAAATAGCATAGGTGGGCCATTTCATTTCCTGTCATTCAGTCCGGAGGAGTTGTTTTGATACTCCAGCTACGCATGACGCTTGATACGCAGGCACAGTCCAATTAAACTGACTAGATCGTGTGTAAACCACTGTCTCTAATGCACGGTCCTAAAATAAAATTAGTTTAACCATTCTAGCTTCCTATTCATGGACACTTGTTTATTGAAATACGACCACTAGATTTTTATTTTTATTTTTTCGTTCCTAACCATAAAAAAGAAAAGAACAATCATCAATCCGATAGTAAATCAAATTATCATAAATTTTGTTTTGTGCCACATCTAAAGTGCGGCCCATATTTTGATCGGTTTGATTTAAATTATTTGTATTCAATGTAAATATTTAAGCGACTTCTAAGTGACTGCGTATCATCCATCACACTCTGCAGAGTATCAAAGATTTTCTCAAAAAACAAAAACCTGAACTGGTTGCCACGAAACCGCAGCCGCAAAAGCGGTTTTGGATGTCGTGGTTTTGCCGAAGATTGGTCACCATGAGAATGTGGGACCGGGAGTCATGAGTTGCCACGTGGATGGTGAATAGAAGGAAGAGGTGCCGGCCAAATGAATGAGACAGAGGAATGTCTAATCCTAGGAACACGTCCGTACGCTTCCTCATGCAGATATTTTTTTGCCCTTTTTTCTGGGAGTTCTTTGATACTCCGGTTGCGCAGACACTTGATACGCAGGCACTTCGAAATTGTGGACGCGGCATTTGCTAGATCCAAAAAAATCAGATTATTCACCATCCAAAATAGAGGTATTGAACGTTTTCATTTATAACCATCCAAAAAAATATTCACCAATCCTATAGTTAGATAATCAAATAAGCTCAACTTATTGTTCACGATACATTCAAACTGGGCCCCATAATTTGGACGGTTTAATTTGAAAAGAATTTGCTCCAAGTTTCTGAGTGCTTGCAAAGTACCTGCGTATCATCCATCATACTCTGCTGGAGTATTAAAGGCGTGGATGAGTAGTAAAATAATGTTGGTAGCTTACCAATTATTGCTACTAAACTAAGTCCACACGCACATCTACACGCAGCTAAAAGTTCATCGGAGCCATGCAGCAGATAGCCTTACAACGCAATCTGGTCAAAAAGGCCTATCAACTCGCAAGACATCCCACAAAACTACTGACGGTATAGATGAGTTTTTAATGAACCAGATTGAATATACACATGTCGCCTTCTTGATAACTGGAACAGTATGGTTTTGTGGGCCAGGCCACCCACATAGAGGTCTACCTGCTGCATTGCTCAGATCTCCTGCACAAATACAGGGTGAGCATGTGTGGCAGCGTTTAGAGGTAGGGCTGCAACTTGGGTTCGGTTTTTCTCCGCTGGGTCTGGCTGACAGGTTAAAGTCGGGTTCAGGTTGGAAAACGCCAACCCGGGTTGAAATCGGATTGGATTCAGTCTGACTGAATTCCATCTGGATTAGGTCGTGGTTGGCAGTAATCACACGTGTTGTTCAGTACTCTTGGGTAGGTGATAGACTAGTAAGAGTTTCAGTATGATTTGAGTACTCATTTGGTGAAATCCTACCATACGGTGAGTTTGTGTAAAAATAAATAAAAATTATATGGATCAAACGTTAATGAAATTTGGTGTGTTGGGTCTATTAGATATGTACCGTAGAATTGGCAGATTGTATATACATAATAAATGACATTCAACACAATAATCTTAGGGTGTATTTAATTGGGAAGACATTCTGATGTCTCGACATCACCGACAGAAATCTTGATCTTCCGCACGTCACACTTTTGAGAGAACTTACAATGAGATTATGATTTTCTCTCTTGTGTTGGTGAAGAGACCAAGACATCTATTTACAGAAAAGAGAGCTAGAAGCTTACCTATCACACTTCTCCCCCTTTAGGGTCTTTACACCATAGATTTTTATATTCGGCTTAATAACCGTATATAGGGACCACAGTTCAAACATTCCGCCCCAAACCTATTTACAATTATCACAACTGCCGCGGAACCCATTGAATCACTCAATCTGATTAATGCAACGGTCAGATCTAAACCGATGATTATATGTGGCCCACCTGAAGGAGTCTTACAAGTTCCTCTTGAGGTCAGGCAATCCTATTTAACTTGCCCAAGTCACACCCTATTTAAAGGGATGCAGATTTGGTGGAAATAGAAATTCATTGAGTGGACCTGTGACTAGGGAGCCTGTCTTATGTGTTTTACATCCATATTGCCTATTTGTTTTGCCAACTCTTTTAGAGCATGAGCTGAAAAATGAAGCAGTGATTGAACCTCAACCATTAAAAGCTACCTAAAGTGACTCGTAATATTTATTTACCATCCAATATATTGACAAGGTCACACAGACATGAATGAAGAGAAAACACAAATATCAACTTGTTGCAAGACTTCTATGCCCCTGAGAAGTTTTTAATAGTTCACCGCTATGTTTGGTTATGTGGTCCACTTATGATTTAGATCTACTTTAATTTTGGGCTTATCTCACCGATGGACAGGGTGAATATATATATACAACCTCAATGATTCCCTGAATCCACCAAATCCATGAGCAGCGTGGAGATGGTTACAGGTCTGGAAATGATATGGTATAGCTTACACATAAATGCACGCCACGTGGCATTTACCCCTGGGGATTAAGGAGCATGTGCCCCGGCCAGCAGGAAGATGTACAAGGACCACCGAGATGTTTAAGAGAAATGCATTCCATCCATCAGTTTCAGAAGCTCACGGTAAGACCGTTTGAGGCATATCCAAGACTCAGGTGGGTCACATGATAAGAAATAATGAAAATGAAAACACCCATTATTGAAATCTTCCTAGAGCTTACCTAGAGCTGGGTAGGACCTGATCCAATCTGAACCGAATGCCATGTTCGGGTCGAATCGAGTAGGCTCACCCAGATCTGACCGTATATCGAATCGAGTTCGGATCAGTGGCCAATCTAGACTAATCCGATCCGAGATCCAATCTGATCCAATCTTGTTAGATCGTATGAAATTAAAATAGAGTTATTAGATGTTTGCATATTTAACCATTGAGAAATAAAGGGAGGGGGTTAAACCATTTCCCAAGAAAGGTGACATGAGGGCAGGGCCAGTGGGTGGCGCATTGATGAGGCGTGCATTGGGCAAGTGTAGCAGATTGCCTAGTGTAGTGGTGTACCATAGATACGAAAGCAGATTGCGTACTAAGTAACCGTAAACTCTGTGGACCCAACTGTCATTCGTGTAATTTATCTACTCTGTCCATCTCTTTTAATAGATAATTTTAGGGCTTTATCCCAAAAATGGAGTGTATCCAATCCTCAAGTGGAGCACACCACCGGAAATAGTGTGAATTGAACATCTACCATTAAAAAATTATTGGGGGCCAAAGAAGTTTTAGATCAAGCTGATATTTGTTTTTTTCCCCTTCATCCATGTCTTTCTAATCTTATAAATAGGTTGGATGACAAATAAACATCACTGGGGCCTTATAAATTTTTTAACGATGGAAATCAATACTTCTACCTTTTCCTGTGATATAGTCCACTCAAGTTTTGGATATGCATCAATTTGGGTTCAACCCCTAAAATGATCTGGAAAAATGAATGGACGGCGTGGATAAACCACACGCATTCACGGTGGGCCCAATAAAGCTTACTTAGTACGATAAAGAGAGTACTTAGTAACTCAGCATGCAATCGGATTTCATATACCACACGGCACACACCAGACCAATTATACAGCTGGTGTGAATACTAGTCCTGCGAAGATGAATGCTGACGTGCCTCGAGCTTCGGGTCGTACGAACAGCTCAAATGAGACCAAAGTTACATGGGCCCCACAATGATGTATTTATTATATCCATATCGTTTATTCGGTTTTTTTTTAAAATCATTTTAGAGCATTAGAAAAAAAAATGAATCATATCGAAACCTCAAATGGACCACACCAAAAATAGTAGCGAGGGTAATGATTTTCACCATTTAAAAATTCGTACGGCCCACCATAATGTTTATTTTCCATCTAAACTGTTAATAAGGTTAAAAATACATGGATGAGGAGGAAAAACAAATTTCATATTGATCTAAAACTTTTGTGATATCCAAAAGGGTTTCAATGGTAAACGTTCAATCCACCACTATTTTTTGTAGTGTGGTCCAACTGATCTTTAGATCTGTCTTATTTTTCGGCTTAAGCCTTAAAACAAGCTCTCCAAATGGATGGACGGTTTGGATATGATACATACTTTATAGTTTGACCCACAGAACTTGCAAACGTCAATACACCACCAGCCAATCCGCTTCCGATTCAAGAACCATGACTTGTACTCCACCCACTTTTCTCTCCTCTCCGACTGCCCTAATCCGGCCCCTCCCTACTTGGTAGGTCTGATATCCTTCCTATTCTCCTTCCGTACCCAACATGATCCGAACCCAATCCAATCCGATCTAACTCGATTTCCCTGATCGAGTCGAACTCGGTTCGGGTTAGGCCAGCAGTGTATCGGATCGGATCTAGTCAGCGAACTGGAACTTGGTCCCGGATCGGATCGAGTTCGAGTCAGTTACTTGAAAATTTGAATCGAGTTGAGTTGGACCCAATCCTGTTCGACTCGACTCGATGCCCACCTCTAGCCTTGATGTCTCTTTGCCATCTAAAGAATTGTTTATAGGGTTATTACAACTAGGATAAACTGCAGACACAAATATTATCCTCATCCAAAACTTCCATGGCCCCCACAAAGTTTTCAATGGTGGGCGTTCAATCACTACTATTTCGTGTGGCTTAATCCAACTAAGTTTGGATCATGCAAAACTGATGGATGGAATAGATTTCTCACCATATAAGAAGAACTGGTATATTGCAGACCCATCTCTCCCTAGAACGGTGCCAGGTTCATGTGTCTATCGGGTCTATATATCTGCAACAGGACATTGTAAAAATAAAGCCCATGGGAAAATGCTATCTATTACTTTCACTACTTCGCATCCTCAGTTAATTTGACCAGTAATTGATTTCTTCTCCACCGCTACTTTCATGGCCACGTATTAGATTAGATGGATGGATTGTTTAGCAGACAGGCAAACTTGATTTACAAATCACCCTTCCTATTATAAAGAGACGTCTCTATCATACTTCTCTCCATCTCTATCTTCAAACAAAGATATGAAAAGTGCTTTTAATATGTCACATTACATACATTGTTTGATGCCCTACGTTATCATGACATGGATTGACGAGTGTTCTATCTTAATATGGTTAGAGCTACTGTATCATTTCCCTAAAAAGAGAAAAGCTTTGATACTCTGGAAGAGTGTGATGGATGATAATCAGGCACTTAAAAATTACTTAGAAATTGCTCAAGTGGCATACAAGTAGTCAAATTAAACCACCCAAATTATGGTATCCATTGTAAATGTATCATAAAACAAAGATTAAGCTTATTTCATTATCTTTGGATTGGTGGGTATTTATTAGACAGTTAAAAAATGAAAAAGTATCCAACGGTCCTTTTTATTATTTATTATTTATTTATTTATTTATTTATTATTATTTTATTTTATTTTTTGAGTTAGCTTGTTAGAACACACTCCACTGTTAGCCACCCCCACCAGGGAATCGATACCAAGACCCCAATGTTGAAACGAGGGTATCTTTGGATTGTGAAATCAGGCAGTTAAAAAATGAAAAGTATTCAACGGTCCTATTTCCTCAAACAAGTGTCCAGAAATCAGACGTTGGAGACCATGGGTCTAGACGTACAATTTATTTGAGTTAATTTACCCTAGCGCATAGAATTTCTAGGTGCCTGTGTATCAACCGTATACGACCTGAGTATCGTATAACTCGTAAATAACACGAGGAGTCCGGTGGATAGCATGTACACCGAAACATTGCTGCATCTTCAATTTTATATGCTAGCGACACCTTCAAATTATGATAATATGGTGGTGATCATCGAGGCCACCAAGAGGATGTGGATTAGGTAGTCAGGGATGAAGGTGGTGATGGAAGCTGACCCGATCGAGCACAGAGATATTCACGTGCCCTCTGTTGTGAGAAGTTGTGTGGGCCTATAGATATGCCCATGACAAAACCACTCCGTCCATTGGTTTTGCAAGACAACAATAGGACAGTGGTGTAAAATTCAGACAGACCTAATGCTCATGTGGGCTATACCGTACGAAACAGTGGCGATTGAACGCCCACCACTGAAAACTTACAGATGTTCTGTATCAGATGATATTTGTGCCTACAGTTTATCTAAGTGGCAATAACCCTATGAGCGGTTTGGATGGCATATAACATCATTTCAGTTCCATAAAGATTTCAACATTGCACGTTTCCATTCCTACCGTCTCATTCGGTGAACTGCCTGATTGTTGGTTTCTTATCCTATTGTGGTCTTACAAAACTGATGAACAGATTGGATTTGTCATAGGCATCTCTGTGGGCCCCACATAATTTTCCACGAAGGGGTACTGGCAATCACCATTCATGGTGATGGGGGCTGACAACCTAATCGGCGTCCACCATAAGAATGTTTCACCGAAACAGTTAAGAGTTATCCAGATTCCTATTCTTAGCTGTCCTCCTAAAAAAGGAAAGAAATAGATAACGATAAAAAGCTTCAATACTCTAACGAAAGGTGATGATGATATTCAGGTGCTATGAAATTATTTGAAAATTGTATTGTAATGCAAGTAATTGAAATTAAACTGTTTAAATCATGTGCAGCAATTTAGATGCATCATGATCTAAAAATTACATCCTTTTAACTATCTAACTGCTGTCAGAAAAGTGAATATTATTAGCCAATAAATAATAATAAAAAAAAAAAAACCAATGGCCTTAAATCAGCAAACAATAATCAACGGTCTTAATTCAGCAAACAAGCCTCTGCCAACGAGAGGTTAGGATTGTTGAAAATGTCTTATTTTTGTAATGTAATTTGGAGACAATGGGTTCGGCAATTTAGTGAGTCTGACTTGAATTAATATATGCCACGTGTCATTTCTAAGTGCCTGCATATCAAGCGTCGTACACAACCGGAGCATTAAAACTGAATATTACGTCAGATGGAAAATGCATTATCACTGTACACAGCGTAGTATCTAGCGGTCCATCCTCGTTGTTTCTATTCAGCACGACTTCAACCATTAATTAAAACCAGGCCGGAATCTAACTGCATTTCAAATTTTGAATTTCGAGATGTCGGTGTTTATATAATTCCATCATTACATCATAATATTTTGTTGACGGAAGAGAGCTCTCTCAAAAGCTATTGCCCTTTTCATCAACCCTAATGATTAGTTCTTAAAAATGATTATAATATATACATCATTATAGAGAATTATTGAAATATTCTTCGTGTGATTCGGCGTATCTAGCATTACTGTACACACGACTTTTGGCGGTGCTTTTTCGCACGAGTTCCACCGGGAACACGTGGATGATGTGATCAGATCTGAATCAATCATCTGGCGAGTCTAGTATGTATAATGGCTGGAAATCTGGTCATTTGGACAATCGTAAGCGTTTTAAAAGATCTTGACCATTGACCCATCCAATGACATTTGCCTCAGATTTCTGGACGTAGGCTCAAAATGGTGTCATTAGATGGATCAATGGTCAAGATCTTTTACATTTGTCCCATATGTCTATGAGGAAATTCATGTGTGAAGTTGTAATCCTTTAAAACACAACTTGAAACGCCTACCGTTGAAAAATTATTGGGGGGCCACGAATAAGAGGTTATCAATTAGGACGTGCATTGCATGGTGATCCTGCCACCACCGACCTTCGTGATGGAGGACTCTATGGGACCTATGTCTTTTTGCTGTCCATCCATTTTGCTAGATCAAAGTAAGCCAATAATCTAAATTTGAAGCATGTCCACGGCTCAAGTGACCCATACTATAAGAAATAATGGGGATTGAGCGCCTACGGTTGAAAACTTTATAGTATTGGAGAAGTTTTGGATCATGCTAATAATTTTGTTTTCTTTTTTTTTTTTGTTTTTTTTTTTTTGTTAGGTGGAATCATTCCACCTGAATTTTATTTAGGTGAAACTGGAATAGACGTCCATTCGGGCAGGTCCCAACAAAAAGGCTCCGGACCATATCATATACATCAACTTCTACACAAGGCTTATCAACAAAACAGAAAACGTTTAGTAAAGTTTCAAACCGTGGAAATCATCAATGTGGGCTTTAGGAAAGTTTAAACCGTGGAAATCATCATCTCCGATAGTTCCTGTAATATGGTCCACTTGAGCATTGGTTATGCTTCAATTTTGGGCTCATGCCTCTAGCAAAATGGATAGACGGCATGAAAGAAACACATACATCATGGTGATCCCCACGTAAGTCCACCATAGAGGCGGGTGGCGGCAGGATCACCATGCAATCCGCCTCTTATTACAAAGGAGGACTTTTTTAGATTAAGATAGTGCAGCAGACTCTTACACAATTAATCTCTCCAACTTTTATATATTACCGTTCTTAACAATGAAACAGTTATAAGGTAACAAGGTATTAAAGCCACTCAATTTCATCTGTTCCCTGCAATTTTCAAACCATGCATATACTAGGTCAACCTTCATCTTTCTAGTAAAGTTTTCCATTGTAATGATGAGATCTTTCGTGAGGGGAATGTAGTAGCCGATGCGCTAGCGAGGTTGGCTAGCGAGCGTCGCCTAGACAACATTTTCTTCCGCCACTCCAAGCTTCCGAGGTTAGTCAAAGGAGCTTTTGTCTTAGATAATGCAGGGGTGGGAACTCTCCGTCTACAGAGAAGGAAGCGGGGTTTTTTTTCTTCTTTCCTGTCTAGCCTTTTGCTTGTGGAGTTTCTTCTGCTTTTCTGGTAGGCTAGCTGTTTATATCCTGTCTAGTTTAGATAGTAGTATATGATAGGTGCGGCTGCCTCTCTTTTTGTTGGGCCCACCTAAAGGTTGTACATTTTTTGATCTATGAAATATACTTCAGTTTAAAAAAATAAAAAAAATAAAAAAATGATGAGATCTTTTTCTATCTTTTCTTTTCCCTTTTTTTTTAATCTCTTTTTTTTTTTCTTTTCTGTCACCGAAAATTTTCAACCACATACGCGATCAACCTTCATCTTTCTTCTTAAGTTTTTTGTTGTAACGATGAGATCTTCTATTTTATTTATTTATTTCACTAATTGGCCCCATGGCCACACTAGCGCCCCTAAATCTTCCTCAACACTTAGTTGTTTTATTTTTAAATTTTTTAAATTTATTTTCTTAATCTCAACACTTGGTTGTTGTCTATGCATTATGGATTCAAAAAAAGAAAAAAAAGATTCAACTAGTTGTCAGCTAGTGTGAATAGTTCACCATTTGCATCAATATCTTCTGTTAGCCCAACTAGGGGCGCAAACATCCACTTCTACCGTATGCTCGACAGTACCTTTAATTTGGTTTCTAGCAATCGTGCAAATTGCGAACTGATCATTGCCTAACTACATTCATTCGCGTAACTGTTGCCCTACCATTCCCTACATCCTAGACTTAGCTAAACCATAGATTTGCCATTCAACAACGACGAACTTTTTCCTAACGTCCAAGCCATGGAATGTTCTCTTATTTATCCATGACCTTCAGATTCGTAGGAGATCAACACTCTCTTCCTTTAAGATTTTATTAGGCATTACGAATAAAGCCATCATTGTTCAGCAACTAACCTCCAATCAAACTCATTTTTTCCCACCATTGTTACGGTCAGAAATTTTGGCCACATATATCATCATCATTATTATCTAAGTCTTATACAAACTAATTGAAGTCAGCTACATGAATCCTTTATTGTCATTCCACTCTATCAAGGGCCATAATTTCAATTATACCATAGGTCATTGAGTCTTTTCTTATTACCTATGCCTACACCCTCTTGCGCCTTCCCCTTTCCTTTTTAGAGAATTCAACTTGTATCAATTCACTCCTTCTAGCTGTTACAATTCTAGGTCTCCGTTTCACATGAACAAACAATCTACCTACCATACTATCTTGTTACCTGTTACTGCTATGCCTAGATTTCATTGGATGCACTCATATCTAATTCTATCATTCATTGTCACTCATTAAAAGAAATAGGGTTTTTAGCGACGAAATTTTTAGCAACAAGAAAAATTTCATCAGTAAAAGTAATATTTTACCGACGAAATTTTTTTCGTAGGTAAAACAACACTTTTACCGACGAAATTTTTTTCGTCGGTAAAAGTAATTTTCCTGCTATTTTGAAAATTTTCCCGCTGTAAAAAGCAGAGAACCCTTTTAGCGATGAAAATTTTCGTCGCTAAAAAGTGCTTTGAATTTTTGAAAAAACAAAAAACTCGAAAAGTTTCCTTTTACCGACGAAATTAATTTCGTGGCTAAAAGCCACCATTAGCAACGAAAAGTTTCATCGCTAAAGGGTGTTTTGAATTTTTGAAAAGACGAAAAAATCGAAAATTTTCCTTTTACCGATGAAATTAATTTCGTAGCTAAAAGTCACCTTTAGGGATGAAAATTTTCGTTGCTAAGAATTTTTCAAAAGACAAAAAACTCAAAAGTTTCCTTTTGCCGACGAAATTATTTTCGTAGCTAAAAGCCACCTTTAGCGACGAAAAGGGTGTTTTGAATTTTTGAAAAGATAAAAAAATAAAAAAGTTTCCTTTTACCGACGAAATTAATTTCGTAGCCAAAAGCCACCATTAGCGACGAAAATTTTCATCTCTAAAGGGTGTTTTGAATTTTTGAAAAGACAAAAAACTCGAAAAGTTTCCTTTTACCGGTGAAATTAATTTCGTAGGTAAAAGCCACCTTTAGTGACGAAACTTTTCGTCGCTAAAGGGTGTTTTGAATTTTTGAAAAGACAAAAAAATCGAAAAGTTTCCTTTTATCATCGAAATTACTTTCGTAACTAAAAGCCACCTTTTAGCGACGAAAATGTTCATCACTAAAGGGTGTTTTGAATTTTTGAAAAAATAAAAAAATCGAGAAGTTTCTTTTTACCAATGAAAGTAATTTTGTAGCTAAAAGCCACCTTTAGCGACGAAAATTTGCATCGCTAAAGGGTGTTTTAAATTTTTAAGATAGAAAATTTTCGCACTATGTCGGAAAATTTGGCGATTAGACTTTTACCGATGAAATATTTCGTCGGTAAAAAATGTTTTAATTTTTAACATAAAAAATTTTTGCTGTCTTGGAAATGTTCGCAGTAAGACTTTTACCAACGAAAATGTTCCTCAGTAAAAGTGTTTTTTCTAAATCTTTTTCTCGACGGTTGAAAACCGTCGGTAATAATGTAAAAATGTGTATGTGTGTGTGTGTGTGTGTGTGTGTGTGTGTATAAAATTAAAAGGTAATATTTAAATGATTTGTAATATCACATGAAAAAGAATATTGAGAAGTTTAGAAATTTTAACAATGTTTAAGAAAAATTTTGAGAACAAAATGATGTTTTTGAAGAAAAAAATCAGCAATTTGAAATTTTTGAGAAAAAATTAAAATATGAGAAAATTTTTGAGAATTTGAAAGTAAAAGTTAGAATTTGTTTTTTAATTTTTTTTTGGAAATTACTAGGCACATCTACTAATTGAACCTTTAATCATTTTTGGACAATCTAATCAGTTCAGATTGAAGAGTAAATAACTTCAGATATTTAAATCAAATTTCACTGAAATTGTTGATCAATCTTGTATGCCCAATGTCTTTCTCATATGTAGCCTGGTTGAGACGAGTAACTAATTAAATTGAGAGAATTGATCAGTAAAATAAAGTGAATGGACCAGACATGTAAAATGGGCCAAATATTCTGGTCAAAATTGTGACCCAACTTACTGACCTCGTGAGAACCTAAGAATTGATGTTAGTAAGTTTTGTGGGCCCCATCATGATGTATGTCGAACATTAACACTGTGGATTTGATGTGTCCCCTTTAGGTTATAAGATATCTCAAAAATCATCTGTATACGAAACTCAAGTGGGCCATACCATCTAAAACTATGTGAAGACATCTTTAAAAATATAAAAGCACTTGGTGGGGCCCACATGAGTTTTGGATGCGGTTGAAACTTGGTCTGACCCCTCATCCAAGTGGGACACACATAATGAGTGGGTTGGATATGTGAATCACATTTCGGCAGGCCCAATATTTGATTATGAATGTTTTAAGGAAACCCTTCTCCGCTACATTTAGGTGAGTTACTCGTTACCCTTACCAGAGTAAACTCTATGGGGTCCATTGTTATTTATTTATTTTATCCACTCCATTCATTCATGTTAATAGATAATTTGAGGTCTAAAGAACAAAAAGGAAGCATATCCCATAGCTCAAGTGGACCACACCACAGGAAATAGTGTGATTGAACCTCTACCATTTAAAATTTCTTGGAGCCCATAGAAGTTTTGGATCAAGCTGATGTTTGTGTTTTCTATTCATTCATATATTTTTGATATTATGAACAACCTTTAACCATTTTTGGATAATTTGATCAGTCTAGATTGAAGAGTAAATAACTTCAGATGTTTAAATCAAAATTCACTCAAATTGTTGATCAATCTTGTTTGCCTAATATCTTTCTCATATGTAGCATGATCGGGGTGAGTGACTAGTCAAATTGAGGGTAATGATTAGTAAAATAGAGTGAATGGACCAGATATGTAAAATGGGTCAAATATTCTAGTCAAAATTGTGACCCAACTTATTGACACCCTAAAAACCTAATAATTAATGTTAGTAAGTTTTGTGGGGCCCATCATGATGTGTGTCAAACATCAACACCGTGCACTTGATGTGTCCCCTTTAGCTTATGAGATATCTCAAAAATCATCCGTATACGAAACTCAGGTGGGCCATACCATCTAAAACTATGTGAAGACATCTAAAAAAATATAAAAGCACTTGGTGGGGCCCACATGAGTTTTGAATGCAGCTGAAACTGGGTCTGACCCCTCATTCAAGTGGGACACACATAATGAGTGGGTTAGATATGTGAATCACATTTAGGTAGGCCCAATATATGATTATGAAAGTTTTAAGGAAACCCCTCTCCACTATATTATGTGGTGTGGCCGACCCAAGTCACGGATTGACATTCTTTATACCATTCAATGCTTTTCTTAGATCATTTTAAGATATTAACTAAAAAATGGGGCGGGTCCAAGGCTTAAGTGGACTACAAAGTGGGGATTGAACATCCACCATTAAAAATAACATTCATAGAAGTTTTGGATCAAGCTGATGTTTGTGTTTTCCCTTCATTCATATCTTTTTGATATTATGAACATGTTAGATGACAAATAAACATTACTGTGGGCCCAACAAAGGTATCAACGGTGGTAATCATTAATCCACACTATTTCGCGTGGCATGGTACACTTGAGTTTTGTGGTGTGGTCCATTTCATCTTTAGATATGATTCATTTTTTGGATAATTCACTAAAATGATTTAGAAGAACTTCAAATGTTTAAATCAAATTTTACTAATTTTTTTTAGATTGTGTCCTAAAATGAGATTTCAAAACATATGTATGGAGTGATATACTAGTGGCTCCGTCCTACTTTCTTTTAAAAAAAAAAAAAACGTATGTATGGAATGGATTTAATTTTAAAAAATATATATCAAAATGGGCCCACAGGGATCCACTCACCTTGATGGATCCCCGCCATGCATATTTTGGATATAAGAAAATGTCATATCAGCTTTCTTTTTTATCCCACATTTTTCCATTGAAGGTTGTTGGTGGGGGAGCGGATTATATATATGGTTTATCCACGCCGTCCATCCATTTTTCTGATTTTACAAATTAGAGATTTTAGGGCTTACAGAGGTGCATAGCACATAACAGGCAGAAAATGTTTCTTATATATATATATATATATATATATATATATATATATATATATATATATATATATATATATATATATATATATAACTTAGATTTAATGTTTCAAATATGAGATGCCATATAGTTGATGGAGAGGCTGCAATTCTAGCAGGCGCACGTAGGTTTTGAGTTATGATTTCAACCTGTGGATACCCGCTACACCTGACTTGACTCGGTGCCAACTCGACTTGACTTAGTACCTGTGATTGGATTAGTCTAGGCCAGACCCAGACTCAGGTCAGGTCAGGCATGTTCGGATCAGTCCTTAGTCCGACCCGACTTAATGCTAATCTCCAATGCCAACCCATAATTTTTGAAAGGGCCGATCATTGTTTGCATATGAAATCTTCTCCGACCATTACATGTGTCATCCCATATTAGGCTGACATGTCATATATTAAAGTAAGAGAGATAATCTAGTGCTCTCCAGGTGCTATAAGTTATAATCCTACTTGCATTTGATACTTAGATGGTCCAACCATTGATCAAAGTTGTTCATGGGATTCAACCCACATTTAATAGGCTATCATGCAAACATCACATCAATCTAACAAATAACAATCATTTGATCAATGGTCTTTAATATGAGCATGTCACGCACCAAACTCGGAAATCGGGCTCACAAAATTTTCAATCGCCGAATTCGGTACCGACAGCCTCCGTAGTACCCCATTCTCAGTTCCCAGCGCGCATGCGCCGAATTCCGATCCTTGGATCCTACAAGGAGGATTTTCCAACTTGCATTTGTCTCATAAGAAGCATAACCACAAGTATACCCAAATCACAAGAACAACATCATCATCATATATCCACTAATATAAACATTTGAATACAATACTGAAAGGAAAATACATATGTCAAAAATCAAAGCTCCAGAAATCCACTGCACGCTCCAAGTTCAATGTTGCTGCAACCTAATGCCACCTGCACGCATCTATCGTGCATAAGCTTATAGAAGTGTGTGCACAAGGTAAGTGCCCAGTAAGCAATATCAGAGTACTCAGAGTAAGCGGAAATACTAACAAGCCCATAAATCATACAATATCAGAAATACTAGCAAGTTCATAAATTATACGATATCAGGGTAATGCGAAGACATGCTAATAGGCCCATAAATACCATCAGCCTTATCCAGGCTATGTGATGCAAAAATATAATAATCCAATATCATATATTGATGAAGGAATGTAGATCAGCTATGCAATGTGGAGGCAGTAAGCTAAATATTATATGTTGAGGATGCAATGCAATATGCGATGTGAATGAAATGACCAAGCTGAACTATGAAGTCGGGATGGTAGTACGTAGTATCGTAAGCTACGGGGTCTATCACAAAGGGCTTCTATCCAAACTAGTCTCATACCTAAATTTAGATAGTCAGACCCAATATGGTAGACTCCTGATCTCAGGTTAGTTGCGCGCCCAACCGAAATCCTAGCCATGCGAAGCTACACATAACAAATAATTACGCACCACCAGCCCGAGTGGATAGTGAATGAATAAGTATGCAATTCCTGCTCAATAAGTATACATATCAGTACGGTTCTTCTCTGGAAAATCACCGGGGTCTATTATACTCCAAACCATATTGCCGCCCCATCGCGCGCAACAAGGTGAGTGGAAGAAACTTCACTATCCGCTTGCCAATATCAGGCCCGACTTGTCAATAGCGGACCCATTCCTCGAGCTGGTCAGACTTAACCTAGATTGCCCCCTCCTCTCGGGCAGGTAAGGTCGCATCTCCTTCCAACCGACCACGATACAGTGGGAGACGCGGCCCAACGGTATACGGCCCTCATGCGCTCATGCATCCACTCGGTCTAGACGTTGGAGCAACCTCTGGAACCAAGAGGGTTTAGGAACTTTCACCCAAGGATATCTATAGCACCCCATGTAGAACAGATTTCTGGTGTCCCATCTGGCCATCCATGAAATATCTGTGGAGGCTACGACCCTAATGTCGCTAGGGCGTACAATAATCACCACACACAATGCAAGATGCATGAGTCATACAATCCAGTCATGCATCAATCCTGCGCATACCGTGTACTCATGTGAGATAATCTCTGCCTATCAGGGAGTCTCATAACAACATGTCCAATGTCATATGCAATGGTCAACCACGTCTCATAACAAACATGCAGATGATGCGTATGGGCATGTATCGTGATGCTATGCTATCACAAACTCATAATCGGTATCAATAACTGGTACCGACAATCGGCATCGACAATCGACCTCGATAATGTGGACATTTAACCAACATTACCCACAAGGAGTGGTCCACATAGAGCCTCACATATAGTGGACCCATGGCCTCACAAAGGGCCTGATATACAACACCATGGGCCTCACTCAAGAGCTTAATACACATCACAATGGACCTTCCACATGGGCTTAACATACATCACAATGGGCTCCATTGCCTGACCCTCAAATACATCATAATGGGCCTCATCACATAGGCTTCAACAATCGCCCTCGGCAATCAAAATCGGCCTCGACAAACGAAATCGGCCTCAACAATTGGAATCGACGCCTCGACACTCGGTCTCGACAACCAGAATCGGCCTATACAATCGGCCTCGACAAATCAGAATTGGCTTCGATTATTGGAATCAATAGATAATCGAAATCGGCAAATCGGTCACATCAATCGGGATCGACAATCGATCATGACAATCGAAATCGATCGATGATCAGAATCGAAAAATCGGTCACGTCAATCGGAATCGGCAATCGGTCATGACAATCGGAATCGAAATGGGCCTAACAAGGCCTAAGGAAAGGCCACAATGTGGACATCTAACCATCATTGCCCATTAATGTGGACATTCAACCAACATTGCTCCCAAGGAATGGCCACATGGAGCCAAACATATAATGAGTCCACGGCCTCACACAAAGGCCTAATATACAAAACAATGGGCCCTACTCAAGGGCCACATATACACAACAGGTGGACCCTGCTCATGGGCTTAATACATATCACAATGGGCCTTGCCCATAGGCCATGAATACATCACAATGGGCCTTACCCATGGGCCATGAATACACCATAGTGGGCCTTACCCATGGGTCATGCATCACAGGCCTATTACGTGTCACAATGGGCCTCAACTACGGGTCGCATATACATCATATAGGTCTCGACAATCGGTCTTGGCAATTGAAATCGGCCTCGACAATCGAGGTCAGTCTCAACAGTCGGAATCGACATTTGGAATCGGCCTCGACAATTGGAATCGACAAATTGGCTAAGTCAATCGGAATTGGCAATCGACCACGACTGTCACGCCCCAAACCCGGGGACGGACAACTTCCGTGATGCCCCGAATTCGACATTTGACTTCCATACACCAAGTCCCGAGTTCGGCGCACCACAAGGAAGATTTTCGACTGAAATTTTTTTTTTTTTTTTATATACATAGTAATACCTGAGCATGAAGACCCATGATCAAACTACCAAGCAATACTCTCCATCATAAGTCCCGATGGTTATAAGTATAATGCTTTACAAAAGATACGTAACGTCAACATTGTCAAATCGAAGAATAGATGCAATGCATCAAGAAAGCTAAGTCTTCCAAGCTACTCCAACCCTGAAAAAAATGAGAAATAGGAGGCTTAGGCAAAAAGCCTAGTGAGTACACACGTGTGTGCAGTGTGTCCTACAAGCAGGCAAGATAAATATACTACAAGGAAATCATACCACAGCCATAACCATATTACATGCATCCGTAATCACGCCATCATCATCATATTGTCATGCCATAATTATACAATATCGGAAATACTGAGAAGTCCATGAGTCATACAATATCAGAGTACGCAATATAAATCAGCATGTAAATAATGAGTTATAAAAAGCCAAATATCAGATGTCGAGGATGCAATGCAATATGCGGTGCGAATGAAATGACTATGTTGGAGTGAAGTCGGGATGGTAGTACGTAGTATCGCAGACTATGGGGTCTATCACAAGGGACTTCTATCCAAAATAGTCCCATACCTAATTTAGATAGTCAGACTCAATGTGGTAAACTCCTGATCTCAGGTTAGTCGCGCGCCCTAACCGAAATCCTGGCCATTACGAAGGTACACACAACAAATAGTTGCGCACCACCAGCCGGAGTGGATAGTGAATGAATGAATGAATAAGTATGCAACTCCTGCTCAATAAGTCCACATATCAGTACAGTTCATCTCTGGGATCATCACCGGGGTTTAGTACACTCCAAATGACACTGTCTCTCTCATAGCAGCACAGTCCAAGTGAGCGTAAGAAACCTCACTACCCGCCTTGCCAATAGTTTGCCAATACCTATCCGGCACGTCGATAGCGGACCCATTCACAAGCTGGTCAAACTCAGCCTAGTAATGCCCCCTACCCTCGGGCGGGTAAGGCCACACCCCCTCCCAACCGACCACGACACAGTGGGAGACGCGGCCTCCTGGTATTCGGCACTCAGGCGCTCATGTATCCACTCGGTCTCGACGTTGGGGCGTCTCCTGGCCTCGGAGGTTTAGGGATTTTCACCCAGGGACATCTATGGCGCCCGTATGCTAGAACCAAATATTTCTGATGTCCCATCTGGCCATCCACGATATGCCTGTGGAGGCTACGGCCCTGATGTCGCTAGGGCACACAATGCAAGATGCATGAGTCACATAGTCCAATCATGCATTAATCCTGCGCAAACCGTGCACTCATATGGGATGACTCCGCCTATCAGGGAGTCCCATAAACAACCTACCCTATGGCATATGCAATGGTCAACCACATCTCATAACAAACATGCAGATGATGCTTATGGGCATGTATCATGATGCTATGTTATCACATACTCATAATCAGTATCGATAACCGGCCTCAACAATTGGCTTCGATAATGTGGACATTTAACCAACATTGTCCCCAAGGAATGACCCACATAAATATCAATACATACATCATGGTGAAATCACACCACATCGGTCCTCAGATACATCGCTTTGGGTCTCACACAAGGGCCGCACATTCATCGCATTGGGCCTCACTCATGGGCCGCATATACATCACATTGGGCCGTATCATATGTGCACTACACATCGCAATGGGCCTTGGCTCATGGGCCATGAATACACCACATCAGGCTACACGACCCATGGGCTTCAAATACTCAAGAGGTGAGCCCTACACATGGGCCTTAAATACATCACAATGAGCCACAACCCATGGGCCTAAAATATATCTCAATGAGCCACGCCCATGAGTCTCAAATACATCACATTGGGCTTCGCCCATGGGCCTCGAATACATTGCAAGTGGCCTCAAATCTATTTCACAGGTAGACCACATACCTAGGCCTAATACACATCACTATGGGCCGCATCACATGGGCCAAAAATACATCACAATGAGCTTCATCATATGGACCGAAAATATATCTCAATGGGCCTTACCCATAGGCCACGAATACATGGCTACACCAATTATGATAAGTCTTATACTACAACCACTTCACACGTCACATAGATAATGACTCATATTCGGTGTCACCTGGTTAAGGGCCGAGAGCTACATTTCATCATACCAATTATAGTTTAAAGATCACATTGTATAAAAATCCAGGATCTTGATAGCATTAGCTTGGGTAATATAATCCTAAATCATATTCGGTTTAGTGTACAACTTGGTCATGTGTGATTCAAGTGGTGGTATCTATGTCGATAAGTACAAACCTACTGTTGAATGGTCATCAATGCCACTTGATTTCATAAGGTTAGGTGGCCTTGTACGTACTTCATATTCACACAGTTAGATGACTACATATACTACATGTTCTCCACCATTGCCTATGATTAGGTGGCTATACATACATCAAATACTCACATGATCAATGGGCCAAACAGGTAATATCACACCCTCACACCACTAGAGTTTATATATTTGTTATAATTAAAAATGTTTTTAAGGGTTTAAACACAAGTATCATGATCCTATTACTTGGGGCCGCACTCTAACCAAAGTGTCAAGTGATCAAGGGATGTCCACAATCAGCCCATTTAAAGGATTAATCATCATTACTTTGAAAATTATAATACCAGTTCGTCGTACATTCCACACATGGAAATTACAAAGTCTTATCGAAGAGGCCCAATGGTTAGCCCAAACAAGGCTATCACTGATGGGCCCACATGGCGTTCACTCAAAATGGGCCTTAACATTCTTGGGCTCACATATCAATGGAATTCATAATGGGTCCTATGCAGTAGAGTCCATGGGGATTTCCCATGAGGTTGAGTTGTGTGTGACCCACCTACGACTTAGGTCTGCTTTGATTATTTTAGTCCAAGTCCTAAAATGATATGAGGAAGTGGATGGTCTGCATGGATTAAATAGATATACCATGGTGGCCTTAGGTTGGATTCATTAGTTAAGTACTTATCCTCACAGCCTTGTATTATATGGTCCAATTCAGGTTGAATTAACTGTTCTGTGGGATAATGGCCTAAAGGAAACCCGGTATATGGGTCGATATCTAATACATCGTCAGAATGGCCCATAATGAATTTTCAATGATGAGAGTTTAATTTGCATTATTTCAGAACGTACGACTATCTAATCATTGGATGGGCCTAAGTCTTGGTAACATATCGTCAAAAGAGTTGATAAAATAGATAAACGATGAGGATCTTAAATATAAATCATGTCATAACCATGGTGGATTAAGTGGCATAACACCTACATCAAAGTGGGTCATACCACACACAAGTTGAGAGGGTTACCCTCCATTAAATATTCATAATTATTTGTTGGGCCCACAGAGATGTGGTTCATAAATCCAGCCCATCCCTTATGTGTGTCCCACTTGGTTGAGTGGTCAAACCAAGTTTCAGATACATCCAAATTTCAGGTGGACCTAACACATGATTTTACATGCTCGAGCTTCGAGTTGTACGAATGGTTCAAGGAGATCAAAGTTACATGTGTGCTACAGGGAGGTATTTATTACATATACACAGTTCATCTATTTTTATTTTTATTTTTATTATTTTTATTTCTTTTTTTTTTTTAGATCATTTTATAGCACCATCCAAAAATGAATCATATCCGAAGATTATCTGGACCTCACCACAAACAGTAGTGGAGATAATGATTTCACCATTAAACAATTTACAGGGCCCACCATACCGTTTATTTTCCATCCAATCTGTTCATAAGGTTACAAAGACCTGAATTAAGGGGAAAAACAAATTTCATACTGCTCCAAAATTTCTGACCCAAAAAGGGTTCCAATGGTTTACGTTCAATCCCTACCACTTTTGTAGTGTGGCCCACTTGATAGTTAGATCTATCTTATTTTTTTATTTTTTTTTCTCAAGCCTTAAGACAAACTTGCCAAATGGATGGATGGTTTGGATATAACGCATACCTCATGATCAGATTGATCCAAATCTCTCTTTTTTTTTGTAATTATTATTTATTATATTTTTTTTATGGTGTGGGCCGCCTGAGTTCTGTGTACGGCTGAAATTTGGGGGTGACCCATTTTTAAATGGGACCCATCAAATGCAGGGTGCTGATGTTCGACATACATCAAGGTGGGGCCTATGGTGGGGCTCACTTCTTTCCAGCGTCAACTGAGACGCTGCTTGCTGCAGCAACAGCGTCATTGCTGTTGCAACTTTTTTTTTTTGTTGATTTTCATATTTAGGGCCCATAACAAGACGATCTAGTCCGTCTATTACGTGTGTCCCACTAAGTTAAGGGGTCATTCCAAGTTTCGAATACATCAAAATTTCAGGTGGGGCCCAGCAAGTGCTTTTATATGTTTTAGCCATGATTGCACATTATTTTAGATGGTGTGGGCCACTTAAGTTCTTTGTATGGTTGATTTTTAACGTGACCCATTTTTAAGAGGGGACCCATCAAATGCACGGTACTGATGTTCAACATACATCAAGGTAGGGCCTGTGGTGGGGCCCATTTTCTTCCAGCTTAAACATAGACGCTGCAGCAGCAGCGTCAGAGTGTTTTTTTTTTGTTTCTCATATATGGGGCCCACAACAGGACGATCCAGTCCATATGTTGTGTGTGTCCCACGTGGTGGAGCGTTCAATCCAAGTTTCAGATGCATCCAAATTTCAGGTGGGGCCCAGCAAGTGCTTTTATATGCTTTAGCCATGTCTGCACATTAGTTTAGATGGTGTGGGCCACCTAAGATTTGGATTGTCTTCATTTTTCAGCTCCATGGCTAAAATGAGCTGAGAAATTAAATGGACAACGTGGATTAAATACATACATCACGTGTGGGGCCCGTTGGGGACCCACAACCCCTGCCCCTTTAAATCAAATTGCTGGCAGCGTCTCTCTCTTCTTCTTTTTTTATACGTGTAGGTGTGTGTGAGTTTGGCCAGCCGGGCCAATGGATGGATGATTTGGATGCCATACAAACATTTTGGTGGGGCCCACTATCAATGGGTCCCACATGAACTCTATAATAAATTAATTTTATATGTTTTCTCCTATGCATCCCCACCATTAATAGCATCATCATCATTATTGCAATTATCTTCACCATCAATCATACTATCTTCATCATCCACACCATTAATCACATCATCATCAATATCATCTCTACCATACATAAACACAATAAAAATAAAATAAGAATGAGTAGGGTGGGTGTACTCACCTTGATGAATTAGATGGATGGTTGAGATGAAATTAATGGTTGAGATGGATGGAAGGGATGTGATTGATGGCCCACCAAGATCAATCCTCTCTCTCTCTCTCTCCCTCTCTCTCTCTAATTGTAGAAAAATGGTGAAAGGCTAAGGGGTGGAGGTGTATTTATAGAAAAATGGATAAACTTTTGGTTAAGTTAGGCTAATGTGATTAATATTAGCTTAGGCTATAATTTTGATAATTAACTCATGATTTGTAATTAATGGTGGATTAAAGAAGCATGGGATGGCATAGTTTGATGATGTCATACATGAGGTGTGGCATGGAGAGATGTTGACTTTGGAGAGCACATGAGAGATGGGAGGTATGCGTATGTGACATCACACACATGGGTAGAGATTCTCTCACCCATGTGTGGCATGTACATGTGTGCATGACATGTGTTGTGCACATGTGTGGAATGAAATACATGGTGCCATGCGCACATGATACAGTTATTATTCTTCACGGCGTATCTCACTAACGGAGTATCATACCGACGCACGGGTGGTACCTCCACGATCGCGGCGATGGGGCGGTCGATATGAGATAGGTTTCAAGGTCTTGGGGTTCTGGTCAATTAGGTGTGTACTTATGAATGATTAATCCATGTCTAGCTAAGGGCTTCAATCATCATAAGCATGAAAAATAGTACCGAATGGACCAGGTGTTACAACGACAATGGGAATCGATCAATATTCAGAATCAACAAATCGGTCACGTCAATCGAAATTGGCAGTTAGCCACGACAATCGGAATCGATCGATAATCGAAATCGACAAATCGATCACGTCAATCGAAATCAATAATCGGTCATGATAAACGGCATCGATCGGTAATCTGCCTCGATACTCAGAATTGACAATCAGTCACGATAATCAGCCTCGATCGCAAGGCGGGGTCCATATGTGAGCGACCGATGATGGACCAAGCAATATCAATGGGGCCCATTCGTTTGGGTTAACCCACTAGAGAATGATGAGGATGGGCCTTATCAGGCCTAAGAAAAAGTCATAATGTAGAATCTAACCATCACTACTCAACAATGTGGACATCTAACCAACATTGCTCCTAAGGAGTGGCCCACATAAGGGATTTATACGCAATGCAGCGGCTACACATGCATCACATTGGGCCTCACATACATCGCATTGGGCTTCATACGAGGGTCTCAAGTATATCACAATGGGCCACGCCCATGGGCCTTGAATACATCACAATGGGCCTCGCCCATGGGCCTTGAATATCAAGTGGGTCGCATTACAAGGGCCGCATTATTCATCCATCGATAGATATCATTTTAAAGCATTATCCAAACAATGAATCAGATCAAAAGATCGTCTAGACCATACCACAAATGGCAATGGTGGTGATGATTTCTATTATTAAATTCCAATGCGCCCACCATAGCATTCAATTTCCATCCAGTCTGTTCATAAGGTCACAAAGACCTGGATATAGAGGGAAAAAAAAAATATCATATTGGTCCAAAACCATGTAACTCGAGGGGGATTTCAATGGTGGACGTTCATTCACATTATTTTTGCAGTGTGGTCCACTTAATATTAGATCTGTCTTATTTTTAGTCTCAAGCCTTGAGACAAGCTAGCCAAATGGATGGATGGCTGGCTAGTCCTCAGTCAGGGTGGGCCGCTGGATGGCGTGGCTAAAACATACACATTAAAGTGGGATCTCCACTGTCCTAGTCAGCGGACAGTGGAGATGAACGGTCTGGATGTTACACATACCCCATGATTAGACCCTCTTGCCGGTGTCACCACAGCAGGTAAGTGGGACCCACAGAGTTGTTGACGTCAGTATAGCAACCCCACAGCTAGTGCGAGGTACGCCAGTCAATCCGCTTCTAACCCGTCCTGGATTGGACGGTGCGCATAGCCACATATCAAGGTGGGCTACATGCATCTGGTGGGTTCCACGTGGAAGTGGCCCACCATCTCATTCCTTTAAATCTAATATAATATATTATATAATATTATATATATAGTAACCCACCGTTCAGTTGAATCTGGATGGTGCAGAATTCCTTTATATTAAAGGTGGGCTCCACGTGGAAGTGGCCCACCATCATAAGGTAATATATTATATTATATTATATTATATTAATATATGTATAAGTGTGTGCGTTCGAGAGTGCAAATGGCCAGCGTCCAGACCTCTGGACGCTAGATGGACAGCTTAGATGAAATATATCCATCAGCAGGGGGTCCCACGTGGTGGGCCCGTCATAACGTTTAATAAGGTCACACAAACCCAGATGAAGAAGAAAAAAAATTTCATAATCGCCTAAAACTTGTGGGACACCCAAAAGGTTTTCAATGGCAAACGTTCAATCACACTGTTCCCTGTTACGTAGGCCACCTGAGTTCCAAATACGTCTAATTTTTGGGGTGGCCCACTACCCCAAAGGGGGCTACCAAATGCATGGTATTGATGTCAACACGCATCATGGTGGGGCCCACGGCAGGGGCCGTGGGTCGCTGCCCGACCGCCCACTCACCAGTGCGCAAGCAGCGCCTGCTACTGCGATGTATTTTTTTTCTGGTTTTCCTGTGGTTTTTCACAGGTGGGGTCCACATCCATAAAATCGAATCCAACCATTGGATTCCATATCTCAAGACAGGCTATATGAGTCCAATATGCAAAGTATTTAAGTGCATAGGGACATCAGGGAAAATTTTAAAGGTGAAAAACATTGTTTTCCACATTATGGCTCGCTGAATAATCAGAATGGCCTCATTGTTCGGCTCAACGCCTAAAATGAGCAGAGGAATGGGATGGACGGCGTGGATTGGATTAACACATGAAGTTGGGGCCTGTAAGAGTGGCCCACATAAAAACCACTTTAAAGCAAGTACATATTTTATTTATTTATTCTTTTGTTAGAACACCACTGTCCGTGCACTCTCCACTACACATCCAGCGTCGGCCTGGGCATGCATTTCACTGAGGTGGGTCCCACGTGTGGGGACCACGGCTGGTGGGTCCCGCATGGACGTGGCCCACTTGATTGGTGTCAACCTTATATTTGTGTGCTCCCATCCCCCTAAGGTAGGGTCCACATGACTTAGACGGTTTGGATAAGACATACATCAAGGTGGGGTCCATCCGAGTGGGCCACACATCACACAAAAATGAAAAAGAGAGAGAGAGAGAGAGAAACACCCACCTTCAAAACTACTACTCCTTCCTCACTAGGACAATCTAGCTCTAAGGAGAAAAAATCAATGGTTGAGATTGGATTTTAGAGGTTGGATGATGGGGTATGAAGCTTCATGGTGGGTGAAAAAATGGAGGAAAGCTTGGACGTGAGTTGCTCTCATGGAGCTTGGGATAAATGAGAGAGAAATGAGGAAGAGAGAGAGAGGTGATAGGTGAGAGATGTGAGTGATGGATAGGTGTACTTGATGGGTGGAGAGAGAGAGTGTGTTGACTTTAGGGGTTGCTTGGGGATGAGTGTTTGTACTTGACATGATGGGATGGAGTACTTGACATTCGATGCGATTGATAGGACATTCTCTTGGGATTGCAACGCGCGGTGTTTCCCTCGAAATGAACACAGGCCTACATCTCCTGGCTCGGGTATCGTCTCGGCGTGTGAGACGCGGCATCGGAACCGCGGTGACGGCGCAGTCGCATGGGTACAAGTCTTGGGTTGAGTCGACTCGGGTTGACGGCATGTGACACAGGGTCGGCGCAAATACCGGTTAAGGGTCGAAGGTTGCCGAAATTCGATCGGAAAGATCGCGAGAGTCAATGGAACGGTACGGGTTGGGATACGGGTCTTACAGAGCGGTCCAGCCAAGTTACACAAAAGCATGTCCAATTAACAATTTCATCCTTCCATTTATCTGGGTTTGCCATGTTTTGAGTTATGAATTTACAATCATTTTTATTTTTGGACAATCATAACCATCACATTTATGACTTTGAAAATATAAAGCTGCGAAATTAAGGCCTAATCAAAGATAGATTAGTTCATCCAATCATATTATCTGCCTCATTCTTTGGCTCATGACTTAAAATGATATCTCAAAATGGATGGACGGTGTGGATATAACAAATACATCATAGTGGGAACCACAATACTTGGTGTCCTCACCGTATAACGTCCAAGAGGGAAACGAATTGGCTACTCCCCTTACACCAGACCCGTGGCTGGTGGTCGGTGCTCTATGGGTCCCATATGTGTTTCATACATGCCTCCATCCATTTTTACATATCATATTAGGGCTTGATACCAAAAAATGAGAGGGATATAAATCTCAGGTGGACCACACCACTTGAAAACAATAGTGATTAGATATCCACCATTAAAACCCGCCTAAGGCCCATTGTACTTTTTATTTGACATTCAATTTGTGATTAGGTCATATAAGCCCAAATGAAGGGAAAAAAATATTAGATTGATCCAAAACTTTATATGGCCCCCAAAAGGTTTTTAATGGTCGACGCTCATTCAACACTATTTCCTATAATGTGGTCCAGTTGAGATTGGGATATACCTCATTTTTTGTCTCACACCATAAAATGATATGGAAAAATAGATGGACGACAGGGATGAAACACACACATCATGGTGGGGCCCACAGAGCACCGACCACCAGCCCTTGGCAATCGTGTCAGCGTGAGTAGCTAATCCGTTTCCTGAGAGAGACTTCAAGTCTCTCTCTCTCTCTCTCTCTCTCTCTCTCTCTCTCTCTCTCTCTCTCTCAACTGCACCCTCTCTCTCTCTCTCGGTCCTCTCTCAATCGCACCCTCTCTCTCAACCGCACCCTCTCTCTCTCTCTTGGTCGTCTCTCTCACACACCCTCTCTCTCTTTCTCTCAGTCCTCTCTCTCGCGCACCCTCTCTCTCTCTCCTCAGAGCTCAGGAACCCTATTTTTAGTGTGGTCTCGTGATCAGGGCTCCAGCTCAAACAGGAAGTTGTTCTCTTCCTCTAAAGCTCGGTTGACCGTGAGGTATCTCTCTCTCTCTCTCTCTCTCTCTCTCTCTCTCTCTCTCTCTCAATCTCTCTCAATCTCAATACCGATTGAAACGATTTGGGGATTTAGAGATTTAGGGATTTAGGGATTTAGGGAATTGGGTCTAATAGACAGCTGAACCTAAGCAGTCCAAAATAGCTGATAGAATGTTGAGATAATCCAACTAAAAGATTTTTATTATTTTCTATCCATGATACAAAACAAGACTCATTGTCTAGACGGTTAGGATCACTAGGAGACAACCCAGTTTCAAGGACTAAAGCCCCGGCACACAAACATGCACAAAAGACATCCTTAAAGGGATAAAAGTGGACCAAATGCACTGCCACACAATATTGCCTTCTATGGTAGCATGTTCACTGCATCAGTAGCAGCACATTAGAATTGCCACAATAAGAACAGTTGGTTGCCGAGAATAGACATTTAGAATCCTACGTGTTTTCTTTTTTGTTTGCATGCACAGGCTCATGCACTTGCACATGCACATGTTATGCATTTGTATTAATGCTTTCGTTGCACCCTTTTTTTTATTTCTTCCTTTCCTTTATCAAGAAACATCACAAAGGAAGTTGGACGTGTAAGCATGACTTTCACCATATCAATGTACAATGCTTCAAAGCTTCAAGTGAGTTGGTCTTTTGACTATAAAGGAGAATTCTACATGCTTCTTTCTTTATTTTTTTCTTTCACCAGATGATCAGTCAAGCTTAATTTTTGGTTCATGACACATCTACACTAGATACCATTAGTTGTGCCTATGCCACATGTGCAATATCTAAGTAATTTATAAGTTCCTGTGTTTCACCCATAACACTGCGAAAGTATCCAAGTTTTTCTCATCTTCCATGTTCTTACTTTGGGTCTTTGCTTTGTTATGCCATTGTTACAAAATCATCCAAAACCTTTTGATAACTGCAAAATTTGTTGAAAGTAATGGAAAATTACTAAGTGATATTTTATGAAATCAGGTCCTCTCTTGTTGAGCATTGTTGTTAGTTATTGTTTTATTTTTTTTTACATTACTTTGTGTTTCTATTTATAATATGTAAAATTGCATCATAGAAAGGGGCATGGGTTATGATTCATCATGAAATGAAATTGGTCACTAATATGACCATTTTGTCAATCATAGACTTGTTTTGCATAAATTAGGGAAGAAAGAAAGAAGAACAAAAATGGATGGTGATGGTGCACTTTATTGCAACATTAGTGGAAGTTTGTCTTTGACAAAGGAGCTTTAAAACTTTAATCCTACAAATTCATTTATCATTTCCATTTTTCACCTAATTTCTTCTATTGATATGCAGTTTGAAAACCTGACCAAGCCAAGTGATTGCTTTCTCTCAATATTTGTAGATGACTTTGCGAAATGAGCTTCTTGATGTCATTGTATAGTTTGACAAATTTGTCATCAATTAATCCATGTTATAATGTTTCAATTGCATTGCTAGTACACTTTCTATTTCTTATAATGACTAATACATCAATTTGCAGATGAAATCGAATGCAATGGTTTTGACTATTCTGGCACTCATATTGTCATTCCTATGTAGGTGAAGTTTCAGGAGTTCATCAATTTGCACAGGCATTCTCAGTGTATTGTATTTACGAATGTGAATGAAAATAAACAACTTATAATATATATATATATGTTATCAATGGAGGATACCTTGATTAGGGGGACATGAAATTCTTGTAGCTTATGGTATGGTGACCCAATATTGGTTGTATGTTACTAGTATGTAGTAGATAATACTAGGTTCAATATTTTCTGTATGTGGCTAAAATTTTTATCTCAACTACTTTACACAGATTCTGTCTCACTTCCTACAACTAAATTCCTTTATATAACCTACACTTATAAACTAAACCTATAACCTACACTTATAACCTAATCCTAAACCTATAACCTATAACCTAAATTTAAACCTATAACCTAGATGTATTCTCAAATCCCTAAACCTAAACCTACACCTAATCCTAATCTCAACTCCCTAACCTAAACCTAAACCTAAACTTGAAAACTCAAACCTAAACCTGATCCCGAACCCGAACTCGAACCCGATTTCCTAAACCTAAACTTATAACATTAACCTTAACTTATTCTCAAATCCCAAAACATAAACCTAAACTTTATCCTAAACCTAAACCTTAACCTATAACCTAAACCTTAACCTATAACCTAAACTCAATTCCCTAAACCTTAACCTATAACCTAACCAAAACCTAAACCTATAACCTACACTTATAACCTAAACCTAAACTTATAATCTTAACCTAAACATAAAACCTAAACCTAAACCTATACCTATAACCTAAACCTATTCTTATAACATAAACCTATTCTCAAATCCCAAAACCTATAACCTAAACCTAGACCTTAACTTAAACCTAAACCTATAACCTATAACCTAAACCTACACTTATAACATATAACCTAAACCTATAACCTAAACCTAAAACCCAAACATAAACCCGATCTCGAACCTGAACCCGATTTCCTAAACCTAAACCTTAATGTATTCTCAAATCCCTAAACGTAAACCTACACCTAATCCTAATCTCAACTCCCTAACCTAAACCTAAACCTAAACTTGAAAACCCAAACCTAAACCTGAACCTGATTTCCTAAACCTAAACTTATAACCTTAACCTAAACCTATTTTCAAATCCCAAAACCTATAACCTAAACCTAAACCTAACCTTAACTTAAACCTAAACCTTAACCTATAACCTAAACCTTAACCTCTAACCTTAACTTATAACCTAAACCTATAACCTAAACTCAATTCCCTAAACCTTAACCTATAACCTAACCTAAACCTAAACCTATAACCTACACTGATAACCTAAACCTAAACCTATAACCTACAATATTAATATAAACTTATAACCTAAACCTATAACCTACAACATTAACTTAAACCTATACTTATAACCTAAACATATTCTCAAATCCCAAAACCTATAACTTAAACCTTAACCTAAGCCTAAACCTTAACCTATAACCTAAACCTTAACTTATAACGTATAACCTATAACCTAAACTCAATTCCCTAAACCTTAACCTATAACCTAACCTAAACCTAAACCTAAAACCTAAACATAAACCTAAAACCTAAATGTATTCTCAAATCCCTAAACCTAAACCTACACCTAATCGTAATCTCAACTCCCTAACCTAAACCTAAAACATAAATGTATTCTCAAATCCCTAAACCTAAACCTACACCTAATCCTAATCTCAACTCCCTAACCTAAACCTAAACCTAAACTTGAAAACCCAAACCTAAACCCGAACCCGATTTCCTAAACCTAAACTTATAACCTTAACCTAAATCTATTCTCAAATCCCAAAACCTAAACCTAACCTATAACCTAAACTCAATTCCCTAAACCTTAACCTATAACCTAACCTAAACCTAAACCTATAACCTACACTTATAACCTAAACCAAAACCTATAACCTTAACCTAAACATAAAACTTAAACCTAAACCTATACTTATAACCTAAACCTATTTTCAAATCCCAAAACTTATAACCTAAACCTAAACCTTGAAATTACGATGAAGACCGCTTTAGTTGAAGTAGGAATATGTCAATATGTCCTAGAGGGGGGTGAATAGGACTTTTTAAAGTTTTTATGATTTATTAAAAATCCTATTACACTAATCCTAACGATAGACGCTTATCAGGATTACTCAAGAGTAACTCTACTGGCTTCCAAGCCCAGTAGAGGATCCAATCACAAACTTTTCAAGAAGTGAACAATATGTAAACTAGTTTATGATGGATATGACTGTGTATGTGTGTGAGGTGTGATCTCAGATATTCAGATATGAAAATATTAAAGTAAATCACACAATTAACAGCATAACAATCTCAAACATAGTCATTTTTATAGTGGTTCAACTACTTGTCTACTCCACTCCCAGTAATCGCACTCAACTCTTGAGTGTACCGAATTTCAGTAAGGAGGTTTCACAGCGATTCACCTCAAACCTAAGGTTTTAAATCAGGTTCACCTTTAACCTTTACAACCTACACTGAAGCTGACTGTTTGTGCTCTCACGAGCAAGGGTCCACACATTGCACCCACTTTTAGGCATACTGGCTGAGGATCTTCCACAAGACCCTAACGGAGGTTTTACGTGGTTCACCTCAAACCCAAGGTTTTACACGGTTCACCTCAAACCTAAGGTTTCACACGGTTCACCTCAAACCAGATGTTTATGCTCTCTACAGAGCAAGGGTTAATATAATGCACCCACTACGTATACTCCCGCCGGAGGCCTCCTTCGAGGGCTTGCAAGGGTGAGAAACATCTTAGACCCAATCCTATAGAGGAATGATCAAAGGGTCCTCTGGACTCTAGTTACCTACAGATAAGTGGATGAGTCTCATTCATCTCGTTGATGAAGATTTCCTCCTTTGTTGATGAAGAGTCTTCTGTTTCCTTGATCCACAACTCAAATGATGTACCAATATATGGCGATGGGTTGGGTCAAGGTTATGATGGAATCCTACTATCTAAATATTTTCCTATTAGGAAGATAGAGCGATTCCAATCATCTATGCATTTAAGGCATCCCAGCTTACTGATTTGTCATTAAGGTAGTAGATGGAGGATCCTTGAATGTAGAAGTTCATTCCCCAATCCACTCTATTGAATGTCAATGATGAGGGTGGATTGGAGGATGAACTTTCCTGAGAGAAAGGGTTTAGGTATATGATCTAAGGTAAAACACTCAAAAGCACTCTCTTCTTTCTTACAAGCAACAATAGACAAGCTCTCTTTATATAGGCAAAAGGTTCCAACGGATATAAAACAGTGACATTTATGATAGAGTTCAATATCATCGAGCAAGGTCGATATCATCGAGCGTATACTCTTGATAGCATCAACTGGCCGCTCGATGAACCAAACTCAAATGTCATACGCTTTTGAAACCTTTTGCCAACTGATCGAGGGAATCGATACAAGCATCGATTCATCGAATTTCGAACTCCGATATTATCGATACTAGGATCGATTCCTCGACACATGAAAATGAGAGAGACTTGCTATGAAATATTTCAGGTTTACAAGAATGATCGAGGGACCTTCGAGATCATCGAAATTTGAATGTCGATGATATCGATAGAGTGTCAAGGCATTGATAAATTCAAAGGATTTTCGTTTAATCTTGCTGGACAGTTTCTGTCCCTATTCGATGCCATCGAAACCATACTGATATCATCAATATTTGAATATCGATTCTATCGAGTGCCCCTCGATCGCAGATAAACAATCCTGACATAATTGCTGAAGAACTTAGGCGCCTATGACTGATAACATCGAGAGTCTTCCAATATCATCAAGATTTAAACTTCGATGGTATTGAGAACGACTTCGATATATCGATGCACATGTGATTTTCTTAAGAAAAAAATAAGGACGCCGAAGATCTATCTGTCGATATTATCGAGTCACCTTCGATGGGCTCGAGATTTAAATATCGATGATATCGATATGTATATCGATACATCAATAATTCTGTCCAGATAAGTATGTGGTTGCTAGACAATTTTTTCCTCATTACGATAGAATCGATTCGTTCATCGAGGACATCGACAACGCAGGTCGAGCATATCGAGATGTATATCAATACAATCGACAAAGCAAGAAAACTTGAAGATTTTCTAATTTTTTGAAAAAGTTTTCTCACTAATAAACCCTATAATGTTCTAACTTGTTTTAAGGGTTTTATTCACCTGGTGTTTTGGGACATGGGATGTGAGGCTTAGATTTACCTATGGCGAGCTTGCACACATCCGGTTGAGGGAGACGCTTTAAATTAATCTTCCTATGAGGCTCTATAGTCTGACTGACCCAACATTCACGCTAATTGACAAACCAGGGCACTTTCAAACCTTAACTTAAACCTAAACCTATAACCTAAACATATAACCTATAACCTAAACCTAAAACCTAAACCTAAACCTACACTTATAACCTATAACCTAAACCCATAGCCTAAACCTAAACCTAAAACCCAAACATTAACCCGATCTCTAACCCGAACCCAATTTCTAAACCTAAACCTTAACGTATTCTCAAATCCCTAAACCTAAACCTACACCTAATCCAAATCTCAACTCTCTAACCTAAACCTAAAACCTAAATGTATTCTCAAATCCCTAAACCTAAACCTACACCTAATCGTAATCTCAACTCCCTAACCTAAACCTAAACCTAAACTTAAAAACTCAAACCTAAACCTAAACCCGATTTTCTAAACCTAAACTTATAACCTAAACCTAAACATATTCTCAAATCCCAAAACCTAAACCTAAACTCTATCCTAAACCTAAACCTTAACTTATAACCTAAACCTTAACCTATAACCTAACCTAAACCTAAACCTATAACCTACACTTATAACCTAAACCTAAACCTATAACCTTAACATAAACATAAAACCTAAACCTAAACCTATTCTTATAACCTAAACCCATACTTATAACCTAAACCTATTCTCAAATCCCAAAACCTATAACCTAAACCTAAACCTTAACCTTAACCTAAACCTAAATCTATAACCTAAACCTAAAACCTAAACCTAAACATACACTTATAACCTATAACCTAAACCTATAGCCTAAACCTAAACCTAAAACCCAAACATAAACCCGATCTCGAACCTGAACCCGATTTCCTAAACCTAAACCTTAACGTATTCTCAAATCCCTAAACCTAAACCTAAACCTAATCTTAATCTCAACTCCCTAACCTAAACCTAAACCTAAACTTGAAAACCCAAACCTAAACCCGATCCCGAACCCGAACCTGATTTCCTAAACCTAAACTTATAACCTTAACCTAAACCTATTCTCAAATCCCAAAACCTATAACCTAAACCTAAACCTAAACCTTAACCTAAACCGATAACCTAAACCTATAACCTTAGCTTATAACCTAAACTCAATTCCCTAAACCTTAACCTATAACCTAACCTAAACCTAAACCTATAACCTACACTTATAACCTAAACCTAAACCTATAATCTAAACTTATAACCTTAACCTAAACATAAAACATAAACCTAAACCTCTACTTATAACCTAAATTTATTCTCAAATCACAAAACTTATAACCTAAACCTAAACCTTAACCTAAAAATAAACTTATAACCTAAACCTATAACCTATAACCTAAATCTAATACCTAAACCTAAACTTACACTTATAACCTATAACCTAAACCTAAACCTAAAACCCAAACGTAGACCCGATCTCGAACTCAAACTCAATTTCCTAAACCTAAACCTTAACGTATTCTCAAATCCTTAAACCTAAACCTACACCTAATCTTAATCTCAACTCCCTAACCTAAAACTAAACCTAAACTTGAAAATCCAAACCCAAACCCGATCCCAAACCCGAACCCGATTTCCTAAACCTAAACTTATAACCTTAACCTAAACCTATTCTTAAATCCCAAAACTTATAACCTAAACCTAAACCTAAACCTTAACCTATAACCTAAACCTTAACCTATAACATAAACCTATAATCTACACTTATAAATTAAGGTTATATGAACTTATAAACTTATAACCTAACCTAAACCTAAACAGAAACCTATAACCCGATCCATCGTCGTTCGCGAGAGCACCGTACGCCGATCTGATATCGCAGAGAGAGAGGTTCAGCAGCTACGGGTCGTCGTCCATGACATCAGAGAGCAGCAGGAGAGGCACAGGGAGTAGCTGGCAAGGCAGATAGAGGAGCAGGAGAGGAGGATGGAGGAGATGCGGGTGGAGCATGAGCGATAGATGACGGAGATGTTTCAAGCTCTCGTTGTACGCTTACCCACCGATGCCCTACCACCTCTGCTTTCATCTTTGTGATTTTTTATATTTTTGTTTATGATGTTAAGCTTATATGTATTTATGCGTGAATGAATGTGATGTGGATGAGATTGTTTGTGTTTGGATGAATGTAGTTTACGTTTGAATGGATTTACGTAGTTTGGGTTTAGATGGATGTGAATGTGAATATGATGAAATATATTATATAACAAGTGTATATCAGGATGAATATGATGAAATATATATTTTTTATAAAAAAAGAGACTCTTACCTACGAAAATTTTCGTAGGTAAAACTTTTGTAATTATTTTTAGCAACGACAACTATTGTCGCTAAAAGTTTAACATTTATTTTTTAGCGATGAAAATATTTGTCGCCAAAAGTTTTGTAATAATTTTTAACGATGAAAACTTTCATCGCTAAAAGTTCAAAATTTATTTTTTATCGACGAAAATATTCGTCGCTAAAAGTTTTGTAATTATTTTTAGCGACGACAACTATCGTCGCTAAAAGTTTAACAATTATTTTTTAGCGATGAATATTTTCGTCGCTAAAAGTTTTGTAATTATTTTTAGCGACAACAATTATCGTCGTAAAAAGTTTAATATTTATTTTTTAGCGACGAAAATAAAGTTGTGTAAATATTTTTACCTACGAATAAATTTTCGTCAGTATAAGTTTTTAGCGACGAAAAATTCGTCGGTGAAAGTTTTTTTAGCGACGAAAAAATTCGTCGCTAAAAAGCTTGCCTTCGCTGACGATTCAAATTTGTCGTCGATAAAAACTTGTTGCGTCGGTCTTTTGGCGACGAATTTAGGGACGAAAATTTTCGTCACTAAAACATTTTAACTACGAAAATTTGGCTTTTAGTGACGAAAAGTTTCGTCGGTAAAGGTGGGATTTCTAGTAGTGACTCATCGATCTCAATATTCTTATTTCAGTTACACTCATCTTATGAACATGTTTGTTAACTACCTAACATTCTATTAGATAAAGCATGGTTGGTCTTATAACCATTCTACATAATTTTTCCTTTCAACTTAAATTGTACATGATAAACACATAAAACTCCAAATTAAGGCATATTTGCAATGCTTCCATCCTACTTGAATTTTATGGGCAACATCCTTCTTGATCTCTCCACTCTTACAAATTATTTACATAAAAGTATCAAAACTAGTCATTTTTACCCAATTCATTGAATGGTAAACTTGTTGTAACAAATCAGTCCGACTAATAAGTTAGTTGTTGCTAACTGAGTTTTTTTTTTTAACTGTTGCTGAAAAATCTTGAGTTGTTGTTTTTTGTTGAGAAAAAAGTAGAGTTAGTTTTTATCTTTCAGCTATTTAAGTGTTGTATCATTCTGTAACCGGTAGGGAGTTGAAATACAATAAAAATTTAAAAGAAAGTGTTGTTTATTTGTATGTTGTCATTCCAGCCAGCAATAGTATTTTATAATTGAATCTACCATAGGTGCATCACCAATGACTTCAACTACCCACTCCTGCTATCAGTAGTATCAGAGCCAGGTTGAAGGTATCTGGAGCCTGATTCAGACGATCCAATAGTGTTTTCCAACTATTTCGTTCATTCCGAACTCATCTACGGAATCGGATTTTTCAATATTCAAACTCCAGAAGGCTGTATAAGGAAAATATTATATTTTTTTATATGTGGCCAATGGAAATGCACAGGTTATTATTCCAAAGCTCACCAAAAGCAATTACGACAACTGGTGCATTCAAATGAGAGCACTACTAGGTGCTCAGGATGTTATGGACATCGTCGAGGATGGCTATTCCGAACTAGTCTCCAAAGAAGCAGAAGTTGCTTTGCAAGAAGCAGAAGTTACTTTTCAAGAAGTACAAAAGGTACTCCTCAGATCTGATTGGAAAAAGGATTGCAAAGCAAAGTCTATCATATAGCAAGGACTTGATGAATCCACGTTCGAGATCATAGTACCTGCCAAGACATCCAAAGAAGTCTGGGAGACTCTACAAAACACACAAAGGTGCTGACAAAGTAAAGAAGATTCTTCTCCAATCTCTTCAAGATGAATTTGAATCTTTGAAAATGAATCTCCCAGAAACTATTGCTGATTATTATACACAAGTAATGATAATTGCAAACCAGCATAGAAGGAATGGTGAGACTCTCACTGATACGAGAATCTTAGAGAAAATTTTACGATCTTTAGATTTAAAATTCGACTATATTGTCGTAGCCAAAGAAGAGACAAAAGATCTGAAGACTCTATCCGTGGAAGAACTTGTGGGTTCGTTGCAAGCCCATGAACAGAAGGTGCATAGAAGGAATAATGATAAAGCATTAGAGAAAGCTTTGCAATCAAAGCTATTAATCACTAAAGAAAGACATGATCGGGGGGAGACATCACAACGAGGACGAGGTCGAGGATCTCGTGGATGAGGCTCTGAAAATTTTGAAGCCAGAAACAATTGTTATGGTAAAAGAGGCTTTAACAAAGAAGGACGTGGACAACAAAACTATGTTCCACGAGCAAGAGGACGAGGAAGAAGAGGCAATTACAATAATCGTCAAAACACTAACAAAAGAAGTGTTTAGTGTTATAATTGCTACAGGTATGGCCATTACAGTAATGAGTGTAGAGGTAAGCTTCCATCAAATGAAGCTAATGAATTTGTTAACTATGTAAAAAATGATCAAGTTAAAGATGATTCGTTGAGTCTTATGGCACACAATACAATCGATCCGAATCAAAATATTTTGTACCTCGATTCTGGAGCCAGCAATCACATGACTAGCAGAAGGAATTTATTTACCAAACTCGATGAGAAGATTCAAGGAGATTTCGTTTGGCGATCTCTCAAAGGTCCCTGTTCAAGGGAAAGGCGATGTATTAATCAAGCAGAAGAATGGAGATCATGCTTTTATCTTCAATGTCTATTATGTCCTAGACATGAAGACCAACATATTGAATCTCGGATAGCTTACGGAGAAAGGCTATAATATTAGCCTTAAAGATATGCAGCAGACTATTGCAGACACTTAAGGAATGTTGGTGACTCGAGTCAAGATGGCAAAGAACAGGATGTTCCCTTTGTCAATTCATCATGACACTCCAAAGTGTCTAAATGCTATCATCAATGAAAAAGACTGGATTTGGCATCGGAGGTATGGACATCTGAACTTTGAAAGTTTGAAACAATTGGGAAGAAAAAATATGGTGAAAGGCTTGCCCAGCATCCATTATCCAAATGAAATATGTTAAAGTTGTGTTGTAGGTAAACAACACAGAAACAGCTTTAGAAAACAAAATGATTGGAGAGCAAACAAGCCTCTCGAACTAGTCCACACAAATGCATGTGGTCCATTAAATCTAATATCAAATGGACTTAATCAATACTTCCTCACCTTTATCGATGACTTCAGCAGAAGAACATGGGTATACTTTCTTAAAAGAAAGTCAGAAGTATTTGGTTTTCTCAAAGATTTAAAACTCTTGTGGAGAAATAAAGTGGCTATCTCATCAGGACATTGCAATCAGATCAAGGCGGAGAAATACTGCAGACGTTTTTCAAGAATTCCTTAAGCAACAAGGAATCAGACATCAATTCACACCAGCTTATACTCCTCAATTAAATGGTGTAGCCAAAAGGAAGAATCGGACTATTCTTAACATGGCAAGAAGCATGTTAAAAGATAAAAATATGCTAAAGAGTTTCTGGGCCGAAGCTGTCTTATGTGCATTATATCTGCTAAACAGGTGTCCTATGAGAAGTTTGCAAACAAAGACACCACAAGAAGCATAGAGTACTCACAAACCAAAGGTGAGTCATCTCAGAATTTTTGGTTGTATTGCCTATGGCAAAATTTCAGAAGCAAGAAGGACCAAGCTTAAAGATAAAGGAGTAAAGTGTATCCTTGTTGGATACGGTGACAAAATGATGGGATACAAGCTATATAATCCCATCACCAAGAAAGTATTCTTCAGCAAGGATGTCATTTTTGAAGAAAATAAATCCTGGAACTGGGATCGAATTGAATCCTCCAAAAATGCAGAGGTAATTCTTGAAGAAGAAGAGCATGATCAGTCGAGAGAAGTGGTTAGAGAACCACAACAGACACCTCCACGTGGTTCCCCTTCAGCACTAAGGAATGAAACTTCATCATCAGAGGAACAAGAATTTTCAGATATGAGACCTCGTGGTTATCGAAGCTTGAATGATGTGTATGCAGAACCAATGGATGAGGACATCACTCTGTATTGTCTTTTGATGAGCAGTGATCCAATTAGCTTTGAAGAAGCTAACAAAGAAGATAGATAGAAAAGAGCAATGGATGAAAAAATTAGATCCATTGAAAAGAACAAAACATGGGAGCTGACTCCTCTACCAAAAGACCACAAGACCATTGGAGTAAAATGGGTCTATAAGACAGAGAGAAATGCTCAAGGAGAAGTCCACAGATACAAAGCAAAGCTTATAGCAAAAGGATACAAGCAGAAAGAAGGAATTGATTATAGAGAGGTTTTTGCTCCTGTTGTCAGACTTGAGACCATCAAGCTGCTAATTACATTAGCCGCTCAAAACAAATAGAAGATTTATCAGCTAGACGTAAATTCAGCATTTCTGAATAGATATCTTGAAGAAGAAATCTATGTGGATCAACCACCTGGATATATGAATAAAGGCCAAGAAGATAAGGTATACAAGTTAAAGAAGGCATTGTATGGTTTAAAGCAAGCGCCTCGTGCATGGAATACAAGGATTGATGATAACTTCCAAAGGAATGGATTTGAGAAGTGTCCCTACGAGCATGCACTATATATGAAGGAGTCAGACGGAAGCTTGTTATACGCATGTCTATATATTGATGATTTGATCTTCACCGGCAACAATTCAAGTATGTTTGAAATTTTCAAAAGGAACATGGTCAAAGAGTTTGAAATGACTGACATTGGCCTAATGGCATATTTTCTCAAGGTTGAAGTTGTGCAAAGCGAGAAAGGAATCTTCATCTCCCAAAGAAATTATGCAAAGGGAATTCTGAAGAAGTTTGGAACGGAGAACTGTAATCCTATCACTACTCCAGTAGAAACGGGATTAGAGTTGAGAAAGATTGAGCAAGAAGATGTTGATTCAACTTATTTCACGAGTTTGGTTAGAAATTTAAGATACCTGACATGTACTAGACCAGATATACTTTATAGAGTCGAATTAATCAGTAGGTACATGGAGACTCTTGACCAATCACAGTTGAATGCAGCGAAAAGGATACTTCGTTACATCAAGGGTACCATCAATGATGGTATGTTCTATACTTCAAGTGAAGCTTGCAAACTAGTTGGTTATTTTGATACTGATTAGGGAAGAGATTTGGATGAAAGAAAGAGCACAACAGAATTTATGTTCTGTATGGGAGATACAACATTCACATGGACATCAAAGAAGCAATCGATTGTAACATTGTCATCATGTGAAGCTGAGTATGTTGCTGCTAGCTCAGCTGTCTGTCATGGTATATGGCTAAGGAACGTTATGAAGTATTTGAAATTTCCACAGAATCATCCTACAGAGATCTACATCGATAATCGTTCAACAATTGCACTGGCAAAGAATCCAATGTTTCATGAACGAAGCAAGCATATTGATACTCGATATCATTCCATCAGAGAGCATGTAAAAGAAAAAAGTTGAATTAGTTTCTTGTTACAAAACCGCTCAAACACAATGTGTTTACTAGATTGAAGGCAATACTCGGGATGATGAAGCTTGAAGAGACAAGTTTAAAAGGGAATATTGAAGGGTAAACTTGTTGTAACAAATTAGTCCGACTAATAAGTTGTTGCTGACTGAGTTTTTTTTTTTTACCGTTGCTGAAAAAATCTTAAGTTATTGTTTTTAGTTGAGAAAAAAATAGAGTTAGTTTTTATCTTTCAACTATTTAAGTGTTGCATCATTCTTTAACTGGCAGGAAGTTGAAGTACAATAAAAATTTAAAAGAAAGTGTTGTTTATTTGTATGCTGTCATTCCAGCAAGCAATAGTATTTTATAATTGAATCTGCCAGAGATGCATCACCAGTGACCTCAGCTACCCACTCCTACTATCATTCATAAATTTTGAGTAAAAAAGTTGGTTAATTTATTTAGGGGGATGTGTCTGAATCCTTATATACTTAGATTTGTTCCATTAATCTCATAAATCTTAGCTTGGGTTGAGTATAAAAATTACAAGTGGGTTTTAATAACTAATGCCACTTTTACCCAATTCATAAAATTGGGGTTAAAAAGTCAACCAATTTATTTAGGGGGGGAAGTCTAAGTCCTCATATACTCAGATCTAATTCACTAATCTCGTAAGTCTTCATTTGGGTCAAGTGTAAAAATTACAAGTTTTGATAAATAATGGTCTAGATATGTTAGTTCTATCAAGGTTCAAATTATAAGGAGCTCTAAATTTATTGTAAAAATGGCTTAAATGCACACTATAGCTTTTGGCAACTGTAACTTTGTGACCTATTATTGAATTTGTGTGTATGATAATGTTATTAGAAAGCTTTCAATGATCTAATCAATAGTGGTTCATTATGTTAAAGTTATGTCCTAGAAAACTATTGGAATCTATATCCATTGATGACAAGGATGGTACCTGTGATATTATTGATGATTTGTAAATCATGATGATCATGGGTTTGAGATGAATAAGTTACAATGCCATAGTTAACTTGTGGGAGCATCTTAAATGTTCATGACATGGGTTCAAGGGGGAGGGATCCTCTAGTTGTCCTTGAGAACTTGAGAGCAAATATAATACTCACTGACCAAGGGATAGTTGTGGGTCGATCACAGATCTCAATACTTTGTTATATCATGACACCTAGCAAGCTGTAAGAAAAACTTGTGGTTATTATCATTATTATTATTATTATTATAGAAAGGTGTGAGCACAACACCTGGATACGATGATATAAAAAACATAGAATAAAAAGGTCAAGCCTTGCATATTATATAATCCATCAAAGCAAAACCAGCAAAATGTTATCATCATATTATGTGGTCATGTCCTATATGAGAGGACTGATGACGAGCCAGGATGAAAGATCTTTACCATCAAGCATGACGATGAGTCAATTTTCCTGTCCTACCCCACATAAGAGTTGAGTGTGTTATATAAATATGCTCTTCGTTTGAACCTATTGGGCAGTTGCACCAGCAGGATTGAGGCTAAGTATCTAAAAGAGGTCCATCATGCCTAGACTATAATCAACTTGAATAAATACCGAGTCTAACTAATCCCTATGCCCGAGGACAAGTAATGAATCAAGGTCTTCATTGCATGTGCTTTAGCTCTTTTTAGGCAATCATCATGTAGCTAACAAAAATAAGTGTAGCTGGGTGCACCCATTAAGGTCTATTGAGAATTACATGAGCCAACAAGGGATCCATTAACTTCTTAGGAACTAATAACTTAAATCTTGGAGATCAAATGTTCATCGAATGGTTTTTCCACCGGGCCCCACACTAAAATGGTTTTGCAAATGTTGTCAACTGTTAAACTTATATATTAACTATTAAAATGGTTTTCATACCATGTGAAGATGATTTGATGGTTTAAATCTAAAGTTCCACCACTTATTTTAAATGGGCATTAGCTTGATGGTAGATGCCATTATAATAAAAGGATTGAGTCATTTATGGGTATATAGGATAGAGCAAGATCACACACTTTCAATGTTGTGAGACATATTAAAAACTATAAGATGGAAAAGTACCATAACTGGTCTTCCTGAAATCCAAATTCATATTTATATATACATTCTATCTTTGAGAGAGAGAGAGAGAGAGAGAGAGAGATGGGAGCCAAATGGAAAGAGAAAGCCTAGTACGTTCCAATCCCTTAGGCGGCACCTAGAGAGAGAAAAAGAGAATCTCTACTTCCTCCACACACGTGAGTTCCAGTATGTGGATGCCTCTAATGTTTCCATCAGCCTTATTCCAAAGGCTAACATGTGGCTCACATCCTCTACTACATTTGAAATGGATCAAGGAAAGACCTTTTATTTGAAGAAATGAAATCAACAAAATAATATTTCATCGATGACGTTGATCAAGTAAATTCTAGCCATAAATTTTATGCTTTATTTTATAGAAACTTGAGAATATTTGAACAATAATTCATAGAGCTATAAAATAAATAAAAAAATCCATTTTTTTCAAAAGTTCTACTTTCTATGGTGTTTAAAAAATTCTAGCACATTGGCCCCTAAAAAGTTGACTCATTTTAGTGGTTAAATTTAATTCAGAAGTCAAAACTTAATATTTCTAAAAGGTTATATTTTTAAGATTTTAAGAGTTTGGTTCTAGTCCCAAGATATTTTTAATTATCTAAGAGTTGTTTACGAGTTTGGATGGGATTAAAAGTTTTTATTATTTTTTTTAAGCTTATTATTTCAAAAATTCTTTCTATATATTTTGAGTTGAATTATTCGTGTACGGCGTCTTAGCTTATATAAACAACACTTTTTATTGAATATATAATATCACTTTTGAATTCTCGTTTAGAGAAATTGTCCTTATAAATTTAAGGACTGGTGTCCAGAAGAAGGGCATGATCCTTTTTCTTTTCTCTCTTTTCTCCATGCACTCACTGCGTTGTGCATCTATACCACATACGATGGTTATAATCATGTGGATTTTATTAATTGTTGCCGATTATATCAGTTCAGCAGGTCCACAACAATATCACAAACAATCATACAATTAAGAAAACTTCAGCAAAGTATTTTTCGGTAGTTAATTTCGTTTATTAACCGTTGGCCGATTATATAATTCTTGGGTGAGAGCATCTAAATAGTGGGATGCCTCTGATAAATTGATCGGTCTCATGCTAACGTACCTCTTTGGCACATGCGTGGCTTGTTCATTAGTAGCTATATACACACGTCACACCTGCAGGCGAGAGAGAGAGAGAGAGAGAGAGAGTTGCACCCGTAGGAATGGGTCACACCATGTAACATTGGATTGGCTTGTCTTTGCTTGGTGTGGCCCACCAGACAATCATACAGGTATAGTTATCAAGATATCACATCTTAAAAGCTGCTGGGAACACCTGACCGCAGCTCTACTCGTGCACACACGTGCCTCACATGAAGGCGAGTGCACTCGAGGGATTCCAATCACTATTCCCTTGAAACCACACGTGACACTACCATGCTAAGACACGAGACTGCCTGACATGAGAATCTCTCAACTTTATTAGTTTCGTAAAGAGAGAGTTACGATAAAGGGAGGGGCCCGCATCACATCTACCATGCGAGACCTAACTCTCACGATTTTGATGGCGTGTATGTCAGAGATCCAGACTACCCATCAGGTAATGTACACTGACCATGTTCTGGACTGAAAATTAGTGTTGGGGCCCATGCTATAAAGACAACCAATAGATATAGATGGATTTGTGTAGATGTATGAATGTATAAATATACATACACGCATGTTACACGCCGTACATTTGCCAGCAGGTCACATAAGTGAGAGACCCAGTCCGTCTATCAGGTTGGTCTGACCTTCTACATGTTTTTGAGAAACTAAGATTTTCCACTCAATATGTAGGCCCCAACCTTGATATATAATAGGTGGATGGGTTTATAAAGTTATCAAGAGATGAACATTTTAATTTTTATATCGCAAATGACATTAGCAGCTGATCAACCTGACTCTTGGGCAGGATATCATTATAGTGGTTCTTTTCTTTTTACGATGGATTGAATCTTGCACTTTTTTTTTCTTTTAAAAAATGTGGCACTACATCACCAGTAACTTGGCTGATTTGAAAATTGGTTGTACAATTATTCTAGCAGACACTTTAGAAAACAATCATTGGAATTGGATTTCATAACTATCATGCCAATATGTGTGGCATATACATCAGCTTTATTGTTCATACATACTTGCTTCGCAAAGTGTGTGTGTATATCAGAATGCACACCTGTTCGCGAACTTATCATACGTGATGTGACTCCAAAATTTGAATGGCCCATGTGAAGCAGCACCTCATGAAACCTCCTAAGCCCAATTTTACCTTGATCCAAAACTTTGGTGGACCATGAAAAATGAAAACAGTTTCCTCCTTTGATTCACATTTTCCTTTGCTATGGCCTATCAGAATTTTAGATTAGGGTGAAAATTTATCCCTTAGGGTTTCATGAGATTCCGCATCACATGAACCATTTGGATTAAACGCCCATGACACTTGTGCAAAGGTGCACACATGCATATTCGGTGCGAGGGTGAGCATGACTATATATGTGTGTGTGTACGAGAAAGGTGCATGCTAGGGATTGTGCCTAGTTGCATTAGTTAAGTTGACAGTCCAATCAATTGATGTGAACTGTCCATTAAATTCAGAATGCATTTGTAAGTGTACCATGTAAAGATTGTCCTCTTTGTTTTGGCCTTGTTTTCTATAGCCATCTGTTTCGCAAGCCCTGGATGGAATGGCTGTGGTTTCCTAACAAAAGTTTGGTATTACAAACAATCTGTGATAGTCTCTTTGTTAGATGGATCGAAAGGTTGATTCAACCAATTTTTATGTAAATGATCTTGACCGTCCATGTGAACAGCCTTGACGAATGGATTGGATGTCGAAGTGTCCCAGTGAAACTAGGAGCACCATAACTTATAATAGTTCTCTGAGAGCTCCAGGACGTGGTTTGGCTGGTGTCAAAACTTTGTGGGCCCACCATGATTAAGTGTTTTATCCATGCTATCCATCCATTTTTTTTCCAGTTCATTTGAAGCATGAGCCCAAAAATAGGCAGATCCAAACTGTTGGATGGCAAATAAACATTGCAATGGCATCTAAGAAGTTTTCAACGGTGAGAATTCAATCCTCACTGTTTCCTGTGGTGTGGTCCACGTGATTTTTGGATCTGTATCATTTTTGGGCTCATGCCGAAAATGAGATAGCAAAATGAATAGAGCTTTGTATCTTCCTATTTTTGGGCTGATGCCCAAAATGGATGGACGGTGGGGATAAAACACATAATCATGGTGGGGCTCACAGAGCTTTGACACCAGCTACCTGGCTGGTGTTGGGATCACCGACTAAACCGCGTCCATTAAATACACCTGCAGAGAGAGAGAGAGAGAGAGAGAGAGAGAGAGAGAGAGAGAGAGAGAGAGAGAGAGAGAGAGAGAGAGAGCAAAAGCCGTGCCATGTAGGGTTAGACGACTTTGGACCTAAGACAAAAGAAAAAGAAAGCAATGTGGGGTTGATTTCATTGAATCGGACCTTTATCAGTCCATGAAAAAACAACTCATCAATCAAGCCAAAAGGAGGGAAATAAAATATACCTATGTAAGGTCCACTCCAACTGTCCAGATATCACTTGTAAAACCTAATAATAAGATAAAACTCCACTCATCTTCTGCTGCCGGAAAAAAGAAACATGGAGAATCAGATTTTTAATGGTGTCAAAATCATTCCCACGTACATCACGACGTATGGTGTCGGCCTTTATAATATTGGCTTGCGCATTGTAACATCCCGAAATTGGCTCATTGGGTTTCGGTGAATGGGTCCTCCTGGGACTTAAACACTTCAGTGTGGGACGGCCATTGCCTGTGACAGGAAGCCAGGTGGAGTCCATCATAATGTTTGTGAGAAATCCACTCCGTCCATCCGAAGTTCCAGATCATGTTACAACACCGGCCCAAAAAGTAGGCAGATACAAAACTCGAGTGGACTACAAGACAGGAAACAGTGAAGATTGAATGTCCACCGTTGAAACATTCGTGGGGCCACAGAAGATTTAGATCAGGCTAATATTTTTGTAATTTCAGTTCATCCCAGTAGGGATGACATTATGAACTGTATGGATGGCAGATAAACATCACAGTCGACCCCAGGAGGTTTCAACGGTAGGCACTTCCATACCCACATTATTCTATCGTGCGGCCCAGTTGAGTTTTGGCTCTATATTATTTTTGAGCCCATGTTGTAACTTGGATCTATCTTATTTTTGAGCCCATGTTGTAACATGATCTGTCAAAACCGATGGATAGAGTGGATTTCTCACAAACATCACTACGGGCCCACCTAGCTTCCTGTCGCAGGACTACCAATCCATTTAGTAATTCTGGTTCTATTGGTGCAAATGATGGGACACATCCATATATGGTGCGCCCCAATTGAACACAGGTGGACCTTATCTTAACCATTGAGGCCATTGCTTGAAAATAAGCATAACAGAGGAACACCACACCGGATGCTACTGTTTTATGAATTTGTGTAGGATACGGTGCCGTCGAGGTTTCCACCCTCGAATTGCGTGGTAAATAATTATCTGAGCTGATCATGTTTTGTTTTGGATTATATGCTACATGCACAATTAATGTAAGAAACATTTGTTGAATATATTTGTGTATTGTATAAGAACAGGTGATTGTGTATGAGGACGAATATGGATCATTGACTAGTAAGTTTGGAACGGCCATATTCAAATCCAGGAGTCAAAGGCCAAGATCATCAAAGAAGCATGATCATGGGATCATAGCTGGTGTGTGGTAGTAATGAGAATACGAAAGGCTCTTATTATGGTGTATGATGCAATCCTGCATTGGAAACCCGCTTGGACAGTGATATCTTGTAGTGTTATTAGAGACTTTAAAAAAATAAAAAATAAAAAAATCTACCTACTTTAACTAGAATTTACATTGGGATTACCTTTCCCAAAAGGCTTTTAATAATCTACTCTGTTAATTTAAGTAATCAATGAGTACCTTTCCAGTACAGCCCAGTAGAAAAAGGGTGGGTGGCTTAGGTAGGCCCCCTGTGACATTTACGTGAAATCTAAGCCGATCACAAGGTGCATTCTATGTTAGGCCTACGGCTCAAAAATCAATCCCATTCATGATATAGGCAGACCCTACAATCGAAAAGTGTATAGGGTAACCCTCGCCCCCTAAGCTGTTGGTGTGGCCCCACTAGAATTTTGGGGTGACATCTAACAGTTCAAATGTATTGTTGGTGTGGATTTGACATAAACATCTTGGTTAGGCCCACCTTAACAGCCTACCCATTGGCTTACATGGCAACTTTCAGTAAGAAATTTATTCAATGATAGTTCCTTAAATTGATGTGGTAGTTTATTAAAACCATTTTCAATAATGCACTGGAATGTAAATTCTATATTGAGCAGGTGGTTTGTCGTTTCCTTTTTTTACTATAACTAACATTAATAAAATGATAAAGTTTTAGTTAACATAAATTAAAGTTCACATTCATGTTATCATATAGGTTTTTGATAGTGTATGGTGCTCCCCACTACCATTACTGGAAGGGCAGTTTTCACCTCCGGATTGCATCTTAGATGACAATCTCGACCGTTAATGTTCTGGATTCCATGCTATAATGGGCCGTTACGGGTGATTGTGTATAAAGTAAAACATGAAAAATTGAAAGGTAATTTTTTTAATGGATCATATTCAAATTCAAGATTCGACGTTCAGGATCATCAATGAAGCTTGATTTTAACATCATAGCTTCTGCATGATGGTAACAAGAACGTGAACAATTCAGATCGAATGCCATAGGATTCAATCTGGGAGTGGAAACCGGCTACCAAATGGTACTGCGGGCGGCACCATACCCCATCAAAACCTATCATGTAAAGCTGAATTACTACGCCCATCTTACCAGCAGAGCGTACACCGATGCCTAGGATTCCAAACATTTCACCATCGTGGTTTTGTGATCTTAGCCATTGATAGATGGCCCCACCGTGCATGAGGTATGCACCGGAAATGTTCGAGATTAGACTATCTTAACCATGGTTCAAATACTCAATACAGAAGACTCATTTTGATATCGAGTCTGTGTAATTAAAGGAGTTATGATCACCTCTAGCCAGCAGTAGACTATCTTATCAGGCAGCTCATATTTCCCACCAATGTACAGCTTGTATAGAACATCAATACTGTACAAATGTTAAGGATGGCACACCACAACGATCACTTGGCACCAACATCCATAGGGCCTGTTTGAAATGCGGGATTAAATGGTATGCAATTGGAATCAATATCATTATTGTACAATGATTGCATGTTTAGAAATATCATGGAATTTTGACCGTCCAATCTCACCTACATTTGAGATCAAATTCTTTCTTTCAAAAAAATATTGTATTAAGTGAAACTTGTGCTTGGTAGACCATGAAATTATAATCAGCGGACTAGATTTAACAACTAATGCTGGACATATGGACTTATATGCAATGCAAACTTCACCTATAAAAGGTGCATATGGATGGACGGTGTGGATAAAATACATGCATCAACATAGGGCCTGCAGATGTAGAAGATTTTGAAATCCCACAGAAATCTCCCAATATATAATATTAGGACTAGATGATATGATAAATAGAGGTGGGCATCAAGTTGAGTCGGATCAAATTGGGTCTAACTCGACTTAATCCGAATTTTTAAGTAATTGATCCGAACTCGATCTGATCCAGGACCAAGTCCAAGTCAGCCAACTCGATCCGATCCCATGCACTGATAGCCTGACCCAAACCGAGTCCGACTCAGTCAGGGAAACCGAATCGAATGGGGTTGGATACCTTTCAGATCGGGAGAGAGAATTGAGTGATACCAAATCGAAAGCGGATTAGCTGGTATTGTATTGACGTCAGCAAGTTCTTTGGGTCAAACTATGAAACATGTGTTATATCCAGACTGTCCATCCATTTGGAGAGCTTGTCTTAAGGCTTAAGCCGAAAAATAAGACAGATCTAAAGATCAGTTGGACCACACTGTAAAAAAACAGTGGGGGATTAAACATTTACCATTGAAACCCTTTTTTATACCACAGAAGTTTCAAATCAATATGAAATTTGTTTTTCCACTTCATCCATGTATTTTTAACATTATTAACAGATTAAATGGAAAATAAACATTATGGTGGGGCCCATGTAACTTTGATCTCATTTAAGTCGTTCGTACAACTCGGAGCTCGAGGCACGTACGCTCTCGTCTTCGCACGAGACGTATCTACACTAGTTGTATAGCTTGCGTGTGATTCAAGAAATCAAATTGAGCACGCTATATAGTTGGCGTGTGGTTATGCATGAATGCATGTGGGCCCACCATGAATGCATTTGGTTGATCCACACCGTCCATTTGTTTTTCTATATCATTTTAGGGGTTGAACCCAAAATTTATGCATATCCAAAGCTCAAGTGGACCATACCATCGGAAAAAGTAGAAATATTGATTTCCACCATTGAAAAGTTTATAAGGTCCTACCGCCCCAGTGATGTTTATTTGTCATCCAACCTATTTATAAGATCAAAAGGACATAGATGAAGGGAAAAAAACAAATATCAGCTTGATCTAAAACTTCTTTGGCCCCCACTAATTTTTCAATGGTAGATGTTCAATTCACACTGATTTCGGTGGTGTGCTCCACTTGAGGATTGGATACACTCTATTTTTGGGATGAAGCCCTAAAATTATCTGTTAAAAGAGATGGACGGAGTGGATAAATTGCATGAATGACATTTGGACCCACAAAGTTTACTCAGATCCACTTCTACACCAGCCCATCCGCTTCCAAGCGAAGTTTCAAGGCCTGGTGGTAGTACACCTGCCCAACGCAGGCCTCATCAATGTGCCACCCACACTGTCTGCACGTCACCTCTCTTGGGAAATGGTTTAACCTCAGCCATTTATTTCTCAACAGTTAAATATGCAAACATCCAACGGCTCTATTTTAACTTCATACTATATGACCGAACGGATCGGTCCGAATTGACCACGATCCAAACTCGATTCGATGAACGATCGAATCTGATTGGCCCTATTCGAACCGCACCGATCTAGGTATTCTGTTTGGTTCGGATTGGGTCGGATCCACCGGATCGGGTCGAAAATGCCCAGCTCTAATGATAAGTAGATTAATCCAGTCTTAATTTTCAAATGCTAGAGAGAAAATGCAATTCCATACCACTTAATCCGATGCGTCCAATTGGTCCATCCACAATTAGGTTAAAGCTTTCAATGTTTGGAGTAGGTCGTCTATATGTCAATTTACCAATAATGGTGGACCATCATGGCCTAATAGGACAAAATATACCTACTTTTAACAACCGTTTTCCCACCCTAATCTTAAAAGATTTGCAAATCATCTTTCCCTCCCCACGTGCACTGCACGCGCAACTTTTCTAGTGTATCCGTAACGTACGGATGAAAATAGAACTCGTGAACATACAAATAAGAGATACACATAATCTCAAGAATCAGGACATAAATGATCTCCCACACCTTTGATGCTCATTTGCAAATTCCCATCAATCTAGACCCTTGGATTTGAATGGTCTGTATACATTAAACGGTTGTTTATTTTAAATACACGATCATCGACCTAACTTGTGTATATTTTCTGTATTATATATTGGTAAGCTGGCAACCAACCTATAACGTCAACATTAGGCAATTGGACCATATTTGCTATGTCATCCTGGCTCCATTCTTCAGTACATGGTGGGCCCTGATGCTCCCAACTTGCACCGAGGATCGACGGTGGGAATCCGAAATTTGAGGACCACGTTTCTCATTATTTTGAGAGAAAAATCCTAATATACGGCAGAGACAATCTAAATACGCGGTTTTGAAACTATTACACGAGTTCGCTTTGCCTCTGTCGAAACTCATGATCTAGCACATGCGTCGCTGCTTACTAGGGTCTGCGTGCTGAGTTTTCTGATGATCGGAACCGTCCATGTTGAGTGTATGCTATGGAAATAACATAAAATGATTACTATGAACGGATGGTCGTGATCATCACTTTTGTATGAATTGAGATAAGTGAAATGAAATCTTTCAATGGATCGCATTCAATTATAAAAATCAAAGGTTAGGAACATCATTGAAGTACGACTTTCCGATTATAGTTTATTTATGATCGGAACTGGAAAGTGGTCAGTTCAAGTCATTGATCATCTCAGCATTTCGGCTCCAGTGGGTGGCGACACACGCTGGTTCTGAGTCGCGATAGAGGCGATAGTTGCTCTTATTACCCGGGAAAACATGAATTCGAGTCTCAGCATACGCGTCATGCCCATACATATGTTTGTTATTCCAGGAGGGAATGATTACATGCGTTCGAATGTATGGTAATCCACCACACGTTCGAGGTATGTGGGGCCAACCATGATGTGTACGTGGAATCCGAACCATTAATCCCGTGTGATCCTTATGGTCACTGCACATCGCAAGAATCATCCCCATCGAAAACTTAGGTCGGACCCACCACAGAGTAATGTACAATCACTCCTAAAACATATATATTCACTTGCTGTGACCCACCTAAACTTTTGAAGGTCTTAAGTTTCGACCTGTCCTTCATCCCGGGTGGACAGAACCTGATGAATGGATTGGATGAGACATAAACAGTACAGCAGACCCACGGTCCATCTTGAAGTTTGTATGGTGGGCGTACCCTTTACCAATGAGGTTAGATTTTTATGACATAGGCCTATCTTTTTAGGCCGTCTAATGAATGGGTTGGATGGCACCCAAACGTCATGGTGGGCCTAACCGGCCGGCTCCCTAGATAACTACGCGGGCCAACAGTTTTAAATAAATGAGCTGGGCTAAACATTGCAGGTAGAAAGTTGATTGGATAAAAAGCAAAGCTAACATAGACTGCGGAGGCTGATGGCCCACTTACGTTGTCTAAGGGGACATGATCAACGATCCTCGACTGATAATGACAAAAGCGCCGGTATTTGATGCACAAAAACAGAAAAGACCGTTGAAATATGGAGTGGAGATGGTACGGCCTTTTAATCTCTTTTACAGTTCACATCAGCCACCCGCTTTCGACACGCTTTCCAATCTCATTAGATTCGGGCTTTGATTCCAATGTTCCCCGTTGTATTGTATAGAGCCTATGCTGCCATCCATTCCTTTCATTTTCATAAAGATATAAGGAAAACGACATAATACAGTACCCGAGCTTGGGAAGCCCACACGCGCGCGTGTATGATCCTGCCCGTTAACATGCAGGTTCAGTTGCTTATATGGTACACGTAAAAGATCAGATCGGTCCATTAGGAAGGCTGCACCATGTCAATGTTATGGCCCAAAAATAGGACTGTCCACTGTGACCCACCTGATGGACTGTTCCGATCCTGCGCATGTGTGATATGGGTGCGCTTAGAAAACGTCTCCGACTCTACAAAGAATGACACATGTAGAGAGTAATGAAAAGAAATTTTAAAACCCGTCCTGTTACCGACGTAATCAAGATAGAGGGCACATCGTGATGTCTGCAAGAAATTCACTCCGTCCATCATGATGGACACGCTCTATTTTCTTGGGATGGCCAAAAAAAATAGGCTAGTCCATTACTCGTGGGGCTCACACCACTTGAAAACATTTTGGAGAAGAAGCCGCCATTGATCGTTCTGGGGCCCACTGAGAGTTTGAATGGTCTGATTCATCGCTTGTCGCTTCTTCATGGTAGGATACGTCAAGCGAATGGATCGGATTTCATGCACACAGTACGGTTGACCCCATACACAATCAATGATGGTCTCACCATCTCAATTGTTCTCCGTGGTGTGGTGCACCTGACTTGTAGGTTGGCCTGATTTTTGGGTTCAAGATCAAACATGGAAGGGCTCTTATGATGGGTGGTGTGGATATCATTCTCACATCCCCTTGGGGCCCACAGAGGTCGACAGTAAGGTAGCTTTGCGCAACGTCCACAGTCCACACAGCTGGATCATTCTCCATCAAAATTTCTGAGTAACAACCGTAAGATCTTGAGTTCACACGTGCGTGTAGGTGGATCCAACCACGTAGCACATACTGATAAGTTGCACGTGGTGGACCACACTTATGATAGTATTGTATTGTGGCACGACTGACCATAGTATTATACCGTGCGGCTTGCGTCGTACTCAGGGCATCCACAGGCATGACAACGATGCAACTTGTCTTATTCTCCCCTCATTTCATTATTTCCTGTTTACCAGAAAAATCTTATCTAATCTGAATAACGACTAATTAAAAACGTTAATACTGTTCTTAATAGAGGCTATTTCGAGTCGCAGCGGACGATCAGTAATTCAACGCTGCATAACTGACAAGTATCAGGAGAAAAGGTGGATCAAGACCGTCTATCTCATCGGTCTTACCTGTGCATGGCCCATAGTTGAATACCAAAGGGAAGAGATTACGATAACCTTGCAAATGATGGCCTTCAACTGGATGGTGAAATGAAAATGGTCGGTGGTCAGGGTTCCAGAGGATGAATCGCTGGATTGATGATCCATTCGATTTAGTTTTTCAACAGGGGACCTTCTATAGAAAGGACCTAATAGATTGACGGTCTGGATCTACCTGTCCACCTGCAACGTGTCGGTAATGGGCGAAGAACGTCGCTTCCTGATTTCATGGGCTCCGAAGTAGAAAATGTACGTACGAAGATAAGAGTATGATGCGTCAGACGCGAACGGTGGCCTGTTGCACAAGTATGTACAAATGGGTCTGTATTAAAATAATCCATACCGTTGACCAGAAAAGGACATACGTCGGATTTGGAATCATGTGCAAATGCCCCAGATCAAATGATTCCAAATTTATGATCTGTGGCATAGAAATCAATGGTTATTAGAAGAGTACAGACCTGGTCCACAATAAAGAGCCCAAGGACAAGATAAGGTTTTTGGTCAATCCCCATCTACGATGGATCCAACAACATGAACAGCCTGGATCAGGAAACCATGGCTCCGACCTTTGTGGAAAGGGGGAATCATGACCATGTAATTCTTCAGATGCAATCGTCATCGTATCTTTTAAACATTGACATGAACGATCTCCCCAAGACTCAAAGAGGGTGCTAGTTGGATCTTGTTTCTTAAGTAGGGTTGGATGGGATCTATTAGCTTTCAATTAATAAATTCATAGAAACAATGAAAAGCTAACGGTGGAGATTTAAAGACGGACCATCGTTTGAGGGGCAGAATTATCACTAGGTCAACCACACGATTGTCAGAGATCCGTCCCATTCATCAGTATGCTGCAATTTGAACATGATATGGACCGAAAATAATGTTTTGTCTGCCTGTCGGGCACGTAAAACTTGTGAAGGGAAAATGAGTGGTTATAGAGAAAAGTCTGACGGTCCAGATTCAAGGTATATGTGTAGTTTACCTGACTAGTGTAATATCCTGTTTTTTTGTTCCATGGCATCTTAACGGTTCACACTACCTGGTGGATGGCCAGGATCTACGACCCATAAGCCATCTCATGTGAAGATGAGTTCGGGAGCAGGCTGTCACATGGTGCCATTATAATTAACATAGACCCAATTTTTGAAAACTCTCTTTGGCGTAAGAAAATGCTTGCGAACTACATTGCCTGAGTACTTACACGAGGTTATTTTATCTAATTTGGTAGAGTTCTACTCGCGTGGAACTGAGTTTAGCTTGGCACAGCTTTGGCAAGCTTGACTCAGTTCGGCTAGTGGCTAACTTTAGATCGAACTTGGCTTAGCACGGTCATCGAGCTTGACTGGCTAGCTCAGCTCAACTCAAACTTAGCTCAAAAATTTTTTTGATTCTCTCCTTATGATGAAGATCAGATAAATGGATTGGATGACTTATAAACAAAATGGTGGGCTCTACACAAAAGTAATGGTGATCAACGTCCCATCCAAACTGCTTCCTATGGTCATGCCCACGTATGTTTGATCGTTACAAGCTTCAGGTTTCATGGAATTTAAGACCATCGATTTGTGGGGAATGGCCGCTGATGGCTATGCGCTAAAACTCTCGTGGAGGGATAATTCAAACCTTTTATTTAATGGCTTCGTGGTGGCAAATATAATAATGGTCCACATTCAGCTTAACGTACGCCACGTGTGGCGCAGGACAACTTGTCACCACTCAACAAAGAGAAAAGATGAATCAGACGGATGAATGATCTGACTCAAACCAACAACTCTTTTAATAGAGTGTGGACCTCACGATGAGTGAACCGCCCTGGTTTTAACTTTTTGCCCGGATCATTTTCATGGTGGGGACCACAACGGCTCGGATGCCTTACGCATGCGGTTACTGGCAAATAACTAGGGGTGGACTTGAACTTACAGTACACCTGTGTGCAGGTATCATCACCCATATCATTACTGTGCTGGGGCAAGCATGGGGATTAATGCCAAAAGAGGGCATAAATTTAGAGATGGCATAGACCTTGGTGTGTGTACGGCCCATAGATTCCCCTGCATATGTACCTTTGGATCCATACTCGCTCTCCCTCTCGCAATGTGTGCAATTTCCTCACACGTATAACTTTTCATGTCTGTGACAAATCCTAGCCGTTTGTAATGATAGGCCCCACGTGGGCTGAATTTGTACTTTTATACATGTGTGACGTGATGGATGGGAGCAGATTCGGTCAGATCCTGGTAGCATCGAGTTCGGTCTGGCGGTGATAGTGGGGCCCACGTTGATGAATTCGTTGTACATCCAAGCCGTCCGTACGTTTTTCCACCTCATTTTAATGAATGGGGTAAAAAATGACGCAGATCCAACTATCGAGTGGACCACATCACAGGAAAAAGTGGTGATTAAATGCCCACCATAATTTTGTTTGCCATCCATCCTGTTGATAAGGTCACACTTAATTGGATGAAGGGAAAATTCAGATATGAGCTTGAACCAAAACTTTTTGGGCCCACAAGAAGTTTTTAATGGTCAATCACCACTGCTTCCTGTGGTGTGGTCCACTTGAGATTTGGATCTATTTCAGTTTCTCAGCCCATGGCCTAAAATGAGCCAGAAAAACTGATGGACGGCATGGATATACAGATACATCAAGGTGTAGGCCCCACGATCACAGCCTGACCGAATCCATGATTTTTGAGTCATACGTTCGACCGTCGTTATTACCAAATGAAACAAAAGCCTCCTTGCTAGATGCTAATAACACACGAACTGCACCATCCGCACATGTATACGCTATCTCACGTGCCAAGCTGCCACGAGGGTAACAACGAGCTGTGCATGCACCAAACGGGCTGACGGTGTACATGTGCAAGGTTGGCCATGCGGACACGCAAGCTATGGATGATTTGGAAAGATCGCCTACGTTCCACCTACACGTGTGGTCTCTCTCTCTCCCCCTCCCCCTCCCCCCATCCTCACGTGCAACTCACTGTAGGTTTTCATTCTTTAACGCCTTTAAAAGCTCGACCGCCTCCCCATAGACGCCTAAAAGGTGAGTTTGATTTTTGGGTCTTTTAGTCTCCAGCTACTCGTCTTCCCTTTTGTTCCAGAGAGAGAGAGAGAGAGAGAGAGAGAGAGAGAGAGAGAGGAAAATGGTATTAGAAGCTGTAGTTTTTCCTCAAGATGTGTTTAGTTACGGTTGCAAGGATTTGTATTCCTTGGCAGCTGATTGGAGCTATGAGTTTAAAGTAGAAGAAGAGGAGGAGGAGGAAGAAGAAAAGAGTCTGATATCAGATTGTAAGAAGAGTGGTTTTCTTGATAATTGTCAACAGCAAGTAGGGATAGGATTAGATTGTGTTGTTGGGAATTGGGATTCTTCTTCTTCTCCATCCATGGTTCATAATTTCAAGGAATGGGATTCCAATTCATCGCCGGAGCCTTGCACCGTGGATGGTATTTTTAAGAGGGGTTTTCCAAATGCGGCGCCAGAGGCAGCAGTCTCGACAATGGGCCGGAGGAAGAGACGACGTACTAGGAGCTGCAAGAACAAGGAGGAGGTGGAGAACCAAAGGATGACCCACATTGCGGTCGAACGCAACCGCCGGAAACAAATGAATGAGTATCTATCAGTGCTGAGATCTTTGATGCCTGCATCATACGTTCAAAGGGTCTCTCTCTCTCTCTCTCTCTCTCTCTCTCTCTCTCTCTCTCTCTCTCTCTCTCTCTCTCTCATATATATATATAAGAGTTGATACTTGCACCCACTCCTTTTGATTAGCAAACACCGATTCCCCATGGTGAGAGTAGAAGTTGTGTACTGGCCAATTCTCAAGACTAGAAAACTATTTCAATTCTCAAAGATTGAGAAATGGGTGTGTACAAATCAAAAGGTGAGGGTGCAAATAGTGTCTCCCTTTTGCTTACTTTAAACAGGGGATTATCTATTTCTTTTGTTTTAGTTAGTTAATTCCACTCAATGGTATTTATACTTGCTATTTCAATGTTTTTTTTTTTTTTCATTTCATTTATGGGAATTGATAGTTACACCCACTTAGATTTGCTAGATATGTCCTTTCTTTCTAATGTTTGTAAAACAAGAGTATAACTTTTGTACCCCTTGATCACCAGAAGGGGTTGAAATTGTGGGTTTATCAAAAAGGTGGGTGTAATAGTAGCTCCCTTATTTACATTTGGTTATATGTAATTACATTTTTACTTAATTTTTTTGTTTTCCATTTTTTATTACTTAACACACTAATGCACTCAATTACCTTTTCTATATATGTATGCATCTAAATTCTCAAAATTCACGCACTGAACTTTGTAAACTACACTTCCACTTTTAACATCACAAAGCCCATAACTCAAATTGAATTTTCAAACCTTGTGACCTGTTTGGGTCCCATTGAAAAGTAATTAAATCAACTATTAGTCGATAGATACAATTGTAGTTGTCAGCACTTGTTGACTAAGAACCAAACGGTCAAAATTCATTCTAAGATAACATTGATTTTAAAGTGGCACCCAAACATGCTCTTACCTATAAACATGCTTCACATAATCTTAGTGCTTCCTAATTCATTGATTTGTTTGTTTTATAATTAGCTTTTCTATGGAATCATTTCTATAATATTAACTCCACCATTAAAATCTAGAAATCTCATTTTATTTTATTTTTTTTTCTGTTTGTAAATTGGGTTAATTAGGGTGACCAAGCATCCATCATTGGGGGAGCAATAAATTTTGTTAAGGAGCTGGAACAACTACTACATTCTCTTGAAGCCCAAAAGCGAACGGAATCTGGTTTCTCATTTCCGTTCTCCGGCTTCTTCACCTTCCCTCAATACACTTCTTGCTCAACCAACCCCAGCTCCATTAACGAGATGGCGGAGAACCGTTCGGCCATCGCTGACATCGAAGTGACGATGGTCGAAAGCCATGCAAATGTCAAAGTACTATCAAGGCGGCGGCCAGAACTGCTTTTGAAAATGGTGGGTGGCTTGCAAAATCTACGCCTCACAATCCTCCACCTCAATGTGACCACCGTTGATGAAATGGTCCTCTACTCTTTTAGTGTCAAGGTAGATACAATTCACAAATCCCTTGTTAGCTTCTTGTATTTGGTTGGATTTTTCGTTCTCTCCTATTAGCCAAACTAATAAAGGGATCTTGAATTCATGCAGGTGGATGACAATTGCGGGCTTACAACAGTCGATGAAATTGCAACTGCCGTCTATGAAATGCTAGGGAGGATTGAAGAAGAAGAGAGTATGAATTGAATTGAATTTACGTGTGATTCCCTTATTCAAAAAATCTTTGCAGTTTTTAGGGTTCGATTTCTCTTTAATTTTCAGAACATTATGGACTTGAAACGGCTCAATGCAAGAATGTTTGCTTGCTAACTTTGTATGTGCGAGTATGGAGAGAGAGAGAGAGAGAGAGAGAGAGAGAGAGAGAGGGGGGGTCATTTGGCTACTAGAAGACTACATGCCTGGAAATGGAATCCTTTTCCACTTCCTTTACCTGCGTTCATGATGTAACCCGTTCTGTTCATTACAACAACGCGTATGGATGGCCAAAAATTTTGGGTACACCAAGGAATAGGAGTGATAGTTGGTCTTTGACATCTTGTGACTTAAGTAGACATCTTGTAAGTTACTTTAAGTAACAGAAATTTAAAAGATAATGGAAACCAATGATCTATTGGAATTTTTGATATGTAAATCCATAGTTTTGGAAATTCAAAAATAAAAAATTGTAGAAAAAAGTAAAACAAAAATATTAAAATTCAAGTAAAAGAAATTAGAAAGATTTATTGAAATCGAGGCGTGACGAAAATCACTTGGCTTGAAGTTATAATTTATCATCTTTTAAATGTTGTCCATAGTACAACAGGAATACTGGACATTCAACCTCCAGAATACCCTTAATTGTTGTCTCGTCACATAAGAGCACTAACTATACAAAGACTCAAACTATATGTCTAACCCAAAGATAGAACTAAACCAAATCGAAAACAAAACAATACTTGTAGAAATTCATAATAGAAAATTTTGAATACTTTTTTTTTTTAAATGAAACTTAGAAGTTATTTTATAGACTTCAATAATTGTTATGAAAAGGTGTAGAAACAATCATTGTTCGGTTTTTTTCCGTAAGAAGGATAATTGGTTGAATACTTATTAAAAAAAATGAATTAGAGAAATTCATAAATAGCCATGACTATAAAGACTTTTATTAAGTAAACTCGTGCGCAAGCAGATTGCGCCACAGCCTCGCTAGGCGCTCATGTGGTTCATAATATAGATTGGGGCTCAAGGCATAGCCCTCCATACAACCAAATTCACATGCCCTATGAATGGAGTTTAAGCCCTATTCAAAGTCCTCTTTTTATATACTTAATATTTTTACTTTGTCAATCCTATGTAGGACTAAATTCACAATACTTCAAGACAAAATAACTTGTTGCTTTGTAAAAATCATGGAGAGAGTTTTCAAATCCTTTAAAATAATGATTTTCTTTTATTTTAAAATACAAAATATAACATAATCTATAAATGACTGAAGTAAGATCAAATTGAATGGCACATGAAAAACTAAGAAACACCTCAAAACTCAAAAACTCAAAATTAATTTAATAACTATTTTAACTTTTAAGATATTGTTAATGACATATATTTATAGTCCTGAGAGAAGATAATCTCTCCATCCTTCCTAAAATCCTAACTAGTCTCTTTTTTCTTTTTTTTTTAAAAAGAAAACTTCATTTCATTGCATATCAAAACTAGAAAAAGCTGTTTACAAGGACTATACTTCGGGATGCCCATTCATCCAAAAAATGACAACGGGCAGCCTATCATAAGAGATGCTATACATGGACCACCCTCCTAATGTTCCCAACCCCCACCTTGTCTAAGACCACCGTCTCCCGAATATCGTGTGGAAGGTCCTAAATGGACGTGAAGATGCAATGTGTCTGGGTCCTACTATCTACTTTGGCCAGACCATCTGCTGGGTCATTTCCTTCTCGGAAAATGTGTGAAAAATGGAACGAATCGAGGTTGGTTAGGGAAGCGATATGGGCGAGCCAGTAGACCATTTCCAACCCACCTGAGATCGACTACCAATTTGGAATCCGACTCGACCAAAACCTTCTGCAGACCCATGCGCACACATATGGAGAGACCCTCGTGAATGGCCGAGAATTCTGCACTATTGTTGGACCCCTGCCCATAACCAGAAGAGAAGGCGAAAATCATATTACCATCCTCCCTCCTACAGATGTCTCCACCTCCACAAGGTCCTGGGTTGTTCAAGGCCGACCCATCGACATTTAGTTTGACCCAATGGGAGTCCGGTGTTCCCCATTTAACCACCACAAAGCGAATGGCGGGAGAGAAGATCCGGGAATTCCCAGGCTGATGAGAAGCATCTGATTCAGCCAGATTTGGGCCTCATGTGCGGGTTTTCTTTTAACACCCAGACTAGCCATCATTTGGTCCTGGAAATCACATTCCCAATGACAATCTTCTTACCCTCAAATCTGGCAAAATTTCTGGCTCTCCAAATTTTCCAAATAAGGAAGACTGGAAGGAGACCACGAATTAGGATATATGGAGTCCCATGGACCAGCGCACCCCACCAATGATTCAGCCTGCCGAGAATGGTTGGTTGGACGCACCTGAGAAGTCCAACAGGCTGTCAAAGTGCCGCCACACCACGACTGCAAGGTGGCCCGAAGAGAAGATGTGATCCAGCATTTCAACATCAGGCCGAGTGTCTTGGGGATCGCAACAAACACAACAAGAGCTTAAAAATCCTAACTAGTCTCTAATTTGGAATTATAATATAATAATTAATAGATAAGGAAAGAAAAGATGAATAAAGTTGAAGCCCAACCTTCATATGTGAGATTCATAAATGATGGCCCACACTCAATGTATTGTGGCCATTGATCATGTTGGTATCAATTTGAAATCTTTGAAGAGCTTAGAAACCACTTTTAGTTGCAAACCCAATTGTAGAAAAAGAGTTAGAATTACGGTTCCCACTCCCAAGGAGGTACCAAATAAATGGTTACTGAAATCATGGTTTTGGATGTAAAGATTTCACTTGTGATAAGTGGGCCTAATCCTTATAATTTAATAATACATCTAAGAAATTATTCCACCTAGTATATTTTTCTCTTCATCTGTCTATTTTTAAGTTCCTTGGAAAGGGATGTGTTGCAAATTTTGGAGGAAATATTTTCCTTATCAGGATTGTTTTTCTTTTTAATAAAAGAGAACAGGTTCCTTTTATCAATATCCAAGCACAAGTTTGAATTCCACATGATTATTTTTTATAAAAAATAATAATAAATAAAAACCTCTTTTAGGAAAGGTGGGAGCACATCACTTCTGACATTATTTGATCACAGAAAGATTTACAAAACTTCTGACTTTATTTGATCACCAGAAAGATTTACAAAACTTCAGGCATCTCACGTAAAAAGGAACGAGCTTCACCTACCATATATCCCAACAGAGCAAAAGCTACAAAAAAAATTACATCAAGAGCCCCACAAATATTAAACAAAAAGGAAAACCTGCGGCAACTAAAAAATTTAAAATTATTTAGAAAAAAAAAAAACAAAAAAACAAAAAAAAACAAAAACAAAACAGACTAGACAAGAAGCAGCTGCTTTCTTCCCCTGAGCAGAATAATTCCACATAATTAAATTCTCGGTTCGTTTGCATGACTGGTGAAACTTTTTTAAGAAGTTGGTTGCGTGAAAACAAAAACTTTAGTAACTCTATACATTCCAGGCTACCAAGTAGCCCTACATGTGTGTGTAGAACAACATGGATATACAAAGAAAGGGAGATTGACCCACTTTTTATATGTACGTGGGTGGAAAGAGCTTGTCCCACCTGCACGTGTGTCAAATATTAAACACGTGTACAAGATCTTAGCTTTCCATAAGGTTGGCATGCAATAGTGCTTATATCTTCCGCCTAAACAATCAAACAATTCCACTCTTCATTTGGGCCAAAATGGCAGTTTAAACGTTTCTAGCCAGCAAATATAGAATAGAGAGAGAGAGAGAGACAGTGGACCACATGTGAAATAAAATAGCCCAATTATCAAGGGATAAGATCTAAACAATGTAGCTCACCTGCTGGAAAGCTCATATCTCAAACACATGTCACATTGTGAAACATGTGGCCGCGTGTGGATGTGTACGGCTCCGACACGCGTGTGGAATTAGCAAACCTCAGTGTAAGTGCAAAAGGCCAGGCATGAAGGGCTGAAAGAGTACAAAAGCAACTGTAGCGGCAGCACTGGATACAGCGTTGAGGAACTTTTATACAGTAAAGATGGTAAAAGATAGTGATTTGATGATAGAAAATCTGCATCCATGCAATGATTCCAAACGTGAAAAACAAAAGCAAGATATGACCACATGATGCCAAAATCAAATCATGTGAATTTGAAAGAGATATTCTCACACGGCCCACCTCCCCGCCAACCTGTCACACGTGTATAATATCCAAACCATGAAAAAGGTGATCTGCACCATGAAGATCAAATAATATAAAAACCAGACTGGTCAACTCATTGGGTAGGCCATACCAGTAAACTGAACCATACCATTGGACGTTCTTCATTTTGATGTTTTCCCTGATCAATTAGTGAATTGGTCCCATTTTTATATCAGATCATCAGCATGGTACGGGCCACCTTTTTTACGGATTAGATATTCTGCATATATGACGTGTTGGCAGGAAAAAATGGCTGTATGGGAACTTCTGAGACAGCCGCTGTATCTCATATTTCTCAATTTGAAAATATGATTTATGATGTACGACGTTCCCGTGTCATCTCATGGGGAAAAGGGCGATGCATGTGGTCCCGTTAGGAGTGTGAGATTAACTTATTAAAAGAAGAACGGTGCAGGATTAATCCTTGATTTGGATTGGTAAAAGAGAAACCCTTTAACACTAGGGAGGAATTAGTGTCCTGATTGTGCATGTGGGACCAGAACATGGGGCCTGATGTGATGAGAAACTTCTCTAACACCACCTTAATGATCAGAAGATCCTGACTTTTAAATCTATGGCCTTTACTTTCGTTGAAGACGGATCATTGCTTAATTTTAGTATTAACTGTCTATCCGTAGACCGTAGCTCAAAAGGTTTAAGATCTCGAAATGTTCTGAGAATTTTTTGGGAATCTCTATCCCTGTGAGACCCATCAGATCAACGGTTCAGATCACTGAATTACGTAAGTCAAACGTAGAGAATCCACTGCAGCATCATACTGTACACTTGTGGCTGAGCATGACCCTCTAGCTGTAAACACTGTGGCTGGTACTCTCGAGTTACTCTGGAGTCTGGACAGATGATACGACCCATTTTAAGATGCATGGATCCTGTCCATGTGGGGCCCATTTTCTAAACTGTCGGTCGACTGGAACTACCACGGATCGGGTTTCTCGAAAATCATATGGCTGGAAGCTGGTAATCCTTCGAAGTTTTAGACTTAAATGTGGACCGTCGGTGTATTTTATCTCCTGTTTACCTTTGTGTATGCAATCGTTTTTCTGTCACCCCCAAATCCGAAAATCGGACTCACAGGAATTCCGATCGCCGAATCTGGTGTCGACAGCCTCCGTAGTACTCCATTCTTGGCTCCTAGCGTCCATATGCAATATTCCGATCCTGGAATTCTAAAAGGAGGATTTTTCCAACGTACATTTATCTCGTAAGAAACGTAACCACAAGTTTACCTAAATCACAAAAAGCAACATCATCGTCATATATCCACTAATATAAACTTTGAATACAATGCTGAAAAGGAAATACATATGTCAAAATAAAATCAAAGCTCCAGAAGACAACTGTAAGCTCCAAGCTCAATGCCGCTGCGACCAACGTCACCTGTGCGCATCTATCGTGCATAAGCTTATACAAAACTTAGAGGGTGGTGAAAGTGTGTGCGCAAGATAAGTGTCAAGCACATAAATACAACGTCATAATCATACAATATCGGAAATACTGATGAGATCATAAATCATACGATATCAGAGTAAGCAGAAATACTGACAAGTCCATGAGCCATATAATATCAGGATACGCAACACAAATCAGGTATGCAAATGAGTAGTCATAAAGAGTCAAGTATCAGATACCGAGGATGCAATGCAATATGCGGTGCGAATGACCATGCAAGAGTGTGAAGTCAGGATGATGATACGTAGTATCGTAAGCTATGGGGGATCCACCATAAGGGACTTCTATCCAAACCAGTCTCATACCTAAATTTGGATAGTTAGACTCAATGTGGTAAAATTCTGATCTTAGGTTAGTCGCACGCCCCAATCGAAATTCTGGCCATTGCGAAGGTACACGTAATAAATAGTTGTGCACCACCAACTCGAGTGGATAGTGAATGAATGAATGAATGAGTATGCAACTTCTGCTCAACAAATCAGTCTCTGGGATCATCATCGAGGTCTAGTACACTTTACATGCAATCATTGCCCACTGATGCGAGACCATGCAAGTGGAAAAGAGCTCATTATCCGCCTAGCTAGTAATCAGTCAATATTCACTCGGCACGTCAATAGCGGACCCATTCACGAGTTGGTCAAACTCAGCCTAGCTATACCCTCTACCCTCAGGCGGGTAAGGCCACACCCCCTCCTAACCGACCACGACACAGTGGGAGACGCAGCCTCCTGGTATTCGGCACTCGGGCGCTCATGTATATCCACTCGGTCTCGACGTTGAGGTGTCCTCTGGTACCAAGAGGGTTTAGAGATTTTCACTCAGGGCCATTTATGGAAATCCGATGCTAATAACAGATTTCTGGTGTCCCATCTGGCCATCCACGATATACCTATGGAGGCTACCGCTCTCATGTCGCTAGGGCGTAAAGTAATCACAACACAATGCAAGATGCATAAGTCATACAATCCAGTCATGCATCAATCTTGCACATACCGTGCGCTCATGTGAGATAGCCTCCGCCTATCAGGGAGTCTCATAAACCACCAGCATTATGACATATGCAATAGTCAATCATATCTGATAATAAACATGCAGATGATGCGTATGAGCATGTATCATGATGCTATGTTGTCACATACTCATAATCAGTATCAATAACCGGCATCGACAATCAACCTCGACAATGTGGACATTTAACCAACATTGCCCCCAAGGAATGGCCCGCATAGAGCCTAACATATAGTGGACCCATAGCCTCACACAAGGGCCAAATATACAACACCATGGGCCTCACTCAAGAGCATAATACACACCACGATGGGCCTTTCACATGGGCCTAACATATATCACAATGGGCTCCATTGTCGGGCTCTCAAATGCATCACAATGGGCCTCATCACATACATTAGGCCTTAAACACGGGCTGAATACACATCACAACAAGCCTCAAATACGGGTCGCATAAACATCACATTGGGCCTCAAACATGGGGCAAATGCACATCACAATGGGCCTCAAATACTGACCGCATATACATCACAATGAGCCTCGTTAATCAGCCTCGATATCCGGCTTCGATAATCGGAATCAGCTTCGATAATTGACCTCAACAATTAGCCTATACGATCGGCCTCAACAATCGGAATCGGCCTCGACAATCGGCCTCGATAATTGGAATCAGAATCAGCCTCAACGATCGGCCTCGACAATCGGAATTAGAATCAGCCTCAATAATCGGCCTCGACAATCGGAATTGGAATCGACCTCAACAATCGGCCTCGACAATCGGAATCGTCTCGATAATCAGAATCGGTATCAACAATCGGAATCGGCCTCGATAATCGGAATCAGTATCGACAATCAGAATCGGCCTCGATAATCGAAATTGGTATCGACAATCGGAATCAGCCTCAATAATCGGAATCGACCTCGATAATCGGGCTCGACAATTAGAATCGGCCTCGATAATCGAAATCAGAATCAGCCTCAACAATCGACCTCGACAATCGAAATCAACCTCGATAATCGGAATCAGTGAGAATGGGCCTAACAAAGCCTAAGGGAAGGTCAGAATGTGGACATTTAACCCTCATTGCCCATCAATGTGGACATTTAACTATCATTGCCCATCAATGTGGACATTTAACCAACATTGCTCCCAATGAGTGACCTTCATAAGGCCAAAATATATATATAGTGGACCCATAGCCTCACATAAAGGCCTCATACACAATACAATGGGCCGCATATAATTTCAATGGGCCTCATACAATCATAATGGGCCTTACACAAGGGTCCCGTACATCACAATGGGCCGCATCATATGGGCCTAGTACACATCACATGGGCCGCATTATATGGGCCTATAAATACATCACATCGAGCCGCTCAATGGGCTGCACCAATGGGCTTCATATACATCAAGTGGGCTACAACAATGGGCCGCTCAATGGGCTGCACCAATGGGCTTCATATACATCAAGTGGGCTACAATAATGGGCCGCACCAATGGGCCTCATATATATCAAGTGGCCGCATCAATGGACCTCAAGTGGGCTTGGACCACACCAAAAATCATTTCAATAGTTGTGGGTGTAACATGTTTATCGATGTACATAGTTATTCTATGGGGGCACATGGCCTACTAATGATGATCAGCACTGACCAAACATTATTCAGATTAATTAGCACCATCCAAACATTTTCCATGTAAATCAACACCATCCAAACATTGTCCAACACCGTCCAAACATTGGACGGTGTGAATCAAAATACATACATAAAGGCAGGGCCCCACAACATCGTCCAAACGATTCCAGCACTATCTGGACGGTGTGGATCAAACTCAACATGGTGGGCCACACACCTCATCAACATCATCACCAAACAAAAAGGAAAAGAGAGAGAAAAAAAAAAGGGAGGGGGGCGTGAGAAGGGGAGGGACCTCGCCACTATGGGCCCTCCCTATACAATGCATATATCGAGATGGGTCGCACATATCTGGGCCCTCAATACATCAAATCTAAACAAAAATCACCCACCTATTGGCCACCTTCTTGGTCCGATGAAACACCAAACTCCTTAGCTTCGGCTTAGACTGAGGATGATGGAGATTAGATGGTTGGATTGGGTGGTAGGGAGGTGGGCTACACATGACTTCTCTCCCATGGACGTCCACCTCTCCCATGGTTGCTTGGAAGATGGATTTTGAAATGGGAGATTTTCAGGACAAACCCCATCTATGATAAGACCCATTAGATCAAAGGTTTAGATCACAAATCCCTTGGACCCATCAGAAGACAACATGTAATAATTGTATATGCTTCCTGATGCATAGACACCTACATATGTAATATGTGGGTTGGGATGAACCCGAGCCCGATTGACCTAACCCGAGTATAGGTCCCATGCGCCCCAGTGGCTCAGGCGGTGTATAGCTCACATCTTGACATCTGATTAGGGAACTGGACAATGGTGGACGAGTGAAAATGGAAGGCCCGCCAGGATTAGCAAGGTTCTCCTGTCGGGTTTGGGTGAGAAAATGCCAAGCCAAAGTGAAATCGAGTTAGGTTTTAATAGTGCAAATTCAAGTTAAGTTCTGTGTCAGGTTAGGACTAATCACGTATATTTGGGTTGGGTCCATTCGTGTTGGGTTAGGTATAGAGGAATTTGGGTTGGGTCCCGGGGTTGAGAGTTAAATCGGGTTAGCGGTTAGTTCCCCTTAAGTTTAGATTGGAAAAAATTAGCAACGTAGACACTTACCTTTTATGCCTTTTTTTTAATGAAAGGCGAAAAACTTATGTAATGAAAGTAGATTTTTAGGGCATGGAAAGAGGGTTTTGGAGAAAAATACCCCTGAGTTTTAAGGTAAAGTAGCTAGAAAAAGTAAAGGTATTTTTGTCTTTATGGGTTTATGCATACAAATAGAAGTCTAGATCGGTAAGTAAATTTTGTTTGGCTTGAGTAAAAAATAAAAATAAAATAAATAAATAAATAAAATGGACAGGCGGTCCCGTATACAGTAAAAATTACCCGACAGATTGGGAGCAGATTGCGTGTGACCCGGGTCATATAGATATCTTTGTGCCCAGGACTGTGTGGGACCCATGGAGATGTCTGTGACAAATCCACTCCGTCCATATGTTTTGAAAGACCATAATAAGGGATTAGTCTAAAAATCAGGAAGAAACAAATTTTATGTGGGCCATACCACACGAAACAGTGGGGATTGAATCTCTGGCGATGATAGAAGTTTTGTATCAAGATGATATTTGTTCCTACAGTTTATCTGAGTGGTAATAATTATATGAATGGTTTGGATGGAATATAAACATCAAATGAGCTCCAGGAAGTTTTAAACGGTGGACGTTGTAATTCTCACTGTTTTGTTGGTATGGCCCACCTCAGTTTTGGATCTGACTGATCTTTAGAATCCTGTCCTAATGTGGTCTTTCAAAACATATTGACGGAGTGGATTTATCACGGACATCTCTGTGGACCCCACGCAGCCTCAGGCATAGAGATATATGTGTGCCCAGCGTCATAGGCAATCCTCTCCAGGTTAGGTTGGGCTACAGTTCCTCCCAATTCGGCCCATTCTGAAGTGGGACCCACAATTAGGTGATTCAGACCATACATCTTGTGGGCCCATCCATTGGATGGACAACCTTCCAAAAAATCACTTGCATCAGTAAATCCCAGCCGGTCGATGAACTTTTCCCTGCTGCATTGGCTATATTTCCAATCTGGCCAACTGTTTATTTGCAGGCTGATACCGGATGGCTAAGATTATCCCGGTGGAGGGGTCTTTCTGTCATCTCCCATCCCTACGAGGCCTGCCATAGGATCTGGGCCATTGAAAGGTGGACCCCATCTGCACCCGAAGGAAATCTCAATTTGGAGGAAAATGAACTTATTGAAGGTCCAGTAGCCCCGATAATAATTGGACAGCCTCTCAACTGTCACCATCAGGATCGACCAGAGCTAATAATTACAGGAACTTTCGGGTTTCCAGTTTATATAAGTGGGGCCCATCGATCAATCATGCAGACCGTTGATAACAAGGGAAATGTATCATCCGTGCACCACAAATCCCCATCCATTCAATAGATGGCCAAGGAAATAGACGGCTGAAAAGGAAAACACAAATGCTAAACATTTTATGGTTAGGATCTTTCAATAGGACGGATTTTAGTGGATGGGCCATCCATGGTAAGACCCAAATCACCATACTGATGGTTTGGATCACCAAATCAGGGGCCAATTATACTAACTGAAAGCCCGAGTATACTGTGTGCTCCTTAAACCTTGGGTCCCATCCATCATCCCATACTCCGGCAGTTTTGATACAAGGTATACAAACGTTGTAATGAATAGCACGGCATGAAGCATGGGCATGTCAAGCCCATGAGCCAAAGACTCATGTACAAGTTCGGCCTGAATGGTGCACTCTGGCTGGGCTGGGCCTACTAACCAAACACTCAGCCCAAGAATCTTAAATGATTCGTGAAGCTAGCAACTTTTGAGCCTTTAATAGGGCTGAAAGTTGAGCGGGTTCAACTAGACCGACCGTGACTGGACCCATCATTGGGTTGGGCTTGGGGAGGATGTATTGAGTAGGGTCTCGGGCTTGGGCTATACGAACACCAACATGATAAAACTTGGGTCAGGCTCGGGTTGGGGTCTTGGGTTGCCCGACCCAACCCAAACCCAATCAATATATAAGTTACTTATAAATTATAATTGAGTGTGGATCGTTTATGTTGAAGACATGAAATTCCAGTGTTGACGGGTCTCATTAGTCCACATCATTTTCGATGAGTCCAGCTAACAAGATATGCTGGATTTCTCTCTCTCAATTAAATTGGGTGCTACACAACACGACTTTTAAATGAGTAGTTGTCCTATATTTTAACTCGTTTGTTTAGAAAAAATGAAATTCTTTATGATAAATAACTACAAGTATAATTAATAAAATCATAGATATAAAAAACAAGACATGCATTGAAATATAATAAACTAATACAATCATGAAAATATTAGCATATATCCACCCGATCAACCCGACCGAACCTGCTTGGGTTGGGCTTGGGTTGAGAATTCCCAACCCGAGGTTGGTTTGGGTTGGTTAGGATTGAGGTATAGGAACCTTGGATTAGGCTAGGGTGGAGCACCAACCTGACCCAACCCGCCCGACTTTCAGCCCTAGCCTTTAGTGTCCATGCCAATTAAATATAAGGCCTGAAACTCCGGCCCTGTTCGAAACCATGGGCCTGGCGGCTCAGCCAAAAACCCATCCCAGAGCGCGCTGGACAGGGCCAGCCTAGCCCATTTGCTACCCAAACAATTAGATATTTTAAGTGGGTTTTCTGAACTAATTTCCTGCGGTTCTTCCTAACTAGTACTAAAATGTCCATTTCGTATTTAATCTGGACCGACCATCCGGCAGAAGGATGGTGATTACGCTGGCAGAATAATCAGGTCAGTCTAACACCATAGGCTGTATTATGGTATATCAAATAAATGGGGTTTGAGTTTTCCTGTTCGCATTGTACCATCTTTCCCGCCAGCAAACGGTCACTTGAGTAAGACACTGTACTATGAAAACATAAGGCCCCACATGAAAATCTTAAATAAAAAATCAGGTGTTTGTTGAGTCAGACAATAGGTTGTCCATCAACTCCAAAGCGTATAGCCCACCTGATGAGCAGACCAGCTTGAGTTTTATCCCAGGCGATCTTCATGGTGGGCCTAACCACTTTCTATGGTATTGATGTCCTACACAAGTGGCATGTTGGCGGGAAAGGATGGTACCTACTGCTAGTTTGTGGTACCTTGCCTGTATGTGATAAATTCTCATTTACCAAACTGTCCGACTCTTTCAACAACCTTGCCATTCTTAGCCATAGGCAAGGGCCCCAGCGTCATGGCCCACCCACCGACAATAACATAAATTCAACAAATTACTTTGCGATTTCCAGGAAATGGGAAGGGTTATGATAAGAATCTCCTATAGTATTCATGAAACATGTTGACGGTGACATCCATTCCTCAATTGATGCCAGTTGAAAACGCGTGAATGAGGAGTGAAAGATATGGGAAGCTGAAGGTATACTTCTTTTAGAGTGGAAGTCTCAAGGAAACCATGCTCAGATCCATTTCAGTGAGCTTTTTTGGCATAAGTTGTGGCTTTGTGGTAGTCTCGTATCTATGGTCCTTTCACTAAGTGCTCATCACGTGGGGCCCACAAGAGATGGATGGTTAGAATTGGCTGAGGCACAACATGTGGCATACCCTCACAGCTCATTAGGTGAGCGAACATGCCTTATTTCTGGCCCATAGTTCTAAACTTCATGACTCGACTTGAAACCCTCGGCAGGGTTTTCGGCCTAGTTATCCTTTATACCTCTTAGACTCTCTCAACCATGAATCTGTCGAATCAAACTCAGTTGATTAGAAGTTTTTTATTCTCTTTTGGGGGGTAACGAGAGAGGAGAAGATACGTAACCAGCAAAGAACAAGCTGTTCTCCGATTAATTTTTAGCAATTTAAGTACACAACTACTTTAACCATTTAATAAAATCTAAATATGATATTAAGGGGCCATTTGGATCATAAGTTACTTTAGATAAGCTTCTTATGCCTTAAGTAGCTTATCTTGATTTCTACTTATTAAATCGAAGTGATTAACTTTAAATAAAAAAGCTACTTATAACTGATCATAAACCAAACTTACTTATCTCAAATAAGTAACTTATCTACTGCTGTAAGTAGAAGAACTTATTTGGTGGTATCCAAACGGGCCCTAAATATCATATTGAGCCCATAGTTCAAAAACTCGACTCGATTTGGTCACTAACTGGGTCAGGTCAACTCAATGACTCAACCAAATCTTCATTTGACTCGACTTGATATTTTAATAATCAAAATTGAAATATTTATCTGGGGAAGAAAATTTTAAATTTCTAAAAAAGTGATAAAAGATTAAATATCCAAAAGATAATTGAAGTGCAATTGATGGTGGTAGCAGCTGTGAATTTGCCAAGGTTACCTATTCAAATCATGTTGCAAAAACCTTTATATAAAATCAAACTGTTGACTTGGCAGGTTGACTCGATCATCCTTAGTCGAAGCGAGTCGACTTGATGAGTTTTGTCGAGTCCTGATCAAGTCAGGCTTTCCAGCAAGTTTCCAAGAGACTCAACTCGAAATTTTGCCCAGTCGAGTTGACTAGGATGAGTTTTGAGTCTACCCACCGAGTTCAGAACTATCGTCGAGCCAAGTAAAGACTTGCCCGAGTCTTCTAGTCAACTTGACCCAGCGTCGAGCCAGGTAAAGACTTGCCCAAGTCTTCTAGTCAACTTGACCCAGCTGGACAGCGAGTCCGAGTTTTGAGTTTTTTTGAGCTATGTTTTTGGGCCAACGAAACCTACATGGTAGAGACCTGGCATGTGGCTCGAATCACAAATGTTCAAGCGACAGCAAGTGCACTTCGATGCATGAATGCAGCAGCCATTTCTCAACATCCATTGTGGATGAATGAGTGTGTAGAGACAAACCAGCAGTGCCATCCTCTTACAAAACTCATCTCCCTAACATAAAATTCCAAATACTGTAGTTCTAATCACTAAATCTGTAACATAAGCAAGCATGTTGGAGCCATCTCTGGTGATGGCAGTTCATGAGTTATAACATGGGTGAGGACACCACTAGGAAGTGAAATCATGAAACCATTAGCAAGGTAAAGAAAACCTGTTGAAGACAAGAGTAAGGACTGGCCATTATGGAGCTGACAATACCAATAGTTAATCAATAAGGGTGAATAAGTAAGTGTGGAGTGCCACTTGGCTGGTGATCAAAGGTAAGTTGTAAGGGTTTGTAAGAGGAATTTTGGTGGTCTTGAATGTTTTTATTGAATCCCTTTCTAATATATTTATAAGGTATGCTACTAACCACAGATTAGGAGTCAGTCGGTACAAGTTGAAGACTCTAAAAGGACAGGGCAGGCCCAAAAGGATGTGGATTGAGGTAGAAAGAAAAGAATTGATGGGCTATGATCTAATTGAAGTTATGGCCTCTGATATAGTGAACTTGTTCCGCCTTTGATATAGTGAACTGGCGGAACAAGATTCATATAGCCTGACCCAGTTAGTTGAGATAAGGCTTAGATGATGACAATGCTCTGCTAAACAACCCTCGTTAATCATCAATTGAGTTTGAATAGGTCATAAACCTTATCTTTAAATAGCTCAAGGGATTTTATAATCCCTAATTAATAGGAATAGTGGATTGAGTATTGGCCCAATGGCCACACGTGCCAATAGATACCTACAACAACAGGCCATCAGATGGGATCTGTGAATGGCTAGAGTAAGGCTTGGGTATATTAGATGGGGCATGGATCACAACTCAAGTCTTGGAAACTAGGCATTTTTTCCTTAGTGCCACCATAGACGAAAGCACCATAGTTTTCTTGTTTGGTTTAAGTGTTCATGGAAGTTTAGTTTGTAACATCATCATGGTATCCGTAACAACGAGGCCATAACAGGTTTTTTTAACTAACCATTACCGTTATTGAATATCTTGATCATGATCATCATCGCCTTGCCCTAGCTATCTAGAATCGACTCTATGAATCTTGTCTAGCCAATCATTCCTAAGTCCCCATCCTCGGTAAGTGAACAGATATCCATCTCTTCTCAGCACCTTGACCCAAGCCTTTGTAGGCCTCCACTCATCCACTTTTAGAAGCTTCCACCCTAATTGATGCTTCCCTTTGTTAGATATTCCACTCATACATTTTCGGTGCTCCTTCGGGATTGTGGCAGAAAAAAAAAAAAAAAAAACCCCCGCACATGATCGATGTAGGTAAAGCAAAGCAAAGAAAAAGAAAGACAAAAGAGGCACAAAGATTTATGTGATTCAGCAATATGCCTACATCCACAGGGCAGAAACACGGAGCTTTCGTATTCACTAAAATAAGGAAAATCAGAAATAAGAGACTTACCTCTCTCTCACGCTTTTTCTGTATAAGAACTCTCTCACCAAGGAATACCCCAGAAGAATGTAACCTTCTCTCTACCTGTACTCCTTATATAAATAACATTACAAGATAGCATTGCCACAATCCTAGGGAAACTAGGCTTTATGTAACATGCGTACGCATGTATGTACAGAGAGGGAGGCAAGAGACGTGTCCTAAGAGGAGAAACTCCTCAAGCCACAGCCTCAACAGGGAGACCCTAACCCTTTATGCATGACTGAACCATCTCATCTCAATTTTTGCTCTACAACATTCCATCTCTCACTGGGACTACTCCAAGGCTGCTTCAACCGTGACCATTTCCTTAACTCTATAAAAGGAAAGAGTAGATGCTTCCAAGATCTTGTTTATAAATCAAAAATACAAAAACAGGGGAATTAAGATGTCAGTGCAATGCATTTGCATTAGATTATAAGCTTATGTTTCTGCATCAGATGATGCTATCAACAAGCTATAGTGATATATTCATATCTAAGGAGTACAACCAAAGCAAGAGGTGTAGACGAACTAGTTACAACTGAAAGCCTGATGAGCTAGTCATGTCAAGAAGCTTCAAAGAATCAAATGACATCAATGATTTCCTAGAGAAACCAATACTAGTAGTGGCACCATCAGATGCAGAGGGAAAGAAAAAAAAAAAGAGTTGTTTCATAAATTCATTGTCCCCATCCTTCGAAATAGAAGATAGAGAATAAGTGGAGTCTAACATAGACAGACAAAATGAACATCTGTGAGGAAGATTGGTAGAATAATCAACTAAAAAAGAACTAAGTCACAGGCATGAAAACTTTCACAGCCTTCTCTAAAATTGAAACTGCTAGTTACACCAATCCCAATACATCTATGCCACCTGCATTTCCGATACACAACATAATATCAAAGAGCAAACAAGGAGGAATGTGTGGTCATCTAAAAAATCGCAACTATAGAAGAAAGTCCAACACATTCTGTAGAGCAAGACATCACCAATCTGATCAGAACACATATAAACTAGTTTTAACAACAACATCATATAAGACAAACCAAACTTAGGCTGATCGTTGAATCTCAAAGTTCTACATTTGAACTAAAAAACAGAAATTGATAGGTAAGACAAACATTCTACAGCTTCTACCTATATTGATAGGTATTCATTCCGAGATGTGATTAAAGATTTCTTTTTCAGTTTCATCCAAAGAGTTCGCAAGTTTACAATGAAGTAGATATAGAAATGGGTGCTTTTGATTTTCAATAGCACCAAAGATATCCAGTTTGCAAAACTAAGTCACAGGCATGAGAACTTTCTCAACCTTCTCTAATTGAAATTGCTAGTTATACTCTCCTCAGACATCTACACTACCTGCATCCCCAATACACCATAACAACATCAAAAGAGTGCACAACAAGGAACAATCGGTCATCTAAAATCGCAACTATAGAAGAAAGTCCCAACAAATTCTGTAAAGCAAGATATCACCATTCTGATCAGATCATATGTATAAACTAGTTTTAACAACAATATCACGTATGTTCATTTCCATATCAACAAACCAAATTTGCATTGGTCTGTGAATCTCAGAGTTCTACTTTCGAACTCAAAAACAAAAATTGATAGATAAGAAGTACATTCTACAGATTTTACCTTTATTGATAGGCATTCATTCCCAGATGCGATTACAGATTTCCTTTTCAATTTCATCCAAGAATTCTGCGGGTTTACGACTTACATTATTGGATGAAGCAGAAAAAGAAATGAGTTGCTTTCGATTTTGAGAGCACCAAAGATATCCAATTTGCAGACATCATGTTGAAAGCTATGGATAGGAAAAGATGAGAAACCAGAGTCGATCACAAGGGAAGAGCCGCTTTCCTGCTTCCGCCATATCTGGACAATAAGAACTTTCCACCAGCTGAGAAGGATCTCTTCATGGCAACCGGCCCCATCTGCAGAAAAGGCGCTTTCGAACAATTGCCCATCAATTTGAAGAAACTCTGACTGCGACCATGCTTGGGAACAATCCTCTTCATCCCCGACGGCTTGATGGCCATAGATGATGAGCTTCCATTGGAATCTACTGGCAGGAGATTCGCAAATGACATACATATCATTGCAGCAGATGATGAATCCATTGAAACCGATCTACGAAGTGGCTGTATCCCATCGTCCGGCATCTCAATCCCACTGTCCCCCAAACGGTGATTGTCGGCCAGATCACTCTGCGCCCTGCAATTCGTATGAGAAGGCACGCCATTGGCAGACTCGATATCCCCTCTTCCATCACCGCTCTCCAATTCAGCTTCTTCCGCCCGTAGAAAGCTGCTGGCGCTCACGAATCCATCAGTCTGGTCAGTAATTCTCCGAGAATTCTCCACTTGGGTCTCGCCGGCGACATCCGAAGGATTCAAACTGGGGCCCGCTGATGAAGGCTGACCGGACACCACATTGGCCCGGCACAACGGGCAGTTGACGTGGGATTTCAACCAGGTATCGATGCAGGGGAGATGGAAGGCATGGTTGCACTTGGGCAGAAGACGGAGATTCTCATCCTCATGGAATTCACTGAGACAGACGGAGCACTCGGTCCCTTCGACCAGACCGTCGCCTCTCTTGTACTTGCAGACGGCGATGGAGTTGATAACTGATTCATCGAGACCGACGGTGTTAACATACCATATGTAATTGATGGGGTTCTGGCTTTCATCATGATCTTCATGATGGGTGGTGTCGATTTGGACTTGGGTGGGCCCTGCCGCGACGATCCGACGCCGGCAATACCTTTTGATTATGGTGTAGTAGGTTACAAAGAGAAAAGCAGTCGAAAAGATTGAAACGACGATTAACACCAAAGAGATGTGATGGTTTGATGATTTATGTAGTGATGATGGTGGTGGTGGAGGATTAAAAGGAGGAGTTTGGCGAAAAATACAGTCATCAGGATCACAGTCGTCTTTTGGTAACAGTAATCGAGAAGCTAGCAACATCCCACGGCGGAGAGCCATGGAATAGAGGATGGGATGAGAAAGAAGGAATTGGAAGAGGGTTTTTTTTTCGGTGTGGAAGAAAACCAGGTTTGGGTTTTTCTTCTTCTTCCTCTCTCTCTCTCTCTCTCTCTCCCCTTTGTCTAGATGAGAATTTTACTTTTATCTGGGGGAGAACTGACCACATAACAGGCATGGTACCGCAACTTGTGGTACCCTACCACCTTTCCTACCAACATGCCATTTAGGTATGAAATCAGTTCCATGATAACGATAGGTCCCACCAATAAGATCTTCTGGGAAAAAAATAAGGCTGCTAAGATAATCATATAGAAAACACCTATTGATTCAATCAAAACCGACGGTCTGTTTCAACATACATTTCAGGCCCATCTATGAACGGATTAGCCTGAATTTTTCAGAAGAATAATATTATATGTGGAATTACAGTTTTTACGGTAGTGATGTTTTACATAAATGTCTTTACATTGGAAAAAGATGGTGCGGGATCACAAATTGTGGTACCGATGCTTACATGTGGCTAGTTCTCTTCTTTACATACATTTATGATAGCTCACCACCATTTTGAAAATGTTGTGGCTTGTACTTGTCCCGCCTCCCACTCATGCACCGCTGCCCACGCTTTCTGCATCGTGTGGTGGAAGAGTCACCATCATTTTAAAGTGGCGATGAACTATCATTATAGTCTAAACTCCACTGATTATTTGGATTTGGAGCAACCGACGCGGAATGATGATACGCACAAATTTTCTAATGTAATTAAATAGCACAAGACCAATGAGGAATGATAGATACGCCCACCTTTTCTGATTACTGTAAAATAATAACAAAAGATTGTACGGTTTTATGACGGAAAATGGGTATGCATATCAACCAACAGTGTTTTTTTAAGGTTTGCTGATGCTCACGCGCGTGGGAGCATTCACATCCACAAGGAGGCACACGTGTCAAAATTCGACACGTTTGTAAGATCTGATATTTTTATCAGGTGACAAACAATTCTTAGATCATACAGCCTGAAAATCAGCCCATTTCACACCTCAAGTCGGCCAAAGCATATCAAAATAAATGAATGGCCCACCTGAATAGTGAAATTGTATGGTTATTTAGTTATAAGATAGAACCATTAGTTCCAACCTTATGGAATGATCAGATCTTACACATGTTCTATACTTGCACGTGTATATGCGTGTGGATATGTACGGATCCACACGCGTGCGGAATTAACGAATTGCTTTTTCTTTTTTAATTAATGGTCAATGGTATATCTGGTGAAGTCTATGAGAGGATGCATCTTGGAAAGTGGGTGTCCTAATTTTCGAATTTTCGAAAGCCGTCACCAACTTCTACATGCACCTCCACACGGGACACGTGTGCCAGCCTGGTATGTGTGGTGTGGCATCAGAAATATGAAAGAGGTTGGACCCACCGTTTATATGACTTAGCCCAAATATCAGGTAGGTCCACTCATCAGGTGAGCCCATGTGCCCAATTTTCCGTAATTTCTTTTAGACCGTTCATTGTTTCGTACATTTATGGAAAATTTTAATGAGTGAACCGGTCAAAATTTTGATACAATCATCTAAGAGGTGGGACCGACCTGATGCACCGTTCAGATTTACTTCAAACATGTGTGGTTTGCACGTGTAGAGATGTGTGTAGTTCCCATATTTTTGTTGTCGGCGTATCACAGTGGTTTCCTAGAGTGCATCAGGACGTATTGTAGTAGGATACGTTGGGACTTTAGCCATTAGATCTGAGTCGTTTTCAATATATTCAGACGAATATGATGGGCCACACTGCCGATGGGGTTATCCAAAATAAAAAATCTCTGGTTCAAAATAAATCAACCGTTTGATTATTGAAATGTCTAGGAAAAAGATTATGATGATGAAATGGTGTAAGTACTCCAATATAACCTCCATCCAATACGAGGCCCATCTTATAAACGATTTTGATTATTGAGAGATGACTCCAGATACAAAATCTAAAGTGCCGATGTACTCAAAACAATACATCAGCATGTATTCTAGCAAACCGATAGGTCACAGACTCACAGCGGCTGAGTCAACGAGAGTTCCCTAAACCTACACGCAACTCCAGATAGGCCAATTGTCATGATCAACGTTAATCTGAGCCGTGCATCATGTGACTTCAATCGTTCAGATCATCAGGAAAATCTACATATACGTTGTGTGATGACAGATCTCAAAGTTCAACTGTTTCTACCCATGGGTTAACCCAAGTGACGGGTTCAAGAAATACGTCAGATCATCGATATGTTGTGGCCCACTTGATGCTTTGATGGGATTTTTCTAAGAATATGCCAGGTCAGCACACGTCACTTGATGTAGAATGCCTGTGGGTAGACAAAGTCAGTCAATGAAAAGATGTACACTTCACCGATTTATGATATCAGAGGCCCTTCAAACTCGACCACACGCTCGAGTGAGGAACAATCGAGAACGTGCATCATCTGGGCCCCACTGCGTAGCCAGCTCAGAAATCAGGCTACCCAAACAGTCAAATGGACCGCTGGTTCTGTTCTGAAATGCTGCCAACGGTCCACATTCAACGGGTGACGTGTGTCGGGAGTCCAAACCACAGCTGTCTCCTAAACACCAGGCCCGACGATAGCCCCACCATCTAGTCTAGTGAAGGTCCTACCACGTTAAACATGTTTGGGAGTACCTTTCTATTTGGGCCTTTTAGTGAAGATGGGCCCATGACCAGGTCCATTATCTATTTGGCCAGAAAACTCATAATCCGACCCAATCCAATAGGCCAATCTAAACCCTATATTATCAATCACGTATTGCAAAGAAAGGTCAATTAAGGCCTGTGGGCCACCAACAATCAAGGCCATTTCAACATGAGCTGGGCCTCAACAGGCCCATTAAAGCCCCATTTCAACACATTATCAGCCCCAAAACTGACACGAAGAATGTTTTAAGCATATACCCATCACCCAATAAGCATTGATTTCGGTGCCAAAAATACGAAATGAATCACCCACCTGTTGATGTATCTGGGGCCTTTGGGCCCATGGGCTTTTTAGGCCCATCTCTAGATCACCCCTGATATACGGTTACGAGCCTGTATCTTGGGGAGATGAGCATGTTTTAATGATTTCTTCTCGAGAGTATGGTTCATGGACGGTACAATAGTCCCAGCTGATTTCAACCGTTATAAGAGAGCAAATCACCCAATTGCCTGATTGCCCACCCCAATCAATTTGAATTTGAAACCTTTCCTAGAAAGCCTGTAGCTGCTCAACAGGGCCAAACCGATGAATAAATGGTTCTCACCATCGATGGCCCACGACCCAAAAAACATCTTCCATATTGGAAATCTCAACCCTTCAATAGGTTTCCAAGAAATAGATGGTTTAAGAAATAATAAAGCAACAGTTCCAACTCAATCAGACCCAAAAAAAAAGGGGGGATGTATAATATATTCCTGCTTCATTTTTCTTGTATGGCCCACCGCAGTGAGGCCCATCATACGATTGGTCTAGATCACTTAATCATGTGCCCCACATATACACGGTTATAGCCTCAACGGTACTGAGAAGATTCGGCTCGAGCTAGAGATTTGCTAGCCCCACATGAACCCTCCTACAAAGAGCATGCATATGCCGACTGAGGGCGTGTAATCCCCAAGCAGTGCATAAGGTGGCCACCACACCTGAATATCTAACGTCCACTCTTCATGTGCTAAGGGTGGCCCACCTGGTGAGTGGACATCTTCATGGTGGGACCCACCTTATGCTCCGTTCAGATTTCCCAAACAGATTCCAAGTTGGCATGCGTGGAGGGTGGATGTCGGGCTATCAAACCTGCAGTAGTCACTCTCTTGAAATATGAAACCCTTGATTTGTCCTCATCCGGAAGTGAAGAGAAAAGAGTGTTTTGTTTAATGATGTCCCACCGTCAAAACGTCACCCCAAAGTTGTGTGGTTATCTTCTACCCAAGTAAATAGTATTATAATAACCAAAACTAAAAGCATGACATGTGCTACGCATGCATATAAAGTCAACATAGGATGTTTATAGAAAAAATATTATTATAATAATCATGGAGCAAGACAGGGGACTCACATGGAACAAGCATGCTATATATATATATATATATATATATATATATATATATACATATATATTTTAAAGTTGTTGCTTGCTAGCTGCTTCAAAGCCTATTAGTAAAACGCACTAGCGTGCTCATACGTTTTTCAACTTGCTGGCTGAAAAGCAACGAGCGGAGCTTAAAGAAGCGAGCCGCACTAGCGCGCGTACTCTTCTGCTGAGCGAAGCAGTGAGCCTACCTTTCTCGAGCCTACTTAGATTAGAAGCGAGCCTACTTAAATAGCTTACGCTTACCAAGCCTAGTCTACTAAAATAGGGCTACAGTAAGCTTTCCCCCTTCGTTTGTTGTAGGTCGCGCCTCACCGCAGGCACTGAATGAATGAGTGGAGATCTTCCTTCCCCCTTTGCTAATTACCAAGGACTTTGTTGCCACTAGTGGCGAAGAAAAACTCTACCATACCAATCCCCATCCAGTCAAAGACTGCCAGTCTACAAGAAGCTAGCAGAGCTTTAGCCATTGAACCACATCCATCCATCCTATATATATATATATATATATATATATATATATATATATAACACGAAAGAAAGTGACTCATTCTTACTATTTTCACTAACTTTTTAGGTTAATGTCATAGCACCAGCCTGTCACAATAGTATAAAAGGTATTTCATACTCATCAGGGTGGGCTTGAGCCGTTGTCTCAGGGTGTTTAAATGTCAAGATTAACCACGGTATTAAAAGAAGTGAAAAAGTGAGTGTAATTTTTTACCCTATATATACAGGGTAATCCTCATCTATCCCTTTCCAAGTAGCTACATTTTTAACAAATCAATGGTCTTAATTAACCATTAGTATGAATACTTATTGTCATAGTATAAACATCCAAAGCTATTAGCACCGTATATGGTAGAGAAGAGACAGAAGAAAAGAAGGGGATGATATGATATAAAAATAACTTTGTTCAATTTTGTTAGTCCTATCTATGAGAAGATAGCATATGAAAAATAATATAACTGTTTCCTTGAATTACATGCCATCCATAGGGAGTTTGGGTTGGATACTGATATTTTTAGCAATAGATCTAAGTGTAGTAATTGGTGTATTGATCTTTTTTTAGGAAATGGAATCAATATATGATAATTATACATGCCTACCCTTTGTTTTGGATTATTTCATATACCTCCCTACTTTCATAGTTATTTTTGGGTAATTGATCATTTTAACCCGATTCCATGTGCATCCAATTATAAATTTGTTTGCCCATCATAGTTTATAGATGTCATTGAACCTATGATCACTCTATGGAAATAGGCTGTCAAAAAATCAGGTTAATCCAACCATCAAGTGCCCCATCACATGAACTTCGAGTTTTTAGATGGTTTTCAATTGTTTTGTATAGAGTGACCCACTTAAAGACATGATAAAGTTAATTTTTCAGGAGTCTAATTTTTATGGTGGAGTGAATGCTATTATGTCTTGTATGCATAACAGTGGGCCCACACAAGAAAAATGACTTCCTACGATTTGTCATTTTGTACATATTCCTGGTTTGTAATAATTAAAAACAAAAGTGGCGCTGGTCTGCTTGTCATATAACCAAGGTTCCATCAATTACCCCATCAAAATAGATGTTGTTTGCTCAGTTTGTCATTTTATGTCCAATGCGTTGTTCTGATAAATAAACTTGTTATGACTTTTTGGCTATTCTTGGTATCCGTTAATTAGTGAATGGCTATGATTTCTTTTCATGAAAACTGGATTCAAATTATGTTGGAGATTTAGCATTTAATGAAAAGACACATGGATGGGGTATGTGTCTTTTCATGAAATAGAATCAAAATGTCCCTTCTAATTTGTAATAACTCATCTTTAGTCATTAATTCAACAACAACAACAACAACAATATCCCCTCTCACCATCATCTTCTCCACTAGTTTATTCTTGAGTTTTTTTGAAAATATATAGAAATTGCATAAATTTCAGGAGGTAAATTTTTTAAAAAAATAAAGAAAGCCATAGTTGTTAAAAAAAAAAAAGTGCATTCCCCGTGTGGTTTTTCCATTTGCATGCCAACGCTCATGTTTATTTGATTTAAGAGATGAAAATTATTATATCTTCAAAGTGAATTTGTTATAACTTTCTTGGAAATTGATTTAACGGGTGAGAATATCGCTTCAAGGATAGCAACTCAAAGATAGCAACATTATAATGTGCCCTTAACTTATCTTCAAGTGTGTTTTCTTTTGCTTCTACCACTTCTATACGTGTATCCTATTTCAATTTTAAGGCGATTTAATGGTTTCTTCGATGGAGCATCCTATATATCTTCATTCAAATAACACCAATCAATGGCTCAAATTTCATTCAATGGCAGTCAACATGCATCTCTTTCCCTCAATGGATCATCCTATCTTCTTTCAAATAACACCAATCAACGGCTCAAATTTCATTCAATGGCAGTCAACATGCATCTCTTTCCCTCGATGCTCAAGTTGGACCACATGCTCATTTAAGATGCTCTCGTGATACATTCAAGGAATGATACGATGAAATCATTTAAAAAAAAATAAATAAATAAAAAGAAGATAAAATTGGAAACATAACTAGTTATGTAAGGGCTGCATATCTTCAATGCCCTATCTAACTTGTTGCATGCCTTCTATTGCGGAAAAGAAAAAAGAAAAAAAAAAGGAATTATAGGAGGCATCACTGACCAAGTAAACACCAAAAGATAAAAGCCATGTAAGATTTTCATCTAAGTTAACTTTTAAAATTTAAGATGTTAGATAAAAGACTTGTCCTCAGGGAAGTTCATAAGTTACAAATCATTGTCCAAAAGATTATTATTGGTGGCACTAATCTTGATGAATCATGTATGCCCTGGCATTAGCTGATCTAACCCGATGGCTATCCTCGGGACATGCCCTATGCCACATGGATAATTGAAGTCGATGAGCGAGTTTTAATCTCATTTAAAGTTGGGTGTCTACAATGAGTATATATTCAAGAGTGTTTTTTGCTCTCATTAACTTAGAAATTCAGACTTAGTGCAAGGCCATTAATGTTCTACCAATTTTAGGACACAACAATTTAAAATATGTATGCTTGATGCATCCACTTACAACACAGAATACTTAGTTCAAAACTATGATCGTTAAGAATTCTAACGTAAATTTGATGTGCCTACCTTAGTTGAATATTTAAGTATGCATGACACCTTTCCATATACTCGTACTTTTGAAAATTTGTGGAGGATCGTTGAATTGTTTTTCAAGATAAAATAAATGAAATTTTTTTTATGGCTTTTGGTGACACTTATGACCCTTTGCTATGAATCATGGTGACTCTTGGTGATTGATTATGATGCATTTTTATGAAATTTGAATCAAATTATGGTAAAAAGTTGTTATTTAATAAAAAGACTGAATATATAGGCGTGTCTTTTCTTGGTAATGACTCAAAATGTCCATTTTAAATCTATAAAAACCCATCTCTAAATCATTCAACAACAACAACAATCTCTCCTCTCTCTATCATTTTTTTCCTTTAATCTTTTCGAAAATCTACAAAAATTATAGAAATTTCATAATTAAAAATATTAAAGAAATCAAAGTATAAACTGCAAAAAATAAAGTAATTATGGACGTGGGTTGCAAAAGCGCCCTGTTTTTTTTTTTTTTTTTAATAGCCACCCGTTCACTCACCCACATCACAACGGGTACTCAAACTTGCGACTTTTGTGTTGAAACTGTTGTGAGTCTACCACCGACTCATGAGTATGGACCCTACAAAAGTGTATTTTAGGTACGGTTGATCACCCTTTTGTTTTCACCTCTTTCACATGCCTTTTCTCTTTTACCATGTACCAAAAAATCAAGATGTGAAAATCCTAAAGTTTCAATTTGGGACAAATACAAAAATCCACCGTGCCTCAAAACCCTTCCAATGAGAAGATCCTCACCATTGAGATTTGGCCTTTTCCCAATTGAACATGGAACACTACTGAGTTCTTAACCCTCTATTTGTAGGAATTACCTTACTTGAGCAGGATCTCTTCTATAGGATACTATTTTTGTATCCTTAAGAGCTAAGGTGACAGGCTGCCTGGTCCGGTGGATGAATCACGAGGAATATTGTAATATCCCGTACCTTTTAGTATTCAGGAGATACCGTTCTTCAGGTTTACAATGTTTCATCAAGCGACCCATCATTCGAAAACACAAATCAGATTATCCGTGTTCATATTAAACTCTCAAATTATACGTAAAGATTCTTTACTATCCCTAAGATTATTAATAACTAAATACAAATCAATCATACCACTAGAGTGTTTGAATGATCATTAGGCCAAGATTTAATAATTAGATGTTCATGTGGTGTGGCCCACGTGAAAGTTTTACGCACATGACTCTTCGGGAGTGGTGGATAAAATCTTAAATTCACGTTTCGCGGACCATTCAAGGACTGAGATTACTTGGCTATCAAATCAACCGTTTGAGCAAAATTTGATTAACTTAGAAACTTATAAAACCAGTAAGATCAGATTCGGAAGTTACCCGGTCACCGGATTGTTTAGAATTGACACTTCTAACAAACTTCATTATAAACTACCTACTTAGATAATGGATTCCCTAAAATTTAAGGGTCAGGGCTTAGTAAGACTTGACTAGTCAAGTGAACAGTCTTGATCATCCGAATGACCCTAAAGGGGCCCCACAACAGACCCCGATAGTGTGAATGATTGACCATATAATACAACTCGGCTAACAAATCATCTTGGCATGGCCCACCTGAGTTTAGATCAATCTCATTCTTGGACTCATGGTCCCATATACATCAAGGAAGCAAATGGTCGAAGTGGATTTATCAAACCGTCATTTTGGGCCCCACATCTAGGGTGCGTGTGCACAGCCCTAGTGCATGGGACCGGAAATCCGGTCAAATCGGGTCAGACCCGAGCCCGAACAAAGAAACTTCCTTCTCCTTTCAAACTTTCCCACCAACGACGGATAGCCGTCTGCTGTTGTAATCGATGGGCTATAATCACCATTCATTTGCATGATCCGATCCGTCCATCTGGCGCGGCACTTAAATTCGATCGAACCCTAGCTATTCAGCAGGACGAAACACGTAAATCCCAGCGCAAACAGATGCGCGTGCGGCATCGTTCAAACACAAAAATCCCGTTTCTCATTGCCACACTGGCGATCCCAATACCTCCACTTCTTCTCATCTCAACCGTCCGTTTCAACTTATCCTAGCCACTCCACTTCAGAAGGAGTTAAGGTTTCCTTTTGGAAAATTTGCGACTGTACGACCCATTTATGGCCCTATTTACGAGACCAGGCCCACCTTATTGTCCCTTGCGAGAATACGCCCCAGCTGTACGGATGGCTTGCCAAAGGTCGAAAATGCCCCTGCTTGTTCCTTCAGGCGGATAGGTGGTGCTCGAAGACGAGCGCTGACACTCCTCGAACTCCGAGTTGTACGAACGGTTCAAAAGATATCAAAGTTACATGGGCCCCACAGTTACGTATTTATTATATCCACAACGTTCATCCATATTTCGAGATCATTTCGGAGCATTATCCAAGCAAAAAAAATCATATCCAAAGAGCAACTGGACCACACCACAAAGAGCAGCAGAAAATTGATTTTCACCATGGAAACTTTTGTAGGGCCCACCATAACATTTATTTTCCATCCAATCTATTCATAATGTCACAAAGACCTGGATGAAGAGGAAAAACAAATTTTGTAATGATCCAAAACTTCTGGGACCCTAAAAGGGTTTCAATGGTAGACATTCAATCTTCCACTGCCTTAAACAATGTGGTCCACTTGATAGCTAAATCTATCTTATTTTTCTTTCCAAGCGTTAGTAAGAGTTCGCCAAATAGATAGACGGTTTGGATATAACACATACCTCATAAAAGCACCCACAAAGGCGGTGGGGATTACAATAGGAAAAAAAAAACCTGGTATTTATGGCCACGGATTATAACCGTAGAGATAACCACAGCCAATGCTTTTTCAATATGTCCTCTACTATGCATCGAAAGTCTTTTTATATGTACTTTGATATATCAAATGTCTTTCGATTAATCGAAATAGGTCCAAAATTGTCCAGCAACTTTACATAAAAAATCCTGCAATTTTCGATTAATCGAAGTGTATTCAATATGTATCGAAGATATAGCTACAAATTATAGCCGTAGCCATAACTGCAGTCCGTAAAAGTCTATGCAAATTTTTTTATTTTTTTATTTTTTATTTTTTACATGGAGAACTTTATTCTACCTACAATTTTCTCTAATACATATTTATATAAATATGTATATATAAGCATATAAAAAAAATTACTCTCTTTTTTCATTTATTTCTCTATCCATTTAACAAGAATATCTTCTAAACCAAAATTAGTTACTTGATGCACCCTATATGATTTTGGGGTAGGAGAAGATACTTTAGCCAACTAACCTAGTTATTTTCCAAGATTCCATTAGGTCGATGGTCGAAAATCTATTTCATTCACTTTGCGGTCAATTTCAATCAGTTCGTGGTCATTTCCATGCATTTCACCGTAAATTCCCTCCACTTCACGGAATCAACACAATTGTTTGGAATGACCGTGAAATGCATGGGAATGATCATGGTTTGAAGCGAATTGACCGCGAATTGCATGCAACTGACCGTGAAGGGAAGGGAATTGACCGTGAAATGCCTCGAAACGACTGTGAATCAACACGGAATTGTTTGGGAAGACCGCGAAATGCATGGGAATGATCATGGTTTGAAGCGATTTGACCGCGAAATGCATGCAAATGACAATGGAGTGAAGGGAATTGACCGCAAAATGCCTCAAAACGACTGTGAATCAACACGGAATTGTTTGGAACGACCGTGAAATGCATGGGAATGATCATGGTTTGAAGCGAATTGACTGCGAAATGCATGCAACTGACTGTGAAGGGAAGGGAATTGACCGCGAAATGCCTCGAAACGACTGTGAATCAACACGGAATAGTTTGGGATGACCGTGAAGTGCATGGGAATGATCATGGTTTGAAGTGAATTGACCGCAAAATGCATGCAAATGGCCGTGAAGTGAAGGGAATTGACCGCGAAATGCCTCGAAATGACTGTGAATCAACACGGAATAGTTTGGGATGACCGTGAAGTGCATGGGAATGATCATGGTTTGAAGTAAATTGACCGCAAAATGCATGCAAATGGCCGTGAAGTGAAGGGAATTGACCGCGAAATGCCTCAAAACGACCGTGAATCAACACGGAATTGTTTGGGACGACCGTGAAGTGCATGGGAATGATCATGGTTTGAAGCGAATTGACCGCGAAATGCATGCAACTGACCGTGAAGTGAAGGGAATTGACCGTGAAATCCCTCGAAACAACCGTGAATCAACACGGAATTGTTTGGGACAACCGTGAAATGCATGGGAATGATCATGGTTTGAAGCGATTTGACCGCAAAATGCATGCAAATGATCGTGAAGTGAAGGGAATTGACCGCGAAATGCCTCGAAACGACTGTGAATCAACACGGAATTGTTTGGGACGACCGTGAAATGCATGGGAATGATCATGGTTTGAAGCGAATTGACCGCGAAATGCATGCAAATGACCGTGAAGTGAAGCGAATTAACCGCGAAATGCCTCGAAATGATCGTAAATCAACACGGAATTGTTTGGGACGACCGTGAAGTGCATGGGAATGATCATGGTTTGAAGCGATTTGACCGCGAAATGCATGCAACTGACCATGAAGTGAAGCGAATTGACTGCGAAATGCCTTGAAACGACCGTGAATCAACACGGAATTGTTTGGGATGACCGTGAAATGTATGGAAATGATTATGGTTTGAAGCGATTTGACCGCGAAATGCATGCAAATGACCGTGAAGTGAAGGGAATTGACTGCGAAATGCCTCGAAACGACCGTGAATCAACACGGAATTGTTTGGGATGACCGCGAAATGCATGGGAATGATCATGGTTTGAAGTGATATGACCACAAAATGCATATAAATGACCGTGAAGTGAAGTGAATTGACCGCGAAATGCCTCGAAACGACCGTGAATCAACACGGAATTGTTTGGGATGACCGCGAAATGCATGGGAATGATCATGGTTTGAAGCGATTTGACCGCGAAATGCATGCAAATGACCATGGAGTGAAGGGAATTGACCGCGAAATGCCTCAAAACGACCGTGAATCAACACGGAATTGTTTGGAACGACCGTGAAATGCATGGGAATGATCATGGTTTGAAGCGAATTGACCGCGAAATGCATACAACTGACCATGAAAGGAAGGGAATTGACCGCGAAATGCATGGGAATGATCATGGTTTGAAGCGATTTGACCGCGAAATGCATGCAAATGACCGCGGAGTGAAGGGAATTGACCGCGAAATGCCTCAAAACGACCGTAAATCAACACGGAATTGTTTGGAACGACCGTAAAATGCATGGGAATGATCATGGTTTGAAGCGAATTGACCGCGAAATGCATGTAACTGACCGTGAAGGGAAGGGAATTGACCGCGAAATGCCTCGAAACGACCGTGAATCAACACGGAATTGTTTGGGAAGACCGCGAAATGCATGGGAATGATCATGGTTTGAAGCGATTTGACCGCGAAATGCATGCAAATGACCGTGGAGTGAAGGGAATTGACCGCGAAATGCCTCCAAACGACCGTGAATCAACACGGAATTGTTTGGGACGACCGTGAAGTGCATGGGAATGATCATGGTTTGAAGCGAATTGACCGCGAAATGCATGCAACTGACCGTGAAGGGAAGGGAATTGACCGCGAAATGCCTCGAAACGACCGTGAATCAACATGGAATTGTTTGGGACAATCGTGAAATGCATGGGAATGATCATGGTTTGAAGCGATTTGACCGCGAAATGCATGCAAATAATCGTGAAGTGAAGGAAATTGACCGCGAATTGCCTCGAAACGACCGTGAATCAACACGGAATTGTTTGGGACGACCATGAAATGCGTGGGAATGATCATGGTTTGAAGCAAATTGACCACAAAATGCATGCAAATGACCTTGAAGTGAAGCGAATTGACCGCGAAATGCCTCGAAACGACCGTGAATCAACTTGGAATTGTTTGGGACAACCGTGAAGTGCATGGGAATGATCATGGTTTGAAGCGATTTGACCGCGAAATGCATGCAACTGACCGTGAAGTGAAGCGAATTGACTGCGAAATGCCTCGAAACGACCGTGAATCAACACGGAATTGTTTGGGATGACCGTGAAATGCATGGGAATGATCATGGTTTGAAGCGATTTGACCGCGAAATGCATGCAAATGACCGTGCAACTTAAGAGACTAGAAGAAGCACACTATGAACACAACTTGGATAACATGGAGTGTGTACCGACATGGGTGTGTACTAACAAGCTAACCTAAAAAAGCAAAATAAAAATATATATATAAAAAATAAAAAAAAACACATTAGAAAAAAAAACGAAAAAATTACACTTCGATATATCGAATAGAACACGATATATCGAAACTCTTCGATATAATCGAAACCTAATCGATTAATGGTAGAGTAAGTTGTCGATTATATCGAAATCTAGTCGATATAATAATAGTAAGTCATTCTTACAATCGACCGATATATCGACTATTATTCAATTGATCGAAAATGGTCACACACTGTCCAGCAACAAAATGCTTTTTAAATTGTATTATCGATATAATCGAGTAGATGTCGATATATCGGGGTATCGATATATCGACTAGATTTCGATATTTCAGAAAATGTCTAGCGTCGAACTGCTTTTTTAGTGCAATTATCGATTATATCTCCGATATTTCGATATATCGAAGTAAGTATAAATCAAGTAAATATCGATATATCGAAAATGTACCTCAATGGTCCAGCAACCAGAATCTTATTGACTGGGGAAAGGTTTTAAGTGGAGGAGGTGGGCCACCATTCGCTGATCGAGAAGCTCGATTTAAATGAAGAAGGGGGAGGAGATGATGATGGAATCGAGGGTATGTTGTTGTATGGGTCAATTGAGAATGATTGTCCATCATCATCTGGTAAAGAATCTCTATTGATCGAAGTGCTCAAAGAAGGATATGATAATGGACTGGAGGATGTGATATTGCATCGATCAATAGAGAAATCATCAGGTGAAGGATTTGAAGTGGAAGTGGACCATCCACCGATCGAAAGGATTAATTTGCATGAATAAGGGGTATGAGATGATGACAAACGCGAGGATATATCATTTGATGAGTCAATAGAGAGAGGGCCAATTTCATCATCTGGTGGAGGATCTGAAGTGAAGGAGGTAGGCCATCATCTTAAAATTGAGGATATCTATTTGCATGAAGGGGGAGAAGGAGATTGTAGTGATTTAAAGGGTGTGTTATTCCATGGGTCGATAGAGAACGAACCACTATCATCATCTCAAAAAATATGTGAAGCGGAGGGAAGCCACCATCCACCGATCAAGGGTCTTGATTTACATGAAGGGGCAGAAGGAAAGGGTAATGCACTGGAGGGTATGTTACTACATGGATTTATAGATAAAGGGCCGCCATCATCTTCTGGTGAAGGATTCCAAGTGGCGGAGGTTCCCTACCATCTGCCTAGCAAGGAACCCGGTTTATATACAGATGGGCGTACAAAAGATGTCAATGGGCGAGAGAGTGCGTCATTCAATACATCAAATGGGAAAGGATCCCAACCGTTGTCTAGTACAGGAAGTGAAGTTTCGGTAGATGTTGATACTATGTACGAGGAACTTCTATCCAGAATGGTGTGCTAGCACAGCCAAGGAAATGTTCCCAATCTGACCAACAAAGGCATTGGATGACAGGAGGTAGTCGATCACAGACAATTTCGATTTCTTTCAAGTGTGGGAAGGTTGGACACTCGAATGCACGGAATTGTCGGAATTGACAGTGAAATGCATGGAATTGTCCATGAAGTGAAGGGAATTGACCGTGAAATGCATGGAATTGTCCGTGAAGTGGAGGGAATTGACGGTGAAATGCATGGAAATGACCGTGAAGTGAAGGGAATTGATCGTGAAATGCATGGAAATGACTGTGAAGTGAAGTGGAATCGTCAGAATTGACCATACATTACATGGAAATGAGCGTGAAATGATATAGTAATTGATTGAAATACTTAAAAGAGAAGTGCCCAGTGTATATTCTCTTAGGTCAGACTAAGCGTTTGCTAGGGTGATGTCGTTGAAACCAATATCGATATCTGTACAATTATTCTATAACCTTAAGAGAATAGGGGGAACGATCACCACCTACAACCAGTGGTACGCCACAGCCTAGTTTCTGCCTTCAGAAATTTGTATGTGCATATGTATCTTGGTTGCAAGTGATCAGTCCTCCAAAAATAAAGGGAATTGATCGCGAAATGCATGCAAATGACCGTGAAGTGATGGGAATTGACCGCGAAATGCCTCGAAACGACCGTGAATCAACACGGAATTGTTTGGGATGACCGCGAAATGCATAGGAATGATCATGGTTTGAAACGATTTGAGCGCGAAATGCATGCAAATGACCGTGAAGTGAAGGGAATTGACCGCGAAATGCCTCGAAACGACCATGAATCAACACGGAATTATTTGGGATGACCGTGAAATGCATGGGAATGATCATGGTTTGAAGCAATTTGACCGCGAAATGCATGCAAATGACCGTGAAGTGAGGGGAATTGACCGCAAAATGCCTCGAAACGACCGTGAATCAACACGGAATTGTTTGGGATGACCGCGAAATGCATGGGAATGATCATGGTTTGAAGCGATTTGACCGCGAAATGCATGCAAATGACCGTGAAGTGAAGGGAATTGACCGCGAAATGCCTCGAAACGACCGTGAATCAACACGGAATTGTTTGGGATGACTACGAAATGCATGGGAATGATCATGGTTTGTAACGATTTGACGCGAAATGCATGCAAATGCCGTGAAGTGAAGGGAATTGACCGAAATGCCTCAAACGACCGTGAATCAACACGGAATTGTTTGGGATTGACCGTGAAATGCATTGGTGAATGATCATGGTTTGAAGCGATTTGAGCGCGAAATGCATGCAAATGACCGTGAAGTGAAGGGAATTGACCGCGAAATGCCTTGAAACGACCGTGAATCAACACGGAATTGTTTGGGATGACCGCGAAATGCATGGGAATGATCATGGTTTGAAGCGATTTGACCGCGAAATGCATGCAAATGACCGTGAAGTAAAGGGAATTGACCGCGAAATGCCTCAAAACGACCGTGAATCAACACGGAATTGTTCGAGATGACCGTGAAATGCATGGGAATGATCATGGTTTGAAGCGATTTGACCGCGAAATGCATGTAAATGACCGTGAAGTGAAGGGAATTGACGCGAAATGCCTCAAAACGACCGTGAATTAACACGGAATTGTTTGGGATGACCGCGAAATGCATGGGAATGATCATGGTTTGAAGTGATTTGACCACGAAATGCATGTAAATGACCGTGAAGTGAAGGGAATTGACGCGAAATGCCTCAAAACGACCGTGAATTAATACGGAATTGTTTGGGATGACCGTGAAATGCATGGGAATGATCATGGTTTGAAGCGATTTGACCGCGAAATGCATGCAAATGACCGTGAAGTGAAGGGAATTGACCGCGAAATGCATCGAAACTACCGTGAATCAACACGGAATTGTTTGGGATGACCGCGAAATGCATGGGAATGATCATGGTTTGAAGCGAATTGACCGCGAAATGCATGCAAATGACCGTGAAGTGAAGGGAATTGACCGTGAAATGCCTCGAAACGACCATGAATCAACACAGAATTGTTTGGGATGACCGTGAAATGCATGGGAATGATCATGGTTTGAAGCGATTTGACTGCGAAATGCATGTAAATGACTGTGAAGTGAAGGGAATTGACCGCGAAATGCCTCGAAATGACCATGAATCAACACGGAATTGTTTGGGATGACCGTGAAATGCATGGGAATGATCATGGTTTGAAGCGATTTGACCGCGAAATGCATGCAAATGACCATGAAGTGAAGGGAATTGACAGCGAAATGCCTCGAAACGACCGTGAATCAACACGGAATTGTTTGGGATGACCGCGAAATGCATGAGAATGATCATGGTTTGAAGCGAATTGACCGTGAAATGCATGCAAATGACCATGAAGTGAAGGGAATTGACCGCGAAATGCCTCGAAACGACCGTGAATCAACACGAAATTGTTTGGGATGACCGCGAAATGCATGGGAATGATCATGGTTTGAAGCGATTTGACCGCGAAATGCATGCAAATGACCGTGAAGTGAAGGGAATTGACCGCAAAATGCCTCGAAACGACCGTGAATCAACACGGAATTGTTTGGGATGACCGTGAAATGCATGGGAATGATCATGGTTTGAAGCGAATTGACCGCGAAATGCATGCAAATGACCGTGAAGTGAAGCGAATTGACCGCGAAATGCCTCGAAACGACCGTGAATCAACACGGAATTGTTTGGGATGACAGTGAAATGCATGAGAATGATCATGGTTTGAAGCGATTTGACCGCGAAATGCATGCAAATGATCGTGAAGTGAAGGGAATTGACTGTGAAATGCATGGAAATGACCGTGAATCAAAACAGAATCGCTGTGATTGACCGTGAAATGCATGGAATTGATCGCGAAGTAAATGAAATGAATGAAATTGACCGCGAACTGATTGAAATTGACTGCGAAGTGAATGAAATGGATTTTCGACCATACATCTAATGGAATCTTGAAAAATAACCAGGTTGGTCGGCTAAAGTATCTTCTCCTACCCCAAAATCATATAGGGTACGTCAAGTAACTAATTTTGGTTTAAGAGATATTCTTGTTAAATGAATAAAGAAATAAATGAAAAAAAGAGAGAATTTTTTTTATATATACTTATATATACATATTTATATAAATATATGTATATTTATATAAATATATGTTAGAGAAAATTGTAGGTTGAATAAATTTATCTATGTAAAAAAATAAAAAATTAAAAATTAAAAATTAAAAAAAAATCATAAACCGACACAGACTATAGTTATGGCTATGGTTATAATCCGTAGCTACTAGTCATATCATCTTCGGTACATATCGAATACTCTTCGATATGTATCGAAAATTGCAGGATTTTTGAGGCAAACTTGCTGGACAATTCTGGACCTTTTTCGATTAATCGAAAGACCTTCGATACAAATAAAAGGACATATCGAAGCGGCAAGGGTTATGGCTATGGCTACGGTTATAATCCGTAGCTATAGAAAACACCGTAGCCATAAGTTCCTGGCCTATTTATTTATTATTATTTTATTTTTTACTTTTGTTTGTGGGTCCTATGATGAGGTATGTGTTATATCCAAACCATCCATATATTGGACGAACTCGTATTAAGGCTTGAGACGAAAATGAGACAGATCTAGCTATCAAGTGGACCACACTGTAAAAGGCTGTGGAGGATTGAACGTCTACCATTGAAAACCTTTTAGGGGCCACAGAAGTTTTGGATCATTATGAAATTTTTTTCCCTCTTCATCCAGGCTTTTGTGACCTTATGAATAGATTGGATGGAAAATAAATGTTATGGTGGGCCCTACAAAATTTTTAACGGTGAAAATCAATTTTTCGGTTGCTCTTTGTGGTGTGGTCCAGTTGATCTTTGGATATGATTTTTTTTTTGATAATGCTCCCAAATGATCTCGAAATATGGATGAACGTTGTGGATATAATAAATACGTAACTGTGGGGCCATGTAACTTTGATATCTTTTGAACCGTTCGTACAACTCGGAGTTCGAGGAGTGTCCGTGCTCGTCTTCGAGCACCACCGATCCGCTTGACGGAACCAGCAGGGGGTATTTTCGACCTTTGGCAAGCCACCCGTACAGCTGGGCCGTATTCTCGCAAGGGAAAATGAGGTGGGCTTAGTCTCCTAAATGGGCCATAAATGGGTCGTACAGTCGTAAATTTCTCGTTTCCTTTTTCACGCCCAAAAGAAAGGAAGCAGATTGCGTACTGAGTAACTCAGTACAGTAATCGTACTGAGTAAACTCCGTGGGCCCCTGAGTCATTCATGCATTGTATCCACTCCGTCCATCTCTTTAAAAACATAATTTTAGAGCTTTATCCGAAAATTGGAGTATATCCAATCCTCAAATGGACCACACCACCGGAAACTGTGTGAATTGAACATCCACCGTTCAAAAATTCTTGGGGATAACAGAAGTTTTAGATCAATCTGATATTTGTGTTTTCCCTTCATCCATGTCCTTCTGATCTTATGAACAGGTTGGATGACAAATAAACATCACCGGAGGCCTTAGAAGATTTTTCAACGGTTGAAATCAATGCTTCCACTTTTTCTAGTGGTATGGCCCACTTGAGCTTTGTATATGCATCAATTTTGGGTTGAACCCATAAAATGATCTGGAAAAACGATTGGACGGCGTGGATAAACAACATGCATTCGTGGTGGGCCCAACCGAGTTTACTCAGTAGGATAAGAGGGTACTGAGTAACTCAGTAGGCAATCCGATTTCCAAAAGAAATGCGGAAAGAATCTTTCGTATTTTCTCGCTGGCTCATTCCTAACCACACAACCGCTTCCGAAAATTGCCGAGGGCATCTCGTGCGTCCATCCTAGGGCAATCAGCTATACCATCTCGCGCCGATAGGAGTTCTCGTAAAAAACTCGCAAATGCACGAGTTATTAAGGCGCAGTCAGAAATCTCGGAACCCACCAAGTTTTTGTTTAAGCCACTCCAAATGGTGGGTCCCACGATGATCATTGATCAAATCCAAACCATCCATATGCCTTAGATCAAGTGATCAACCCTCCGATGAGAATTTTCCATGATCAGCCACACCTTCTTCTCCAACTGGCTGGTGAAACCCATCACCTTACATGGGACCCCAAAAACTCATCTGTAACGTTAGAATCTCTCCATACAATCAGTGGACATGATCATCTTCTTAAAACACTTATGAGTTAAAATGCTAACCTGTAACTAATGTTACTAATCCACCGATTAATTAGGATAGAAGGATCTGGAAATCAAACAATAGAGCCTATAAAAGGCTGCCTTTTAGGGCAACCCTTTTCGAAAACGGAAAGGAAATAAGAGAGAGGGAGAATGAATCGCTTTCATTGCCGCATTGAGTTGGGTCAACTCGGTCTGAGTCGCTGCGTGCTCAGGACGAGTCCGGGACTTCACTTGGTTATTTCCACCTGAGCAAGAAGAAGGAGAAGAAGAGAAGAAAGCAAGGAAAGAAGGATGAAGGAGAAAGAAGGTAGAAGAAGAAGGGAAAGAGAGACAAAACAGGAGAGATAAAGAGAACTCGAGTTCGGCCACACCAGGTTGAGTCGTCCGAGTCGCATGTACAATTTCATCTGAGTCTGTTGGGTCATTACTGAGTTCAGACAATACTAGAGTTTCCAGATGAACGAGAAGGAAGAAAGGAAAAAAGAAAGAAGAAGATGGAAGGAGAGATGGGTGTCGAGTTATTCAGTGGGTTGCTATAGGTTCTAGGTGGTGCAGATCTGGCTTTGGCCCAGGTTAAGCATAAAGCTAGAGAAGAAGAAGAAGAAGAGAAAACAGAAAGGAAGAGCAGAGGTTTGCTGAGTCAAGTTCGATTCAGCCATGAAGCTGCCCCCACTGAGTTGCTGACTCGCTAACCCATGCTCTACTATGATCAGGACTGATCTGAGAGTCCAGCAAGAGAGGGATGTAAAGAAGGAAAGAAAGAGAAAAGAGAGAAGGGGAGAATGGCTGACTCGTTGTGTGCGGTCGAGTCGAGCTGAGTCGATTGTAGCGAGTCAATCCGAGTTTTACTAAGTTGGGTCTGACTCGAATCCAGGTCATGTTTGGCCATAAGAAAGAAAGAAGAAGAAGAAAAGGAGTGTGTGGAAAAAAGCATGAAGAAAGAGGGTGAAAGAGAAGGAAGATAATAGAGAAGAGGAAGAAGAGAAGCAAGTCACTGAGTCGACTCGGTTCAAAACCGAGTCAGGCCTCTGACTCACTATTTGTTTGGATCCAGACCCTCCTGGAAGTTCTCAGCAAAGAAGAAAAGAAAATGGAAGGGAAGGAAGAAGAAGGGAGAGAAAAGAGAGTAAGTAAAGATCATGTGACTCGCTTGAGTCAAGTCATTGAGTCAACAATCAAGTTTAGTGAGTTTTGATCTCATAAATTTTAGAGTTAAATCTTGTTTTAAATTGAGAAAAGCTAATCTAAATCATTATTTGAAATGTAGAAAATGTTGACTCCCAAAAGCCTCCTTAGATTGTGAAATAGGTAGCGAGTTGTGTTGAAAGCTAACTCAAGTGAGTCACCATGCTTAGGATGCAATATAAGCAAGAAAGTTCAACTTGAAAGGTGAGGAATTACCCTCATTGCTTCTTATATTCATTAATTTCCATCCTAGTTGAAACTAAAGTATAGAAAATTCTAGAATATTTTGAATATCATTTCATTCCTTTCATTCTTATTTAATGTTGATGAACATGAAGTAAAACTTTAATTCCTATTACTCTAATCTTACATTAATCAACCATGTGTATAGAATTTATACTTACATCCTCTATGTTACATTAGTGATTGCTTGATTATAAGCATACTTCTATTAATCATGTCATGAGTACTCCGGTCGTAAACTCTTATGAGTTTCAACACCTAGTTGAGGGTTCGAGTACCCATAGGTGGTGAAATCCCACCATGGCATGAGTATGTGGTGGTGTGTGTGCGTGTGTAATAATTTTTTTTTTTTTAAATGTCATAAGTGTTGAAATTTCATTTCACCTTTTATTGTAAATTGTAATGTAAAGAATACGTGTGGAATGTCTTATTTTGTAAGAAATGTAGAATTATCTCTTAATTGTTTCTAATAGGTTAATCATACCTGATCTTGACATGCCTTATTTGTGGGCCCTCATTTAGACCTAGAGGAATTATAAAGATTTATGTTTAACTCATGTTTGGATGTTTGATATCTTGCTAAAAGACCTTAAGATTTAATTATGTCTATGATTTAAGGAGCGATCTTGTCAAATTTAAAGAATGTACATGGGTATCATGGTGCATAACATCCACGCATGACATATGAGCTTTACCGAGTGCTTAATGTAAGCCATACTTTGTTTGATTACTGAACGTTCTATCGCTTCAGTTAAATTCTCAGAATATGTGCATTTGTACCACTATGTGCCTCTCTCTCTTTACATGAGGCTTTTTAGGATTTTTAGGACCTCCTTAGGCGTACCCCGTATATTTTTTTCAAGAGGTTAGATATTCTTGGGTGTACTCATCTTCATGGTCTTTTCCAGGTAGTCTATCTACCGCGGGCGACCTTTTTTTTTTATAGTTGGATGTGCATCCTTAGATCTTTGACTTGAGCATACATTCATATATCCATACATTTATACACAAGTTCATATTATTCTTGTTATAAATTGATATATTGGTTTAAACTATAGTGGAACTATTTGACATGCATGAATCTTTGAGAGAAATTTCCACTAAGTTTTCACTCATCCAGTCGTGCAGTTGCACCAAATAGACATAGGTTTAATAACAGGTGAAGACCCCTATGACGGGACCCCAAGGATAGCTGAGAAGGAATTCGGCGAGGAGGACCTTTTTGCCGACGTAGTTGAGCCGTTGGAGCTAAATTGATATTTTAGGATTTACATACTTTCGTACTTCAAACTTTGTGTTTTGCTTGAATTGTAATAATAATTCCCGACTGTGAGATTTCATTTTGCTTTCCTTTACATGTATTGAACTCTCTCTTTCTTTCTCATGATATTCTCAGTTTATTCAGTAGTTATCTTACTCGATGTTATAAAATTTGCTTTTGATTAGACGCATAGTAGTTAACTTCATGACCTAACCCTCGGGTTCTTATACTTGAGTGATCGTTCTCAGGTTATAAGAACCAGGGTGTTACGAATTTATATATATATATATATATATATAGAGGGTTCCAAATGTCTTTTTGATATTCTTGTGGTAGGCCCCACTAGCACAAATTTAGGACCAGACTGTTCGATTGATTTGTAAGAAAACCATCGAATTGTACCCCCGTCATATCTTAAAAGGAACGGTCTCGATTCTATTCCAAATCCATCACGACAAAATTACAGCGAGTTGATATGGAACTACCTGAGCTTGATCATTTATTTTGTGAAGTTAGGAGACCAGCTGCTACGGTTGTGTGCCACACATCTAATTGATTGTCATCTAATAACGATCCTATTCAGATCAGACGGTGGTAATGACTCGCACCGAAATTTCATGAGGTCATCTCACCAACTTGGGGAGTGGGACTAATGGAATAAGAGAGTGTCCAGTAATTCGCAGACGAGATTGAAGAGGCAATCTGGGGCACACGTCCCAATGTGGGCATACCTGCTCTAGGTCTGGGCTATTCATGAGGTGGGCCCCACAATGAGGATATCATCAGCCCAGCTCAGTCATCAATTAGTAAGCCATGTTATAAGATGAAGTGAATGTACGGTTGAAATTAAAAAAGACTGACCAGCAGTCTATATTCGTTCAATGTACACATGTTGCCGAGATGATGTAGATCAGCATGATCTTTGGGCCAAGGCCATTTCACGGTGGTCCCAACGTGATGGGTGGCCTGGATCTTTCACACGTGTTGTCTTTCAATCTGTCAGTGTCCTGATGAAAATCGTTTAGCACTTCTCATAGTTCCTGTGTGGACCAAGACTCCACCTAACCTTGGAAAAAAATAACATAAGTGGGATTGGATGTGAGGTGATTTAGTGAATGATGAAGTCGAAAGAATAGAGACGTTTGGGGATATTTAAAATGACTTTGACTCGGTACGCTTGAATTGCTACTCATCTTCCCTTCTATACACGCAGCACATGTGCCAACCCCATATGTTTGTGGGACATCTCAGCGGTGCATAAGGTGAGCCCCTAGTGAACTCATAGGGTGGGTCACATGTGAGCATTGAATGTTGAGAGTTGTACCAGTTTTTAAATTGTACATCCTTCTTAATTAACCGTCTGTATCTTGGTCGCTTATTGAAGGGATCAGCACCCTTCCAATGAGAGGGTTGTCTGGTGGACAGAGCACCCACGGTGATGGCCATCATATCAACGGTTTGGATGGATCTCCATTGACTGAAATGTCTTGGTGATCTTTTTCAGCAGGGTCCATTCATGATAGTCCTGTCAGATAAGCGAACTAGATGACAGGATTATGGGTCTCACTTGCAGGTTCGGCCAAGCAAAGTTTTTTTGTTTTTTGTTTTTTTTTTTTTTTTTTCATGAGCGGGATTGTGTGAGACGTGTCTCGCATCAGTTAGATTTCAGTTCCGAGAAGTGGGCCAGTGGTTCAGTAGCCCAGACCATTCGTCCGTTGAATCTCAAGGTGGATGGATGGAGCATGCTCTAAAAATCTCCAATACTGGATCCTGGCGACCTTGGACCTTCTTTAAAGGAGTGTGGATGGTTATTGTATCTTTCAGTTTGTCCTTCCTTAGGTAGACCAAAAAAAAAAAAAACCTAGTGATGGTCCATCCATCGTGAGAAACAACAGCCAATGGTCTTGATTAATTGCTGATCCATGGTGCCCAATTTGTGAGAATGGACGACCCATGTATAATACTTTCTTTATAAATGTTTCATGAAGGGTTGGCAATGCCTTCGTCCCGACAATTCAAGCGTGGCTGAAATTTAGACCTTAGCCCGAGCCCAAGCCAGGCTATGCGAGGTCAATGATAAATGGCTCAGACCACCCCAGTGGCCTTGGACTGGTCAATCACCAAGTGCCCACCATTGTACAGAAATAAGGGATGGTTTAAAACATTTTTTAGCACTTCTCATTCAACGTGCGGAAGGGTTAGTTTGGAGCATGGATTTGAAATCCGAGATTTTTAACTCTAGATTATAAATCCCAAATTTTCAATTTTAGACATTGTGTTGAAAACTTGAATTTTGACTTCGAAGATTCTTGAAATTATTTTTTTCATATTCATAAAATGATGAACATGTTAGGGCATATTTTCTCTAATATTTTAATATAACCACAAAAAATCATCATTTGGGAACGGTTTTAAGCAGTTCCTAAATTCTTCAGGAACGGTTTAAAACCGTTTCCAAATGAGGCAAGGCAAAAAGAGGAATAGTTCAGAACCGTTTTGGGTACCGTTTCAAATTTTAGAAATGAAATTTTAGGAACGGTTTTAAACCGTTCATAATGTTGCCAACAGTCAGATTTTAGGATGGAATTTTAGGACCAATTTTAAACCCCGATAAACACACGAAATTTAGGGTTAAGGGAAATAAATTAACGGACATTTATTGCATTCCATCAAAATAGAGATTTATCCAAAGAAAAACATTAGAAAATAATGTGCTTGAAGATGTTTCATTGCAAAATCAAATTTACAAAATAAGCTACAGTAAAGGCTAGCACTTTAAATTATAGCTTTGTGGAGATGGCAAATAATGCTAGCAAATCTATTTGTTAAAGTTTCAGTATTGGCTAATCAAAGGGAACAAATTGCATTTTATGAATAACACCAGAACAAAAATGAAAAAACCTGCTGCCTGGCCCATCTGTTGCATATGAAATCTTATCTCGAGGATAGCATCTCTTGCAACAAGTAATGATTTTATAAGTACTTCCTGGTATGGATCTGCAGCTTGCTCTAGCCACGGTACAGATGTTACAGATCAAACATCAAGTAGAACAATATGAAAAATAGATTCAAAGTTAAGATGGCGTACCCTGCCATGAATGGGCCACAATATTAAAATTTCACTACAAGGAAATCTTAAACATTGGATTAGGTGACCTAAGAACATATGATAGAAAACAATATTTGCAAGCATCAACAGGGGAGAGTCCAGAAATCAGATGGGTATCATTGTTCAATCTGTGCAATTATCTAGGTGTGGCCCATCCAACAAGAGAAAGAGCTCATGGATTATCTAGATCACCAGATTGTTGTGGGGCTTGTCCTAGCCTAGCATATAAAATGCTTGTGCCAAGCAATGGTTAAAAAAGCTTAGGAAAGCACATAAAAGATAAAGAAAATCATCAAAAATACAAATAGGAGTGAAAAATGGAGAGAATGCACACTTGCTGCTGCTGTTGAGCTTAAGGCAACTTAGAACTGGGGCTCTTAGCTTCTATGACTGTGTAGGTGGAGAAACGTTAATAGATCCAATACCACTAGACAGTCAAGACCTAATAATTATAGTTGTGTCGAGGACAATCCTTCAATTCTGCTCTGACACTACCAAATGGCCAGATGAAGGACATAAATTGTAAGGTCTAAAACCTATCATTAGAAGTTCAACATATTCTTGTCACAAATTAATTTTCCAGCTTGATGCATAGCTCCAAAGTCCCCACCTTGAACACTTAAAATTTGTCTTGAATTAGCTTAGATGTAGCATTTGTAATGTACTCCATTGGACTATGCCTCACTACATCCATTTTGACACTAGTGCACCCATTGACCACCCAAGCTATTATCACAGTTGAACTTCAGAATGCATGGAGTCTGTAGATTGCATCCAAGTCAATTACATCCAAGTATCTGTTGTCAGATACTTACATGCCCCAAGAAAAAACCAGATTGGCTGATTGAGTTCAGCAAGACTTGCTTGAGATGATGCATTTCTTTTCTTTTGTTTTTCATTTTTCTTGAAGAAAAATAAAAATGAAGAGAAAATGAAATTTAAAGACCATGTATACTATTAACTACAGAATATAGAATACAAGGTTGCATGAACAAGGAAAATAAACTACATGTATTACGACATTGAAAATTTTCAAGTTCTCTGTGCTCGGTACTATTTGTTAATCTATTCTATTTATGACTTTTCAAGGTATTTAGTCTATATAAAAATAGGAATTGATAATTTAAAATTGCAGATTTCAGATTGGTTGATTGATATTAGAAGGTTGTAACAACCAGTGATCATCTCAAGAGCCATTCATCATTCTATTTAAAATTGTATTGACAGCAGAAGAAATTACTCTCATACAAGCATATTCTAAAGAAACACCTACCCGAAATGCTGATTTGACTTTTGAAAACAGCAAAGGTATAACATGAGTTAAATGTATTGAAGGTCTGAGGGGGAAGATGCAGAGTTAAAAGATGACTAGGTTGGAAAGAAAAAGCAATTAACATGAGCAATCTAATGTAGTGAAATCTGGAGGATGATGTGTGCACCTGAGGAATTCCCAGCTCCAAGAAAAGAGGACCCATAAATTAATTTTTATAAATACACTCATATTTCTGTTCATCAATACGTAACAGGAATTTGCTGTGAAGGAGTATTATGAGTTCACCTGTACTCAACATCTGGTATCAGTTTGGCCCATCATAGAACTTTGCACACAATATGCAACAGGAAGTGACATCCTGTTTCTCGAACAGAGTCCTTCCAATTGCCTCCACTAAAAGAAACATGTATAATACGCCCACACACCCAGAAAGGAAAAGAAAAAGAAAATTCATCATTTCTATATATTTCTTCAGGATTTGATGAGCATCATGTCAAAGGCGACATGCAAAATCATAACTAGAAGATTAGCACAACTAAAATCTGCAGTTTCCAGAGAAGTAAACAAATATATACTTAAAAGATATGGGTACGATGAGCAGTAAGACATACCAAACAATCCTCCAGGCAACCAAATAACCTTTCTGACCCCAAGATACATCTTCAGTTCATCCTCTATTTGTTCCTTATTGTTGGGTTTCGATTTGGATTCAATAGGCATTCTTCTGTGGTAATGCAAGTCCCTGAAGAAATGGAACAAATCAAAAAAAAAAAAAACAGCAAAACATGAGAATAATATTGTTAGAATACAGTATTGGACTCTAAAGTTATTTACATCAACAGTGATGAAAACAAGTTTAACAGTTACTTCTGGCCAACGAATTTCTAAATTCAAACACAGAAACAAAACCATTTTCTGATGATCTTTTGGAGTGTATATGAACAGTGGATTGAATCGCAAAGATTCAGTTTAATAAAAGAAGAAATGACAACAAAAATAATGATGTTTCCTAGTACTCACAAGAATAAAGTAGCCCTCAAATGTCAGTTCAATTAATTAGTGCATACTAATGGACCCTTGACGATAGAAAGAAATAATTACCTGAAGAATTTGCAGCAAATTTGGAATCTCATCCTCGCAAATGCGTACAGCAAAGCTATCATAGTTAAGAACATTCTCGTATGGAAGGAAGATTCCATCCAGCAATAGATGTAAGTAATAAAGAATCATGTAATTTATAACAATACCAAGTCGAAGAAGATAAAACATCCTGTTTTGTGGAAGTCAAAATCTCCAATTCAACTGCATACTATGATCATGAGCAAATGAGGTTCTTCAAATATTGGAAAACTGATGGAAACAACATATCATGCACATTTCTTCAAGATTGACATATGAAATCCCTTCTCCATATAAAATAACTAGATTTAAGTTTTAGCAATCATATGCAGGACATCAAAAAAATAAAAACCATTTATATTTCAATTGCAGAAACATGAAATTCTGAAAAAAAAAAAAAAAAGAACTAATACAGAACTAAAAGAAGTCAGATATAAAAGAATCACAATTTCTCAACAAGGAAATATCTAGCAAATTAAGGATCGGAAGAATCTTACCATTCGGAAAGACATGGCTGCAAATCAAGAGCAGAAGGAAATGGAGAAGAGAAGAAGAGAAACTACTGTTTAAAAAGACATGGCTGCAAATCATGCTAAATTTACTATACATGGCCAAGATGAGTCTTGGAATATCCTGATTTTCAGGGAATCCATTCATCCCAGTGTGACAAATCCTATAAGTAGATTGGATGGCATATAAATATCAGGGTGGAACCTGCATGCACTATTTTCCTACTTAGATTCCGAAACTTCTCTCACGGCTTAGTATCCCTATTCCGAAACAGGAAAAATAAGACAAAAAACAAAACCCAACAGTACAATTACACAAATTTCCATGCAAAAAAGAAACAAAGAACATTACAGAATTGCCAACAACAAACACTTCATATTTCCTACATTACATATTAAGACTTGTGAAGCTGAATGAACCTTAAACACTTCATGTTGCAGAATTTAAAAAGATGATGATGATGATGATGCATACTCAAAGAACAAGAAGGAGAGATGTATGGACATACATGAGGCTTGACTTCTACAATTAACTGACCACTCTTCACGGCAACTGGTGTGAAGCACAATTCAAAGCAGGAGCTTCACCTGGTTAGAAGGATCATGCAACTAAGGATGGCACTCCTCAGTTGCAAGGAAAATGAAGAACTTTAGGGAGCATGTAATGAGGATAATGGCTATAGTCAAATATAAAAGTTAGAACTCATACTATTCCTATATTTCGACACGTGCCAACAAGTTCGTGGCAAAATGCACGAACTGCATTTTGCCATCATTAACCATTTTCTGCACACAAATGCCAGTATAACAAAATTCAAGAGTTAGATAGCAACAGGAGGAAATATTCAAATGCTCTAACAAATACATGTGAAACATATTTCCTATGGCTTTGAGAATGTTAGTTTCCAATTGAGCCATTGAAAGTGCATATAGGCTTCCAAGGGCAAATGCCTACTAAAACGAGTTTGTAAGTCACAATGCAGAGGTAATAGACAATTTTAGGTCTAGCCGGCAACTCACATAATATCTGTATGAAATCAAAACACGAAAATGAGCTTTGTGACATTATTATGGGATGCTCTATTTCTTCTTTTTTTTTTCAATTTTTGAGAAAGGTAACGTAACTTTATTAAGAAACCCCACCAAATCAAAAGCTAGGCTGGAAAGATAATTACTGGCCAAAAAAATATAAAAGATGAGAGGCATTTGCTGAAGATATTAGAAAAGGCTATAAACAAGATTTCATTTAAAAAAAAGAAAAAAGAAAAAGTAGATACTCCTACCATGGAAGAATTGTCAAACTCAAAGACTTCCCCACCTCTGTAGCAAGATTCACAGCACCGCCCACCTTAGCTAATATAAAAGGATCTCACGATCATCATCATATCTTACCTAGGATGCAAAATGAGAGTTAAAAGAAGTTGTCAAAAAACAACAGTAGATGATTGGTGCAGGCAATGCAAAACAATAGACAGCCTAGATGATTGGTGCAGGCAATGCAAAACAAAAAAGGCACCAACAATGCTCATCATTCACAATGTACAAAATGAACCATATGTCAGGCACTTATATTCCATATTGACTAGGTTGGAACAAGTTACCCATACATCAAAGTTGCTTAAAGCACCATGGATGTACTCAATGAACTACAAGCACACATCATTTACTAGTGAATATAGTGAGGCGACTACCATTTGCAATGAAAATACAGCGCAAATCTAAATTACCTGCATATATCTAGCAAGCACCAGAAAATCAGTATTTCCAACCAAATCCAAGTTCTCATCTTCTCTTTTGTTCCCTGTGAAATGTGGATATTGTAGTAGCTGATTGTATATGCCATATACTGTTCATTGCAGATATTGTAATTGGTGGTTCCTCCTGCTTCACGATAGGAATACTAGAAATTCAGAAATATCCTTCAAAGTGGCCAAACCAATTTGCAATAGCCCTGAATTTTCACCAATGGAAAGCATACCTGTTGCTTGTTTACTCGTAGAAGACACATTGGAGGCAACAAATACAGCAGAATCACTAAAAGTTACATCCAATTTTCCCAGAACATTACATTCCATATCAGGAACTATTGTGGACAACGTCAGTGGAGGGGATGTAAGATCATTATCTCGGCTTCTAACCTTCTCCAGTGCCAAAGTGCCATTTGATTTTATAACAATGTCTGACATAAAACCATCACCTGGCTTTCAAACCTTCTCTGGAGCAGTGGCAGCGAGAGCGATAGAGAGGGAGGAGAGGGAAAAGAAATCTCCAATGGAATTATGGAACTATTCAATATAACCCATGTAAGAGAAGATATGAGCTTAGGATTTGTCATGATGACTCCAAATGCACCGAAAGTATCATACAATAATTTTTCATCCACATCCTGAAAGTATCATACAATAGTTTGACACACTGAATTGGCACTTTCCTCTGCATTATTGTGATTTTGGAAGTTGTTGAAAAACTAAACACACCAACAATTGCAATTGAGAAGAGGAAAAGTGCCGCGTTAGAATGGCAAACCTAATGTGGAGAATGGGGCCTATCAAAATTGAGACTAGTCTAATCCAAATTTTGCATGAACTGCTACCAAAACAGACACTGGATCTATTGACAATGTGTCCTTTTCCAAAAATTTTAATGTTTGGGGTTGGAAGCATACAATAGATTTTATTTTACTGTTTAAAGAATTGCAATTCATCTGTTAAATATGCATAATTCTTACTGATATGCTGGCATTATAAACATCACTATCAAATGATTCATTCATGAATACACAAACATACATGCAATAAGTAGCTTTTGGCAATAAGTAGCATACATGCATAAATCTGTTAAGACATGCTATCATGTCTAAATGATAACGCCAAATTAATAATTAATCTAAGGTTCAAATGAAGAGAAGGGAATGTTAGAAAAAATTGGAAAAAAAAAAAAAGCAAAGGGACTTTTAACCGTCTTGGGTACGTCACATGATGGGAGGCAATATGGCCCGTATCAGCCAATACCAGTGACAATGTACCCCGGACGCCAAACAGTCTTTAATTGTGTTTTGATGCGGGCTGATATGTTGCCAATATGGTCATATCAGCCGATTTACAGCCAATATTCAGAACCAGCAAGGAACCTAAAGCAAACGAGCATCCAATTTTCCAACGAAATGAGTACCCACGTTTCATAGATTATAAATGCATGAATATCAAGGAAAAATCAATCTTGCCCTCTTGCAAGTCAAGAAGGTCAGGATAGAAAAGTAGCTCACAAAAAAAAAAAAAAGCAAATCTAAGATGTATAGGCACATTGTGTTTTCACACTTTGGTACCATGCATGAATAACAATGAAATTTTTGGATAGGTGCAACATTTGATAAGGCAGTTAAAAGAGCTGACTTGCACCCCTAAGATGTGGTTCCACAGTCCAAATATCAACATTGCTGAGCAAGCTATGAACATAGACGTGGAATAGTCTTTAAAATAAAAGAAAAGAAGAGGACATTATATTAACATGTAAAACATCTATCTTTTTGCCTCCAACAGTCCAGCTAGCATAATTCATAGTTTCTTCCAGAATAAAGCCAAGGAACCCAGATGCAAATGACAAAAGCCCAAATGGTAAACTTCAGCATGCTTGCAATTACATACAGTCATACACTATTTAATTGAAATCAAGTCATGGGATGTGAAGTGCCCCACATGCATGAATATGCATGCTGTGAATGAAACTGGCAGCACCAACATTCGACTCCTTCCCTCCCACCCCAACACCAGGGATGCTCACCTCTTGTGAAACAACAGGCTCTAAACCCTCAACCCGGGGCCCGCACCACCTAATGAAACTGGCATCTTGTTCCGTTGCATCGACTACATGAAACCCTCACCAACATTCACATCATTGTAAAGATCATCATACTCATCATCTTCCCCCATTAGCTCCTCATCGGCAAGTGCAGAGATCACTCCGCTGCCTTGAAACTGCAGTTTCTGACTTCCCCCGTATTCATCATCCTCATAATCTAATTGTTCTTCACCCATTGGATCCATTTTTGCCAATCGAACAAGAATTAGATTAGAGATATCTCTAAAGCCAACCTAATAAAAAATAAGATATCATTAGCAGTTGTTGATAAAATTATGGAAAGGAAATTTTCAACAACCAATCTAACATCAAACAAACCAATCTAAAATGAAACAGAAAAATACAGAAATCTCTAGAAAACAGGCTTCCCTACAACCCATATAAATATTAGAACTGAAAAAACACAGAAATTTATGATGCACATAACTAAGAGTAAAAAAAACATGGTAATCTCCAATACCTACCATGAAAAACACGGAAACAATGGAACTTCCATAAATCATCCGAGTTTTTTTTTTTTTTTTTGGAAGAACAACCCGTATGATATTAAATTCAAAAATACAGAACTCTCAAATACCCACCAATAAAAACAGAGAAACATGGAATTTAAAATGTAACATTAGACACGAAAAAGGGGAATACCTCTAATGCCACCAATGATAACTGAAAAACTTGTAATTATATATATATATATATATATATATATATGGACATTGAAGATGAAAATACAGAGAAGTCTCTCAACAACAAAAGCAAAGAGATCTTTGAATTTTCAACAATCCACCTTTTTTTGTTCTTTTTTCTTTCTTTTTTTTTTTTTCTTTTTTCTTTTTTGAAGGACCACAAACAATCTAATGTTAAACAGAAACCTCATAGAAATCTCTAATACCCAGAAAAACAATGGATTTCCAGAAATCATCAAACATTAAACAGAAGAAACACAATATATCTAACAATGAATCAATGACATTGCGCCAGAGGATTGGTTTAGTGTTCTGAGACGCCCAAATTCAGTTATCTAGACCATTGATCTGATGGACCCAACATGAACATGGACATGAGCAACTCCTAGACTAGAAGATCCTAGTGTTCCAATCTTTGGCCTTTTCCATTGAATGAACCTTGACATAAAAATCTCCTGTAATAGAAGATTCCATCCATCCAACTTTCGGCCTTCTCCATTGAATGGAGACCATCACTGAGCAAGCCACTGACAAACAGATCAGGAATGTCTCATCAAAGGGGATTCTTGAGGCATGGAGCTATAAACGGTGGAACCCATCCTATCAACTGTCTGGATTACAAAACCATGGCCCCGCTTTCTACAAGCTCGAGCCCAAGGACACTGCAAATATCCAAGGCTGAAGATCTACCCACAAAATAAAATTATAAATGAAAACCATAAAAGCATTTTATCGAACGGTATGCATGCATCGTTGATCTGACCACATTTTACATACACATCATTAAAGAAGATCACCTCTCTTGCCATGTCGTATCCCAAATTTGAGCTTTAATGAGCTACCCATTGACGTTCAAGTTGTGCCATGCGAACTCGACTCCGATTGTCGACTTCAATTTGAGACTAAACTTGTTCTTGGTGAACCTCAAGAGCAAATTAGACTTCCCAGCTCCCGGAGAGGGAGATCGAAAGAGAGGGTTGAGATCGGTAAAGGGAGATGGAAAGAGAGGGTTGAGATCAGGAGAAGGAGATCGAAAGAGAGGGAGATCGAGAGAGGAGGGAGAGTGAGAGGGAGATCGAGAGAAAGGGTTGAGATCGGAGGATCGAAAGAGAGGGAGATTGAGAGAGGGAGAGGGAGACAGAGACGGAGATCAAGACGGCAATGGAGATACAAAATGAGGAATTTAGGGCTTTTGGCATAAGAAAAGGGTTAAAACCCATCGATAGTTTGCGGCAGATATAGAGCAATATGCCTCTTGGGCCATGTAGGGTCCACTCAGAGGTTTTTAATCGAATCCATTCCGTTCATCTATTTCAAAATAAAACAATAAAACAAAATAAGAAGAAATGAGAAGATCCAACACTCAATTGGGACACACCAACGAAACAGTGGAAAGAACAATGTATAACACAATGAATCTAGTATGGTTCCTTACCATTTCAAATCAGGAACGGCTTAAAGCCGTTTCTGAACCAAAATTTGAACCGTACCAATTTGACGATTTTGGTGTAGTGAACATGTGCACATAAAATTTTAAAAAATCATTGCACCAAATTGTGTGATAGCTTTGGCATAAAAATAAGATAATTCAAAGCATAAGATAGCCTATAAAAGTAAGTTTATTAATTTCATAAGCAATTGTTTATGTGATCCAAAACTTTTTCTTTTTAAGAGGTAATCAAAATTTTCATGTTTAAGTTTAATTTTTGTAGTCCCAACTGATTTATCATGCCTTTTTAACCAGACACCTTCCTTAAATGCTTTCGTCACTATTATATACTTTGATTCTATTGTAAAAAGAGTCATCATAGATTGAAGTTTCGACATTCAACTGATTGTTCCACCTACTAGTGCGAATGAGCACAATCAAAAAATGGGGCAAAGCCGACGGCTAAAAACCGTCGGCAATGAAATTCCCCGACGGCTTTTAGCAATCGCAAGGTCCGTCGGTAAAGGGTGCCTTGGCGTTGCCTGCCGACGGATTAAAACCGTCGGAGTTTTCGACGGCTAAAACCATCAGCGTTTTCGGCGGCTAAAAACCGTCGTCGTTTCTCATTAATAAAAATAATAATAATTAAGAATTTGGATATATATTTGATTTTGATTTCTTCCTTTTCTATTGTGTAGACTTTTCCTTCTCAAATAAGTTGGTTCGTTAGGGCTTTGGAGAATGGAGAAATTGGTATATCTAGTTATGGATGTGTATTAATCAAGGCACACATCTAAAACTAAATATACCCATTTCTCCAAAGCTCTAAACGAACCAACCTATTTGAGAGGCATGTCTATACAATAGAAAAGGAAGAAATCAAAATCAAATATATCATCCAAATTCCAAATATTTGGATTCGATATATGCTTTAAAAAAAGAAAAAAGAAACAACAGAGAAGTATAACAAAATTGCATTATTTTAATCCCTTCAGACTTTCCACCAAATATCAGTGCTGCAACCAAACATGGCCAAAACTCCTAATGCAGCCCAAATGGAATAAGCTGGTGAACAAAATCAATCTCCCAACTTAGTCTGATCAAGCTCAAAACTCTAATCTACAACTTCTGATCAAGCTCAATACTCTATCCATCTAACAATGACACTTTTCAGCTTCAGTTTCTCTTTCATGCAATTACGCAATGTGCAACACTAGGTAGATTGGTGTAATTAGAGAAGTTCACCAAATGGACACAGAAGAAATGAAAGGATAAAAAGTGGCGCAATATGCAATACAAAGCTTATACCTAACGTAATGAGCTTCAAAAGCTAACAAATTATTCATCTAAAAGAAAATTTCTCAAATAATTCTCAACAATTTTAATAGAACTATCCATGAGGCATTGCCAGACTTAATGAGACCTACTTGGGACACTTTATTGGCATCACAACTGCTTCCTTGAGAAGGCGTTTTGCATTCTCTAACCCTTTGATGCTTTCCCACTTCACATTTGGATTCCCACGAATGATATTCCTCCAAGTAACAAAGACTGAATATAAATTAACACTCGTACCAACTCAGTAGTAAAGATATGCCAACTGATGGATTCTGATCCATGGAAAACAAGGCATTTTGTAAAACCCAAAATTAGGGACTGCTTAGCTATGGTTTCCATCTAAGTGGCACTGAATTTACCTACTTAAACTCTCTGCTAAGGTGCGCATTTCTGCAGATTCAAAAGCAGGAAGCAGAGACCTTTGCCTGCAAAAGTAAATATCATAAAGTCAAAAGCTTTCTAGCATACAAACAAATGCTGCCTGCAGCTTTTGGGTTCCAAGAATCAGGACATGATATGGTTATCTTTCACAAATTGAAAAAACTTCAATCCGAATATGAGCAGTCATGCCCGGTATTACCAAACATTTTTCCTTTTTATTGACACATTTGGGTCTTTGTTCTCTTACAACCAATATCAAGACAATTGTGTCAAAGCATCAAAGTGGCATGATCCACCCGATGGGTGCTTTCAATCTCATCATTTAGTGCCACATTGGCATGTGGTGGCACATTAACACGCCCAAAGTTTCTCATCTGGCCATTTCTTTTGCAAATTGTGGCCCATCTATTGATTTGACTAGCCTGAATTGTCAAAGCATCAAAATGATGTGATTCCACTTGATGGGAACTTTCAATCTCATCCTCTAGTGTGACATTGGCACATGTGGTGGCACATAGATGAGATGGCTTATCCATGGCTGTGCAGGCTCGGAAGTGGGTTATGGGCTTACATACATAATGGTTAAGAGTCATTCAAATGGAATACATGAGCTATGAGAGTACGGATATGTGCATCTACACATCTGTGTCATCATCAAGGTTGATATGTACCTTTCAAAAAAAAAAAAGTAGATACGTGATGTGCATGTGTGTATATGGATTTATAGGTGTATGCATGCATGTATTCATGCCTGTATGTACACATGTACATGTCGTGATGCAAATTACATGTGTGTGCATGCATGTATTCATGCCTGTATGTACACATGTACATGTCACGATGCAAATTACAAAAGGTAGAGATTTGCTACCAAATCAGAGCCAGCGCTCAGACAAGGTCCCGTTCGTGTAGCCTTGAGAATGACTCACACGCCCATGGGATATGCCCATCCGCCAACACCCTGCAACCATGAAATGGTAGTTGTTTCAAGAAAACATATAACTGGTAAAATTCAAAAATCAGAAATTCAGCAAAGTGGGAAGTTTCTTTTAATCATAAAATTTCTTTCAGATGAAAGAATTTAAAAGAGTAGAAATTTGGTTTGTGGAAAACTTGACATGGGCATGTGCATATACAGCATGAGTTAACATATTTCTACATATCGCCCCACACAAAGCGAAACAGTTCAAAAGAAGTTTGATTATTAATGGAAACAGTTCAATGCTTGCTTCAAAATAATGAATCAACAATATGCCAGTATCATGAGGATCTCATCACCCATCCAATCTTGACTGGACCATGAGCCTCACATCTCATCATCTGCTCTTATATTTTAGCAGGTGATGGGTTATGTCGGGTCCCACAATCAAATATTATTCCCCTTTCCTTCAATTCAGTTTTATTTACTGATGAAATGGCTGCAGAATACAATTCTTACCACCTGCTATACAGGGGGGTTATCTTGATTCTTGAGCAAATTAGAGACAAGTGAAACAGAGGGTACTTCCAAATAAAAGCTTGAAGGACTTGGTATTCAGAGCTGCTGAACTGATTTAACTAGAACTCTGATTTGGTGGATGAGTCAATAAAGAGAATACACAATTATGAGGATAAATTACATAACTGCCCTAAGTGCCAAGCAAAATTCTCAAATGTTGCCACTGAAGATTTCAAGAAAGCAATAGAAGTAATGACTTCAATTTTTACAAGGACATAGATTGGACCTGGAATTTAGACCCAGGCCTAACAAATCCATTTGTAAGTTTCTGACCATTGAGTTCTACATATTCGTTATTTTCTAATGCAGTGCCTCAATTGATTTCTCATCATGCAATAAGAATTGAAAACAACATTAACTGTTAACTGTGTGATGGAATTGAAAACAACACGTGCAAGCATGGCACATGCATGCTAGATCTAATCCATCGATCAGGTTGGTCAGACCATGTACATGTTTTCCCAAAAACAAAATCTGGCATGATCAGCATGCAGGCCACTATATTGGAAACATGTGGATGGGTTAGAAAACTTCTACCAAGTTTTTCAGAGCTGTACATTTGTTTAACAAACTGTGGCCCACCTGACCAGTGATTCAACCTTATTCTTTGTAGCATGAACATGGTTTTATTGCACAGACATCAAAGCTCCTATGCATTATCAACAAACTGTCCAATGAAAAGGGTTAAAAACCACCTCAATTCATAGGATTAGCAGTAACTGAGAACTTCATATCAACATCTACCCATCATGTCTTTGCCTTTTCAAGTAGCAGCCAATCCTTCAGCGAGGCATTTCCATTTGCATAGCATTATTAAACAATGCACATCCAAAAATGCAAAACTGAAAAAAAATAAAATAATAAAATAAAATAATAAAAAAAATTCCTATTTATCATGTATTCATGTCAAGATCTGTCACATGCTTGGCTAGTATGCGTGTGAGGTTGTCATGTGATTGACGACTTGCAATGAACAACGGTCATGCGTTAACATCTTTGTAAGATGATCCTATCCATAACTGGTGGCTTGTGAATGGAAAAATTACAGCTTACTGTCCACAGTCAGGATAATCAAGTCAGCGAGCAGATCACCAGCATGCAGCCCCCACGTGTACCATATACAGTTTATTGGACCAGACAAATTGCTTGTCTGAACATTGCAAATTTCCTCATCAGAGAAAGAAAATGACAGTGTACCTTAAAAATAAAAAATTGGCGTAGTGTACCTTGGTCCTGGCTTCACACTGGTTTTTCTCTGCCTCCAAAGCTTGGTTTTTCTACTCTAACTTTGAGTAAAACTAAAAGAAAGACAGAGAAATAAGTTTTAACTGTCAAGATATAATATGGAACTTCACAAACAATTCTCCGATAAAGAACATACCTCCTTCCGCTTCATCTAAAAACAGGAGCAGATGCCATGGTCATCCTGATTTTCAATGTCCGTACTGACGCTGTAGTTCCATGTTAGCTGAGGAAATTCAATACCAAAACTTCTAAATGCTTGCTGCATTGACTTAAATGGAGAGAGTACATCAAGCCAGCTTGAAATGGCAAGAGAGCTCCATGCTACAAGTAGCTAAATTGAGCATTGGTAAGTTCTCCCAATGGTCACTACTGCACTCAATGCAAATCTAAACTCCAAAAAACACCCTAAGCTATTATCAAAACCACAACCTTACATTCTCAACTTGCAACACAGCGCCATCTAATCAAGTCAACACAGCACCATCTAATCAAGTTATGTCCTCCCTGTTTAAAATATTGAAACAGGTTTTCTCTAGTTTATATATAATTTAAAAAATGCATGGCCAACTAACTCAACCCAAGTACAGGTCTATTAGATTGTTTCAGCAAGTCTAATGAGTTCAACTAATTAGATGAGCCAATAGAAGTGATGAACTAAATCTGCTCCTTACAATCAGAGAGGCTGTATTGTTAATATCCGACATCAGAGCATAACCTATTCAGAAATATAGACAGAGACTTGCAGTCATCAGTGTAAAGAATTACATCTTCTTTCTGTCTTTCTTGCCTCCAAAGAAAGTCTTGAAGCCTCCATATATGAGCAACCCCCATCCAGTTTAAGAGACAATAACAAACTGCAAAAGATTGAAAAGGAAGCATGAATTATGTGCCATTGACAGTACCAAAAAGTTTCTCATTAAAAAATAAAAAAAAATTAGACATAATCCTCTGAAAACAGAAAAAAAAAAAAAAAAATCAACTTTTTTCTGTTCAACATAGAACTGAATAAGAAATTTACAGATTGGAAGATCCTAGCCACCTGATGTTTGGCCTTTTCCATCCCATTGTTATATTTTGTATTAACCATGTATTTGTAGATCAAAGGGTTGGGTCTACGAGAATTTCTTAGGAATTTCTCATCCATGGTGTGGCCCATCAGAGATAAATGGCCCTGGATCACCAAACAATGGCCCACTAGTATGTGCCGTGAGAATCTTGATGCTACAGATACCCTAACTCATCAAGGCATAACAATACCTCTTTGTACACATATGACCTCAATAGAACCTAGACCTAATCTTCCAATCCAATTGTCTGAATCCAATTACTGCAAAACATTAGATTGCATAACTCCAATAAAGGAAACAAACAAGTAGATTGCAGTTCTTATGGAACTGTATTACTGAAGAGATAGTTCTATATTCCATAAAACAACAACTCTAAATATGGATTTTTAATCCAAGGAAGTTATCAAACACTTGACATGTATATACGCAGTACGTGTACAATATCTGGGCCTTTCATCAGTTACACATCATAATGGATGGGGCATCCCAAAAATCTAACTATTTCTGGCTCCAATCTTTAGAATGAATAACCACAGTGCAAGAGTCCATACACCTCAGGTTTGGCACAACTATTAAAGCAATAAACACGGACCTTAATTCCAGCCGACAATTGTTGATGCCAATAGCAGTATCCTGTAAAAAGATATAGAATAACAACAACAAATCAATGTGTATTTACCTCAAGCTGCTGAATGGTCCAAACCTTGCCACATGAGCAATTTGATCACAATGCACCAAAAAAGGAAACGGGTGTGTTGCACTCCAATTAGTTTATGGAATACAAAATATGCATCAAATAGATAAGCAAAAATTAGTCAACTAAACCTACTAAATTCATACAGGCAATCAATCAAACACATCATATGCAACATTACTTCCTTGTTCTGGTGTCCCAATAGTTGTCTATTTCTTAATTGCATAAACATAAAAACTAATTCCTTCGGAGTTTACAAACTCATCCAAACAGAAAACAAAAGAAGCCCAACTAATTAAATGGTATCTACTTTATTCATTATGACAAGTCAACAAGTAAAACAAGAAGCATATAAAGTATACTTCTCCAGGGTATCACTGACAGCTGAATAGAAAGATTCCTCATAATCAAAACATCTCTGCTTAATCACATATCAAGATCATCTGATGAGCTACAAATAAAACATCTTTTTTAAGTCTCCCAACAATGCAAATTTTGTTGTTGTGAGTTCTTGAAAAAATCCAATGCCCATCTCCAGACACACTGCATTAGATAAGATTTTTAAGCTACAGCTATATCAGCACAGGGCTAATGTCTATGTAAAGCAATTGCCAACCATTGAAAAGCCCAGCAGGTAGTAAAAGCAGGTAGTAAAAGCAATGCATATCGGCCCTTAACATATTCAATGCCATTCGTGTAGCAGGTCATCCCTGAGTTATCCCAACAATGCTGCTTGAAATAAGTGATCCAGGAGGCTCAAGAGAACCTGAGAAACAGAATCAGAGCCAATGAATAATGCACATCCAAAAATGCAAAACTGAGGCCCCAGACGCATGTGCAATTAGCAAACCTCCCAAAGCCCAATTGTCAGAGTCCAAAACAACCCTTACTCAATTTACTGCCATAACATGACTTTCTAAACATAAAACATCCCAGAACATGCATAAATTCATGTAAAATTTTCCTGAAATCAGAAAATTAACACAATCTAAAATTGGAAAGAAATCAACTTAGATTGGCTGTTAAAAAAAAAACTGCACTTTTCAATATGGTAACTTGCAAACCCAGCAAAACTTAGAAGCTATCTTTGACTTGAATTTACAAAGAAACTAATTTAAACAGATCTTGGAACTCTAGATTAGAAAATTTCAAGAACTCCAAGCCAAAGCCCAAACTGGAAACCTTCCTAATCATATCACTACCCGATTTGGCTCTTGGTGGGACCCCAAATGATGAACTCGTCAAACAAAAATCTATTGCAAACTCGCTACTGTCGCGTTCATTAGCTAATCCGCGTCCGTGGACACCTCTCATAGACACGCACGCCACGCATGCGAAACGTCATTTTCAAATCTCACGTGGCCACTTCATTCCCCCACTCTCTCCCTCGATTTCCTCACTCTCACCTCTCCGTCTCTCTCTTGAAGCAAAAAATAAGAAGAAAAAATAAAATAAAATCTCTTTTATGTTTTTTCAATCCATCTTCCATTTTCTTCTTAACAAGAAAATCCATATTTACTAATATTCTCATTTTTCTATTTTTCAAAAAAATAAGTTCGGACTCCGAAAGCGTCGACTCTAGCACTCGTACTTTCAGCCCAAACCCTAACCAAGGAATTCAAAATTACCAAACTGTTGGGGATCAGGGTTCTCTCTCGTAGTGTGATTACTGGGGATGCATATAAAGGGATTCATGAAATCAGTTTACCATTAGAAATTGCTCAAAAGATCACATTTGAAGAGAAGGTCACTACATACAACATGGGTCATTTACAGAAACTAGTGGATGACAAATTATGTGTAACATATAGAGATGCTTCAACCACTTATGCAATCAGGGAAGGTCCAAAAGGACACATATTTGAAAGTTGGTCAAATCATAAACAGGCGTTATTTATGGACAGAGACATTGTTTTCATCAATAGGCCACCTAGTACTCATAAACATTCATTGCAAGCATTTTCTGTTTATGTGCATGACGACCATACTGTTAAGATCAATCCTCTTATTTGCGCTCCCCTAGGTGTGGATTTTGATGGGGATTGCGTTCATATGCTACTTCATAGATCATATTCCGAGATAAAAGGTGTCAATTATATAAAAATTATGTTCAAAAGCAGACAATAAAGAGCACAAATTCTGATTATAAAGGTGATATTTAGAGTTAAGCTTACCGTCATTGTCATGTTGAAACCGTTCCTTGAATGCGGGAGAGTCCCTTATTGATCTAAAACAATCAAAGAGAATTACAATTAAAAGAAAAAAAGAAAAAAGAAAAGAAAAGAATAGAAGGCAAGCAAGTAATTAGACACTCAAATGCAACCAAAAAGAAAAATATAAACTTATCTGGTGGACTCCCCCTAAAGTGACACCTATACCAACCTGCAACAGCGAAAACTAGATCAGTCCCAAATGTGTACTTAGCAATCAAGGCATCAAAAAAATGTAAGAGTACCTTTGGGGTGAGAACCAGCCAGTGTAGCTTCAGCAGATGATCCTGCAACACTCAAAACCAGATCCTGCAAATAAGAGTACCTCTGGCATCAGCATCTTGCTATTTACATGATTTTAAGATAGCTAGAGTAAAACCATTTACCCTTGAAGTAACTTAACAGCAGATGGTACTCTGTTTGAGGTGTAATTTCTGCACACCTGCAGAACCACCACCAGCCATGGAAGAAATTACAGCAGAACCACGTAAAAACTTATCGTCGGAGCTGATCGCATTCTCTGCAACAGCTGCCATGGATGATGAAAATTCCCTACAGTTCTCTCTCTCTCTCTCTCTCTCTCTCTCTCTCTCTCTCTCTCTCTCTCTCTCTCTCTCTCGCCGAAAATTCCCTACAATTCCCTACAGTTTTTACTTATTCGTATGTAGAAAAGAACTCAACCATTGAATAATGAGAACAATAAACTTCATCATTATTTGGGGTCAGCTAATGATAGTAATAAACCTAAAAAATAATTACATGTAAAAAATGTACCCCAACAATAGAAGATAATGATAACGACAGATAAAAATACCATTTTATTAGCCATGAGTATCAGCTAGACGCAGACATGTACATGAACACGTGTTGCAGGACTCACACTGGCACAATTTCAAAAGAAGTGGTGTCCTTGTTACATGGCAGCCCAAGGCAATAATTTGTGTGAGAGAGAATGACCATGGACTTTTAGACATTCATGTTTTACAAGTTTATATCAGTTATAAACTTGTCTAGATGAACTACTGTATTTTTGTACCATGCTAAAGGGTATGTACCTAGCAACGAGCACACTTTTGAAATTGAGTCGTGCCAACATGGAGTCTGTGTCCAAACTCCACATGCTTGACAACAGTGGACACGGACTAATATTTAAATTTTGGATTAACAACATTGTAAAAGTAACTAAATTTGAGGTTTATCATTAGGGAATGGGAAACCACTACATACATTCACTCCAACTGCTAAAACACTCATCCTTGCTTTGCTTCTTTTTTTTTAAGAATTGTTTGTACTTCTATTTATAATATAGAATTGTACTTGCGATTGAACGTCAGTGGGTGCCAATAGCAATTCCCTTATTGTTATCATTATTTATCTATTGGGATTTTTTACACGTAAATAATTACAATATATCGTTAAAAATAATATTCCATTTCTTCAATACACGATTTAACTGATGATATGGTCCTTTATGGAGTAGAATGGCAGAATAGGATTCGTGTAGCAGCCCCAACTAGTTGGGAAAAGGCTAAAATGATAATGATGATGACAATGATTGAATAATGTATAAACAAAATACTGGCATCCGAGTTCAGCCACCATCTTTGACAGCCTAGATTCATGTCCAATAGTAACACATTAAATTAAATAGGTACAACTACTAGTGTAGTTTGTACTATGCATTATTATATAGTTCGATTAATTCCAGAGCTGGCAGCCTTGAAATCTTCCAAAATGGAAGATCCTAAACTTTTCATCAACGGCCATGAAACAGATATCCTAAACTCTAAATCAATGGCCCACAAAACAACGGTTGAGATGACCCAGCAGATCCAATATGAGAATTCTTTTCTATTTCTGGGTATTGCATCTGCTGTGGCCCACCATATAAACAGTTTGAATCACTGAATTATGACCACCCCAGCCAAAATTAAATCTCCAGCCTTTAATCAATCACCAGACAGATAAAAAACCAAAAATCCCATCAGCATCCAATGGCTAAAAATAAATTAAAATAAAATAAAAACAATGCAATGACATCAAAAAAATCAAGCACACAAAAGGAAGCTGCTCATGGATCCAGATCTCTTGCATTTCTACTATAAACAAAACATGGGGTTCTTCCCTCTACAATCCCAAAACAGATCATCTGCTCTTCCCTTCTCTCCTCTCCATCCATCCACCAGCAATGCCCCCATATCCATACTGTTCATAACTTCATTCCTATTTTTACAAGGTGATCCTCATCAAAGGGTTAACATGTTAGACGGTTCTTATGGCACGCACACAAAAAGGTTAGAAGTTTCCCAGTGGGTGTACCAACTGATAGCCCAAGCAGTTGAACTTGAGACCTCTTTTAACTGGGAATTACCTGTCCTTACAGATATAGTATATAATCACTTCACACCTATATTAAAAATGACCAATCCCCTCGAGATTTTTTATTTCCAACTTTCCCCTTGAGATAGCATACATTCTCTTAAACAATGGGTTGCATTGACAGGCATATGGATGGATACTATTTCAGACTCAGATGCAATAGGCAGGCCAAAACCCATTGTAGATCCAACTTTGAACCATGAAACGATCTATGCCATTGGCAGCATCTCAATAACCTGGACTAAAAATAATCAATACAATGGGCTGCGCCCACTCATCTCATCTGGACAACCTGCCAACCGCAACAAATCCACCTAAAAATTAAAATTTAAATAATAAAAAATAAATAAAAATAAAAAAAGCTAGACATGGACGGTGTTGTCAGGCGTTTTGTGGGGTCCACCATTTTGATGGAAATGCATGCAGGAGATTTTGTAAGGAAAGTAAGGAGAAGAAAAGGAAGAGATGCATTAGAGAAATCTGTTGTAATACAATTCGAGGGAGGGATGAAATGGGAAAGTAGAATATACCTCAGTGGAGGTGAAACGGAACGCAGGGCCTTCCGTTTGAAGGTGATGCTCGATGGAAGACGATCCTCAAACGGCCCTGGGAGGATTTCTCGTCGATGGAAGATGAAGGAAAGAGGGAAAAGAGGAGCGGGCGTTGGATGGTTTTAGATAAAAATTTCAAATCCGTATATTGCGAGTTTACTATTATTTACAACACAAACTCTATTAACGAATGTACATACATTGGACCATTTTATGGATGGTTAAGATTGTTTTACTTAATAAAATGTATAAATATTTACTATTTACAACTAGACCAATTATTTGAATGGTCTGGATAACTCTATATCTTATCCACTACTGTTATGGACGAGTCACCACCATTTTACACAAAATACAAGACTCACACTGCAAAACTTGAAATCCAAAACGGTAATCCCATCTTTGGACCTGGTATTGCTCTATGGGGCCACCATGATAGATTTGTTTCATCCACGCGGTCCATCCATTTCAAAAAGCCATTTATACAAGATTCTAAAAAACTAGATTGAAATAAATCTTCCGTGGACCACACAATCATAAAACATTATTGGTTGGACATCCACCATTAAAAATCATTCTTTGTCGACGGATTTATGGGCTACGGCTAAGGCTAGCCAAAGCCAACCCAAATCCATCGGCTTTGCCTAGTTTTTTGGTAGTGGAGCATCCTGAAGTTGACTGTCTGAAATCCACACTGTCTGCATAGTCTGAATCCATAAACCTTACCAAATTTGTTCATGTCTTCTCAAAAGTTAAGACGTAGTCTTTCGTACCTTAAATGTATCGAAGTAGCCATTTTACTGCTTCACAATCTTGCTTGCCGGAGTTTAACATGTATCTACTCACAACATCAACTGCCTGTGAAATATTTGGTCTTGTACAGACCATGACATATATTAAACTGTCAACCTCATTCGAATAAGACACATGAGACATAACCTATTTTTCCTCATTTGATTTAAAACATTGTTTTGAGGAAAGCCTTAAGTGAGTCACGCGGGAAACGCTCACCGGCTTTGTTTGGTCCATCCCATACTTGGTTAACACATTTTCAAGGTATTTTGCCTAATCCTGCTTCTCTTCCTGTCTCTATGAATATCTATGCCGAGAACCTTCTTTGTTGCCCCCAAATCTTTCATCTTGAATGTCCTTGATAACTAAGTATTTAATATGTTGACATGACAGACGATCAATATATCATCAACATACAATACTAGGATGATGAATTTACCATCACTCAGTGTCTTGTAATAGAAATAGTGATCTTATTCACTCCAAGTAAATTTCTGACTCAACATAAAAGAATCAAATTTTTTATACCACTGCTTAAGCAACTGTTTTAAATCGTACAACGACCTCATTAACCTGTAAACTTTTCTCTCTGCCCTTTAATTTCGTAGTCCTCTTGTTATTTCATGTAAATCTGCTCTTTCAACTCCCTGTGCAAGAATGCAGTCTTGACATCCATCTGTTCCAGCTCGATATCGTATTGGGTAACCAGCACCAACATGAATCTGATAGACACATGCTTAATCATCGGCGCTGATATCTCTGCGAAGTCCATTTCTTCTCTATGAGCATAACCATTCGCTATCAATCTAGTTTTGTATCTATCCTGTTTTCTTTTTAACAACCACTTGTATCCGATCACTTTTTGGCTTACTGAAGCTTCCATGTGTGATTTTTGTATAACGAGTCCATCTCATCGTCCATAGCCACCTTTCGATTTTCTGCATTAGGCTCACTAAGAGCCTCCTGAATAGTAGACAGGTCCCTCTCATCTGTAATGAGGGCATATGTAATATTAGAGTCGTCCTTGTATCTTACTAGTAACCTACAATCACATGGTGAGTTTCTTCTTATAGGTGGTTGCTCCACCTGATCTTGTACATCTATCTACGCATCTGTCTTTGCCTGAGTATCATCTGTGTCAATATGGACATCTATGATCAACTTTTCTGGTTCCTCTTACTCCTTTTGATCATCCTTACGGAATAGGGAGCTTACATCAAATCCGACGTCAAGGCTAGTGATGACCTTACGTGTGACCTTATCGAATAACCTATAACCTTTCACACCCAGATCCATAGCTCAACTGGCAAACTAAGTGGAGATACCTTGTTTCAACACTTGAGGTCTTGGTATCAATCCTTAGCGGGGGTGGCTAACATGGAGTGTGTGTACTGACATGGGTGTGTACTAACAAGCTAACCCAAAAAAAAAAAAACCTATAACCTTTCACATCAATACCATAGCCAACAAAAATATACTTTTTGGTTATAAGGTATAACTTATCTCGTTCAATTGACGGTACATGAGAGTAGACTTCACAACCAAATATGCGCAAATTGGAGTAGTTAATCTTATGACCACTCCATACTTCCGCTGAGATCTTACATTCAATTGTTATAGAAGGAGACCAGTTCACTAAATATAGGCCGTGTTGACGGCTTCTGTCCATAAGTCCTTGCCCAACACAACATTACTTAATATACATCAGGCCATCTGTAAGACCCGTATCCTAGTCCGTACTGTTCCATCAAATCCCGCGATCCTTCCCGTCGAATTTCGGCAACCTGTGACGTATAATCGACGTTGCGATCGACCCTAAGTCGTATGTTATAGATTTGAGTCGGCTTAATTCGAGACTTGTACCTTTGCGACCGCACCGTCGTCGCGGTTCCGACGCCGTGTCTCTCGTACCGATCCGATACCCTGGCAGGAAGATGTGAGCCGGCGTTTATTTCGAAGAAAATGATAACGATGATGACAATGATTGAATAATGTATAAACAAAATACTGGCATCCGAGTTCAGCCACCATCTTTGACAGCCTAGATTCATGTCCAACAGTAACACATTAAATTAAATAGGTACAACTACTAGTGTAGTTTGTACTATGCATTATTATATAGTTCGATTAATTCCAGAGCTGGCAGCCTTGAAATCTTCCAAAATGGAAGATCCTAAACTTTTCATCAACGGCCATGAAACAGATATCCTAAACTCAAAATCAATGGCCCACAAAACAACGGTTGAGATGACCCAGCAGATCCAATATGAGAATTCTTTTCTATTTCTGGGTATTGCATCTGCTGTGGCCCACCATATAAACAGTTTGAATCACTGAATTATGACCACCCCAGCCAAAATTAAATCTCCAGCCTTTAATCAATCACCAGACAGATAAAAAACCAAAAATCCCATCAGCATCCAATGGCTAAAAATAAATTAAAATAAAATAAAAACAATGCAATGACATCAAAAAAATCAAGCACACAAACGGAAGCTGCTCATGGATCCAGATCTCTTGCATTTCTACTATAAACAAAACATGGGGTTCTTCCCTCTACAATCCCAAAACAGATCATCTGCTCTTCCCTTCTCTCCTCTCCATCCATCCACCAGCAATGCCCCCATATCCATACTGTTCATAACGTCATTCCTATTTTTACAAGGTGATCCTCATCAAAGGGTTAACATGTTAGACGGTTCTTATGGCACGCACACAAAAAGGTTAGAAGTTTCCCAGTGGGTGTACCAACTGATAGCCCAAGCAGTTGAACTTGAGACCTCTTTTAACTGGGAATTACCTGTCCTTACAGATATAGTATATAATCACTTCACACCTATATTAAAAATGACCAATCCCCTCGAGATTTTTTATTTCCAACTTTCCCCTTGAGATAGCATACATTCTCTTAAACAATGGGTTGCATTGACAGGCATATGGATGGATACTATTTCAGACTCAGATGCAATAGGCAGCCCAAAACCCATTGTAGATCCAACTTTGAACCATGAAACGATCTATGCCATTGGCAGCATCTCAATAACCTGGACTAAAAATAATCAATACAATGGGCTGCGCCCACTCATCTCATTTGGACAACCTGCCAACCGCAACAAATCCACCTAAAAATTAAAATTTAAATAATAAAAAAAAATAAAAATAAAAAAAGCTAGACATGGACGGTGTTGTCAGGCGTTTTGTGGGGTCCACCATTTTGATGGAAATGCATGCAGGAGATTTTGTAAGGAAAGTAAGGAGATGAAAACGAAGAGATGCATTAGAGAAATCTGTTGTAATACAATTCGAGGGAGGGATGGAATGGGAAAGTAGAATATACCTCAGTGGAGGTGAAACGGAACGCAGGGCCTTCCGTTTGAAGGTGATGCTCGATGGAAGATGATCCTCAAACGGCCCTGGGAGGATTTCTCGTCGATGGAAGATGAAGGAAAGAGGGAAAAGAGGAGCGGGCGTTGGATGGTTTTAGATAAAAATTTCAAATCCGTATATTGCGAGTTTACTATTATTTACAACACAAACTCTATTAACGAATGTACATACATTGGACCATTTTATGGATGGTTAAGATTGTTTTACTTAATAAAATGTATAAATATTTACTATTTACAACTAGACCAATTATTTGAATGGTCTGGATAACTCTATATCTTATCCACTACTGTTATGGACGAGTCACCACCATTTTACACAAAATACAAGACTCACACTGCAAAACTTGAAATCCAAAACGATAATCCCATCTTTGGACCTGGTATTGCTCTATGGGGCCACCATGATAGATTTGTTTCATCGACGCGGTCCATCCATTTCAAAAAGCCATTTATACAAGATTCTAAAAAACTAGATTGAAATAAATCTTTCGTGGACCACACAATCATAAAACATTATTGGTTGGACATCCACCATTAAAAATCATTCTTTGTCGACGGATTTATGGGCTACGGCTAAGGCTAGCCAAAGCCAACCCAAATCCATCGGCTTTGCCTAGTTTTTTGGTAGTGGAGTATCCTGAAGTTGACTGTCTGAAATCCACACTGCCTGCATAGTCTGAATCCACAAACCTTACCAATTTTGTTCATGTCTTCTCAAAAGTTAAGACGTAGTCTTTCGTACCTTAAATGTATCGAAGTAGCCATTTCACTGCTTCACAATCTTGCTTACCGAAGTTTAACATGTATCTACTCACAACATCAACTACCTGTGAAATATTTGGTCTTGTACAGACCATGACATATATTAAACTGTCAACCCCATTCGAATAAGACACATGAGACATAACCTATTTTTCCTCATTTGATTTAAAACATTGTTTTGAGGAAAGCCTTAAGTGAGTCACGCGGGAAACGCTCACCGGCTTTGTTTGGTCCATCCCATACTTGGTTAACACATTTTCAAGGTATTTTGCCTAATCCTGCTTCTCTTCCTGTCTCTATGAATATCTATGCCGAGAACCTTCTTTGTTGCCCCCAAATCTTTCATCTTGAATGTCCTTGATAACTAAGTATTTAATATGTTGACATGACAGACGATCAATATATCATCAACATACAATACTAGGATGATGAATTTACCATCACTCAGTGTCTTGTAATAGAAATAGTGATCTTATTCACTCCAAGTAAATTTCTGACTCAACATAAAAGAATCAAATTTTTTATACCACTGCTTAAGCAACTGTTTTAAATCGTACAATGACCTCATTAACCTGTAAACTTTTCTTTCTGCCCTTTAATTTCGTAGCCCTCTGGTTATTTCATGTAAATCTGCTCTTTCAACTCCCTGTGCAAGAATGCAGTCTTGACATCCATCTGTTCCAGCTCGATATCGTATTGGGTAACCAGCACCAACATGAATCTGATAGACACATGCTTAATCATCGGCGCTGATATCTCTGCGAAGTCCATTTCTTCTCTATGAGCATAACCATTCGCTATCAATCTAGTTTTGTTTCTATCCTGTTTTCTTTTTAACAACCACTTGTATCCGATCACTTTTTGGCTTACTGAAGCTTCCATGTGTGATTTTTGTATAACGAGTCTATCTCATCGTCCATAGCCACCTTTCGATTTTCTGCATTAGGCTCACTAAGAGCCTCCTGAATAGTAGACAGGTCCCTCTCATCTGTAATGAAGGCATATGTAATATTAGAGTCGTCCTTGTATCTTACTAGTAACCTACAATCACGTAGTGAGTTTCTTCTTATAGGTGGTTGCTCCACCTGATCTTGTACATCTATCTACACATCTGTCTTTGCCTGAGTATCATCTGTGTCAATATGGATATCTATGATCAACTTTTCTGGTTCCTCTTACTCCTTTTAATCATCCTTACGGAATAGGGAGCTTACATCAAATCCGACGTCAAGGCTAGTGATGACCTTACGTGTGACCTTATCGAATAACCTATAACCTTTCACACCCAGATCCATAGCTCAACCGGCAAATTGAGTGGAGATACCTTGTTTCAACACTTGAGGTCTTGGTATCAATCCTTAGCGGGGGTGGCTAACATGGAGTGTGTGTACTGACATGGGTGTGTACTAACAAGCTAACCCAAAAAAAAAAAAAAAACCTATAACCTTTCACATCAATACCATAGCCAACAAAAATATACTTTTTGGTTATAAGGTATAACTTATCTCGTTCAGTTGACGGTACATGAGAGTAGACTTCACAACCAAATATGCGCAAATCGGAGTAATTAATCTTATGACCACTCCATACTTCCGCTGAGATCTTACATTCAATTGTTATAGAAGGAGACCAGTTCACTAAATATAGGCCGTGTTGACGGCTTCTGTCCATAAGTCCTTGCCCAACACAGCATTACTTAATATACATCAGGCCATCTCAAAGAGAGTTCGATTCATTCGTTCAGCCACACCATTTTGTTTGGGCGTGTGGCTCATTGTGTTGTGCCTAATGATTCCTTCATCATTACAATATTCATTAAACTCAGTGGAAGTAAATTCTCCACCATTGTCAGTCCTTAAAACCTTTATTTTTCGCCTTGACTGATTTTCCATCATTGCCTTCCATTGTTTAAATATAGTGAAAACTTCATATTTATATTTCATGAAATAAATCCAAATTTTCTAGGAGTAGTCGTTAATGAATTAAACAAACCATGACAACTCTCCAACGGATACCTTTGGCGATAGCCCCCATACGTCAGAGTGCATATAATCAAGCATTCCTTTACATAATATTTTCCAGATCTAAAAGATAATATATATTGTTTATCATATATACAATGCTTGCATATATCTAAATCAAAATTCTTAAAAGCTAGAATCAAACAATGATCAGATAGTACCTTTATGCCTCGCTCGCTCATATGGCCCAGACATGCATGCCACATACGTGCAAACGTGGACTCTGTAACAGCCGTTGCCACTCCACTTGCTAAAGTACTCCCGATCAACCTGTAAAGGTTTCCATGTCTTTGCGCTCTCATAACCAGAAATGCCCCCTTCGTAACTTTAAGGACACCTTTGTCGCCGATGAACTTGCACCCTATAGTCTCGAGTGTACCGAAAGAAATCAGACTTTTCTTTATATCAGGAACGTGTCCGACATCAGTAAAGGTATGCTTCATCCCATCAAACATCTTGATGCTCACCGTACCAATAGCCACAACATTACAGGCATTGTCATTGCTTATAAAGACCTATCCACCATCGCATTCTCTGTAACTAGCAAACCAACTCCGATAAGGAGTCATGTGATATGATGCTCTTGTGTCGAGAATCCACTCATCTCCATGATTGTCGTGCACATGTCCAATCATAGACATAGACAGTACATCACCACTACCTGTCTCTTCATCAAATGTGACAACATTGGCCTCCTTAGAATAAGCTGCTGAATTTTCTTTATTCACTTTAGGATTGGTACAATCCTTCTTCATGTGTCTAGATATCCCACAGTTCCAGCACTTTAGTTTTCCTTTGTCCTTACCCTTGGATTTAGATCTAGATCTTAAAGATCCTGTACCTCGCTTAAAATTCTTGTCTCTTGTAATCAGTGCATTAGAAGATGTCTCCATGTTGTCATTTAGCTTTCTCATTGTCTTTCATTGAAGGGCTGAGATAACGGTGTCGACACTCTTGTGGTGCATATCGCATCCTTGAATGACTCATAGGATGTCGGAAGAGAATTCAACAACGTATATGCTTGTTCCTCATCTTTGATCACTTCCTTCATATCCAGTAATTTGTAAATCAATTTATTGAAGTTGCTGATGTGGGCCTCCAGATCTCTACCCTTTGCCATCTTGAAGATAATGTTGAAGTTATAGTACTGTAGCTTTAAGTGTAGGCGATTTTCAGAGAATTTTTTCGCATAGATATCCTCTAATTTTTCCCATAGAGTAGCTGCAGTTTTCTCCCTTAAAACATTATAAAGAACCTCATTCGTGAGACATAAACGAATTAAGGATAAGACATTCTTATCAAAGGTATTCCATTCATCATCAGTCATAGTAGACTTAGCTCAAGAGCACCATCCTCACCTTGCTTTGTTAAGAAACTGATCATCTTAATCTTTCATAACTCAAAGTTATTTTTTCATGAGTACTTCTCAATATCATACCTAGTACTTCCCATTATTGCTAATCATGCAGATTCAAGATTTGTGCCCCAACGATAGCTTTGATACCACTTGTTGGGATTTATGCCGCGGAATCACACAGAGATGGATCTAGGATAGCAATCCAAAAACACCAAACAAACCAAAGAAGAACATAGAAATTTAACGTAGAAAACCCTCGCGGGAAAAAACTATAGCACAAAGTGATAGAATTCCACTATGAAAGAAGAGATTACAAAGATAAAGAACTTACCGAGCTTAAGCAATCCTCAAACCTCACCTTTCTCACCCCTTAAAACCCTGGAACCCCTTTTTAGAAGTCTTAGGATGCCTTTCAATACCTCGCAATCCCATATACATCCCTATTTATAGGTTTAAAAAGAAGCCTAAATGGAATAGGAAACAAATTTCGCAAAATCTTCATTTCTACAGAAAATCTGCGTAAAACCTTTGATGACATCGAACACCTTCGATGTCATCGAAAAATGACACAATATGTCCAGTGACTAGGGTGAAAATTCCGAAAATACTCGATGGCATTGAGTGGCTTCGATGTCATCGAGCTAGCTTCGATGACATCGAAGCCTGCTCAATGTTAACGAGCCCATGATGACAGATTCATCTGTCAGTAACAAACCGTTGTTGCGTTTTCCTTCTTAACCATCTGTATCTTGGTCGCTTATTGAAGGTCGACACCCTTCCAATGTGAGGGTTTTCTGGTGCACGTAGCATCCGTGGTGACGGCCATCATGTCAACCATTTGGATGGCTCTCCATGGACTGAACGGTCATGATGATCTTTTTCGGCAGGGTCCATTCATCAGATAAGCAAACTAGATAGTAGGAGCATGGTCTTACTTACAGGTTCAGACTAGAGCTGGGCAACGGTCCAGATCGGATCGGATTGAGTCCAACTCGATCCGATTCGAAATCTTAATGGCCTGGCCCGAACTCGATTCGATCCGGGACTGAGTCCGGGTCACCTGACTCGGACCGATCTGATGTATGGTTGGCCTGACCCGAATCGGGTCCGACTCGGTCAGGGAAACTGAGTCGAATCGGGTTGGGTACGATTCGGATCGTATAAATTTAATCCAATTGTTTCATGTGGTGTGGTCCACTTTAGCCTTCAATATATCACATTTTTATGCTCAATGCCTAAAATGATATGTCGAAATAGATGAATGGCTTAGATAAAACATGTACATCAAGGTGGGCCCCACATGGCTCTGAAAGAACTATATCCGCACTTTCATCGGACGTATAACATACTATAGTGTTGACGTGCACTGCATGAAAGTGCAATGACGTCCTTTTCACGCAAATCTTGCTGTATTGACGTTAGCAAGTTCTATGGGTCTGATCATGGGGCTTGTGTTATATCCAAACCGTCCATCCATTTGGTGAGCTCGTCTTAAGGCTTGAGACGAAAAATAAGACAAATCTAACTATCAAGTGGACCACACGAATTGTTTATGGTGAAAATCATTCTTTGCTGCTATTTATGGTGTGGTCCAAATGATCTTTGGATATTATTCATTTTTTGAATAATGCTCTATAATGATCTCTAAAAATATATTAACGATGTAGATATAATAAATACATTACTATGGGGCCCATATAACTTTGATCTCCTTTGAACTGTTCGTACAACTCGAAGCTCGAGGAGTGTCATTACTCGTCTTTGCACGCCACGTACCTAACCTAGCTACAAGCCTACAACAGCTATACTATATAGCTGGTGATTGGTGTGTGCTACACTGGTACTGACAGAAATGGATTGGCTACTCCCCCTGCTGGTGTTCGGTGATCTGTGGGCCCCACCATGATGTATGTATTTCATTGATGCCGTTCATCCATTTTTACAGATCATTTTCAGGCTTGATACAAAATATTAGAGGGGTAAAAATCTCAGGTGGACCACACCACAAGAAAACAATAATGATTGGATATCCTCCATTAAAATCCTCCTAAGGCCCACTATACTGTTTATTCAACATCCAATCTGTTGATTAGGTCATACAAACCTAGATGAAGGGAAAAAAAACAAAGATCAACTTGATCCAAAACTTTTATGACCCCCAAAAAGTTTTTAATGGCCAATTTTCATTCAACCCTGTTTCCTATAATGTGGTCCATGAGATTGGCATATACCTAATTTTTTGTTTCATACGATAAAATGATCTAGGAAAATAGATGGACGGCATGGATGAAACACATATATCATAGTGGGGCCCACAGAGAACCGACCATCAGACATTCCTCTCCTCTCTCTAAATCTCTATCTTTGTTTTTCTCCGCTTTCAAAATCTCTCTCTCATGTTTAGTTTCAAAACTAGGGGAGTAGCCGATCCGATTCCGATACTGACTACTGAGTAAACTCTGTTGGGGCCCACCATGAATGCATGTGGTTTATCCACTCTGGATCGGGTCAGATCCATTTGGATCGGATCGGTCCGGATTGACCACGATCCGAAAATCATTCAGATCTAAATTACCTAACTCGATCCGCACTGATCCAGGCCGTCGATTCGGTTAGGATTGAGTCAGATTAGGTCTGATCGGGTCGGATCCATCGGATCGGATCTGGTTTGCCCAGCTCTAGTTCATACCAAGCATTTTTTTTTCCATGCAAGGGATTGTGTGAGACGTGTCTCGCATCCATGAGATTTCAGTTCTAAGAAGTGGGCCAGTGGTTCAGTAGCCCAGGCCATTCGTCCTTTGAATCTCAAGGTGGATGGATAGATCATGCTCTAAAAATCTCCAACACTGGAAGATCCTGGCAACCTTGGACCTTCTTTAGTCGAGTGTGGATGGTTATTGTATTTTTCAGTCTGTCCTTCCTTGGTAGACCAAAAGAAAAGGAAAAAGAGAGAGAGAAAAAAAAGAAGAAAAGTTAGTGATGATCCATCGCGAGAAACAACAACCAATGGTCCTGATTGCTGATCCATGGTACCCAATTTGTGAGAATGGACAACCCATGAGGAGCGTAGATCGTATAATACTTTATAAATGTTTCGGGTTGGCAATGCCTTCAGCCCGATAACTCAACCATGGCTTGAAATTTAGACCTTAGCCCAAGCCAGGCTATGCGAGGTCAATGATAAATGGCTCGGCCCACTCCAGTGGCCTTGGCCAATCACCAAGTGCCCACCATTGTACAGAAATAATGGATGGTTTAAAAACATTTTTTTAGCAGTTCTCATTCAACATGCTGAAGGGGTAGTTTGGAGCATGGATTTGAAAGCTTAGATTTCTAACTCTAGATTATAAATTCCAAAGTTTCAATTTTAGACATTGTGTTGAAAACTTGAATTTTGACTTTGAAGATTCTTGAAATTATTTTTTTTGTATTCATAAAATGATGAACATGTGAGCGTATATTTTATCTAATATTTTAATATAACATGCGCACATAAAATTTTAAAAATCATTGCACCAAATTGTATGATAGCTTTGGCATAAAACAAGGCAATTCAAACCATAAGATAGCCTATAAAAGTAAGTTTATTAATTTCATAAGCAATTGTATACATGATCCAAAACTTTTTCTTTTTAGAAGGTAATCAAAATTTTCATGCATAAGTTTAATTTTTATAGTACCTGTTGGGGGCAAAAAATACAAGTCCGAAGACTCGGACTTAATGCCTCGGGTCACCGAAGGATGTGTCAAATCCGAGGCATGATTCGCTAAACCGAGACAAAGGTTGAGTCGGTTCGGACGACTCATCAGCGTCCCGGGCATGCGTTGGGCGGACCACCTTGCCAGATCGACCGTCGCTAGGTCGGGCCTCATCCCGGACATCTTGGGATAAGATCTCCGACCCCGAAGCTCACGGGATCGGATGAAGGCTCAAGATGGGCACGATCCTATCTCCGTGATACCAGGAGAAGATCCCGCGCTCAATATCAGGAGGAAAATCCTTGTGCGACAAAGGCCCCAGCAGCTATAAAAGAAGGATCCCTGTCACCTTGAGAGGTACGAAACAAATTCTCTCTAAAAAGTTCCTCAATACTCTTAGACCCAGAATCCAGGCCTGACTTTGGCATCGGAGGGTCCCCTGCTCAAGCCAGGGTCTCCTTTGTCCCCTTTTTATGCAGGTACACGGAGGTCCAAGGGGAGTAACCGGACATTTGCATCAACAGCTTGGCGCCGTCTGTGGGAATCGTACAAAAAGCCATCTCGTGTCTCTATACTGATTTCAATGGTGATGACTAGAAGGACGGTCCCAGAAGAAGATTTGAATGAGAATGCAATTACAGGGCCAGCGGGTCCAGTCGCGGTTCCCGCAGCCCAGAACCCACCTAATAACCGCCGACGAGGGGCGACCGGAACAAGCAACAATCAGCGGGGTCGCGACGATGGTCGGTTGGACAAGGAGGTTCAAGAAATCCGCTCCGATATGAATATGATGAAGCAGATGCTGGAACGAATGTATCAGCAACAAGTGCAGCCGCTCCCGCATCCTCAAGGGGAGACAGCGCGCGTACCAACTACGGCGGTTGATCCTCAACCTTCCGCGCCGCAGTCTTTCCGGCCGAGCCAACCCCAAGGTGGATCAGAACCATCTCCAGCACAGTCAGCCAATGCTTCCTTGCCCCCGACTGATCTCCTGCACGAAATAGAGCGAAGGAGGCGCAATCGCCCATCCATGAAAGGCACGGCAGAGAGCAGTGAACCTTGGAAAGCCGATATCCAGAATTTTAAAAGAGAAGTGCGGGAAGAGATGGCGAAAGAAATGGCGGACATGAAGCACGGCCGGAATGTATTCTCAACCGGGTCCGAAGCGAAGGCGTCCCCCTTCGTGGACTCGGTACTGAAGGCCCGGTTACCCGAGAGGTTTCGATTACCTCAAATCACTCCTTTCACCGGCAAGACCGACCCGACCGAACATATTGAATGCTTCAGAACCTATATGGAGCTCCATGATGCCTCGGATGCAGTAATGTGTCGGGCCTTTTCTCTCACATTGACCGACGTAGCTCGACTGTGGTTCAAACAGTTGAAACCAAAATCCATCAGTTCATTCGCTGAGCTGAGTGACGCTTTCCTCACCAACTTCGTCGGCGGAAAGAAGAAGTTAAAGCCCCCTGCACATCTGAACAACGTAGTTCAAAAGCAGGGAGAGCTATTGAAAGATTATATCAAGCGTTTTAGTTTCGAATCCCTCCAGGTTCGGAAACATTCAGAAGAAACGGCTCTCAATGCGCTCATGCAAGGAGTTAGAGATAAGCCATTCCTGGCATCTCTAGACAAAACCCCGCCCGATACACTGGCAGAATTTATGGCACGGTCGGATAAATACGCGAATGCCGAGGAAGCGCGAATCCTGCGTGAAACTAAAACTTTGGCCAAAGAGTCGGCCAAAAAGGAAGCCGACTCGGCCGGAGGAAGGAAACGCAAGGATGATCAAGCGCGTGATGAGCGAAGGTCAGGCAAACGGCCGGATCGAAGATTTTCCACATATACTCCCCTGAACAAGACTCGGGAAGAGGTATTGATGGAAATAAAAAACGAAGGCTTTGTTAACTGGCCCAGTAAGCTCAGGAGTAATCCTAGTCGGCGGGACAAGGATAAATACTGCCATTATCACCGTGATCACGGGCATAACACAAGTGATTGCCGTCACCTAAAAGAAGAGATCGAACGACTCATAAAAGACGGCCGACTCAGAGAACATATGGTTAAAGCTAGGGCGGCTGAGGCACGCCCGACCGAGAGCCAGCCTATGGAAGAAATCCGGACGATTATCGGCGGTCCACAAGGTGGGGGCGACTCAAACAATGCACGAAGGAGTCATGCAAGAAAACTTAGTCAGCTTCAGTCCGATCTCATGATCATCGATCGGCCACCAAAGGAGAAGAAAAGAGAAAGATATTGCATCTCATTCACAGAGGAAGATGCCCGAGGCATCTACCACCCCCACGATGACGCATTGATTGTCACTCTGACTATCGCTAACTGAAAAGTGTTTCGGATACTCGTCGATACGGGGTCATCTGCAGACGTGTTATTTACCCAGGCGTTCGACAAAATGGGGATCGAACGGTCCACACTGCGCCCAGTTCGGACCCCGTTGATCGGTTTTTTCGGAGGACAGGTACTGCCTGAAGGGATTGTCTCGTTACCACTCACTGCTGGTAGCGCCCCATGTCAGACGACGATGATGGTAGACTTCCTGGTCGTCGATCAACCATCGGTATACAACGCAATACTCGGCCGACCTTCATTGAGTCTCCTCCAGGCCGTGGTATCCACGTACCATCTTTCAATGAAATTCCCGACCGAGTCGGGAGTCGGAATTGTCAAAGGAGACCAGCAGGATGCGAGGCGATGTTACATGATAGCCGTAAAAGGAGCCGCCGACAAAAGTCCGACCAACATATTAACAATCGAATCGTTGGACCCTCGGGGCGAGAATTATGAACGAGGACAACCGGTCGAGGATCTTGTCTCGGTCCCCTTGGTCGAGACAGATGGATCCAAGACGGTACGCATTGGCTCGTCTCTGCAGTCCCCTTTGAAAGAAAAGCTGATAGCCCTGCTCCGTAGGTACGCCGACGTCTTTGCCTGGGGTCATGAAGATATGCCCGGGATCGACCCCTCTGTGGTGACTCACCGACTCAACATCGATCCATCGTATCGACCGATCCGACAGAAGCGGCGACCGCTCGGCCCTGAACGATACGCTATCATCGAAGAAGAAGTCAACAAACTCCTCCAGGCTAATTTCATAGAAGAAGTATACTATCCAGAGTGGGTCGCGAATGTCGTGCTCGTAAAGAAATCCAACGGGAAGTGGCGGGTCTGTATTGACTATACTGACTTAAATAAAGCCTGCCCAAAGGATAGTTTTCCGCTTCCAAGGATAGACCAGCTAGTAGATAGTACCGCCGGACATGAGCTCCTTAGCTTCATGGATGCTTATTCAGGATATAATCAAATTGCGATGCATAAGACAGATAAATCAAAAACTACCTTTGTCACCGACAAAGGCCTTTATTGTTACCGAGTGATGCCATTCGGTCTGAAGAATGCCGGCGCAACTTATCAAAGATTAGTTAATAAGATCTTTGCTCGGCTCATAGGCCGAACCATGGAAGTATATATTGATGACATGCTCGTCAAAAGTATACACGCGGCAGATCATGTGAATGATTTGGAAGAAATGTTTACCACCCTACGAAAGTTTCGGATGAAGCTGAATCCGAATAAATGTGCTTTTGGGGTGCGCTCTGGAAAGTTCCTCGGTTTCTTGGTTAGTCAGCGAGGAATAGAGGCAAACCCTGAGAAGATAAAGGCCTTGATTGATATGGAATCCCCTAAAACCATAAGGGATATCCAAAGGTTGACTGGACGAGTCGCAGCACTTAATCGGTTCCTGTCCAGAGCCACGGATAAATGTCTCCCTTTCTTCAGACAGTTGAAAGGAAGACAAACAATGGACTGGACGGAAGAATGTGAAGCGGCATTTCAACAATTAAAATCATGTCTCGGTTCTGCACCTCTCTTATCAAAGCCCGAATCGGGGGAGTCTCTGCTCCTTTACCTAGCGGTGTCCGAGGCAGCGGTTAGCTCGGCCTTGATACGAGAGTCCGAAGGAAAGCAACTGCCGGTTTACTACGTCAGCAAAGCATTATTGCCGGCAGAAACAAGATACCCAAGCCTGGAAAAAATGGCCTTGGCTTTAATTACTTCCTCTCGCCGACTCAGGCCATACTTTCATGCCCATACCATCATCGTAATGACCGATCTTCCGCTTCGCCAGGTATTGCAGAAACCAGAAGCTTCCGGCCGACTCACGAAATGGGCCATCGAATTGAGTGAATTTGACATTCAATACAGACCGAAGGCAGCAATCAAAGGGCAAGCAGTAGCCGATTTTATCGCCGAGGGAACACCACCATCCGAGCTCCCGGTCAACGATATGCCAAAGAATGTTGCAGTTCCAACAACAACCGCTCCCCCGACCCTTACCTGCCCTATTCCCTGGAAACTGTTTGTCGACGGTTCTTCCAACTCGAAGGCAAGTGGGGCTGGGGTTGTGCTGGAAACCCCCGATCATACCTATATACAGTACGCCTTACGACTTGGATTCCAAGCGTCGAACAATACGGCGGAATATGAAGCGTTGTTACTCGGCCTCCGTCTCGCCGCTAGCATGGAGGTCACGCACCTCAGTGTTTTCAGCGACTCTCAGTTGGTTGTCAATCAAGTTACCGGTGTATACCAGACACGAAAAGACCAGTTAAGGGCATACATGCAGAAAGCAAAGGAACTTATCAACGGATTTCAACTCTGTCGTGTCACTCGGATCCCTCGTACGGAAAACAGCAAAGCCGATTTGTTAGCAAAGCTCGCCTCAGCCGATGAAGATGAGATACCCAGGTCCGTCCCTGTCGAATACGTCGATAAGCCGAGTATAGATGAACCAATTAGCGAGGCCGTCAATACTATCAACTCGGAACCATCCTGGATCGATCCAATCCGTCAATACCTTGACGAAGGAAAGTTGCCTGAGGATCGCGCCGAGGCTCGACGAATTAAGATCCGAGCCTCCCGTTATACCATACTCAACGGAACCCTCTATAAGAAAGGTTACTACGCCCCATTGCTGCGGTGCCTCAAACCCAGCGAGGCAAACTATGTATTACGGGAAATCCATGAAGGAATCTGCGGAAACCACTCTGGAGGGCGGTCTCTCGCCCATAAGGTCCTACGACAGGGATATTACTGGCCCACTATCCAACACGACGCTCGCCAGGGTCCAAAAATGCGACAAATGTCAACGATTCGCGGCAATTCCGAGGCAAGCCCCGAGGCACTGACGCCGATGATTGGTCCCTGGCCCTTCGCACGGTGGGGTGTCGACATCATAGGCCCTCTCCCTATGGGAAAAGGTCAGACTAGTTGTGGTAGCGGTGGACTATTTCACGAAGTGGGCCGAGGCGGAGCCATTAGCCAAAATAACCGAGCAGAAGATCACCGAGTTTGTGTGGAAAAATATTATCTGCCGATTCGGAGTACCCCGTACAATTGTCACAGACAATGGAAGACAATTTGATAATAGGAGCTTTCGCGAGATGTGCGACAACCTCGGAATCAGAAACGTTTATTCTTCACCTCATTACCCTCAAACCAACGGACAAGTTGAGGCGGTTAACAAGATTATCAAGCAACATCTTCGGACCAAGCTTGGCCGGGCCAAAGGAGCATGGGCCGAAGAGCTCCCGAAAATTCTTTGGGCTTACCGAACTACAGCTCGAACAGCCACAGGAGAGACTCCGTTTTCACTAGCTTATGGCTCGGAAGCCGTCACTCCCGTTGAAGTCGGATTACCTTCGGCTCGAATCACCTCATTCAATGCAGAAGAGAATGAAGAACTCATTGCACTCGGACTCGACCTCTTAGACGAACAAAGGGAGGTGGCGCGGCTGCGCACTGAGGTGCGGCAACGACAAGTGGCTCGGTTCTATAATACTCGAGTTAATGTTAGAAGGTTTCGAATGGGAGACATGGTCATCCGGAAAGTTTTTTCCAACACCAAGGAAATTGGGTCGGGTACGCTGGGACCCAATTGGGAAGGACCCTATATCGTCTCGGGCACCATACGACCAGGAACGTATCGGCTAGAAGACCTAGACGGACAACCATTGCCTCACCCTTGGAACGCTGAACACCTCAAGGTCTACTATCCTTATCTCGGTACTCAATGTTTAAAGACTCTGAACTAAGAAAGATTAAAGCCAATGAATAAAGCTAAGCATTTTTCTTTCATTCATCAAAGCACATACAAATACAATGTGTGAATACATCAAAGTGAATAAAAAAAAAAAATCAAAGGGCCCTGGTAACTGTCCTCATGCACCGGCCTCATCCCCAGCAGCAGTGTCTTCGGCAGCGGCGTCCGGGTTCTCGGGTTCCGAGGCTGCTCCACCCTCGATTTCTGAAAGGTCAAGGTCAGGAAATGATTCCTTTATATCCTTGACGCATTCCAGATATCCGCTTTGGAACAAGCGGTCCCTCTCGTCCTCGAACTCCGCCGACTCAAGGAAAGCTTGGACGGCCTGGTCCCTGGCCTTCTCGGCCTCCCGAGCCTTCTCGTCGGCCTGACGAATGTGCTCTGCCGCCTCAAGCTTAGCCTGAGCTAAGTCATCTGCGCACGAAGCATGGACTGCGAGAATTCGCCGGTTCTCTTCTTCACCTTCGGAGAGCAGAGCCAGTACCCGAGCAACCTCCGCTCTCGCTTCATCCAAGGCTTTTCTGGAGGAAGCCGCCTCTGCTCCCGCATCTTCAGCAGCCTTCCGGGCGAGGGCCGCCTCGCCTGTCAGGATGCCGACCCGGAGTTCGGCCTCCTCGCGTCGCCCTTCGGCTTCTGACAGAAGGGTCTGCAGCCGATGAGTTGAGGATAGCTCCTTGCTGGCCTTAATCAAGCAGGGAGCGAGTTCAAAAAGCATCCTCGCTGCATGGCTGACGGTTTGCGATGACGGGGCGTTATAGAGCCTCACGAACTCTCTTTCGCCCCCGCGGGCTAAGGCCCAGGGAACCATCCCCGATACCACTTGCTGCAGGACAGACGGCCCTTCCTGGTTCGTCTCCTCTCCCCTGGAGGATGCGGTCCTCGTCTCACCTTCCCCTCTGGAAGACGCGGCCCTGGTCTCTTCCTCCCGTCTCGGAACGTCCGTTTCAACGTTTGCCGAGTCGGGTGCCACCGAGTTTCCGGCAAAGAACCGCCGCTCTTCACCCTTTCTTCTGGTCGGGAATTACGACGACGGGAGGGGCAAAAGAACTCGCTGGCTCTTTCTCCTTCCTCACCACCCTTTGCTTCTTGGACGGCCTAGGCTCCGAAAGAAGAACCGACCGCGGAGGAGCCTTCAACTTCGTGAACCGCCCTAAGGGGAGGACGAGCTCCAGCCATTTCGAGGGAGCGCTCGTGAATAATCCCGAGATTAGGCGGGCTTCAGCAGATCCAAAAAAAAAAAAAAAAAAACAACAAAGTAAGTCGCGACAATAGAAATTGTCAAGATACATTTTCAATTACCCGTGACTTCCGAGTCTAGACCTGCAAGATGAAGGCGCTCCTGCTGTAGAAGCACCTTCCAAGACTTGTGTCGGATCCAACGCCCTCAACTCTTTGATCCGAGCCGAGGCACTGAAGCCCTTCCGCCGCTTCTTCGGGATATCTGCCAGACACAAGTCCTTCAGACGCAGAATATTATAAAAAATGAAGAACGGCCAGAGAGAGAAGACCCCAGTCACCTGCTCTCTGGAATGTCCGAGGAACACGAGCCTCGTAAGACCCGGAGTCATCAGTCTCCCATCGACCACACGCCCAAAACCAACGCTCTCTCCAATGTTTGTTGGAAGTGGGAGGGTCAGTTATCAAGGAACCGCCTCCGCCTCGCCAAGCAGCGAAGACGTAGAAGCCAGGGTAGTTCGGATTCACCCGCACTTGGTACAGGTGGAGAAATTCGTCGACTGTAAGCGGTGGCTGTTCCATCTCGGCCCACAACACCGCACACCCGAATAAGTTCCTCCACTCATTCGGGACTATCTACCCCGGGGCAATCTGAATGCGAGACAGTACTCCCCGGACGATGGCCTGAAGGGGCAGACGCAGGCCGCATTGCATTGACACTCGGTAAATGGCTACCGCCCCAGCAGGAGGGTGATCCGGCAAGTCATTTGGACGAGGGAGATAGGTGATGACCGACTCGGGGATGTGATACCCGATTCGGATTCTGTCTAAGTCCGCCTCAGTTAACACTGAGGGAATCGGACCGCTTAAATCTTCCCCCGATCATTCTCCTTCGGATTCGGCATGCGCCGGTTCATCGACGGGAACGGGATCGGAGGTTCCCTCGGCAATCAACATTTCATCTTCTTCCTCCTCATCTTCCTCCATGCCCCTTGGGAAGTTCGGCCTTCCCGGGCGGGTTAATAAAGACGACCCGCCACGAGAAGGAACAACAGAAGCAGGGCGCTCCGCCGGAGCTTCTGTGACTCTCTCAGATAGAAACGCAGCGTTGGCATCCACTGCTATCTCCGTCAGTAAGGAAGGCGATTCCGCAACATTCCAAAAACGTTGCGCTTCTCCGGAAGCTCTCCCCTGGGGACTTCGAGAACCCCTATCCGCCATTATTATCTAATAAAGAGGAAGGAGAAACTCACCGGAGGGAGAAAGGAAAACGGAAATGGCGGAAGGAAGCGCTGACGGTTAAGAGAGAGGAAAGGAAGAAGATGAAAGACTGAAAAGGCTCCAAAGGGAATGAAAAGTAGGAATGGCAATAGAAGTTCAAAATGCGGGACCCCCACCAATTTATAAGGTTGCCATACGGCGGGAGTAATTAATGAGGAAATGATTCGACGCCTGCATCGATTCCCCCACTCGACACGTGGCGCTCGTCGACTGACGATAATAATGTCCTTGCTACGTGTCCAACCCTCATTGGCGGGATGAGCGACTTGACGGCTGATGGCGCATGAGATGTCAGGAACCGAACCGCCTCTCGTCAGAGGCGGCATGGAACGCATTAAATAACCACCTGCTGTCTCGGACTGGGTTATGAACCGACTCAAAACTCGCTACTCCTAGGTGTCATATGAAACACACGGAGTAGGGGGGGCTTACTGTTGGGGGCAAAAAATACAAGTCCGAAGACTCGGACTTAATGCCTCGGGTCACCGAAGGATGTGTCAAATCCGAGGCATGATTCACTAAACCGAGACAAAGGTTGAGTCGGTTCGGATGACTCATCAGCGTCCCGGGCATGCGTCGGGCGGACCACCTTGCCAGATCGACCGTCGCTAGGTCGGGCCTCATCCCGGATATCTTGGGATAAGATCTCCGACCCCGAAGCTCACGGGATCGGATGAAGGCTCAAGATGGGCACGATCCTATCTCCGTGATACCAGGAGAAGATCCCGCGCTCAATATCAGGAGGAAAATCCTTGTGCGACAAAGGCCCCAGCAGCTATAAAAGAATGATCCCTGTCACCTTGAGAGGTACGAAACAAATTCTCTCTAAAAAGTTCCTCAATACTCTTAGACCCAGAATCTAGGCCTGACTTTGGCATCGGAGGGTCCCCTGCTCAAGCCAGGGTCTCCTTTGTCCCCTTTTTATGCAGGTACACGGAGGTCCAAGGGGAGTAACCGGACATTTGCATCAACAGTACCTTATTATCATGATGTAAATAAGAGTGAAAATATCTGCCTTTTGAATGAGCGTAAATACATTTAACAAATGAATAGCAATAACACTTAAAGAGGTCAGAAAATCTAAGATTTTACAGGTTCAAGATCTTCCTTCGACTTGAAAATGGTGAAAATCTTCCACCCAGAGATTAAAATGCAGGATTTTTTTATGTCAAATGATATCAATTTTACAAATCCTTAATTTCATTTCCCAACCACTCAAAATACTGGATTTTGGTAGATACCAAACAACCCCTAACAGCTCATGATGCGAAACATTCATGTGATAGTGATGGGATTCATCATGGAAGAACAATACACGAGAAAACGAAAGAAAGAAAAGTAGAAAACCCAATCTTAGATGGGATTATTTAAACCTTTGAATATGATCGTTCAACTAATCTTCTTACGGGCCCGACGTGGTCCACCCAACGATGAAAGGGCTATCGATGGGCCCATGTGTCAGGCAGAGCCTGGCCTGTTTAGTATTCGGCCCTTCCATGGGTTTGAAAGTAGACCCACGACCAAACCCAAATAGCTATAAATGGTCCTGGACAAAAGTCTCAACCTCATTAAGAACCTTATCAAACTTAAGACCTGGTCACATGCCATGTCCTTTTGGCATTGCACATTTATTGAAAGAAAATTCGCAAAATAAGTATTCAAAGAATAATGTCTCCAGTCCAGCTTGGGCCAGCTTCAATGATAGTGAAACCATCCATTGGTCATGTGCCGCAATGAAGGATGTGATGAGGTCAATCACAGTCCTCCTCAGGGGTAACTACTCCATATTCACGGGGTTTTTCTGGATTCTTTACCGAGATTCCTCAAATACACTAGGGAAGAAAATAGAAAATAATTTCTAATAATTTGAAATAAATTGAGATTATAAATAAAAGTAAAAAATAATTAAAAAAAATACACTCCTTTGAATAATAATATAAAACATGGGAATAAATTTCAAAATCAAACTCCCTAAAAAACATGACTTACCGTAAATAGTAAACTTATTATTTATAGGCAGTCATAATTTTTACTAGATATAATGGTTTTCGGCAAAAAATAATAAGTATCCAATTTTGCCTAACCATGTTATTTTTCTAATTTTGTAAGCTCTTTACATATTGGACACAACTCTTAAAGTTTAAAATTAAGAGTTATTATCTAATTAAAACTTAATATAAATAGTAAAAACGAAATTAAAATAGACTTTCGATGAATCTAAGGAATCCTGCAAATCGGCTGTGGGCAATATGGTGTAGCAGGGGTTGGTTGGCTAAAGTAGCTTCTCCTTTCCAAAATCATATATTGTGGCCTACTTTAGGGTTCTGGCTGTCCTTATCAATTTGGCCTCCAATGGGGACTTCTCTGGTCCATCTTAGCCATGAAAGTGTCCGCGACCCAGTCTACATCATCATATGGCATCCATATAAAGAAATCTGGACCGTCTACAGACCATGACCAAGAAAATTAAACCGAACAGATCATCTTGACCGTCTGATAGTTTCCACTTACTTTCGACTGGTGTCCAACAGTCGGATTTAGGATCATTGATCACTGTGTTTTTGGGATGTGCTCCATCCACAATGGGCCAATGAATTGGAATGTCCATGTTGTGTACATGCGTGCTGAGTGTACGGTCTCTGGGTCACCACCATTTCTAATGGTGGAGAAATGCCTCATTGTGTTAGTCTTATCTTACCAACTCACATGATATTGTATTCTAACAGGACACGTGTCACAATGGTCCAATCATCTTAGGCCGTCTATCATACTACTTAGAACCGACAGATAAATGGGCTAGTCGTGGGCCTAAAGAACCGACATGTAGCCCATTACGCCCTGACTTATCTAACATTGTTGGGCTGAGGCTAACTTAGTGGGCCTGACCTAGCTGGCGTCCAACTACAAATAGCCCATTGTACAGAAATAGCACTGATTTCACATCATAGCCTTCCAATTGATTGGCTTTTTCCACTTGAATCTGTACCATACAACGTGTTCGGTTTTCATATCCGTTTGCACGCAATAGATAGATAAGGCATTTAGGATAGCATAACCAACGTGGTTTTTCTACCATGCACCGTACACGGTAGGGCCCGCAGGATGGATGAACTGGATTCACGAAGGATACAACCTTGTGTACGTGGAGTTGCGTTGGACTAGGATACGTCTACCGCAGGAGGGAAGAAAAGTGGGCTTCCACATCTTTCAGATGTCAACAGACTCAAAATTCTACTAATGAAAAAACCAAATATGGTGGATCCGACTCTCCTCAGGACACGTGACAACGCTTGTGTATGTACGTGGCCATGCAGAAAATGAAAGTTATGTGAGCCCCATCATGATGTATTTATTATATCTACACCGTTCATCCATTTTTCGAGATCATTTTAAATTATATTTCTAAATAATATTAATTTCCAAATATTGAGTGGACCACATCACAAATAGCAATGGAGACAATGATTTTCACCGTTAGAACATTTGTAGACTCCGTTATAAAGTTTTTGTCCATCCAATCTATTTATAAGATCACACAACCATCGATAAAGAGAAAAAAAAAGAAAAAAAAAACAAATATCAGATTGATACAAAACTTCTGTGACGCTGTAGAAGGTTTTAATGGTAGACGTCCAATCTCCCACTAAGTGTGGTCTACTTAATTTATGATTCTGTCTTATTTTCAGGCTCTAACCCTTAGAACGTTCTCCAAAAATGGCCGGACAGTTTGGATATAACACCTACGTAATAGTGGGGCTCGAAGAACTTGGTGACGTTAACAACCCAGCCAGGTCGCTGATGTGCGGTACACCAGCCAATCCGCTTCCTGTCCGTCGGATGCTTAGGGCTCGTTTGGCCGGGCGGATTGGAAGGGATTGAATGGTATTATGGTGGATGGCATGGATTTCTAGGTAATGATGGTGTTATCAGTGGATTGTCTTGTGATCCATGGGATTGCTCTATCCCTGGATTGCTATATCTAGTCTGTTTGGCATGCCCAGCCAATCCTGGGATTAAACCTTTCCGTCCCTTTCAATCCCTCCAACCAAACATGTCTCAGGCAAATTTGAACAGATTAGGATGGATTGGATGGGATTTAAAGGTAATGATAGTGTTGTCAGTGGATTGTCTTAAGATCTATGGGATTGGGATCAGATCACCGACTCTATTTGGCACGCCCGGCCAATTCCGGGATTTAACTTCCAATCACTTCAAATACCATCCAATCCCTTCCAATCCGACCGGCCAAACGGGCCCTTAAGTTTTAAAAATAAAACGCATGAGACAATCGTATCGGTTACTTTTTCAACAGTCAATCCCATTGCATATTTGACCGTTGACTGCTTTTGTTTTCCACCGTCACATTAATAACCACAGGTCAAGTGGATTGAATTGTCCAAGGGAAGTGATTTTTGAGACGTAAGCCATCCATGCCAGGGCCTTGCACATGGGTAGATTTGATCAGTTCATGATCTTGACACGTGTCCTGATAGCTCTATCATGCTGCTGTTCCTGCTCCACCACATCGTCTCCAGAATGAGAAGGATAATCATACGCATGCATACACGTATTGTGCACGTGTTTGACATGTGTCTCAATTCAAACCATCCAAATTGTGACCTCTACTTAAATGGGTCACAACTCATGTCAACGACTGATGATTAGACGGTTCAAATCTAAAATGCACAGCGGTCCAAAGTAACAAAGAGATTTCATAGGCCAGAATCGTCTAAACATACTTATTATTAGAATATAACTTCTATATAATGGTATTGAGAACATGAACGGTTCAGATCAAAATCTAAGGGGTCATTTGAATGCCCATATATTTTTATAAAAATCACTTACATGCAAGCTGTTATACAACCCTCCACCAGGAGGTGTGAACAGTGCTAGGGTTTGGACATGTAGGACCCACTTTTCTTTGACAAGTTCTCTTGGGCCAGAAATGGATGGACCATGACCCAAGTTTTCTGGATAAAGATCATAGCCACTAATCATGTGTCTTTATTTAGTTGAATGTAGAATGTAATATAAATAATATACTATTTGCAAGCCAGAGATTAGAATATTTAGGATTGTCCAATGGTCTAGATCACTCAACCAACGGGCTTACTTGTCTAAGTTGAAAACCCTAGGAAGAGCTTTGCTAAACCCACATGCATGATCAATAAAGCTTACGTACAAACCACATATTTGTCAAAATGGCACAATAGGTTTGAGATCCAATCCATCCATCAGAACTGCACCGCTATATATATTAATGCTCTGGCCCAAGAATCAGATTGATCTACATGTCAGGTAGGCCACATTTTGCAAAGAAAATGTACGGTTCCGAAAAACATAAGGCCAACGTGCTGATTGAACCAGATTTTATTTATGGGAAAATATGTAGAAGGGGACCAATCTAATGGATGGATGGATAAGATCTCGTGCAGTCATGCATATGGGCCAATTTGGCACGTGTAGCAACTATAGGAGTTTTATTACACAAGCAAGTGCACGTAGAAAAACTCCCCTCGGAAACTAACTAATGCAAGATAAGTATGCTAGAATGATCCCCACACGCATTATGATAAGATTAGTACGGACTCTAGCAGCTGAATTTGGGCCTTTTTACAATGACACCATTCATTTAATAAGTCTCCCCTTGGATGGGAGATTATCAAACAAAAGACCTCCCTGATTGAATATTGCAATTCATCGATTATACAAAGGACATGGGGCATGTCCAAAGTAAAGGAGCCAATAACTGAAGCATAGAAATAATCCGGTTGGGAGTTTTCATTTATTATCTTTTCACCATACAAAATAAGATTTATCATATAGACAATTTGGGTCATTAGAAGATGACCTAGATTCAAAGGATAAAGTCCAACAATTTGCATTGATGTGGTCAAGCAAACCTCAAAATATATAATAATATTAATAAGAAAACAATTTTGGATTTACACACTTATTTTTGGCCTTGGCATTTCCTTAATTTCTTCTAAATTTTCTTTCCCTCATTTCAATAAGAAGAGTCTTCAGTAACCACTGGAGGTGGATTAGATATTGGCGGGTGATACCCACTAAGATATTGTTTGGATCATCAAATCAATAGAGAATCTTCAAATACATGAGATATATATCACTTGATGCTTTGACTTCACACCCCAGGATTGGAACAAGACCTTCCATTTTGATATCATGTCAAACAATTACTTTCTCTAAAAGCAAAAGTTGTCAGAAGATTGTGTATCAATGTACATTCAGGGACTTTAATATGCTTGTCTACTTTGGTCGGTCATGTTGGGAAGTTTTCCAGTAATATTGTATTAAAGTAGGAGAACAGATACAAATTATTTTAAGCAAACTCCTAATCTAAAACTAGCTGTACAAGAGCTAACCCTAGATCCTAAGATCTAATTAAGATGAATTTTCAGATTTACAATCTAATATGGTTCACTTTCTATTTCTCATTCCAGCCGTCCGTAGATGTCAAGGAATTGGCTAGACGGGACATCCATTTGATGTAGTTATTGATGCGTGACCGAGCCACTCTGGAAGTGCATGCAGGTGAGTGGTAGTTGGACTTTATTAAATAACCAAAGTGAGGAGAAGTAGATGTAATTGACGTGGAACTTAGGTAATTGCAAGGAACGATACTATGATGAGGCCACATCAACTAATAAAAAGTAGAAGATTGATGGTAGTGATTATCCAAAATTTTCGGTCCTCCTTATACGTGCGACTGAGATAGCCAGGCTTGTATATGTGTAGAAGAGTACTGCATGTGGGGCTTGGAAACCTCTCTCTCCTGATTGATCCTAGTCCTGAGTGGGGTTCCTACTAGTTTCCTAGAGGTTCCCATGTTGCAACTTAGGAGCTCCGGTGCATCCCCACCCACTTGACCCCACATTCTCAGGTGAAGCAATGATTTGAACCGTCCATACTGTAGTTACTTCCATAAACAAGCTATTAACACATAATCATCTTTTAGTAATGATCATCACCTTTGACTTTTAGAGTTGATCGTGGGCCATTGGAAACCTCTTTCCAATGTTTTAGATTCATCTACAATGAGTGATGGTCCCAATTATCTATTGTTGAAATTTAGTTTTTGAAAAATAAAAAATATTTAAAATTTTTATTTTCCCACCAAATCAATCTGAAATTTTCCATTGAAAAAGTATAGTTTTTCTTTAGTCTCATATCAAAAAATTTTGTAGTTTATGTATGGAGGTGTGTGCAGTATTCTTACTTAAAGTCTTCAAGGTTGAGATTAGGGGTGTACACCGAATCAAGCTGGCCTCAGCTTGACTCGGTTCAACCACTGGCTAACCCTAGCTTGAATTGGGCTCGACTTGGTCCTTGAGCTTGATTGGATAGTTCGGCTCGGTTCGGTTAGCAAACTCGGGTCAATTCGAGCTGAGTTCGAGCCAAGGTCAAGCCGAGTTCGCCTGTGCAGTATTTTCACAAACACATGGACTGCACCTTCAAAATCTCACTATATGTAAAACATCAGCAATGGTTTTACAGGTATTTTTATCAAACACCTTCTAAGCAACATAAAAATCAAGAAAAAAAAAGGGGTATTTGTTTCATATACATATCTTCCTTGCCACCAACCACACTTCATTGAGTCATTTCATCAAACACTTGGTGAGAGACATCAATATCAAAGTAATTGATTCACTGAACTGGTTCGATATAAGTTCGATTTGAGTTGGGTTCGATCCAATGCGAGTCGAGCTGGGGCCAGCTCGAACTCATTTTCAAGCTCAAAAAATCATCTCGACTCAGATCGAACGCAGCTTCGAACTGAGTCGAATTGAGCTTTTTCGAGTCAAGTTGAGTGAACTAACCGAGCTAGCTAGGTTCGTGTACACCCCTAGTTGAGATACTCAGGTTGCGTATTCCAATGCGTCACACTGGAATGCCTATACACACTCAGGCGTGGGCGAGGACAATGTGGTTGTAGTAGTACTAGTTGGCGCACTTTGGCATAGTAGTTGCTCCCTCGTGACATTATGCGAACCGTCGCGAGACAGTGCGATCGTAGTGCGAGTAGTCTGAAATAAGTCTGGGTTTTATAGGCTACAAAGAATGGTTGGATTATTAATCCAAAACGATCAACCATTTTGAGAACGGCTAGCAGCCTTAAAAGGCACAGCGGTCCGAAAACGAAAAGGCTTTGATGATCCAACGGTAAGATCTTTCAATCTAATGATCTACAATGGCCTAAATTCATTATCAGCGGTCAGAAATATTTTTTAAACATTCTGAATTATTGATGGACACCTAGCAATGGTCAACTAACTTGTGTTGGACCATTCCGCTCCAAAATCTAATAAACTTTAACAGACCTCCCCTCATTCAT